>NC_080682.1:38285546-38951935 GCF_030445035.2 Dasypus novemcinctus
TAATTACTAAGGAGTCTCCAAGGAAATCATGATATACAGTGATGATCTATCATATACTGTATCTGCTCTAAACCTGTTCATACTTTTTATTACTCAAACAACATTAGGCAATTAAGCTTAGTTCATAAAATGAAATTCAGTCAACACTGAAAGAAAGAAGGGAAAGAGTGAGGGAGGAAGAGAGAGAGAAAGGAAGGGAGAGAGGGAGGGAGGGAGGGAAGGAGGATGGAGAGAGGGAGAGAGGAAGAAACTAGAAGAGAGAAGGTGTAACCTTTCTACACATGCTTTTTCTGTCACTTTTACTGGACCTGTGGTTGGCACTGGGGTTGTTGTATACTCAGGAGACCTGAATCTCTGGACTGTCTATGTGACAGCCAGTCCCTGAGCCTCAGCAGACTTGCAACTTCTACCCTGAGATTTATTGGACTTACCCTCACCAGCTAACAGTGAGTGAAGAAAGTCAATCTCCACACCAGGGAGCCAAGAGTGCCTACAACTACAAGCAAGAGAATTGCATTCATCATTCATATGGAATCTAAGCCCCTTCTCAATATAGAGGTGGAGCAGACATAACCATTCCAGGGTTCAAAGGATGGAGGAATAGAGTATGGATTAGAGTGGACTTACTGATATTCTACTATGGAACTATTGTGATTAGTAATGGAAGAAACTGTAGCATTGATATGGAGAAAGTGGCCATGGTGGCTGTGGAGGGTAGGGAGAGGGAAGAATATGATGTGGGAGCATTTTCAGGACTTGGAGTTGTCCTGGGTGATAATGCAGGGGCAGGTGCTGGACATTGCATGCCCTGCCATGGCCCATTGGATGGACGGGGGAGAGTGCAAACAACAATGTAAACCACTATCCATGTGGTGCAGCAGTGCTCCAAAATGTATTCATCAAATGCAATGAATGTGCCATGATGATGAAAGAGGTTGTTGATGTAGGAGGAGTGGGGTGAGGGGGTAGGGGGTATATGGGGACCTCTTATATTTTTTGAATGTAACATTAAAAAAATAAAAACAGAAAAAAATAAAAGGGGGAAGAGAGGGAAGAAGGAAGAGCCATAACCTAAGAATACTTCTACATAATTTCACAAAAACAAAATTCCCACCACAGTATTAAGTAAGGGATGAATGGTTTTCTAATGTTATAAATCCACCAAATATTTACCTAACATTGGAGTGAGATTTTTATCCTGCATATAATTTAGTTGTATATATTTGCCCCTTCCTAATACACAGAAGAGAGCAAATAATTGTAGCTTCACTATATTGAAAGGAACATTCCTCACAGTTCTCTTTCTCAGAAGTCCTTCAAATAGAAGGGTGAATGAAGCCCTGATGTTTTTATACCTTTAAGTGAAACCATTTTATCACCTTTATTTTCCTGAGGAACATAATAAAATTACTTTATTATATTTAGCTAATGAACTTATATCTCTAAATCCATTTGGTGGAAGACAGTTCTAGTCAGTTAGGAGAGTAAATTTGCTCTAATATTTCATCAATAAAGTATAATGTGAGAAAATAAATATTTAAAAAATAAATTTCCCAGAAATTTCAGGTTACTTTTCATAAAATGTGTTTCTTTAAAAATGTTGATCTCCTTCACCAATGACAGAGTACAAGGAAAAACATCCATCTACTGCCTTTTTCCACAATTTTTATCTTAGAAAAAAATTTCAAACCTCTCCCAATAAATTTCATCATTTTATTATGACTAACAATACATTTCAAAATAGTACATTTCAAAATATTATTAAGTCATTTATCTTAATAAATTTCTAACAGGAAAACTAATTGAAATGTAGTTGAAACATCCATTAATTCATGTATTTTCCAAATATTCTGCAAATATTTGGGTTTTCTGATTTTTAGTATTTAAGATACAATAAACACAGAAGAGTCATAAAAACTATATTTAAGATCTCAGTTGAAAAATGATAATGCTCACCTTTATGTAAAAGAGATGGAATTATTTCTTTCTCTGATACAGAGTATTTTAGGTGATGTTCTATTGAAATTAAGTTTTAAAACACTTTAAGTTCAGGAGGTACAAAATGACTAATTCCCTTCTAAAATAATTTTTCTTTCAAAGTATACAGTGATCTTTAAGTAGAAAAATATTTCTTTCTTTCCTGTGGGAATTTATCATCTCCCATGTCACTTTTTAATTCATCTAGCCAATTATACTTGCCTTTGAAATATTTTGGAAAGCAAATAAAAATTTAACAGGTCATAACTTTCCTTTTCAATGGTGTCTACTCTACCATTCTTCCAGATGCTTGGTATCTTTTGTGTTTTTTCTTTTCTTTTTAGCTGTCTGATATAATTGAGTGTGCCACTAGTTAGCTATTCTCTAGTGCTTTAAAAATATCTTTATTAGATTATGAATTTTCAGAGTCAGTCCATGATAGATGACAAATTTAGTAGAGACTCAAAAAAGTTACAGGCAATCTCTTGAACTTTCCAACATGCTTATATTATGACTTATTTATAAAAGACCCATGTAGAGAAATTAAAGATGGCTAAACACTGGTAGAATTTATACAATTTTAAAAACATAGGAAAGGAAATATCAGAGTGATTACATCAGAGAATTGTGAAATATAAATAAAGAATAAAAATGGCTAAGTAGAAAATTAAATAATTGATTTGTAAGGGAAACAGAAGTGTGGCATGTTCCCTTTTAAATCATGTAAAATTTCAAATATATGAAAAATAGAATAATAGATAATGCCCTTGAATTAATCAAAACATTATCATTATATTGATTCTCATATGTCAAATGAAAATTGTAGAACTGGGATAAAGTACAATTAGTCATTTTGTATAAATTATTTTCACATTTGTTGGGTTTGGATCATAATATTTTGCCTGAGTTTTTGTCTATAACTATTAGGGATAATGGTCTGTTGTTTCCTTTTCTGTCATGTCTTGTTTATATTTTGTTTCAAGATAACAGTGGTCTCACAGAATGACTTATGATGTTTTACCAGTCCTTTTATTTATTTATTTATTTTTGGTAGAGTTTGAGGATTGTTATTATTTCTTTTCAATGATTTGGTAGAATTCACCACTGAAATTTTCTAGACTTTGGCTTTTTTTTTTAATGTGGGGATAATTTTAATTACTAATTAAATTACCTAACTTGTTATAGGTCTATAAGGGTATTTAAGTTTGTGCATCAACATGAGTAATTTTGGTATGAATAGAAAGTTGTTTATTTGTCTAAGCTGGCTAATCAGTTGTTATAAAATTGTCTATGCTATTCCTTCATTGTTATCTTTTAATTCTGAAAGATTGGTCACAAAGAACACAAAAATGGAGATTTCAATTACTGTTTTTATATACTTTTTTGAGATTTAGCTTTAAATCATTTAAAAGTAAAAAATACATACTTTAATTGCATTTTATGATTACCTATGTACATAATTTACCAGAGCTCTGGTATTTTTGTGTAAATTTGAGTTATTTTCTGATATCACCCACTTTCAACATGAAGGATTTTCTCTAATATTTCTCTTGACATAGAGTTTCTAGCAACAAGCAGTCTCAACAATTATTTTGCCTAATATGTCTTTATTTTGCCTTCCTTTTTGAATGGTAGTTCTTTGGATGTAGAACTCTTTTTTGACATGGATGTAGAATTTTTTTTCCTTTCTCAGTAATTTTAATATATGATATTGTATCTGGCCTCCATTGTTTCAGAAAAGATCAATCTATTTTTTCTAGTTGCCTTGAATATTTTTGTATTTATCTTTGAAAACCAACAGTTAAATATGATGAGTCTATGTGTTATCCCCTGTTATGTGTAGCTTCATGTTTTTTAAATAAAATATGGGACATTTTTGATGATTATTTATCTTCAATTATGTTTTATATTCCTTTCTCTTTCTTCTTTCTGAGACACTCAATACATGTATTTTAGTGAGCTTTAAGATATTCCACTGGTTTTTGAGACTGTTAATTATATTTTTATTGTTTTTTGTATGTTTTAAGATAATATCATATATATGGATTTATTTCAAGTTTGCTAGTTCTTCCTTATGCCTGCTCAATTCTGCTGTTGAGCACCTATAGTGAAATTTTCATTTGTTTTTGTATTTTTTATATCTAGAATTCCCACTTACCTGTTTTAAAATAATTTTCATAAATAGATAGATAAATAAATGGATAGATAGATCTTGTTTATTTGATGTCATTGTAAACATTCTTTCTTAAAATTCTTTAAAAGTTCCTTTAATTCTTTTGTAATATTTAAAATAGTGATTGATAAGGAATCTTTGTCTTCTAAGTCCAACAATTGGTATCTCTCAGACACAGTTTGTAATGACTTTGCTTTATTTTGTTTTGTTTTTGTTGTTTATCTGTATATGTGTCTCACTTTCTTGGTTTGTTGCATGCCTCACATTTTTTGGATAGATATGAATATTTTAGATAACATATTGTGGCCAACTCTGGACTTTAATTCTCTCTATAGCTAGTTGTTGTTGTTATATCTATGTATGTTCGGTGACTTACACATACTATTACTGTGTAGTCTAATTCCTTTATTTTGTGGAGCCACTTTCGTCTCTGCCCAGTTGCTTTGTTTTGTTTCCTAAAGTCTTATTTACTAAAGATTACCCTTGGATCACCATGGCTTATTGATTAGCCACTGATTGGCCAGATGTGCTTAAACACCTTGAAGCCATTAAGACATTAAGACAACTCTCTGTGATGCATCTATCTATGACTTGAGGAAGGCATTCAATGTACCATTTTCTGAATTATATTTTCTGTATTAACATGGTTACACTCAACTTTGGACAAGTGATTTATTGGCACTCTCCTCGGTACCTCCTTATGCATCCTTGTACATATGCATCCTTGTACATATGCAGAGCTCTTTAGAAACTAGGGGTGAGATTGAACTTACCAATGCACTATTTTACTTTCTCATTTCCCAGAACTGCTCATTAAATTTCTGTCTGATCTCTTCCAAACCTCATAGAGACTTTAAGCTAGTTGTAATATTGGTCTTCCCTTATAATTTGCCACTGAGATTATTTATATAATTGACAACGTCTTCAGGCATGGAATTTGCCATGCTTTGTGAAAAATAAAGTGTATTTCCTGCAACAGATATGAGAGATGGGACTTCTCATGACTTGCACTGTGATATTTCTTTTCCATGGAACACAGCAGCAGATGGGATAATATTCAGGCTAAAATGCAACTCATCACCACTATTCCTATTGAAGTTGATTTTATTTTCATAAGTAAACACTTCACAATTTTTTGGTCAACTGCAGGAATTTTGATCATTGCAGTTTACAATTTCATCCAGTTTTATCATTTTTGAACTGCCCCCATCCAACATTCCAAATTTCTGGGCAATTGATTTCTAACGAATGTGCAAATGTTTTTCAGTTAATAAATTGTGGTAAAGTCGAATTATGTAGTGTAAAAAAAAAGGCATGTTCTTAATTTATTTAAACACTCTCATTTCTGAAGACAGAATTCTTTGCTGGCAGGTTTTCTCTTTCAGTACATTAAATACATCATACTACTTTCTTCTTACCTCCACGGTTTCTAAAAGAGGTTGGCACTTAATCTTATTGAAGTTTGCTTACATGTGATCTTTTGCTTTTCTCTTGATGTTTTCAGAATCCTTCCAGTAGATATGAACCAATTTGTAATTAGTACCTTTTGAAGATATTATTTTTAGTTAATGTGTGGCCACCTGAATTGGGATGAGTTTTTCCTACTATTATAGGACTTACGAGGAAAAAAGTCTGGGAATAAATCAGAGGCTAGAAATCAATTCAACAAAGAAGAGAAAAGGTGCAAGTGATATAAAAGAGAAACAAGCCAAAGGGCCCCAAGGATTGTCAGCATCCAGAGACAGAATATTACAGATCTTGTTGAGAAAGCATTTCCTTGCCGATGCTTTGATTTTGGATTTCTCCTAGCCTCAAAACAATGAGCCAACTCCCGTTGTTTAAACCAATCCTTTGTGTGGTATTTCTCAGCAATCAGGAAACTAAGAATAAAAGGATTGTATTTTTAACAAATAGCACTGAACAATTGAACAACCATATAGAAAAAATTAGCCTAAACCTTAAACTCATGCTTTATAGAAAGATTAACTCAAAATGGATCATAGATATAAATACATAATGTGAAACTATATACACTTAGAAGGAAACATAGGAGAAATCTTTGTAAACTGGAATTAAACAATGAGTTATTACATATGTTACTAAAGCACAATCTTCAAAAGAAGATACTGATAAATTGGGTTTAGCAAAATTAAAATATTTTGTACTGACAAAAAAAATGTTGAAAGAATACAAATAAAAGGCAGACTGGAGGAAATATTTTGATATCACACATTCAACAGAGTAAATGTATGTAGAAATATTAAAAAAGAAAAATATTCAGCACTAGAGCATGAATTAACTTAATTAACAAATGCACAAAAGACTGGAATAAAAACTGTTACCAGAAGCATGGCTATTTTCAATAGAAGGGCCCACCAGAATGGCTCTAAAAAGGAGAAACATGTTTGTCAATGAGAAAATTATTTATTGCTAATGCACAAGCAAGAAACTGGAGAAATCATCCCAAAACCAGTTCTCTGTGTGATTGTGAGTTAGAGTTTCTATATGCAGGGAAAGAAAAAAAAACGGAAAAACAAAAAAAAACATGTGAAGGCTAAATGGAGCAATTTTGTCAGATCAGCAAAGACACAGGTTTTCTTCAAGGTCTTGTCATGAAGAACAGGATATACTCCTTAATTTTGTTTTTCCTCAACCTGTCCTTCTTACCCTTGTTATCCCCATTTTGGTGGTTACTTAAACAGAGCTCAGAGTTAGTTCTCCTAAGTTCAACGCATCCATAATTCCCTTTTCTGCTGACTATGCAGGCATATTCAACCTTCAGTCTTTAAGGAGCAAATCACTGCTTTACTGAGCCATGGGAGGTCACTAATGCCAAATGGTCTGGTTTTACAATGAGATTGTGTCTTCTTCCTATAATGGGACTGAGAAAGTTTGGTCAATGTCTTAAGTCCAAGTCATTAACAAACAATTAGGAGAAAAGAAATGCACAGACAGTTGAGCCACTGTTAGGAAGGGGTATTAGAGATTTTATAGCAGCTTATGTGGATAAAATTCTTAAAACACAATTTTCCAAGTATCAATACTAAAGGTGCTGAACAGAAGGTGAAAAATCGCATGATTGTAGACCGCTAGGGCCCAGGCCCCACCAAGTCCTCAGCAGGAGCCCCTTGCATGACCTAGGCCTAAGTTAAAGGTTACCAACCCTACCCAAAGGGGAGAGCATGTCTTAAACCAAACCTCTGAGTGGTAGAATTTCATTCCCGAGATAATATCACCAAATCCCAAATGCGCAGTTACTGGACTCTTGCAGGAGCTCTGTTCTAATACCCTCTGGAAAGTCCTTCTTATCACCCCTTTGGAATGTTTTTGTTCTAAACACTTATATTACCGTCATTTTTTCCTGTCCTCTTGCAGAGTGCTAACTTCATTAATTCTTTGATAGGCCACCATCGAGGTCTCTTCCATCCATAAGTCACAGTAAAGCTTATGTCTAAATCTCTGCCTGGTGTGTTCTTTGGTCCTATGGCATCACCAACTCTTGCCCTTCAGGAGTGGGTTGGAATACGTGATAAAATGCTCACCATCTCTTACTATTATTAAGATGAATATTGAAAACAAAATGAGATGGTGTTTTAATTAGTAAAACTTTTAAAAAATCATAAAACAAATCATATTTGGTGAATATTAATAAAATCTCTGAAGGGTGATAACTTTGATTGCAAGATCATTGTGTAGATCAATGCTTGTAACATATTTGTCCATCTATGCATTTATTTTCATACATGAGAAATTTATTTCTAATTCCTATAAAATTGAACTATTTTCCTTTATTGTATTTTGTGATTATATTCCCATGAATATGATGGGAATAGCATGTTAAGGAAACAATTCTATTGTTTTATGATCTCTAGAATAAAGGGAAACAAGCAAACTGACTGAAAAAGGCACTTGACTCGAAGCTGGATGCAGTAACTACTTAGATTTTTAGGTTTTGAGAATTCAGGCCTGTTCCTTGCAGGGAAAGAATTGAACAAATAGTTAAATGATCAGAAAGACAGTAATATTAGAAAACCATTAGTTCCTACTGATATTCATTACTCTTGTATTTAATGTTAGAAAATGTCTTAGATGATCATATGACTGTACAGCTAAAGTTTACATTTTCTAGATACTCTTAGAGGTTGGCATGGTTTTGTGACTAATTTTGATGATGCCACATTGATGTGGGCTATGGGTGGGAGGCTGTTCATCTCTTCATAGATAACCAAAGCTGTATGTGTCCTGACTTGTGGGTGTGGGACAGTGAGAGGCTGCAGTCCTGCCCTTGGTGGCCATGACAACAACTTCAGTCCCAGGAGGCAGTTTAGCAAAGCAAACTCTATATACATACAAGGCCGTCCAAGGAGACTCTGATGGTGGTGATGCCTAAGCTTAAGGGGACTTGGACTTGGCCTCAAATGGGAAATATAATATAGCCTGTGCATAAATTCAAAGTTATCTAATTCTGTATCCAAGTGTGCCTAGTCTCTAGAAATCCAGTTAAGTGATATAGACCCTATAGGCTGTGAATGTTCAGAAAGGATTTAAGACTGAATATGTATTCAAAGTTGCATCCAGACTGAATGTAGGTGGGATGCTAATTCAAGGTCACCTGAAATGTGGGCGATATGTTAATTCAAAATCTATCTGGTACTCAGGCAAACACTTAATTAACAAAGAAGGTCGTTGTCTTTCATAAAAGCACCATTTGACTCCCCACTTTGTTTAAAAGGAACTTGAAAATCTTGTTCAGGGCTCAGATTTGAAACAGAAAGCTCCGAGTCCAGCCAGCTGACAATAAATCATTTTTTCCTTCTCAAAATCATTTCTGAGTCCTGGCCTTTCTATATGCAAATAATTGAACCTCTCTCAACTTCTACACATCAATGGGGGCTCAACTGGGATTGCAAATGAAGGGCAGAGATGGTAGAATATTGCTGTCCCTTCCAGATCCCCAAGAAAGCCAGGAGTGCAAGGTGAACCCCAATCATATGGGTGCCCCTGGATTAAATTTAATCCAGAAAAGATGTGGGCTCCACCAGAGTCTTCCCAATGAAAATTGAGGGCAATGGAAGGTCTGAAGGAAAATTTTGGGAATGAAAAAGAACTCTGAACATGGAAGAAGATAAGACTCCCTGGGGGAGCACAGTCAGGAGAACCCTAGCTTTAATTGCTAGGGAGGAAGGCTGATCAACTCTTGAGAGAGTGAGCCCTAGTACCTCTAGAAATTTGGGGGGAAGCCATTCTCTTTACATCTGGATAAAGGATTAAAGAGGGGAAAAGCCTGGTGTTTTGGATTTGTCTAACTGCATGTTAGACTCTAGTATTGGTCTTATCTCTGCTGAAAGAGTGGAGGTTTGATTATGATGGGAAAAGTTGTTTATAGGTTCAAATCCTAATGTCCTGGAAATTGGTCTGGATTTTGAAAAACTTGGTTACAGGAAAATGAGTTGGCTTTTCTACTGGAGCTTGGTCTGGGTGTAAAGTTAAACAGCGAAAAAGGTCTGACCGGAATCTTTTGTTATGACGCTGAATTGTTAATGCATTTGCTTTATATCAGATGTTAATGTTAAGTGTTCTTTCTTTCTATGGTTTGGGATGGCTGCCAAGTTAGCTGTGCTGAAAAAGGTATATATAGAACATGTGGGTCAGATTAATGACCTTTGTGCTTCTGTATGTGTCAGCTCAATGCTGGTGTTGGAGTTGTGTGGTTTTGTAAAGTGATGGAATTTGGTTGAGCTGGTACTCTCCCTTGCCATGGGCAAGGGGGTGACTTGATTATGGGGCAATTCTGTGGAGTCTGGAAGTTTGCACGTGTTCTGCTGTCTTGTCTCTTGTCTCTGGTCCACCCCTTTGCTGGGGCTTGGGGGCCATTGGTGTCTGCACTAAACACCCGGGTTTGTCGGAGCTGTCCCCAGACAGGGTAGCTGGGTCCCCAGGGGGGGTGCCAAATTTGAGTAGGTTCTTTCAGCCTATTTGGCGGAAAGCTGGAAAGCAGGGAGTGGCTTGCTCCTTTTCAGTGAGTTCACACCTTCTATTCATAAGCTGCATTCCTATTTGATCAAGCTGCATTCCTATTTGTTCACAGTGCACATGACTGCCTGGAAAGGGGAAGGTGAAGGGGATGAAGAGCAGGATCAAAATCAGTGCAATAAAGTTCCCCCCCCTAAGGTGTCAAAGGCCAAAATAAATTTGCATTCTGCCCAGGTTCTGTGAGACTATGTAAAAATGCTTTGAAATGTTTTAAAGCTGTGAACTTGTCTAAAGGAAGGAGGCAATTGCTTGAAAACAATGGACCTCTAATCACTTGATAGCCTTTTTAAAGGTCTGGCTGGGAACTTCAGGGTTATGAAACTATAAAATAAAGGGAGGGAAGGATGAAATTCCACTTTAAAATCTGTGTTTGGCTTTTGTCGGTTGCTGGTGCCTAAGAATTCATGGTTAAAGGTAGTTTAAAAATGAATCTTTAAATATCAATACTCTCCTGCTGGTGAATTAAATGCATAACTTGCAGATGAGAATTTGTTCCATTACTAGGAAAAGGCAGAACTTCACAGAATTGCTGCTAATAAAGTTCTTGTAACTTAATTAATAAAGATATCCAATTCATGTTAAGGTTAAAACTTAATGAAAACCGTAACTAAGAGCTGAGATCATTTATAGATGCATTTATATTATAAAACAACAGAAGGATAATAACTGAAATTATAACTGAGTAAATTTAGCCTGAATCTATTATTGTAAGTGTAAATTCTAAACTGACCTTACATTTGTTAATGGTTACTTCACACCTAGCCTCTACCCTTGTCTTTGCTTATAGTTATTTCATAACAGCATCTGCCCCTATAGTCCAGGGAAAAGTGAAAGTGTGACATCCTGTCTCCTGTTCTACTGATATTAGTAACCCTTTCTCTCATGATTCCAAGCATGAGCTAAATTTCTGCCTAGTGAAATTCTTAGTCCTTGGAGTTGAATGACCACTGGAATTTTATTATCTCCCAGGACTGGGAAATAAAGGATGTCTCCTGCCCTGACTTTCAAGGTTCCTAAGAGTGACAATTGATGAGAGAAACCAGTCTCCCTGAGTCTTCAATAGCCTTGGTAAATATACACAGAATTAGTCTTGTTGGTCATCCAAAATTCTGCTCAATTCAAGGTAAAATATAAAGTTCTGACACAAAAGAAAAGTGTGTTAAAGCATTAAGAACATTTTGGTTACTAGTCATTAGTTAAGACACAAAATTCTTGTGCAAAACTGCATGGTTATAGAGCAGATTAAGGAAAAAGTTTTAGAAATCTTCAATTATTTTGCAGTCACACTTATTTTGTAAAAAATGAAAGCTTTAAGTAACTCAGTTATGTTTCTGTGTCAAACTATTCATGTGTGTGTATTTGCTCATTGTTGGTTAAATATGCAATTATATAAGTAATACATATATATCTAGAACCTAAATTAAACTGAATTGTATGTAAAATAATGCAAATTATAAATAACATCAATGAGTTGTGTTTGTGTGTCTATTTGTGTCTGCCTATTTGCTCAGGGTATATCTTCATATATCAGGATAATAATATCAAATTAACAAATGAAAATTCTTAAAAGAGCTCTATTCAAATTGCTGGAAGTTAAATATGCAGTTATATATGTGAATAAATATTCCTGGACCTGAAACTAGACTAAGCAGGATAGAAAGGTCACATAAAAATCTTATTATAGGAACTATTGTGAAAGGACCTTCCCTTTATGAGAACTTTGAGGGTAGGACCAAGTATTGCAGATTATAACCTATCTACTAGGCTGCGGAGTTAAGAATCAGTTTGCCCTGTAATTCCCCAGTTTAAATCTTTTGACAGTTTTAAAATAAGGGTGTCCTGGTTCTTTTGTCAAATTTCAGCAAGTAAAGGAAGGTCCATAAAAGCTATGAAGAGGTCTTTCCTAGATTATGATTAAAAAAATTATGTAATTGTAATGTGTTTCAGAACCTGGTAGTCAGTATGCTTTTAAAAATTATTCAGTTTCATAAGGTAAAACCAAAAACAGAGGTTTTAGTTTCCTGTAAAGAAAAGAAAGACAACATTCTTTGCATAAATTATAATGATTTCAATTTTATTTAGCTTGGGTTTAATCTCTCTTAGTTTATAAATTACCCATTAAATAAATTAACATTATATTTACAAAATCTTGGGAGTAATGAAAATTGCAAGTTCATGTTAATGAAATTAAGCTAAGAAAAAATTGTAGATATGTTAATATATTTTATCTAGGTTCTTAGCTAAAGAGAGAGGGAGAGAGAGAGAGAGGGAGAGAAGGAGAGAGAGGGAGAGAGTGGGAGAGACAGGGAGAGAGAGAGTGCTCAGGCCTCATGGTTTGATTTTAAATTGCTAATTACTCCACCCCCTTGCTAATGAAAGGAGAGGGGATTCCAATTGTTTGCTGTTGGGATTGAATACCACATCAATCAATTCCTTAGTGAGGATCCAATGATAAAGTTTCTACAGAACATCTAGGACTTTCCCTTGTTCCCAGAAAGAAGCCTTTGTTCTAGATAGCAGAATCCCAGGTGTGGAGTTCCTCAAGCAGCCATCTTGGGAGTTCCAGATGTCCACATGGACTCTGCCAAGTTCCAGATCCATCTATTCCCTATCTTACTAGCCTGCTTCATTCCCCCCAGAGAGTTCTACACCTTTAATCATAAAGGGGTGCTGAAGGAAGATGATCTTTCTTTTGTAGTTGCTTCCTGCTGGTTGCAGGCTCACAGACCCTGCCTGACAAGGCATAGAACTTCCTTGCTACTCTATTTTGATTGGAAGAAGATAGATATGGCATCTTGTATGAAGTTGGATGAAGTCCACATATGGATAACAAGATGTTGATATTGGAAGAAATAAATTTAATTAGAATTTTAAGAATACACAGTCCCACCAAGAGGATATTAGACTACAGGAGTAGAAAAGGCTAGATGTTTTTAAAGGCTGTATTTTCTTGATATTGGTGAGTTTTATTTTGCAGGTTTTGAACACTGTTTAGGACTGTTTTAGAGTAATTTACATAGAAATGACATTTTTTTCCTTAAGGAAAGAATATACCCTTCCCTGTGCTGCAGGTAGCACGCTCAGTATTCTGCAGTTTTGCATTACCATGGCAGCAAGAGAGTCTGCTTGTTGTTTCAGAGCTTTTAAGGTATGGCTTGCGGTCACCAATCGGGCTGAAGTGTGGTTTGCTGGCCTGGCGGGGGAGCAGCCGCGGTAGGCCAAGCCGCTGCCCCCATAATAGGGTGGCTGGTCGGACTCACTGCCACCCCTGAAAGGAACTCGGCATGGGCGCAGAGTGCCCTCGGGTCTCCCCTTCTCGGCAGCCATGCTTCCGCGGCCGCCCCTCCTCCCGGATGGCGCCACCCGATGCCTGTGGGGCAGCACCCTTCTTCTTCTTTCTCCCTGCGCAGGCGCAGGGCGGAAAAATCCAGTCTACCCTTTTCCCTCCCCCGACAGCAGCAACAGCAGGGCGTGGGCGGAAAAATCCAGCCCACCCTTTTCCCTTCCCCCGACAGCAGCAACAGCCAGGCGTGGGCGGGAAACTCAAGTCTGCCCTCAACTCCAGCAACAGCAGCCACCAATCCCTAACCACCACCCCTCCCCCATCCAGTACCGCCCACTGACCTTTCACCGGCAACCAATCAGAACAGGGCGTGGCTTCGACCAATCAGCCTTCCCCAGCCCCTATAAAACTGTTGCCTCTCCCTCAATAAAGTGGACTTGCGTGTTTACCTTGTCTCCGCGGTAGTTCTTCTGCCGTGCGCCCTCCAGTCCTGAGAGCCCCCGACAAGGGCCTGGCCTCCCTTGTCCCCAGTTCGTCGCCTGCTTCTCCGGGCGACCCCTTCGTCGCCGGCTTCGCCGGGCGACCCCTTCGTCGCCGGCTTCGCCGGGCGACCCCGTCAGCCGAACCGCGCAACCCCTTGTGAGACCGATCCCTCGTCTGCTGCCGGACCGACCCCTCGTCCCAAGCGGGACTGACCCCTCGTCCAGAGCTGGACCGACCCCTCGTCCGCAGCCAGACCCCACCTCTACCAACCGAGCAAGCCGCCGCTGCTGGCGCCCAACGTGGGGCAAAGCAACCCCACCACAGCACAACGTGGGGCAAGGCAAGCCCACCACAGCCTCACTCCATAACCTGGCGACTCCCCCCCCTCCTCTCTTCTCACCTTGGGACTTCTCTCGTGCAACATTGCTGCTACCTGAGCCTTGGCTACCTCATATGATCCACGGCGGTCTGGGAGAATCGCTGGATGGCTTTCTCCTTCTATGTCGGGGGTTTATACCGACCCGCTATGATTAAGAGGAGCCTTGGATTTCTCGGGAGCGCGCGCTTGCACGTCTGAAGTAATCCTACCACAGCCCTACGCCCTCCTCTCTTCTCACCTTGGGACTTCTCTCGTGCAACATTGCTGCTACCTGAGCCTTGGCTACCTCATACGATCCACGGCGGTCTGGGAGAATCGCTGGATGGCTTTCTCCTTCCATGTCGGGGGCTTATACCGACCCGCTATGATTAAGAGGAGCCTTGGATTTCTCGGGAGCACGCGCTTGCACGTCTGAAGTAACCCTACCATAGCCCTACACTCTCCTCTCTTCTCACCCCTATCTTTTCGCTCTGCATTGCTGCTCCTGAACCTTGGCGACCTCATACGATCCACGGCGGTCTGGGAGAATCGCTGGATGGCTTTCTCCTTCCATGTCGGGGGCTTATACCGACCCGCTATGATTAAGAGGCGCCAATAAAACTCTCAGGAGCGCGTGCCTGAGCACCTCCACCCCTGCCTTCACCTCTGCCTCCTCCCCTCTGCGCTTGCTCCCCTTTGCCTTGCTCCACTGCTCGTCGTCCCGCCCTCCCCTCGTCAGGGCCTTCTCTTGGCCCGCGACCACCGTCGGAGCCCCACCGGCTCCGACCCCTCGTCTCACCGCGCACCTCGGCTCCCATCGCCGCGCTCTCAAGGTAAGGGCCCCTTTTCTTATCGGCTCCAAAAGGCCATTAGCAATGGGTAACATCCTATCTGCTAAGCGAGCCCCACAAGTTCGGGCTCTCGCCGGTCTCCTAGACACTCACCGGTGTAAGATCTCTTTCAAACAGCTTCAAGTATATTGGGACCTTTTTCTCCCCTTTAATCCATGGCTTACCACGTGTCGGCTCTGGGACCCGGACACCTATACTCGCCTTATAGATAGGGTCACTTTTGCTGTGGAGCAGGAAGGTAAAAGATTCCCTCCTGGCTTATTACAGGCAACATGAAGTCCACAAGAAATCTTGAAGGGTATAATCTATGATATGCTATATAAAAAAAGATTTAAAAGGAGCTATACCAAGAAAATAAGAATTATGAGTCAACTGTAAATAAATTATATATTTCTGTTGATGTGTTGTAATTGTTCTGTGTTTGTCTGTCTGTTCGTTCAATGTCAACGTATATTGTGATACCTCCGGATGGTAAATATAAATTACTAGAAATCTTTAAAAGAGCTCTATTCAAATGGCCAAAAATTAAATAAGCGCTTATATTAATACTTAAGTTTATTATATTAATACATAAGTTTAAATGTTAATAAGATATCTACAATTTAAAAAAAATTGTAAGTCTTAATTAACAAAATTAACTGTACATCTTCATAAAAAGTTGTTCTTGCCTAGATTAAAATGAATAACTTATTTTTCTTCACAGGATAATATAAAGAATGTAAAACTTATATGAATATTAAAAAGGTTAAAAGTTTGTAAAAATGCTAACGGAAATGTAATAAGTTTTGCAAAAAGACGTATTTTGTCCTAAAGTAGGATGGCTAATTTTTCATAAACTCTTGAAATTTAATTTGCATGCGGCAAGTGTAAAAGGTATTGTGATAACTTTACGTAAGGGAATGTGTTCTGTAAAGATAAAATTTATCTTCAATAGTTTACATTAAGGTATTAAATGGCTAATTCCAAAAGGTCATTCTTAAATATATATATGTAAAACTAAATTGATGATAATAATAATAAAAGGTAATTTTATAACAGGAAAGATTAACAGCAACCAAGCTCCCCTGCCAACTTGCTTTTAGGAAACGGTTTCTAATATTGCATGCTACTAAGTATTTAAAGAAAAGTTATTCTTAAGGAAACAGAGGATGATTTTGTCTTTGCAGCCATTGTCTACTTAGCAACACCCCTCGCTATCGGCCTAGCCACTGTTGCGCCGGACGATTGAAACCTTAAACAAAGACTCCTCCTCACTGTCATCTTCCTATCTATCGTTACTATATTTACTGCCCTCATTCTCCTTTGTTTATAAAGCAGTCTCCTACAAACCACAAAGCTTCTGTCTTAAACATACCATTCTCAACCCTATCCTCTAAATGATCTTCTCACTTCCCCCACAGCCTTTAATACTCTATTTCTTTCTCATAACCTTTGCTTTCTTGATAATATTTTCCGCCATCTGTCTAGCCACTACCACCCCAGAAGATTGTAACCATGGCCCCCCATGCCGCCATCGCTCTCAAGCAGCTCCAGCCCCGCGAAACGGCCCGCAACCTGCTTTCCCCGGCCTGCGGCCTGCTTTCTAGCATCTAATAACGTTTCTGCTTTTAACAGCTCCCCATACTTCTGCGGAGCTTCCTCCTGTCTCGACCTCACTCCTCTTCTCAGCCATCCAAAGCGTCCTTTCTCGTCCCCCGCCCCCCCTCCTTTTTTCGCTTGAACCCCTACTGCATTGCAGATTGGGCCGCCCCATGTCGGCCCGCCCCATTAACATCGGCCTCTCTCGCACCCGTGAAGACTTTGGCCTTCTTATTGTCCTCGCCTACGTCTCCACCACTCCCGACGCTGCCGCCACCACCGTCGCTGGTGCCCTGATGCAACTTGTCCTCACCACTGCGATCCTCCAGACCATCACACAGTCTGCCTCTGCCGCTCTTCGCCACCAAGAAGAGATCAACCACCTGTAATGCGCTATCATCCTGGACTTTTAACAACAGATAGACCTTATAGCCACCGAGATCAACGGGAATTGGACATTGGCCACCCTTGCTTGCAACGGCAAGATACCGCCCCCCAAATTGTACATTTGTATCCCCGTCATACTCACGTCCCTCTTCAGCCCCACTTCCCTCATTGCTTACTGCCTCTTGGGCCTCGGCTACTTGTTGCTGCTGCCATCCTGGCCCTTATTTGAAAAGAAGGGGGAAATGCGGTCACCAGTCGGGCTGAAGTGTGGTTTGCTGGCCTGGCGGGGGAGCAGCCGCGGTAGGCCAAGCCGCTGCCCCCATAATAGGGTGGCTGGTCGGACTCACTGCCACCCCTGAAAGGAACTCGGCATGGGCGCAGAGTGCCCTCGGGTCTCCCCTTCTCGGCAGCCATGCTTCCGCGGCCGCCCCTCCTCCCGGATGGCGCCACCCGATGCCTGTGGGGCAGCACCCTTCTTCTTCTTTCTCCCTGCGCAGGCGCAGGGCGGAAAAATCCAGTCTACCCTTTTCCCTCCCCCGACAGCAGCAACAGCAGGGCGTGGGCGGAAAAATCCAGCCCACCCTTTTCCCTTCCCCCGACAGCAGCAACAGCCAGGCGTGGGCGGGAAACTCAAGTCTGCCCTCAACTCCAGCAACAGCAGCCACCAATCCCTAAACCCTGCCCCTTCCCCCAGCAACAGCGACAGCCAATCCCTAACCACCACCCCTCCCCCATCCAGTACCGCCCACTGACCTTTCACCGGCAACCAATCAGAACAGGGCGTGGCTTCGACCAATCAGCCTTCCCCAGCCCCTATAAAACTGTTGCCTCTCCCTCAATAAAGTGGACTTGCGTGTTTACCTTGTCTCCGCGGTAGTTCTTCTGCCGTGCGCCCTCCAGTCCTGAGAGCCCCCGACAAGGGCCTGGCCTCCCTTGTCCCCAGTTCGTCGCCTGCTTCTCCGGGCGACCCCTTCGTCGCCGGCTTCGCCGGGCGACCCCTTCGTCGCCGGCTTCGCCGGGCGACCCCGTCAGCCGAACCGCGCAACCCCTTGTGAGACCGATCCCTCGTCTGCTGCCGGACCGACCCCTCGTCCCAAGCGGGACTGACCCCTCGTCCAGAGCTGGACCGACCCCTCGTCCGCAGCCAGACCCCACCTCTACCAACTGAGCAAGCCGCCGCAATGGCTGGTTTCATCTACATTGTTAGTTATGTCTAGAGAGTGATTGAAATAGATAATTTGGTTCAGTATAGATTATTAACCCTAAATTTCTATGGTGCTGGTTTTGCTTAAAGCAGTTAAGAGGAAGATGAGAAGGGATATTGCCTTTTTAAAAGAAAATAGAGAAGGAGTTTTTAAGGCAATGGATTAGAGATTCAGGTGATACTTAGTTTAATTTCTTAAAGAGGTATTTTAGGTCATTCAGTGGCTGGAACTCATATGATCAGTTAGGTGCTTCTGGTGAGTTGATACTTTTTTGGACAGCTGGCTTCACTCGAAATAAATGCACCCAACTGGTAATTCTTTAAATAGTTGTAGGAGTAATAAGAACTACAGAGTAAAGTTTGTTGTTGTTGTTGTTGTTTTTACATACTGGTGATGCTTGTTTTTTTCAAGTTGTGATCCAAATCTGATTTTCAGGTTCTAGGTAAGGAGAGATTGCCCATGGACCACTTTAAAGGGTCTAGGTTGAAGTTGATTCTTGTCACCTCATTTGCTGTTTCCCTTCTGGTGGTAAAACACTTAGATTTGGTAGGATGGCATGTGGGTTTGCCAGTCCTTCCCAGGGTATGATCCCCACCTCTGGAAAGTGGGGGTTTAAGGGAAGAGGATAGTTAAACTTCCGATTGTTTGAATTATTAATTATGCACAGGGGCAATTCTTGATGATTTTTTGACTGTTTTCACCAGGTTTTGTTTTTTAGAAAACTCATTTGGCTAAGCTGGACAGGGTATCCTTCTCCAGATGAGTGGCTTGGTGAAGTTCATGAAGGGCTTAGACTGTACTTCCCCTAGTAGGTAGACTTGAGTTTTCTTAACAAGCCACCCATAAGCCTCCAGCGTGAACCCCATGTTATCTGCCCTGGTCAATTTATCCTGGGTATACTGTGGAATTTTAAGTACTGGCATAGGTCCTGGAATAAGGGGTAAGAGCGAAATTTGGGTTTGTGTTGCTGCTTTTGCAGCCAACCCAGCTCAAGCATTTTTCTTTGCTATAGTAGTGTTTGTTTTTTGATGTCTGGACAATGCATGACTGCTATTTCTTGAGGTAACTGTACAGCTTTTAGTAAGTCTAGGATTTATTGCTTGTGCTTAGTAGGTGACCTACTGTTAGTAAATAAGCCTCATTTGCTATATATTAGAATGAGCATGAAGGACAAGGAAAGCATACTTAAGAGTCCATGTAAATATTAGCCTGTTTCCCAGCTGCTAGTTTTAAAATTCAGGTAAGGGTAATTAACTCTACATTCTAGGGGGAAGAGTTTTGGTTTTTATGGTTTCAAACTGAGAAAGCACTGCAGAGCTTGCTTTTTAAATTTTTTGTTAATAAAACTGTTTCTATTTGTGAACCATTCAATGTCTAAGTTCACAAGAGGTTTATTTTTTAAATCTGGCCTGCTGGAGTAGTTTTGGTTAAGAGTTTTGAGGAAGGAGTGGAGAAGGGGTCCCTTAGGATTTGACTTTGGGTCCTTTACTAGTAGAAGGGTGGTTGGGTTAAGCAATTTACACAGCCTTATTTGCACTTTAGGGGTTTCTGGCAACTGAACCTCGGATATGATTAATTGGCTACCTGTAAGCCACTGGAGGCCCCTGGCCTCAAGCACATCCTTTACCTCATATGAGATGAAAACTGTGAGAGGTTGCTTCCAAGCTAGTTTGGTGGCTTTTTCAATTAAAAGGGCTGTTGCACCACCATTGTTCTTGGGCAAGGTGGCCATTCCTTTATTTTACAGCTATGTTTATTAACTATTCAGAAAATGAAGTTTATCAGGACTTTTAACATGCTCCATGTTTTCCATATATGATCTAATGGAAAAGATAATATTATAATCATCGAGCATATATTTAGAATAGAATAAAGGTACAGTAATTAATAGTAATTAATGTACTATTTAATGTATAAGTTTCTCTTTGAGTTATAATTAATAGATTTAAGTTTTAGGTTTCCAATACTTTACATGTTATCTTCCATGGCTGCAGGCCATAATACCAATTTGTATCTAAGTTCTACTTACAGTACTCTGGTGATTATGGCTCCACTTGGTATGTTCTTCACACAGTGAGTAAGCCCTAAATCATTGTTCTTACAGAGAAGCTAAGAAGGTAGTTTCCAGTATTCCACTGGCCTGGTGCATATTGCTCTTTGGCACTATGTAACAGTGCCAGTTTGGAGGTGATATCCATTGTATATTTGGCTATCTCGAGTCACTATTGGCTGCTTCAGGAGTTTGAAACTGTAATGTAGTTTCTGTTGATTTCAGGAGCGCAACCTGAGATGAAGTAGAAACATTTATGTTGAGGGTTAGTGACTAGCTTAGCCAATAACTTATTTGGAGAGGCAACCTGTAAAGTATTTAAGGCTTGGTTTGAATGCACAAGAGAGTTTGACAATGCTGAAGTTTATCTCTTGATTTTTATATACTTTTTAAACATTTCCAATGCAATGTGTTACATACTAAATGACTTTGCTTCCTTCTACACTTTTACCATGAAGACATTAATAGGTATTTTACTTTAGCAGTAGAGGAAAACTATTTTATCCATTTTTAAAATGAAAACTGAAGATTTCCAATGGAATCAAGGTAATTTCATTATTACCCGCTTGAGAATGCACATTGAGGTGACTTTTAGACAGGCTTCATTGCTATGAAGTTACTTTTTGCCATTAATATCAATCTAGATTTCTCATTAATAATCATGTCTTAGAACTAGAGTCATTTAAATGCTTCAGTTTGGAAGATGCTTTTATAAACTTTTTATAATTGACCATAAATACAGACTGGTTAATTTACCTTAGATTGCATTTAATTATTAAAAGAATTTATGTATTTAAGAGAGGGCAGTACCACATTTTTAAACTTAATTTTATAAGATATGAACTTAGAATTTTTATTATTTGTTAATTCGATATTATCCTGATATATGAAGTTACACACTGAGCAAATAGGCAGACATGAATAGTTTGACACAGAAGTTCAACTGTAAAATATTTCAAAGATCTCCTGGAAGTCTTTTTTTTTTTTAATTTGCACTATGACCATGCAGTTTTTTACAAGAATTTAATTTCTTAACTAATGGCTCATAACCAAATGTTTCCAATGTTTTAATACAATTTTCTTTTGTCTCGGAAATTTATATCTTTCTTTGACTTTAGCAGATTTTGGATGAGCAAGAATAATTTTATGTATATTCACTGATGCTATTGAAGCCTCAGAGAAGCTGGTTTCTCTCTTGAATTGCCACTTTTAAGGACCCAGACAGTCAAGACAGGAGACCTTTTTCACTTCCAAGTCCTTGGAGGTAAAAAGACTTCAGTGGCTGCTGGACTGGGAAAGTGGACGTTCAACCCCAAGTGTCAAGAATTCTACCAGGCAGCAATTAGCCCACATTTGGAGCCATTAGAGAAAGCAGGGTCACTAATATCAGTAGGACAGGAGACAGATGTTTTAAGTTCATTTCCCCTGAGCCACAGGGGAAGAAGCTGTTATAAAATAACCATAAGTAAAGGTAAAGGGTGAGACTAGGCTTAAAATGACCATAAACAAAGGTAAGGTTAGCTTAGAATTTACACTTAAATTAAAAGGTTCAGGCTAAATTCACTCAGTTATAATTTCAGTTATTATAAGGTGAATTGAGTACATTTATTAATAAGCCACAGAACTTTATTAGTAACAACTTTGTGAGTTTCTTTGCTTTTTTGTAACTGAATTAATTTCACATGTGATTTATACATTAAATACACTAACAAGACAGTATTTACTTTTGAAGACTAATTCTCAGGTCACTTTTTACCATTATCCAATTTGTAACAGGTGAACACCAAATCTGATTTCCAAGGCAAAGCAAACTTAGAAAGTTAAACACAGATTTCAAAGCTGAACACAAGTCATGCACAAATTAAAACAGAGTGAATTTTATACTTTTAACATTTTAAGGAACTTTTTTACTTTAATTGATATCACATGAAGTTTCTTTGATTTTGATCACTATTCACACTTTTTATAGGCACAACTGAGTTTAAACTGAGAAGTTTGAGGTTTATTTCTTCATTTCTTTAAGGAGACATGATGAGGTTTCTGGGCCTCAGATTTATCTTCTTTTTTTACACTGCTGTAACTGGAATTCAGAGTTCTATGCAGAGGCTGCTCTTGGCTATAATGTGGCCATGTGGAGCAGCAGTAGGCAGAATTTCCTGATTCCTAAGAGACTCCTACAGGGAGTTTGCTGGTAGACTCGAGACTTTGCCCATTATTCTAGGAATAATGAAGATGCACCCTTTAGTCAACCATTCTGTTTTTTCAGAGACCTACTCTGACTAAATTCACCACTCCACGTAATTTGGAGATTTTGGCTGCTCTCTGAATGGATGGGCCCAAGGAATGAGGGTCATTGTTTCCTGCTCTGTTTCTCAGCACCCCTACTTTCCAGGGTCTGAGACGATCCAAACAGAAGTTCCTGAGTTAAGTCTCAAGAAAAGTTTGGCTGCTCCTTGATTTCTGCCACCCCAGGAAATCAGAGATCTCCTGCTGCTGGGCATTCTCAGGAAAGCCAGACTTAGGAGACAAGCTGATTAGATTTTCAACCTGAAGCTGCCAAGCTGAATTGTGCTTCTTTCTTCTATCCATCCAGAATTATTAAATGCAGCCTTAGTTCTGACTTTACTGTTTGATAATTTTCCAGTTAAACTAGTTATTAAAAGACCATTAAGGAATTGGAGGTTAATTGCTTTAGTTAAAAGACTCTGGGGTCCTGAGGCAATAGTTTCCCTGCTAAACAAAGGCACTTCCCACAAAAACTTCATTTTCATGGTTTTTAAAACAGACCAAAGCATGCAACACAAACCTGCAACAAGAGATTCAGCAAAAATGTAAAACATTGGTAAAGATTAGAAATTGCAAGGGTATTCTGATCACATGGCTGCACTGGGGAAGGGGATCTCCCACACCCAGCATCCATCTTGGCTCTGCCTGTGCTTTCCTACTCATTCCCCAGGTAACTAGGAAAGCTGCTTGCAGAGGCCTGGACCTGGGGAGAGGGCTAAGCTCTCAGCACTCCATTACTGCCATGTTTCCTCTGAAGAGGGTGGGAGAAGGGAGTGGTCACAGGCCCTGAAGCCAAAGCCTCCTACTGCTAAAACAGCTTGAAAGACCAGTGGCATAGTTAACTTCAGTCGTGTGCCAAACCCCTCCCAACTGGGGTTAGATCTAACAAGATGGGGCATGCAGTGTGGACACAAAGAATTCTGGAGCCTTAGCTCCTTCCCTCCTGGGATTACAACCTGTGAGCTCATATGCAAACCTGTTTAAAATAGAGAAGCAAAGGAAGGCCTTCAACAGGCTGTAAGCCATAGTTTCACTCACCAAAAAACTCCTGGACTGGCACACCAAATATGTTACCAAACTTTATCTAGGTTGTTAGCTATGCTGGAGAAATGAATTTAAAGAGCATGCTGGGTGAATTAGGCCAGTAATTTATTCAGGTAGGGAGGGAAGAGAAATGGGAGAAAATAACAGAAAATAATAGAGCATGGGGTCCTAGGTAGTAAGGAAGGGGATGAAAAGGGATGAGGAGGGCTAATTTATGAGATACAATTCCTCATTATAGATTATAAGTTCCAAGGGTTACTTTCGTGGCCACATGGCAGAGGAAAAATGGTGACAGCAGTGCACAGAGACCAGGACATGTCCCCAGGCCCCAGGCAAAAGAGCAGGGAGGGGGGAGAGAGAGAGAGAGAAAGAGACAGAGACAGAGACAGAGAGACAGAGAGAAGGGAGAGAGCAAGCTCAGGCCTTGTGGTTTGTTTTTATATTGCTAATTACTCCACCCCCTTGCTAATGGAAGGGGAGGGGATTCCAGTTGTTTGCTGTTTGGATTGATTACCACACCCATCAGTTCCTTAATGAGGATCCAATGGTAAAGTTTCCAGAGAACATCCAGGAATTTTCCTTGTTCCCAGGAGGAAGTCTTTGTTCTAGGTAGCAGAATCCTGGGGGTGGAGTTCCTCTAATAGCCATCTTGGGGTTTCCAGATGTCCATGTGAACTCTGCCAAGTTCCAGATCTCTCTATTTCCTGTCTTACTAGCCTGCTTCAGATATGCTCTCTTAAATAAATAAATTTCTTTGGTTGGTAATCGTAATTTAATAAGTTTATTTAAATATAAGGTAACTAGTCTATGTGGTTGTGGTCAGTTATAAAGAGTTTGTAAAAACATCTTCCAAACTGAAAACGTTTAAATGGTTCTAGTTCTAGAAGTCATTGTTAACTAAAATCCTGGGTTGGTATTGGTTGCAAAGAATAACTGTCATAATAAAACCTGTCTGAAGGCAACTGCAAGGTGCATATTTAAGTAAATGGTAATGAAAAGTTATTTTCATTCTATTGGAAATCTTCTGTTTTCATTTTAACAATGAAAAATAGTTTTTTCCCCCTCTATTACTAAAGTAAAATACCTACTATTATCTTCATGGTAAAATTGTATAAGTAAACAAAGTCATTTCAATGTGATATGTTGCATTAAAATGCATAAAATATATAAAAACAAGTAATAAACTTTAACATTGTGAAACTCTTTTGTGCATTCAAACCAGGCCTTGAATATATTACAGGTTGCCTCTCCAGGTGAGTTATTGGCTAGGCTGGTCACTGACCCCTCAAATAAAAATATTAGCTATATCAGCCTCTGGTTATTCTCCTAAAGTTGACAGAAACTACATTGCAGTTTCAAGGTCCTGCAGCAGTCAGTGATGACTCGGTACAGTCAAACATACAACAGATATTGCCTCCAGACTGCACTGTTCCATAGTTACAGAGAGCACTGTGCACCAGGCCAGTAAAATACTGGAAAGTCTCTCTAGGATCAACAATACTGGGACTTGCTCACTGTGTGAAGAAAATGCTAAGTGGATCCATGATTACCATAATACTGTAAGTAAAACTTAAACACAATTGGCATTATGGCCGGCTCCTATGGAGAGATAACATGTAAAGTATTACAAACCTGAAACTTGAAACTATTAATTGCAACTCAGAAACCTTAGGCATTAAGTAATACATTAATTAAAATTAAGCGCTGTATAATTTTCATCCTGTACTCAAGATACGCCTAATAACTATAACATTATCTTTTCTATTCTGGATCAGGTACAAAATATATTAGACATGTTAAATTCCTGGTAACTTCATTTTCTAAATAGTTAATAACATGTCTATAAAATAAGGTGATGGCCTTAGCTGAAAAACAATGGGGCTATCAGTGGCTTGCAGATAGCCACTTAATTGGTGCCAGGCTCAGCCAACTTACTATTCTACTGTACTCTACTGTGAGCAAAAATGAGGCTTGCTTGCTAATAATGAGCCACCTATTGAACAGTCAAAATTACCAGAAATTGTACAATTAAAACCAAAATGTAAAAAAGAAAAAAACCTTTATTCTGTAGTTCTGACCACTCTCACAGCTAAAAACAAAGAAAATTTCCAACTTGGTGCACTAATCCTGAATGAAACCAACCGCCCAAAAGTTGCCAGTTCACCAGGAACATCTGACAGAGCACATGAGTGTCAATCATTAAACAGCCTGAAACGCATCTTCAAAACAAAGGTAAGTATCTGTTGCAATTTCTCTCTGAAAGTAAATAACTTTATATATATATATACACTGTTCCCACCAACTTTTAAAAAGGGGTGCCATCTTTGTAGGCACCTAACCTTGTCTACCTCTGTAATACAATGTCCTCTTTTAAAAACAGGTATTCCAAAAATTTAATTAAGTTTGTTTCTTTCAGAAAGAACATCTTATTAACCATATGAAAACTTCATCCAGCTTCATACAGAATGCCAGATCTGTCTTCCTCCAGTTGAAATAAAATAAAATTTACACCTTGTTAAGCAATGACTATAGCCCATGGCCACCAGGAAGCAGTTACAGAAAAGAGATCATCTCCCTTCAGCACCCTTTTAAGATTAAAGGTGTAAACTGTTTAAGGGTAAAATAAAATTAATAGAAGGATCTGGAGCTTCACTGGAAATCCACGTGAGCACCAGTGGCCCCAGGATGATGCAGAGGGCCCCACCCCAGGATTCTTATGTCCTGAATGAAAACTTCTAAAAACAGGAAAAACCCTGGATGCTACCCAAGAGCTTTGTCTTTCAGTCCTCACTGAAAATTGATAAGTGAAGTAATCAATCAAAACAACAAACAGCCACCTGCCTCATAACAATAATTATGCCAAAGCTTAGCAAGTTAAGCTTTGACATAAGGGAGGAAATGATGTGGACTATGGGTGGGAGGCTGTTCATCTCTTCATAGATAAACTAAGCTGTATGTGTCCTGGCTTGTGGGTGTGGGACAGTGAGAGGCTGCCATCCTGCCCTTGGTGGCCATGACAATGACTCCAGTCCCAGAAGGCAATTAGCAATGCAAACTCTATATACATACCAGTCCATCCAGGGAGACTCTGATGGTGGTAATGCTGAGGCTTAAGTGGACTTGGACTTGGCCTCAAATGGGAAATATAATATAGCCTGTGCATAAATTCCAAATTATCTAATTCTGTATCCAAGTGTGCATAGTCTCTAGAAATCCAGTTAAGTGATTTAGACCCTATAGGCTGTGAATGTTCAGAAAGGATGTAAGACTGAATATGTATTCAAAGTTGCATCTAGACTGAATGTGGGTGAGATGCTAATTCAAGGTCACCTGAAATGTGGGCGATATGTTAATTCAAAACCTATCTGGTACTCAGGCAAACACTTAACTAACAAAGAAGGTCGTTTTCTTTCATAAAAGCACCACTTGACTCCCCACCCTGTATAAAAGGAACTTGAAAATCTTGTTCAGGGCTCGTGTTTGAAACAGAAAGCTCCTGAGTCTGTCCAGCTGTCAATAAATCATTTTTTCCATGTCAAAATCATTCCTGAGTCCTGGCCTTTCTTTCTATATGCAAATAATCGAATTTCTCTTGATTTATACAACAACATGATGGGAAGATTTACATGTTGGTTCCAATTTGTACAACTGAAATGGTTATGCTTTTCTTCTCTATCCCTCCCTGCATTTCCCTACACAATTTCTGTTGTCTGGGACATAATGGGATACATCTGCCCAATTTTGATTTAGAGATAACTATTCAAATTGAGTATGACATCACTGTTCCAACAAATTTAGACTCTTTCTACTGAATTTTTTGGCATAGAAACCTCTACTAAGAGTGTTTACTTTTGCATCTTTTATAGAACAGCTTAGTTTAAATCTTATGTATTTATAAATTCCTGATATTCTCAATAATTACAAATTTTAAATTTGCAGATAAAATATTAGGATATGTTGGTTTCATTAATTGATCCATTTAATATACTTATTATTTAAATTTAAATTCATTTTTTATCTTTAATTGACTAAAGGTTTTGTGACTCTGCCATCATCAAATTAGACACATATATCCCTAAGCCTTAAAATGGGCATATTTCCTTTCTCAGAGTCTTTTTTTTTTAGATTTATTTATTTATTTCTCTCCCCCCCACCCCACCCCATTTGTTCTCTGTGTCTATTTGCTGTGTTTTTTTTGTCCACTTCTGTTGTTGTCAGCAGCACAGGAATCTGTGTTTCTTTTTGTTGCATCATCTTGCTGCATCATCTCTCCATGTAAGTGGCACCATTCCTAGGCAGGTTTAACTTTCTTTCACACTGGGTGGCTCTCCTATGGGGTGCACTCCTTGTGCATGGGGCTCCCCTATGCAGGGGACACCCCTGTGTGGCATGGCACTCCTTGTGTGCATCAGCACTATGCATGAGCCACCTCCACATGGGTCATGGAGGCGGGGGTTTGAACCACAGACCTCCCATGTAGTAGAGGGACATCCAAACCACTGGGCCAAGTCTGCCACCTCAAAGTCTTTTTACATTAATACCATCCTCAATTGAAGTGCCATCATTACTTTAATTTTACAAATATTTGAAATTCAACTAGAAATTCAACTGGCCATATACATAAAGATAAGGATTGAGCACATGGCTTCTAAGTCTTCCATTGATCATACTCTGCTAAAAGATAGCTCTAATTTTACAAGGTCTTATAAGGTAAATATGGAATGATATAAATATATTATTCAATATGTGACTAAATCTCTATTCCCAAGAGTCAAATGAAACACATCTGAGGTTAGCAACAAGAGTTATAGGAAGACTGAGAATAGTCAGACTGACTATTCTCAGTCTTTCTATAGTATGATCAGATATGTTTTTGATTGTTCCAAACATGAGTGGCAGGAAGAATGATTTATTTTATTTAGAGATTAACATGGAAAATGTGCTGATCCCCAGTGAAGCAAGCTAGTAAGATAGGGAATCAATAGATGAATCTGGAACCTGACAGAAAGTTCATGTGGACATCAATATTCCCAAGATGGCTTCGGGAAGACGCCCCCCACAAGGTTCTGCCATCAGAACAAGATTTCCTCCAGAAGCCAGGACAAGCTCTGGATATTTCCCAAGGACTTTATCATTGGGCCTTCAGGGGGGATTGATGGGTGTGTGTGATAATCAAAACAGCAAACAGCTGGAACTCTTCCCCTGGCATTAGCAAAAGGGTGGAATAATTAATGGTTCAAAAAGCAGGCACAACAATTAATAGAATGCTTGAGAATAATCTAGGAACTGGAAAGCACAGTAAACCAAGAGGTGCATGAGAATTGTGGTTGATGGTACAGACGCAAGTATGTCCTTTGTTAGCTAGAACAAGTGTGTACCAAGACTGCAGGGTGATGGGAATGTGGAGAAGCATCGGAAAAATACAGCTGGAGTGAGCTACGGACTGTGGTTTAGCAGTAATAATATAATATTCTTGCATCTATGCAAAAGATGTACTGTGTTGATAGTGAGGCAGTATGAAAAATGTGAGCCAAATGTACACTATGGCCATGGTAACAATCAGATGATATTACCTTATCTGTACCAAATGTTCCACAACAGTGTGGTGTGTTGATGGAGAGGTGTTGGAAATAAGTTTACAATTTCTGTCATAAAAATATATTTAAAAAATTATAATAGGGTGGGTTGGGGGAAAAACACACCAAATGTAGGACAAGAACTATGATTAGTAGTAAGATTTTGACAGTGTTCTTTCATAGTTTGTAACGTCTCATGACAACGCAAGGTGTTGGTGGAGGGTTGATGTTTGGGACCCCTGTATGATGTCATGCATGTTTGCTTTTTAAGTACACAACTTTTAATATACAATTAATTGTTTATGTATGCTCATATATAAATGATATAAAGATAATAACAATCAGATTGGTTAGGGGAAAACTATTTTGTTTTGTAGTAATATTTTCACAATGTTCTTTAATCATTAATTTAAAAAGTTTAAAAACAATGCAAGTTATTGGTGGTAGGGTGAGATGTTATATATTTTTGTTTGATGTTATATATGTTTGTTTTGTATGTTCACAATGATTATACACTTGTTTATGTATGCTTATGTATGACTGATACATTTCAATAAATTAAAAAAAAAAGAAGCAGGCTTAAGGCCTGAATGTGCTCTCTTGCCTTTGGACTCCTGTTGCTGCCTTCTGTGCTCTGCTCTTGCCATTTTTCCCCTGCCATGGTCACCATGCAAGTAAAACCTGTACATTTATAATCTATAATGGGAAATTTTAGTCTGTAAATCAGTCCTCTATATCACTTTTAGCCCCTTACTCTCTACCTGGTACCCATGAGCTGTTATTTTCTCCCATTTCTCTTCCCTCCCTACCTAATAAATCAGTGGCCTAACTCACCTGACCTTCTCTTGAAATTCATTTCTGCACCATAGTCAATAACCTAGACAAAATCAAGTAACCTATTTGGTGAGTCATAACAGGAGATTATTAGTGAGTGAAACTGTTGTAGAATTTGAGAGAGGTTCAATTATTTGCGTATAGAAAAACTATGGCCTACAGTCTGTTTAATGCCTTTCTTTGGGTCTTCATTTTGAACTAATTTGCCTTTGAGCCCCCACAGGATGTAATCCCAGGAGGGAAGAGGCTGAGGCAATGGAACTCTCTTGTGTCTGTGCCACACACCTAGGCTTATGAGATCTGACCCCAGTGGGGAGGGCTGAGGCACAGGACAGCAGCTCAAATCATGGCTCTGCCAAGAAAATGTTTCACCATCAGAGCACTGGTGCTGTGAAGTTTCTTTTTCAAGAGCTTGTAGCAGTTGGAGACTTTGCCATCAGGCCTGGCTGCCATTGTCTTCTCCCTCCCTCTCCCCTCAGAGGCAGCACAGCAAAGGGGAAGAGCTGCGGGCTTGCCCCTGCAGTGGGTCCATGCCTTTCTAAACACCTTCTTATCTGAACACCCAGCTAGCTGAGGGGTGAAGTGGTAAAGCAATGGGCTGAGCCAAAGATGGATACTGTGGGAGTTCCCTTCCCCAAGGGGGTCACAGGCCAGGATACCCTTGCATAACTAAACTTTACCCAGGTTTTTACCTTCCTACTTCTTGCTACTTGCAGATTTGTGTAAAAATGGTTTGGAATGTTTTAAAGACTGTAAAACTGAAAATGCCTTTGCTAGCAAGGAAGTGATTGCCTCAGGGATCCAAAGTCTACCAGCTAGAGCACTTGATCTCTAATCACTTAATAGCCTTTTAATGGCTGGTCTACCCACCAGCCTCCTAGACAGTAGAGACATAAAACTAGGACTGCATCTAAGATTTCTGAAGGATAGGAGGAAGAAGCTTTCTATCCCTTCTCCAAGGAGGGAGCAATATTTGGCTTGGAGGGCATCTGATCTATTTCACCTGTCTTTCAAGTCCAGACCAGCCCCAGGAACACCTGGCAGCAGAGGCTCTGTGATTCCTAGGGTGGTGGGAATCAGAGAGCAGTCAACGTTCTCTGAGATTTAGCTCAGGAATTTCTGTTTGGTTAACATGCAATTAGTCTCAGACCCTGGAATGTAGAGCTGCCAAGAACCAGAGCAGTTAACTCCGAATCGCGCCCTTTCCTTGGGCCCTTTCATTCAGAGGGCAGCAAAATATACCCTGAGACTTCTCAGGTGCTTTGATTTGGGATAACTGCTCAGAATGTCTCCCACCTTCTAAGTGTGGGTGTGTTGGTCTAATCTCTGGAATTTAATCAGACATCCGCTGGGTCCTAGGTTACCCACTGGAATGCTGAAAGTCAGCAGACTGGGAAGATTAAAATTCTCAGTATGTTGAGAACAGAGCATCAGCTCCAAATTATCTGGAATGGTGAACATTTTAGTAAGACTAGGACTCTGGAATGCAAGATTGGTTAACTGAAAAGCACTTCTTCATTCTTCCTAGAATAATGGGAGCAGCCTCTATCACACCAGCAAACTTCTCATAGGTGTACCTTTTCAGGAATTGGGAATCAGGAAATCCTGCCTACTGCTGGTCTATATGGCCAGAATACAGCCAAGAGAAGCCTCTGTATGAAACACTGAATTCCACTTAAACCAGTGTAAGAAAAGAGGACAGATAGATTTGAGGCCTAGAAACCTCATGGCCTGCCTCCTTAAAGAAATGAAAAAATAAACCTCAAACTTCAACTAAGTCCCTTTTTAAAAATGCTTCTCAGTTTAAACTCAGCTGTACCTATAAAATGTGTGAATAAAAATCAAGATCCAAACCAGATACTACACCTCTCCTGAAAAATAAGAAACCTCAAGTGCCAAAAATTAAAATCAAAGTTCTTAGAAATGCTAAGGGTATAAAATTTTTCTGTTTTAATCTGTGTTTAACTTTGTTAGTTTGCTTGTACCTAGGAAATCAGATTTGGGGTTCGCCTATTACAAATAGGATAACTGTGAAAGATAACTTAAAAATGAGTCTTTAAATGTAAATACTGTCTTGAGAGTGGATTTAATTTATAAATCACAAATAGAATTATTTGAGCTGCTAAAAAATCAAAGAAACTTTGCAAAGTTTTTACTAATAAAATTTTCATGCCTTACTTAATAAAGGTACCTTATTCAACTTAAAGTAAAAACTTACTAGAAACTGTAATTGAGACTGCTTTCTAAATAATGTCTTCATGATAAATGTATACAAGTAAGAAGTACTAAAAAATTCATTTGGTATGTTACACATTGCATTGGAAGTATTTAAAAAGGTGTGAAAATCAAGAGATAAACTTCAGCATTGTCAAACTCTTGTGCATTCAAACCAGGTCTTCAATACACTGCAGGTTTCTTCTCCATTTCAGCTATTGGCTAGGTTGGTCACTGACCCCTACAACAATCAAGGTATCTATTACATCTCTGGTTGTGTTGCTGAAGTTGATCGAGACTATGTTGCAGGTTCACACTCCTGCAGCAGCCAATGATGGCTTGATATAGCTAAATGTACAATGGACATTGCCTTCAGACTGGCACAGTTTCATAGTGCCAAATGGTGCTATGCACTAGGCCAGTAGAATACTGGAAACTAACTTCCTAGCTTCTCTCTAGAATTAGTGAGGCTGCACGTTGCTGGATGTGTAAAGAACATACCAAGTGGAGCAATTATCATCAGAGTACTGTGAGTAAAACTTAAAACACAATAGGCATTATGGCTTGCTCCCATGGAGAGATAACATATAAGATATTGCAAACCTGTAACTTAAATCTATAGCAGCTCAAAAAGAAACTTATGCATTGAGTAGTGCATTAATTAATATTAAGTACTTACCTATATCCAATTCTAGATATATGTCTGATGATTATAGTGATATTGTTTCTATACTAAACTATATGCAGAGAAATATTGAACATGTTAAAAATCCTTATAAACTTTATTTTCTAAGTAGTTAATGAATATGTTAGTCCAGATCTCCCTCCTAGCCCTTATTCCAGATCTGTCCCACTCATACCCTGGAGAGGACTGGAAAACCCACATGCCACCTTACCAGAGCTAAGCATTTCCCACCAGAAGGGCAATAGCAAATGAGTTGACTAAAACCCACTTCAACTTGCCCCTTTGAAATGATCCACAAACAATCTTTCCTTATCCAGGGCCTGGAAACCAGGTTTTGATCAAAACTTGGCAAGAAAACAAGCCTTATTCTCAATTAGAGCCAAAATGTAAGGAAATGTCCTCTGTAGTTCTGATCAATTCCACAGCTATTAAAGTTAAGGGAATTTCCAGCTTGACGTATTAAACGTGAGTCAAGCCAGCTGCCCAAGAAGGTGCCAGTTCAACAGAAGCACCTGATGGGTATACAAGTGCCAGTCATTGGATGGCCTGAAATACCTTTTCAAGAGAAAAAGCTAAATAGTATCTATGTTAAAGTCAGCTGTTCCCTCTAACTCCAGCACAAAAGGCTCTTGCTAGGATGATGTCAAACAAGACACACCTTTAAAAAATCTTGTCTGTTTTCATCTCCTGTAACTTAACTAAAAAGAACAATGCCTCTTCCAATTCTTCTCCCCTACCACAGGAAATGGGATTGGCCATTTATACTTAAACCTGATGCCCATTAGCAATCTCTCCCCAGAGTTAACCAACAGCATAAAATAACTCAAGGAAAAATGCTTTTTCTCAGCAACATTGGGAAAATGCAGTCTACGCAGGCACCTGGCCTTTTCTACTTTTGTGGTCCAGCATCCTCTTAGTGGGACCTTATAATATAGTTTCAAAATTCTATTTATTTCTTCCAGAATCAACATGTTGTTAGCCTTATGAGGACTTCATCCAGCTTCATCCAAGATGCCAGATCCATCTTCCTCCAACTGAGATAGAATAGCAGGCTTTTACACTTTGTGAGGAAGGGTCTACTGCCCCTAACCAACAGGGAGTAGCAACAGAAGAAAGATCTCCCTTTAGTACTCTTTTAAGAATAAATAAATATGTAAACTGTCTCAAGGGGAACAAAGCAGGCTAACAAGATAGGGAATCAATTGCTGGATCTGGAACCTGACAGAGAGTCCATGTGGACTTCAACAACCCCCCTGAAGCCACTGGAAGACACCCCCATAAGATTCTGCCATCCAGAAACAAGATTTCCTCCAGAAGCCAAGAGAAGCCCAGGATATTCCTGAAGGACTTTATCATTAGGCCATCATGGGGAACTGATGGGTGGGGTAATAGGTCAAAACAGCAAACAGTTGGAACTCCTCCCTTGCCATAAGGAAAGGGATAGGATAATTAATGGTTCAAAAAGCAAGCACAAGGCCTGAACATGCTATCTCACCTTTGGACCCTCTTACTGCCTTCTAGTGCTGCACTTATAATCTATAATGGGAAATTGTGGCCTGTAAGTCAGCCCTATTTATCACTTTTCATCCCCTTCCACTCTAGCTGGGACCTATGAGCTGTTATTTTCTCCTATCTCCCTTCCCTCCCTACCTTATTAAGTCACTGGCCTAACTCACCTGATGTAGTCCTTAAATTCATTTCTATAGCATAGTCAAGAACCTAGACAAAATCTGGTAACACCAGGCAGAGAATATTTCTTGCTTAAAGGGAACTATTTTTCATACAGCAGAATATATTTTAGAAGATTATACCACCCTGTGTCAATAAGGAAAGTATCTAACAAACAAACAAACAAAAAATACTTCATTCTAAATGTTTTCTTGTTTTTTATCTCAGTCAATAAATGTAAGGAGAAGGGGCAAGGTGGAATAAGAGTAAGTGCACCCACATCATGTCTCATGCAAAAAATGGCTGAGTGGGGGCAAAGTCCTGCCTGAGTGGGCTGTTTTGGGCACCCACAAAGCAAGAAGCTTTAGAGCATAGATCTGGAGAAAGCACAACAAAAAACAGAGATTGCTCAATTTAAAACCCTGAGTTTCTTGAAGCTTGGAGCTGTGGTATGGCTAAGCCCCTCCCTCAGGATGGGAAACCACAGCATTCTGTGACCCTTGCTGGCCACTCAGCTGGAAGACACAAATTCTGAGAGTGGGAGGGTCCTGGTGAAGGGTGGATAGGGATCCCCTGAGTGCAAGTTCTATTGTCTGGACCCCCTTTTTGAGTTTTGAGGAGCATGCCATCTGGAATGAGGAGAAATCTGGAAGAGGGGAGAGGTGAATCTGCTGGGACAGCACACTTTACCTAACATCCCTAAGAAAAGGAAAATTCGCTTGTGAGAAGGTGGAATCAGGTGATTAAATAGTCCTGTGCAGCTCATCTAAGGTAGGGAGACGGTAGGAAGTGTTTAATAAGCTTCCAAGAGTATATTTAGGGTTCCCAGCAAGGTGTGAGTTCTCTCACTCAAAGAGCTTGATAGTAATTTTTTTCTGTGGTGAGTTAAATCACCAGGGTCCCATTTGAATTTCTAAAGTGAACATACAGAAAGGCTATTGATTCCTGCTTCCCTGGGAGAAAGAAAGCATTTAGAAAAAAAGGGGGTGAGGGGAACAGATTCCTAATTAGCAGTTTATCCAATTGCAAAGAGCAATCTTGCCCCAGATTTGAAGAGCTAATCAATGCAGCAGGAAGTTTTGGCTCAGTGGAGGAGTTTCAGCCTTGAATATACAAGGTCTCTAGGCTGATTCCCAACTCCTTTAGAGTAGTGACCCACAGGGATATTAAACATCTAGCTGATAATTTAGGAGAGGGAAAACATAGACATTGTTCTTGTATTAGCTTATCTTGGATCTCTTATTTTTCCTAAAAAAAAAAGTTTACATTTTTTCCCTCTTGTGGCTTTTTGTGTGCTGTCTGCTCTCTGTGTCTATTCACTGTGCATTCTTCTGTGTCTGTATTTATTTTTTATTTCCCCTTCCCCCTTGCTTGCTGTTTGCTCTGTGTCCATTTCCAGTGTGTTCTTCTGTGTGTTTTGTTGTTGTTGTTTTGCTTTTTTCCCATTTTTTGTTGTGTCACATTGCTGATTTGACTCTACATGGTGCTTGTGCACTGGGCAGCACTCCATGGGGCTTGCAGGCCAGGTGGCTCTCTGCAGTGTGCAGGCTAGCCTGCCTTCACAAGGAGGCCCCAGGACATGAATCCATGGCCTCCCATATGTAGACAGGAGCCCAACTTATTGAGCCACAGCAGCTTCCCAAATTTACTTTTGTAATATAATTTAACTTAGTTTACTCACTAAAACCCACTTCAAAATCTTCAGTGAGAAAGCTGCAGGGTAATTATGATTGACTGATAAACACTGGCAGCCTCACAAGCTCCACAGGCCCTCAAGAGGGAAATCTATTTATCCTTAGTGGTTGGTTGACTGCATGTTTGTGGGTTTGTCTTGTTTTTTTTTCCTTGTCTTTCCTTCCTTTCTATCCCCCCTTTTAAAAAAATAGGGGCTACCAGCTTGTTTCTTGTTTGCTGTGCTTCCTCTTCCTTGAAAATTGCTCTTTTCTGGGTGTACTGATTTTGGCTACCAATGCTATCGCTTTTCCTTCCTACATCTTTCTGTCTTCTGCCTTCTGTTGTTGCTCTTACATTCCACCTCTGTGTTTAGTTCCCAAATTTTCTGATTTTTTATTTCTAACACATATATTCTGTTTTCAATCTTTTATTAACTCTTTCTGTTTTTGTCCTTTATTTTCTCTTTCACTGGCTCCTCATTACACTGGCCTTTTAATTCTCACAATATTCTTCTCCATTTTTAGTTTCCCATTTCATTCTACGTGCTCCACTTTTTATTCCTATAACTCACAATGTTTATGAGTTTAATATTCATTCTCCTAGGTCTTATATGGTTTTTCTACTAACTTTGACTATCAAAATTACTATTACATTTTTTTCTTTCCTTACCTCTTTTGCTTTCCATAACCCTGTTCTTTTTCCTTCAAGGGAACTTAGACAACAACAAGAGAATAGAATAAAAAGAACAAAGTGTCAAAGAGAAATTGTAACACACACACACAAACAACAACTAAATAAAATCCAAACCTAGAGGAAGAAGCTAATCAACTGAACAAATCCACCAAGATAAAATGATGACCAGGCAGCAACAAAAAATTACAAACCATACCAATAATCAGGAAGACATGACCCAGTCCAATGAACAAAAATGGATTAAACATACCATATAAGAGACAAAGGCTGTCAGAATGGATAAGAAAAGTTGACCCATCTATATGCTGTCTATGAGAAACCCATCTTAGACACAAGGATTCAAGGAAGTTGAAAGTGAAAGGTGAGAAAACAATTTTACAAGCAAATAATAACCAAAAATGAGCAGGACTAGCTTTACTAATATTGAACAGAATAGACTTTAACTGCAAAATTATTGTGAGAGACAAAGATTGACGCTATATAATAATAAAGGGGTAATCATTCAACAAGAAAGAACAATCATAAGCATTTATGCACCTAACCAGGACACCTGAAAATACATGAGACAAACACTGGAAGAACTTAAGTAGAAGAATAGACGCCTCTATAATTATAGTGGGAGACTTTAATATACCACTATCAACATTAAATAGAACATCTCAACATAGAATCAAAAAAAAACAAAAAACAAAAAACAAAGACTTTTAATAATATATTAGAGGATCTGGACTTAATGCATATATAGAACACTACAGTCAAGTACAACAGTATATATCATTCTTTTCAAGAGCACATGGCTCATTCTTCAAGATAAACCACATGCTAGGCCACAGAAAAAGTCTCTATATTTTCAGAAAGCTTGAAATCATACAAAATAATTTCTCTGACCACAATAGAATGAAGCTGGAAATCTGTGAGGGTCAGAGAACCAGAATAGGCACAACATTATGAAAGTTAGGCAACACACTCTAAGACAAGTAGTGGGTCAAAGAGGAAATCTCAAAAGAAATCAGTAACTACCTTGAAACTAATGAAAGTGACAACACAGCATATCAAAAGCTATGGGATGCAGCAAAAGCTGTACTGAGAAAGAATGCATAGTCTTAAATTGATATATTATAAAAGAAGAAAGAGCTAAAATCAATGACCTAACAGAACATTTGAAAGAATTAGTGAAAAAAAAAAAAAACTATCCCCAAAGGAAGAAGAAAGAAATAACAAAGATTAGAGGAGAACAAAATGAAATAGAAAATAAGAAAGCACTAGAAGAAAATAAACAAAGAAGCAAAGAGCTCATTTTTTGAGAAGATTGATAAAATCAACAAACATATACCTAGAATGAAAAAGAAAAAAAAAAGAGAGAGAAGATGCAAATACACATAATAAGAAATGAGGAAAGGTGTATCACTACTGACCCTACAGAAATATAGACTATCATAAGAGGATACTTTCAAAAACTATATGCCAACAAGATGGACAATTTAGAGGAAAAGGACGAATTCCTAGAAACACACGAGAAATCTACAATGTCAAAAGAAGAAATTGAAGAACTCAACAGATGAATCACTAATAACAAGATACAATTAGTCTTCAAAAACTTCTCAACTCAGAAGAACACAGGACCAAATGTTTTCACAGGTGAATTCTACCAAACATTCTGGTAAGAACTAACACCAGTCCCCTTAAAATCTTCCAAAAAATAGACACGGAAAGAACATTGTCTAACTCATTCTATGAGGCCAAAATCACCACAATACCAAAGCCAAACGAAGGTGTCACAAGAAAGGAAAACTAGAGACCAACCTCTCTAATGAAACTAAATGTTAAAATCCTCAACAAAGTACTTGCTAATTGTATTCAACAACACATGAAATGAATTATGCACCATGACCAAGTTGGTTTCATCCCTGGTATGTAAGGATGGTTCAACATATGAAAATCAATCAATGTAATACACCACATAAACGGACCAAAAGAAAAAAACACATCATCATCTCTATAGATGCAAAAAAAGCATCTGGGAAAATACAGCACCATTTCCCAATAAAAACACAACAAAATAAGAAAATCAATCAATGTAGTACACCACATAAAGAGACTGAAAAAAAAAACCACACGATCATCTCTATAGATGCAAAAAAAGCATCTGGCAAAATACAGCACTCTTTCCCAATGAAAACACTACAAAACATAAGAATAGATAGAACCTCCTCAACACAATAAAGGGCCGACATGAAAAACCCATAGTTAACATCAATCTTATTCAACGGTGAATTCCTAAAAGCTTTCCCTCTAAGATTGGGAAAAAGACAAGTATGCCCACTTTCACTGTTTCTATTTAACATTGTGTTAGAAAGTACTTCCTCAAGCACTTTGGCAAGGAAAAAGATATAAAAGACATCCAAACTGGAAAGGAAGAAATAAAATGTCACTATTTGCAAATGACATGAGCCTATATATAGAAAGCGCTGAGGAATCTACAACAAAGCTTCTAGAGCTTATAAATGAGCTCAGTAAATTTGCAGGTTATAAGTTCAAGCTCAAAAATCAGTAGCATTTCTGAACAACAATAATGAACAATATGAGGAGGAAATCAAGAAAAAAATTCCATTTACAATAGCAACTAAAAGATTCAAATACTTAGGAATAAATTTAACCAAAGATGCAAAAGATTTTACACAGAAAACTACAAAACACTGTTAAAGGAAATCAAAGAAGACTTAAATAAATGGAATATTCCCTTTACATGGATAGGAAGACTAAATATCATTAAGAAGTCTATCCCACACAAACTGATCTACAGATTTAAAGTAATCCCAATAAAAATCAGCACAACATTTTCAATGAACTGGAAAAATTAACTATGAAATTTATTTTGAAGAGAAAGAGGCCCTGAATAACCAAAGATATTGAAAAAGAAAAATGAAATAAGAGGAACCACATTACATGACTTCAAAACATACTACAAAGCTATAGTGGTGAAAATGGCATATTGGCACAAAGACATACTTTGTGGACCCAAATTGAGAGATCCTCATATATACAGTCATCTGATATTTGACAAGTCCACCATGCCCACTTGACTGACAGAGAATGGTCTTTTCAACAAATGGTGCTTGGAAAACTGTATATCCACATGAAAAAGAATGAGAGAGGAATATCATCTCACACCTTACACCAAAATCAACTCAAGATGGATCAAAGATCTATATGTAAGAGGCAAGACCATAAAGACCTTGGAAGACATTGTAGAGAAGCATCTACAGGACCTTGTAATAGGAAATGGCTTCATGAACATCACACTGTCCAAAGCATGAGCAGGAAAAAAAAAGTAGATAAATAGGACCTCCTCACAATTAAAACATTTTGCACTTCAAAGGAGTTTGTCAAGAAAGTGAAAAGACAGCCTACCCCATGGAAGAATATATTTGGTAACCATATATCTGATAGGAGCCTAATATCCAGCAGATTTAAAGAAATTCTCTATCTCGAAAACAAAAAGACAAACAACCCATTTAAAAAACGAGCAAGGGATTTGAAAACATGTTCTCCAAATGAAGAAATACAAATGGCTAAAACCACATGAAAAGGTGCTCAACATCACTAGCTATTAGGGAAATGCAATTTGAAAGTACAGTGAGATACCATCCTACACCAATTAGACTGGTGGCTATTAAAAAGTCAGAGGACGAGGACGACAAGTGTTGGAGAGGATATAGAGGAATGGAAATGCTCACCCACTGTCGGTGGGAATTTAGAAGTATCCAGACATTGTGGAGAACATTTTGGCAGTTCCTCCAAAAACCTAGCTATAGATTTTCCATATGACCCAGCAATTCCATGACTGGGTATATACCCTGAAGAAATGAAAACATGGTCATAAACTGATATATGCACACCAATGTTCATAGCAGCATTACTCACTATTGCCAAAGTTGGACTCAGCCCTAATGTCCACCAACAGATAAATGAATAAATAAAATGTGGTATATACATACAATGGAATACTACTCAGTTGTAAGGATTTCAGTGCTAACACATAGGATAACATGGATGAATCTTGAGGAACTTATGTTGAGTGAAGCAAGCCAGGCATTGAAGGACAAATACTCTATGTCCTCTCTGATATGAATTAAGCAAATCAAGCTGTCTCAGAGATGCAGAGACTGGAAGATAGGCTTACAGGAAATAGAGGTGGGGAGAGAGGAATTTTGTGAGGCAATGCCCACATGGGAAAATTCTGTGATAAAGTGAATGTAAGTAGTTGCTCATTGAAGGGATAAGACAGGGGAATAGGAATATTATTGGGTTGGGATAGTCAGGCTTGAGGAGGGGTAGAGTGTGGAAGATGGGTCAGTTGGTCCATGGAATTGGGAGTAGGGTTGGGGGAAGCAGATGAACATAGGAGGTTGTCAGGTACATGGATGAAATTATAATGTTGAGAAAGCACTTTAGAAAATACAGTAACAAAGGGTTACAGGTTTAAGAAGTTTGATGGGGGCATCTGGAACAGGGTGCTCCTGGGGCAGGCTTCTAGGGAGGGTGTGAGGGCTCATCTTTCATATTGTCTTATATTAGGGGGTGGAGACTTGTACAATTAGCAGGAAGGTGTTGTACACCCATCTAGGGAGTCTCGATGTTCTAAATAGAGGAGAGGTTGTCTCTTGAGAGTATGAATGGCTCCCACAGGGGGAGGACAAGCTAGTGTGTCAAGCCCTCAGCATTGTTGCAGATGTCTATGGATCTTGTCCTTCAGACAGGGAAGCTTGGTAGTCACTGTGGGCCGTGGGGGAGAGAGAGAGGAATAGAGTAGATTTAAGAATGGATAACTTGTGGGCAATGGAGGTGTTCTGCATGATAGTGTGGTGATGGATGCAGACCATGTTAAATTTCACCAAAAATTTATAAAATTGGACAGTCAAAAATATAATGCATAATGTAAACCAAACTGTAACCATGCTTGGTAGCTATTTTCCAATATTTGTACATCAGTTGTAGCAAATATAACATCCACATGTAAAAAGATCATTGCTAGGGAATGGGGAGGTGGAGAAGGATTTTGGATATGTGGGAGCCCCGTGTATTCTACATTTGACTTTACTATGACCTAAAACTTTTTGAAGACAATAATAATTAAAAAAAAAAAGATGTAAGATACTGAGGAAGAAATGGAAGAGATTGCCTTGCCACTGTACATACAGGGCAACACCTATGACATTGATGAAGGGCAAAATATCAAAAAAAATTTTGAAATTTCTCATTTTTAATACCCCGATTTATTTTTACTTTATTTTAGTGTTTCTAAATTATTTTGTATTTTTTTCTAATCTTTAAAGCTATCATTACTATATCATTTTCCCATTAATTGAATTTGCAAATATATTAGGCTTCAGTTTTTAAAAGTTTTGGATCACAGAAGGGTTCAGCTATGGCAGAGAAGGAGCATTGGTGTGGGGTGTCATTGATGGGAGATGCATGGGTAGGAGTTCTCCAGGGCATGCATCCAGGGTATATATGTATATTTGAATGTTTGTTGGGTATTGACATAGTGGGTAGAGTTTCACATGACAACTAAGGGAGTGCTGAGTTCCCATTCTGGGTAGCTCTATTGCATTCCCCAATGAAACAGCAACAATCCCCCAAGTGCAATGACAAAGACCAGTGAAGAAGGAAGTTCCAATAATGGAAGCTTGATACTGATGAGTATACTTATGAGCCTGTGTGCCTAAAATATCAATTTGGTCTAGAGCTGCAGGGTGCCTAAGATTACCTCCCGAGATTCTCCAGGTTGCTCTAATTGTGCCACTCTCTAAGCCAAACTCAGCATATAAATGCATTACCTTCCCCATAGCATGGAATATGGTTCCCAGGGATGAGCCTTCCTGGTGCCAAGAGATGACAACCAAGCACTGGCTGGTGATGCAACTAGAAAAAGACCTTGCATAAAAGGGGAAATGGTAAAGACAGATGAGTTTATGTGGCTAAGAGACTTCAAAATGGTTGGGCAGTCATCAGAGGGGTCACACTTATGCACATCTCAGCAGGAACTCAGAGACAGCCAAAGTTGATTCAACCCCAGATAGTGGTGCTCCTGAGGGTTATAGAGTCACCCAGGTCCTATGGTCATGGCAGACAGCTCTGGAGTTCAGTACCTTGCAAGTGGGCTCTACTTTGGAATTTGTGCTTCTGAGTGTGATGGAATTGGATGTGACTTGTCTACACACAACCTCTTCTGTCCCTTTTACTGAACCTGTGATTTGTGCTGGGGTTGGTATATGCTCAGGAGACATCAATCTCTGCACTGGCCATGTGTCAGCTGGGCGTTGAGCCTCAGCAGAATTGTAACATCTACTTTCCAATTTGCGGGACTTACCCAAGTCAGTTAACAAGGAGGTGAGGACACCACCACACCAAGTAACTAGAAAGTCTACAACTACAAGCAGGAGAATTCCGTCCATCAGCCATGTGGGATATAATCCCCATCTCAATTTAGAAGTGCCATCCCAGGGTCCTCATGATGGAGGAATAAATTAGAGTGAACTTACTGGTATTATTCTGTAGAATTTTTATGACTCTAGCAATGGAAGAAATATCATTGATGTCGAGACAGTGGCCACAGGAATTGTTGAAAGCGGGTAGAGGGGAAAAGAGGTATGACAAGGGGGCATTTTTGGGACTTGGAGTTGTCTTGAATGATATTGCAGGGACAGATGCAGGATATTATATATCCTGTCGTAACCTACTGAATAGGCTGGGAGAGAGTGCAAACTACAATGTGAACTCTAATCCATGCTGTGTAGCAGTGCTCCAAAATATATTCATTAAATGCAATGAATGTATGACACTAATGAAAGAAATTGTTGATATGAGAGATGTTGGGGGTGTGGGGAATGGAGTCTATGGGAACCTCTTATATTTTTTAATGTAACATTTTGCGTGATCTATGTATCTTAAAAAAAAGAAAAATAATTTTAAAATGTCTAGATTTACCATATGTGAATAAATTATATTTTTAATCTGAAACAAAAAGATAAGCATAAAATGTTCTTTGATATAAACAGATAAGCCCGAACAATTTCTGTCTAATACCAAATTTATTTTTGCAAGTGTCTGTTGTTTTTAAAGCATTGCCAAAAATTCTAGAAAACTAAAAGGTAAATTCTTGATTTTTAAAAATAGACAATGTGCTTTGTATTTCATTTACATTATATCTTACAATCATAGAAGTCAGAAAATTACAAAGGTTATATGAAACAATCTTTGAATTAAAAAAATCAAGAATAGGTGTCAACATGTAGCTTAATTATCTCTGATTTTATTGCTGAGTTGTATAAATTTTATCTTCTAAAAGTTTTGAGAACTCGGCGAAAATGAGCCGCATACGTAAGTTGTCGTTTCTGTACTTTATGTAAAATGGGTTCTAATTCAGTACAAAGATTTGCAAGTTCTGGTTAAAATTGCTTACTTGAGTCAAAAGTAATGCACATCATATTTTCCCATTAAAAGCTCTGAATACAAGTCAACGTTATAAGAAGTTTAGCCTAAAAATACTAGAAATTATACGATTATTTTCCAAAATAATTGCTTAAATCTTCCACGTGTATTTTCTATCATTCTTTGTTTCTGCAACACAGAAACTGTTCAGTAGGTGAATATTTATTGAGAAAATGATTAAAGGATTGAATGTTTAATATGTATTGCAATGCCCTACTTCAAACCCTGGCCAAAAACTAGAGATACTAAAGCATCGTTAATCATATTTTAAGTTATTATGACTCCATTTAGAATTACACAAATCATATTTCCAAAAGGAAGTCATATATGGATTTAGCACTCTTACTTGTAAGTTCTTGCCTGAGCACATGATATGATAGAAAATTCACACCAGTTTCAGACAGTTTATTTTGTACTTCTTTCCATATTATTCTTAGCAATTATGTTCCTAAAGTAATCTGCTTTAGATATTTTATTTCTTTCATGGCTATACTCCAAGTAAATATATCCTCAATCCATTTTGGATGAGCATTTGTATATATAAAAGCTTGTCCCTTCACTTCCCTTATAAAGGTCCATTTAAATATTTTCTTATGACTCTAGTAATATTTGTCATAAAGCCACTCTAAAGAAAATATACTTGAAAACTAAAATAATTATCCATAAGATAGTAGTAGTAATTAGGTATTGCAAAGACACATTTCACTCAACAATTGGATGATAATGAAATAAAATGAGCCCTTTGAGAATATAAAGGATTTCAGTGTAATGGCTTGAAGCTGGAAAATAATGTGTGGCCTATTTCCTTTGAACTATAATCCCACCAAAACCTCTGCATGTTGATCTTCTCAGTCAAGCTACCAATATCCTCATATACTATATTAATGCTTGTAATAAAAATTAAAGTTATGGTATATCTGTTCACATTTCTTTCCAAACTCCGTAATCTCTGGTACCATTTTTCCCTGCCATTGGAGTAAGATCATAAGAGACTCACATGACTGGCAATTATGTTATGGATTCAATGGTATTTTATTCCCTAATAATTAGTAAAAATACCATTAATAAATGTATAAATATAGAAGTTTATTTGGATCAGAACTATTTCATGTCTTCACTACTATTCCAAGTTTTCTGTGAAAGATAGAGAGATCAAAACCATATATAAGAAAAAATTTACTTTCTCCTCTATGACTGTACTGATAGATTTTTGTGGAACAATGACCAATTTGTAGGACAATGGGGGAGATTCAGATGTTTAAAAATTTAAGACTTCCTAATCATTTTGTAGATTGAATCTCATAAGCAAAACAAGCATTTGGAAAATGGCTGCATTCCTTACCATAATATTGTTCTACTCCAAACTTGAGGACAGAAAGACATTATTAATTAATTAATTAATTTACTTATTTTTTCTTGTATTACTTCATTATATTTTGAGAGATATAGAATGAAGATAACACTTCATCCTATAAGCACATGTTTCCTTGCTCTCTTACCAGTGTGCATTAAAGGGCCAATCTTCCTTGTGGTGGTAACTGGTATAAAGTTGTTCTTAAAAGTATGTATGTATTTTGGTATTTCATAATGTCTCAAACATATTTGTTTTCTATGTGTATGCATATATAACAATTTTGAAGGGTAAATATAAATCATCAGGTTTGTGAAATTTTAGAAGTGTTACGAGGTTTCTTTTGGGGCAGAAGCTTTTAAATTGTGACAAGCAGTGTCTACACAGACAGAAGTATGCCTTTTGTAATACAACTAATGACCTATAGAAAATTTTCCTCCAGAAATGAAAGATTTCTTATTATTACAGCAGTGTGTAGGCTTTCTGATTACAAGTATATTTTTGCAAAACTTTACTAGCAGTTTGAGTGTTATTTCCAAGTCATAAAATGACACCAACTAATGTGATAAAGAGCTTTTTCATTCTGATGACAATTTCAGAAATTCTCCCTTGTTATAACATAAAATATATATGTGCATATATACAATAGAGTTAAAATACGTAATATATCTTAAATAATTTGTTATATAGCAATTATTATATATTATATAATATATATAATACAGATAATTATATATAATAAAGTGCTTACTTGACATTATGGTGTATTTTTATTTGGCTGTGGGAAACACTCCACAACCAATTAAAAAGAAGCCTGCTTGAAACAAATTTCCTGTTCACTTTGGATTGGCCTTTTTGCTAGTGTAAAGAAATTATGTAGTTGCAAGTGTGGCTTGGATGTCATAAATGTTTGGCTGATTCTTATTCTGTAAGAATACTGTGATGCATTTAATGATGCTTCACTATAGGTTTGTTATATCTTCTATTCATATGCCTATCCTGTTTACATATTCATTTATGATACTAAGGAATAGTGTATTAGACAAGAGAAAATGAACTTCTTTAAATTCATGCATCCATCATAAAAACCCAAAGTAGGAAGTCTTGTATTTTTCCTACCTGAAATGAAAATATGATGAAAGAGTTTTTTGTCTATGCCAGTCCCCCTCCTAACCAAGACCTGTCTAATGATATTTGATATAATTTTTAGATGATCCATGCATTTTACCTTGGTCCTCTGCTTTTGACTTTGGTACAATCTGTATCCAGTAATAGTCAATGAATACACAATCATACTTCTAAAACTCAGATAGCCAAGTAGAAATTTGGTCAGAGTTAGACAGGAAGATGATGAAATATCTTAGTGTACAAAATCTATGGAATATGTTGTAGTAAGCATTAAAGAACAATTAAATGTATATCACCAGTATGACAAGTGAGTAGTTAAAGGCACAGTCAAACTGAACAAGAGTGAGCGCCTTGAGTGGCTGAGGCAGTCAGGAATAATCTATTTCATGTACTCCTATCCTGGTAACATAAAACTTATCAATTAAAAAGAACAAAGTATAGTTTGAGTCCTGAGTGACTTAACTAGCTTTACAATGTAACATAGTGGTATATGAGACAGTAGAGAGTGATTTATGGTTTACAGGGATCCAATTAAATGAAGATCATATAAAAGAGTTACCCTTATTTCATTGGCAAATTGTAATATAACAGCAACCTCCTTCATCATCATGAGACATTCATTGCATTTGGTGAATACATGTCTGAGCACCGCTGCACCTCATGGTCAATGGTCCACATCATAGCCCACACTCTCCCACAGTCCACTCAGTGGGCCATGGGAGGGCATACAATGTCCAGTAACTGTTCCTGCAGCACCAACCAGGGCAACTCCAACCTCCGAGAATGTCCCCACATCACATCTCTTCTTCCCATTCCCTACCCCCAGCAGCCACCATGACCACTTTTCTTCACACCAATGTCACATTTTCTTCGATTGCTAATCACAATATTTCATGAACAGAATATCAGTAAGTCCACTCTAATCCATACTCTATTCCTCCATCCTGTGGATTTTAGAATGTTTGTGTCCACTCCACATCTATATAAAGAGGGGGCTTAGATTCCACATGGATGCTGGATGCAAATCTCCTGCTTATATTGTATTCTTAACCTCAATCTTCAGCCACCCCAGGGTCACTGTGTTATAAAGTCCCCTATTTTATTCTGTAGCTTTCCTCCTAGCATCATGGATGGGCCAAAACTTTCCCTTTCAACCACATTCACACTGGTACTTCAACATTTTTAGTTATTCTCATATTACTCTGTCACCATTCCTTCTGTCCATTTCCAAACCATTACAACAACCTAATTGTAAATTCTACACAGATTAAATAGCAGTTTACCAATTCCTACTCCATTTCTATATCCCTGGCATCCTACCTACCAAACAAACACTTCCATGAGTCTGCTCACTCTCCATAGTTCATATCAGTGGATCATGTAAAATCTGTCCTTTTGCTTCTGGTGTATTTCACACAACATAAGGTCCTTGAGGTTCATCCATGTAGTTTCAGTGTACAATACTGCATTATTTCTTACAGCTGAGTACAGTCCATCAGATGGATATACCAAAGTTTGTGTATCCATGCATCTGTTTATGGACACATGGGTTGTTTCCATCTTTTGGCAATTGTGAGTAATATCACTATTAATATTGTTGTACATATATATGTTAGTGCTCCTGCTGTCACTTCTTTTGCATGTATACCTAGTAGTGGGATTGCCAGACCACATGGCAATTACATACTTAGCATCCTGAGGAACTGCCAAATTGTCCTCCACAGTGTTTGCACAATTGTGTATATCCATCAGGAGTGAATGAGTGTTCCTATTTCTCCACATCCTCTTCAACACTTGTAGTTTTCTGTTTTTTTAATAGCAGCAAATCTATTACATTTGAAATTGATATCTCATTAGTTTTGATTTACATTTCCCTGACAGCTAGTGATGTTTATCATCTTTTCATGGGCTTTTTAACCATCTTTATTTCCTCTTTGGAAAAGTATCCATTCAAGTTTCTTCATCATTTATTTATTTTTTTAATTTTTAAATTTCAACTTGATCAGATATGAAGCAATTTTTAAAAAGATTTATTTATTTATTTATTTATTTATTTCCCCTTCCTCACCCCTCCCCCAAGTTGTCTGCTCTCTGTGTCCATTCACTGTGTATTCTTCTGTGACTGCTTCTATCCTTATCACTGGCACCAGGGATCTGTATTTCTTTTTGTTGTGTCATCTTGCTATGTCAGCTGTCGGTGTGTGTCGTGCCATTATTGGGCAGGCTGCACTTACTTTCACACTGGACATCTCTCCTTATGGGGCACACTCCTTGTGAATGGGGCTCCCCTATATGGGGGACACCACTGCATGGCAGGGCACTCTTTGTGTGCATCAGCCTTGTTCATGGGCCAGCTCCACATGGGTCAAGGAGGCCCAGGGTTTGAACTGCACACGTCCCCTGTGATAGGTGGATGCCCTATCCATTGGACCAAGTTTGCTTCCCTTGATCATTTTTTAAAAAGTTGTTTGTGTTTATCATTATTGAATTGTAGAATTTCTTTATATATACTGGATATTGGATATATAGTTTCCAAATATTTTCTCCCATTGTGTAGGCTGCCTTTTCATCTTCTTGAAAAAGTTCTTTGAAGCAGAAATGTTTTTGTTTTTGAAGAGGCACAATTTATCTAATTTTTCTTTCATTGCTCATGTTTGCATGTAAAATTTATGAATCCATTGCCAACCACAGGGTCACAATGATGCTTCCCTACATTATTTTCTAATAGTTTCATGATGCTATTTAGATATTTGGCCCATCTTGAATTAATGGTTGTATAGGACGTGAGATAGGCATTCTTTTTCATTCTTTTGGATATGGATAACCAGTTCTCACAGCAGCATTTGTTAAAGAGAATATTCTGTCCCAATTGAGTGAACTTGGCAGGCTTGTTGAATATCAGTTGGCTGTAGGTATGAAGGTATATTTCTTAATTTTAATTCATTTTCTTTGGTCAATATGTCTATGCTTGTGTCAATACCATGTAGTTTTGACAATTGTACCTTTATAGCGTGCTTTAAAGTTGGGTAGCATAAGTCTTCCAACTTAATTTTTCTTCTTCTAGATGTTTTTGGCTATTTGAGGCCATTTACCCTCCCAAATATATTTAATAACTGTCTTTTACATTTCTGTAAAAAAATGCTTTAAAATTTTTATTGTGTTTGTGTTGAATGTATAAATCAATTTAGATAAAATTAACATCTTAATGATGTTTAGCCTTCTAATCTATGTACCTGAAATATCCTTCCATTTTTTTATGTCATGTTTGATTTCTTTTAGCAAAGTTGTGTAATATTCTGTGTACAAGTTAAGTTTATTCTAAAATATTTGGTTCTTGTAGCTGCTACTGTAAATGGAATTCTTTTAATGATTTCCTCCTCAGATGACTCATTATTTATTTAAAGAAACACTGCTTACATTTGTTTGTTGATTTTATATCCTGCCACTATACTGAAACTCTTTATCAGCTCTAGTTGCTTAGTTGTAGATTTTTCAGGACTTCCTTTATCTAGTATCATTTCATTTTCAAATAGTGAAAGTTTTACTTCTTCCTTTCCAATTTGGATTCCTTTTATTTATTTTTCTTTTCTAAATGCTTTAGCAAGAACTTCTAACACAATGTTGAATAATAGTAGTGACAGTGGGCATCATTTTTTTCTTCCAGATATTAGACTGAAAGCCTTTAGCTTTTCACCGTTAAGTATGATGTTAGCTGGGGGTTGTTCTTATATTCCTCTTATCATGTGAAGGAAGTTTTCTTCTATTATCTTTGAAGTGTTTTTAACTTGAAAGAATGCTGGATTTTGTTGAATGTCTTTTCTGCATTGATAGATAATGTAATTTTTCACCATCTATTTGTTACTGTGGTGTATTACATTAATTTATTTTCATATGTTGAACCATCCTTGCATACCTGAGATAAAACCCTCTTAATCATGGTTTATAATCATTTGAGGTTGGGACTCAATTTCCAAGGATTTTTATATCTAAGTTCATTAGAAAGATGGGCTCCTCAGAGATACTCTTTTCCTAGTCTCTTTATATGGCTCTGGTATCAAGGTGATGTAGTTATCATAGGATATGTTAGGTAATATCTCCTTCTCTTCAATTTTTGGAAGGAGCATGAGCAAAGTTGGTGTTAATTCTTTTCGGAATGATGGATAGAATTCACCTTTTGAAGCCATCTGGTCCTGGGCTTTTCTTGATTGGGATAATTTTGATTTCTAATTCTGTCTCATTACTTGTGATTGACTTGTTGAAGTCTTCTAGTTCTTCATTCATCAGAGCAGGTTACTTGTGTGTTTCTAGAAATTTGTCCATTATATCTTTGTTGTACAATTCATTAGCATACTGTTTTTCATCATATTCTCTTATAATACTTTTTATATCTATGGGTGAGGGGTGATGTCCCCTCCCTCATTTGAATTTTATTTATTTGCATTTTTTTCTCTTTTATTCTTTGTTAATCCAGCTAATAGATTTTAAATTTGATCAATCTTTTCAAAAACAAAAACAAAGAAAAGCAGCTTTAGGTTCTGTTAATTTTCTCTATTTTTAAAAAATTTTCAATTTCATTTAATTCTACTCTAATCTTTGTTATGCTTTTCCTTCTGTTTGCTTTGGGATTACTTTAGTGTTCTTTTCCTACTTCCTCTAGATGTGCAATTACTTATGTTATTTTAGATCTTTTCAAATGTAGGGATTTATGGCTATATATTTCCCTCTCAGCACTGACTTAGTTGTGTCCTTTTAAGTTTTGATATACTGTGTTCTCTTTTTCATTCATTTCAATATATTTACTGATTTTCTTCCAGTTTCCTCCTTGATCCACTGATTTTTAAGATTGTGTTTTTTAACTTCCAATTTGTGAATTTTGCTGTTTTCTGCCCATTTTTGACTTCCAACTTCATTCTTTTGGGGTTAGAGAGAGTGCTTTGAATTTAATATTTCCAAATTTGTTAAGAGTTTGTCTATGAGGTAACAATTGGTCTATACTGGAGAAAAATCCATGAGTACTTGAGAAGAATACGTATTCTGCTGTTTGGGGGCACAGTGTTTTTTTATATGTTCTTTAGGTCTAATTCTCTAAAATCTCTTTTTTAATCAAGATGTTCTGCCTATTGCTAGGAATGGTATATTGAAGCCCCCACAATGATTGTAGAGATGTCTATTTCTCCTTTGAGTTCTGCCAGTATTTGTCTCAATCTATTTTGGGGCACCCAGGTTAGGTGCATAAATATTATGATTGTTCTTTCTTTTTGGTAGATTGCTCTTTCTTTTAATACAATGTTCTTTTTTGTCTCTTACAACAGTTTTGTGCTTAAAGTCTACTTTATATGAGATTAGTATAGCTACCCTAGCCCTTTTATGATTACTGTTTGCCTGGAAAATCATTTTCCAACCTTTTACTGACAACCTATTGTGTCCTTGTGTCTAACGTGAGTCTCCTGTAGATGGCATAGAGTTGTGTCACATATTTTTAATCCAGCCTATCAGTCTGTATCTCTTAATTGGGAATTTTATTCAATTAATCTTCAATGTTACTATAAAGGCAGTATTTAAGCCATTTTTCTTTAGACTTATATATGTCATATTTTAATTTTGTTTCTCCTTTTACCTTTCAGATACCCTTACTTATAGTTTTCTTTTCTCTACTGTCTTTCAAACCTTTCTCTACTGTCTTTTCTTTTCAACCGACAGAACTCCCTTTAGTATTTCCTGAAGCTGAACAAATTCTCTCAAGGTTTGTTTATCTGTGTATATTTTGACCTTTCCCTCATTTTTGAAGGCCAAATATTTTTGGATACAGAATTCTTGGTTGTCCCTCTTTCCTTTTCTTTCAGCACTTTATCTATGTCATATCATTGCCTTTTCACCTCCATGGTTTCTGATGAGAAATCAGCACTTTATCTTATTAAGCTACCATTATATGTGATGAATTTCTTTTCTTTTGCTGCTTTCAGGATTGTGTCTTTATCTTCGGCATTTGAAAATCTGATTTTGTGTCTTGGAGTAAGTCTGCTGGTAATTATTCTGCTTAGTGTATTCTGCACTTCCTGGACATGTACATCCATGTCCCTCATAAGAGGTGGAAATTTCCCTACCATTACTTCCTCAACAATTCCCTCTGCCCCTAGTTCCTTATCTTCAGCCTGTGGGAAACCCAGAATGTGTATGTTTCTATGTTTTATGTTGTCATTCAATTCCCTGATTCCCTCTGATTTTTTTCCATCTTTTGCCTATCTGTTCTACTATCTGTGTTTTCAGATGTCCTATCTGCCACTTTGATAATCTGTTCCTCTTGCTTTTCAAATATGCTCTTTTGTGATTCTGGTGTGTTTTTAATTTCTTCCATTGTGACCTTCATTACCATATGATCTGTACTTGTATGTATGCTAGCAATTTCTTCTGTATGATTATCCAGTGTCTTTTTATTATTATTATTTTTTCATGATGTACCAGGGATTTAGCCTAGGAACTTGTATATGGGAAGCAAGTGTTGAAACCACTGAGCTACTTCTGTTCCCCAATCCCCTGTGTCTTTTTAATATCCATGATCTCTTCCCTCATCTCATTGAATTCATTTAGGGTATTTGTTTGGACATCTTTGATAATTGTTTCACATTCTGTGTCTTCTCCTACATTTTAGTTTGTTGATTTGACTGGGCCATATCTGCTTGTTTTATAGTATGGAGTATAATTTTTACTGATGTTTAGGTGTCTGTATATCTTGATGGGCATATTCTCTTGTATAGAGTTATATTTTGTTTGGCTTTGGGCTAAATGTATTCTTTGACACTTGGTTCTTATTCTAAATTTTACAATTGCTTGTGTTTAACTGAAAAAAATAAAAGAATAGAGAGAAAAAAGGAAAGAAAATTTCATATATAAAAAGAAAAGGAAAAAAGAGAAGAATAAAAACTAATAAATTATAAAAATATAATCAAAACATTAAGGAAAAAAGAAAGGACAATAAAAAAGAAATTAATAAAAAAAGGAAGAAAAATTGGAAAAAAGGAAGAGAAGAGAAATAAAAAGTATAACCACCACATAAAAGGTTGGCACCTGTCCCAGGTCACTGGGTAGGCTCTTTCCTCTTGCTGTCCTTGCCTGCCAATCAGTCCCCTGTGGCCTGCTTTCTGCAGGTGACCAGATGAGGAGAGATGGAGGGAGGAATGGAGAAAGGGAGGAAGGGAGGAAGGAAGGAGGGAAAAAAGCAAGGAAGGAACAAATGAACAGACGGAGAAGAAACAAATGTTTAATGTAACTAGCTGGGTCTCTCTTTCAGGTCTCCTGCAACTGACTAGGACCCCTTGTCTATTGACTGTGTCCATCAATCAATCACCCCACTTCCCAATGCTCCACAGGTACCCACGTGAGGAAAGGGAAAGAAAAAAACAGCAAAAACTTAAACAGGCCTCCCTCGCAATCCTCTGGTGACCTGCTAGGTCCCCTGTCACTGGCCTGATTGTCCTATTTCTGGTTGCTCAAGGCAGTGTAGAGCTGCCCAGAGAATCACCAGAACAGTTCTACACTGCTCTGAGTGCCCCACCATCATCCACTTGCCCAGTGTCCAGCTGGGAACCCCATCATAAGTCACCTCACCGCACAGCAACCCTCTGCCTTATTGCCCTATTTCCCTATTGCTAGGTCCTCCCTCTCCAGGCACCTTTTTAAAAAATTTAATTTTTCACACTTTTTAAATTAAAGCTAATAGATCACAAAGAACATTACATAAAAAAAACATTAAAAACATAAAAAATAAGAGATTCCCATATTCCCCACTCCCCACCTCAACAAAAAAATTTACATAAAAAATATGAGGTTCCTATATACCCTCACCCGCAACCCCATTCTCTACTATAAAACTATTGTGACTAGTAATAGAAGAAATTGTAGCATTGAGTTGAGAAAGTAACCACAGTAGTTGCAGAGGGCAGGGAGAGCGAGAGGGAAGAAGAAATGTCATGTGGGGGCATTTTGGGGGACTTTTCTCCTAAATGATATTGCCGGGTCAGATGCTGGTCTTTTTATAACCTCCCTTAACCTACTGAATGTACTGAGGGAGAGTGTGAACTACAGGGTAAACTATTTTCTATGTGATACAGCAGTGCTCCAGTCACCTTTTCTTTAAGATTTATTTTTATTTTTTCTCTTCCCTTCCCCCCTCACCCTGGTTGTCTGTTCTCTGTGTCTATTTGCTGCATCTTCTTTGTCTGCTTCTTTGTCCGCTTCTCTTTTCAGTGGCATGGGAATCTGTGTTTGTTTTTTTTGTTGTGTCATTTTGTTGTGTCAGCTCTCTGTGTGGGCGGTGCCATTCCTGGGCAGGCTGCATTTTCTTTCGCTCTGGGTGGCTCTCCTTACAGGGAGCACTCCTTGCGCGTGGGGCTCCCCTATGCGGGGGACACCCCTGCATGGCAGGGAACTCCTTGTGTGCTTCAACACTGAGAATGGGCCAGCTCCACATGGGTCAAGGAGACCCCGGAGTTTGAACTGCGGACCACCCATGTGGTAGATGGATGCCCTAACCACTGGGCCAAATCTGCCTCATCCAGTCAGGCAAGCTTGAGGGTCATGAAGTTACCCACGGTGCTATGTGGTCTATCAAAAGGTGTTCTTTTACACAAGTGCCCTTCATAAAAAATAATAATAAATAAATTAAAAACAAGTATAGTATATTCTCCTGCTATAAAGGAACATAGCCTAAGCTTTGCTGCAATTTAAATTATATTCATCTAACCACTACTTCCAAATCTATGTATCTGTACACATAGTAAATTATAAAGATATTTTCTTCTTAAGTGCTTGATTTAGAAATAACTGAATGTGTTTTATGTCTTTGAGTTGCCATAAATAGCTTTACTCAACATTTTTTTCCCCTGAGAGTCTTGGTCTGAATATTTTAACTTATCTTTTCCCCAAAAGAAGAGTCTCTTGTCATACAGGATATTTTTCTACTTCCTGCAATTTATTTTATTTATTTATTTTTCTTTTAACTGTTACTCGTGGATTGATTTATGGGGAAATTACCTTAAACCTTGTTAGTTTGATATTTGTCTAAAACATGAGCTCATTTTTTTTCTTTTTTAAAATTTATTGAAGTATGTCACTCGTATAGACATATATAAACAATAAGTGTAGAGTAATAGTTGTGAACTTATAAGACAAACATATATAACATCATACAGGACTCTCATAATTCACTAATACCTTGCATTATTTTTAACCTTTTTTAATTAATGATTAAAGAGCATTGTCAAAATATTACTATTAACCAAAATATCTCCCAACCCCCATTAGTATTATTGTCTTTATATCATTTATATATGAACATACATAAACAGTACATGTATAGTAAAGCTTGTGAACTTACAAAGCAAACATGCATAGCATCATACAGGGTGCCATACATCAACCCTCTACCAATACCTTGCATTGTTATGAGATATTTGTTACAAATTATGAAAAAATACTGTCAAAATATTACTACTTATTATAGTCCTTTTCTTATATTTGGAATATTTTCCCCCCAACCCACCCTATTATTATTTTTAAATATATTTTTTATGACAGAAGTTGTAACCTTATAAAACAATCATGCACATGTTTAGAATTCCCAACACCCCCCACACTGTGGTGGAATATTTGTTACAAATTAAATAATATCATCCGAGTATTACCTCATCCATGGTGAACACTTGTCACATATTTTCCATACTGCTCCATTATCAACACAGTACATATTTGGCATAAATGCAAGGATATTATATAATTACTGCTGACCACAGTCCATAGGTCACTCCAGTTGTATCTTTCCCATGCTTCTCCACTTTCCCACCACCCTGCAATAGTGATGTACATTTGCTTTAGCTAACAAAGGACACCTTGCATCTGTACCATCAAACACAATTCTCATTCACCTCTTGGTTTACTCTACTATTCTGTTCTTAGAATATTCTCTAGCATTCTGTAATTGGCATTAACATACCTAGACTACAATTTTCAGCCCCTACTGCATTTATAAACTAGCTGTTACTATGTGTTATCATTTATTCTATACATTTCCATGCTTTTACAGTAGAGCTAATTAAAACTGCTACATACATTAAACATCAGTAGTCCATCTCAGTTCTCCTCTTATCTCCTTTAGGAATCCACTACTTAACACCAGGTCTTGAAGCTGTTTTCCTACAATTTCTTCCAGAAGTTTTAATCCATTTTGAGCTAATTTTTGGATGAAGTGTGAGACAAGGATCCTCTTTCTTTCTTTTGACTCTGGATATCCAGTTCTTTCAGTACCATTTGTTGAATGGACTGTTCTGCCTGAGCTGTGTGGGTTTGACAGGCTAGTAAAAAAATCACTTGACCATGCATGTGAGGGTCTGTTTCTCAACCATCAGTTTGGTTCCATTGGTCTATGTGCTTAAGCTCAATTTTAATTCCATTGTGTTTTCACTGGTCAGTCAGAAAGTGAATTCAACTAATTCATGTAGGTATGAAGTACAAAAGTGAGACCTCTTTGAAGATGGTTTACCTGGCCCTGAGTATCATGTGCAGAGATAAATGTGTTATCATTCTACAAAAATAACAGCGCAGTGGCCTAAAAGATAATATGCAAATATGAAAAACATATACTGAGAGGCAAACAGAATAGTACTCAGTCTAATGAGAAAACATGGTTAATACCAATTATCTCTTAGGACATTGAAGGTTAGAGAATTTGGGATTTAGGGACTTGCTTAGGGGATTGTGTAATTGCCGTTGGTGCCATCGATTTTGTAGAATATGTAAGGACACTTGTATGACAAAAGGAAAGCATTTAGAGCACTCATCCTCATGCAGACCCACTTACGCAAACTCAGGGAATGTCTGATTTCTTAAGACTGGTTCTACAAAGCCAGTTCTGAATATACCACATAGCTGTAAGTGCTAAGCCAAAGATCATTAACATAAACCCTTCTAACCGTTCCTTTCCACCATAGTTGTTGGAGATTTGGACCCAAAGGGGATCGAGAATAAAAGAAAATGAAAGAAAGAAAAAGAAAGAACGAGAGAGAGAGCTGGGATCAGGAGTCTGCGAGTAATACCTCCTCAGACAACTTTATTGTTTACAAGGGCTTATTTATATACCCAGCGTACATGCCAAGAAGCAGGCATATGTAGCCTACATGCCCAATAAGCACAAACATAGCGTACATGACATTAAGCAGCAACACCTATTAACTATCAGCATTACCTATAGTCTAAGGAATTTAAAAAAATCTTATCTCAAGGTACAAGGTCTAAGTGTTCTATTCACTACAAAATGTATGTGCTCATCTTTTCTTTCAGCCTTTAACAGCTTCATCCTATTTGCTGGGAACTCTTAATTACCGCATTCCTTAGGATGCAAGCATAGCCATGGAGACAGCACTAGCATGGAGATGGCACGTCTCTCCTTGAGAGGCCACTGTGCCTCAGTTTCCAACAATAGCCCCTGTTTTCTGATAGTCCATCTGCTATTAAATTCATTCAATAAGTCACTCATCTAGGTATTTTAGTTTTCAATTCTGTAATGTCCTTTGATTCTTTATGGATTCCAAGAACCTGGTGAAATTTTCCACCCTTTCATGATAGTCCAACTTAGACTTTGATCATCTTCTTGCAAGCTTTACTCCTTGTTTTTGAATGTTTTGATTCATATTTTTAATACCAAGCAGCTTTGGAATTTGGTAAATATTTCAAAAAAGGTATGATCACTGTGTGTTTAAGTCCCTATAAAGTCTCCAGTGTTTGTATTCTAGCTCTGTGCAACTAACAACTCTTGGCTAATTTTCCATTCACAGCTACAGCCATATGCTATTCTTAGCCTCTTCCTGTGCTTAGATAAGAAAGTATTATCAAGGAAATGTGGCTATCGTTTGACAGTTTCAAATCAAATTTTCTTCCAGTGGTTTCTGCTCTTCTCTTTTATTCTCAGAACAAAACTCATAACATCTTTCTCTTCTGGACACATGGAAATTATGTGAATTTTACTTTGTCCTTCCTGACATCAGAAGGAATGCATGCAGTTACTAAAGGAAATACACTAGCCAATGAACTGGCTTGCCTGGCAGCCAAGAGAGCCCTCAAACTTCAGGCCTTGCCACTGGTGCCTCACCTGTCCCTTTTAGGGCAACACATTGAAAACCTAAACTATTCCCTGAGGAACAGGAGTAGGCAAAGAGAGAAGGAGAGTGCCAGACCCCAGAGTGAAACTAGCTACACCTGGATGGTCAAATTTTCATCCCCTAGGGGGCCACCTACACCCTTGTTCAACAATACCACCAGCTAACCCCGCTGAGAAAGACTGCTTTAGGAGCCCTGCTTGGGAAATACTACATTGCCAAGATGGCTTTGCTCTACACCACCGTTAGCAGCTGATGGCAGACCTGCAATGAAAACAACCCTTCCCTAGGTCCCCAGGCCCTGACCAGCATCCAACACACAGAAACTTCCCCTTTTAAAGACGTAACAATGGACTTTACAAAAATAAAACCTAGTCAAAAGTATAAGTATTTACGATTAATAATGTGTACCTTCTGTGGCTGTGCCAAATACTTTCCTACCCATACTGAAAAGCAAGAAAAGTAACTAGAGTTCTGCTCTGAGAAATAATTCCCTGTCATGGGTACCCTTATCCCCTAACCAAGTTCTGTAAAACAAAACAAAACAAAACAAAACAAAATGACATCTGGTAAATAAATCTGCTCCCATTAACCCTCCTTAAAGTCAAATGCCCCCTGGACCTTCAGGCTAGTCACCTTTTAAAATTCTGTTCAAACAACCATGCCCAATTATTCAAACCTTCAAGGGAAATCTCAGGCTCCTAGGAAAAACTGGCCAGGATTCTACCTTCCAGCAGTTTAAGAAAACCCTAACCCAAATACACAAAACTGTCCATCCCATTATGCTACCCAGGACACACACATTTACCCAGAGACCTAGTCTGGGTAAAACAAACAAACAAACAAACAAACAAACAAACAAACAAACAAACAAACAAACAAAAAACAGCAACTAAAACAAACCCTTCCAGCCCACCTGGAAGGCCTCATATACTGTTACCCTTGTGACCACCACTGCTCTCAAAGTTTCAGGTATAACCCCTTGGATTCATCATATTAGAGTTAAAAGGGCACACTCCAGTGAAAAACAAGATGACTGAACAACTCACCCTGTACCTGACTGTCCCTTAAAAATTTGAATTTGCCTGGAGTCACTGAGAATCGCCTTCACTTGGCTAGATAAACTCCTGTTCCTTGTAATTCCTGCTCCTCTTCAAAAGGCTCAGATTACTGTTTGGAACTAAACTAACAACTACAACTCCCAAAGACTAGAATGTAGTTTAAAAAAATACTAATCTTAATAATGTGCTTGTGTTTTGTAAAATGCTTTACTACCTTAAATTGTTATTCCACTTAACTCAAGTAACACCCTATAAAAATTATAAGGACATTAAAGGGGGGAATTGTGGAGAAATAGAAAGCATAACCTTGCAGAAAAAAATATCTAATGAGCCACTCCTGCTCCTGCTTCTGTAAATCAGTCCATAAGAACATGGCCTTGCAGGAGAATATCAAACAAAGGAATCCTGTCCCCCACTTCTGTAGTCTAACAAACCACTTTGCCCCCCTCCACTACTGTAAATCAGCCTGCAACCTTGCACCTGCCTTCTGCCTCTATAACCCTACTTGCAAAATTTTGCCTACCTATGCATTAACCAGCAAGGGAAAGTCATGCTGATCCCACATAAAATCCTATATAAACTTATTAAAACTGGAAAACAGGCCTCAGAATTTGGAGCTTTAATCTCCTCTGGGATCCTTGCATAATAAATCTGTTCTTCCACTTCTCTGAGTACCATCTTGGGTTTCTTCTGTGTTTCAGAGCCCATGGCTTTGCTGCAATATTATGAGAAGTAAACCTCCCAATTAGTTGATGTTCTTCATGTCTCCAGTTTTAATATTCCAGAACAAAGTGACTTCACAAAACTCTGTTCAAGGCTATACACTCAACCTTTCACACTTATCCAAAATTGGTCAGTGCCTCTAGGAACATCTTCAGATCTTCTGCACAGCTCTAAATAATTTTACTCTCTATTGAATTATATTTAGTCTAGTTCATATTTTTTACATATATGATGTGAGAGCAGAATCCGGTGGTATTACCAACATAACCAGTTTAATTTAAAAAAAAATCAATTTTACTTCTTACCACAGGGAGAACATTTCCATGCAACGTCTTGGCAGTATCTTACAGCAGGGAAGACAAGGCTGGAATTTATGAAGAATGGAAAGTTTGGTTAAAGTTGGCTCCTACAAAGCAAAAGATTGGTAATACCAGCAAGGCAATGGTTTTAAGGCAAGGGATTCAGAGAAACTTAGCAAGGATTTTGAGTACTGAGGTTTTCCACACAAAGAAAATCCTAATCAATTGCCAGCAAAGCAAAAGCTGGTCCTGTGCAATTTGCTGATACCAGGAAACATAAAAGCAGGTTTAGCATAGTAATATATATAAAGGGTCTTCTTTGCAAGCTCAAACACAGACACACTTACTATTTTCCATCAGATATGATGTTAAAAAGTTAAGTCTCAACTATATTCTCAACAACTACACATTTCTTGAATGGTTGGCTTCCACATAGCTTAATGATACAATATAGGTTTCTTTAATCCTTCCCTTCCCTCTATCTCTCAGTTATTGCTGCTGATATCACATTAACAAACCTAGCTCCAAATGCATAGGGAAGTATATTATTACTGTCTACAATGTAGCCAGAATATGTATTAGCCACCTGGATTGGAAAATCAAGAAGTAATTCTCTACCCTGCCCATCTGCAAAGCAAACAAGGAATAAATCATTAAAAATCTCACAATACACCCATACAAAACTATAAAGAAATAATGAAAATGATTGGAGTGAGGGATTTTTTTACAATTACAAGCATAATAAATTTGCAGTCAGAAATTGGTCTCTCTTAAAGCTATTTAACGTTTAATGCTTGTTAGGAAAGTGATAACTAACATTAAAAATATTAATCACTCTGATTGATATGAACTGATTCAGCTTTTTTTTTTTTTGCAGAGAAGGGAATGAAAGCAGTGTTCTTCAAGCACTATGATTATTTTGAAAGATAATAAAATTCCCCACCCTTCCAAAAAACCAATTGGAAGATATTTAAAAAAACTATTTTTTCACTAAATTAGGTGACATTAGCAAAAATCTAAAGCAGTCATCACTTTCAATGATGAGAATGTAACAAAAATTTATTTGCACCACAACTTGTAAAATATAATGAATGTATGTAGCTAATATAAAGACTTTTGGAAATTATAAATGTCTTTATAATCAAGATAATCTTTTGTTCCTAGTTATTTTGAAAGAAATATGCACAGATCAATTCACTTACAGTGCTAAGAAACTGACTTCTTCAAAAACACAAACACGGACATTTATTTGCCTTCCTGGACTGAAGTCAATTGATAAGGGGCAAGGGAGAGTTCGACAGTCTGTGTGGAGTCTTTATAAGATTATAACTTTGTATTTGGGAAATAAATTTCTTGTAAGTACCTTAAGTTTGAATCTGGATTTGTACTTACAAATTCTTTTTGAAAAGACTATGTAACGTATACCAAAAGACAATCGTCTCTATTTTATCCTTTTTTAAATGTATATATCAATTATTATGTCATCTAGATCAACTGTATAAATATATTAACTTGGGATCGTAATGTACTATATAGGCCTCTTATGTTGGTAAAATGTTGCTTTATCTGTCACATAAAACACTGAAAGTAAAGCTTGCTTTTTAAGAGTCCAATAATTAGTACAGAGCACATATAAACATTCAAAGGGAAAGGATTGTTGAACTCTGGCATAATAAACACCACATACAAACTATATGCATATTTTTATATATGTTTACTCTTTGTATGCAAGCAAATGATAGCTGGCTAGATGATGATGATGGTGATAAAATAATGTGTATGTGGCCAATAAATTTGTGGACTTTCACTTACAATTGGTTTCTTTCAATAATTATATTTATGTGGATTAAGATTGCCATACGCATAGCTGATGTACCTTTGAGAATCAGTATTCTGTGACAGTGAAAATATTCAGCAGTGAGTCTATTAATTAATCTTAGGCTGCCCATGTATTGAGCTTCCATGTTGGAAGTACATGTAAACTATGGAAAACTGGTTTCTATCTTCTATAAAATAAAGTGAAAAGAGATATGAAGAAATGTTTGCCATTTTATCTTAAAGAAGCAGTAGGGTTGCAATTAGAATTGATGATAAATTTTAAAAGCTACCTGATTTTTTCTGTTGTAATAAGGTATGACAATAGACAAATACAAGAAAAATGTTTTAAGAAATAAATGCCTGGAAAATATTCAAAATATTTTGAAAATCAATTAATGGGAAATAAGGAGAATTGAGACTGTAAGAAAAGGACTTGGTCTGTGGAGAATTATTATAAAGGTAAACTGCACCCCATGTCTACAAACTGCAATGATCCCTGGGAGTCCAGACAATAGCAAATATTTATTCATGACTATCTTGAGAAGCCAAAACAGCATGGCTCTGTATATTAGTTCAAGAATGTAGGGATATTTGGAAGTCATTATAGAAGGATTTGCACGAACATTGTGAAACATAATATAATTTCAAGGTTTAATGGATAACCCTAATTTTCTGGGAAACCAGATTTTATCAAATGCCGTCTTCTAAAATGTTCCTGAATTTTTCAAGACTTCTTTGATTCATGATCATCATTATATATTCATAATATTGCTATGAGGTGGTCAGTGTATTCGGCTTTATTATCATTTTATAGACTGTGAATTTGACACAAACAACAGCTGAGTGAATGAAGAATGCATGGTTTAATGTGAATTGGAACTAAAAAAATGATTCTCTGCATTTCTGGACTTTTTTGATTAAACTGTACCACATGCATGTCTAAGATTTAGAGAAAGGAATTATACTCCTTCATTACTACAACATTCTTCAACATCACCTCTATGATCACCATAGAAGACATATTTAATTACGGATACACATAAGAAAATACATGAGGTAGTTTAAGATATTTATATTCACATATGCATGCAAAACAAGGATGATATAGGATATCACATTATCTGTGAGCTTAAAACATAAGCCTTGTAAATAAAAATTCAAAATTATAAACCAAATGTCATAGATAAAATTGATTATACTATCTTGTACAGAGAAACTGAAGTAAAAGAGCAAATATATGCAAGAATAATCAAACTTTCAAGGGAGCATAATTGCTATATATGATACATTTTGTAAATATTAACAAAAATTCTTTGAATAGAGACTTTGAATATCCCCAATTCACACATTCAAACCAGATAAGTGGTAAAGTGTAATATTGATAATTCCTTACAGTGGTTTTTCTTTCTTTTTATCATGTTAGGATGTGTATGATTAACTGCTCCATGATTTTATCTCTACTCTCTGGTATTTTTCAAATAAAGAAACAAAACAAGAGGGGCAAAATTAGATTCTATTATAGCAGTTTAAATCTAATTTGTAAGTAGGTGGCATAACTCATCTTCAAATTTTAAAATTTTTACTTGTGATATTTATTTTACTGTTAATCTTTGATTTAAATTTTCATTCATCACTCTAAGAATCAAATTTGCTCTTAAATTAGGTATGAGAAAAGTAGTAAAGCGTTTTACACTGAAATTTTAATCAATCAAGAATTCTTAATTGGAAATGCATCACTGAGATTTATGTGAAAAAGAATAATGAAATATATTTAAAGCAAGATGATGGAGTCAGCTCAGATATTTGATATTTAATTGCCATACATTCAGGAACGATGTGGGAAGGAAAATAAGATTTTCAATTCCAAATGAACAGACGTGAAGATACCTTAATTCGTACTGAGGAAAGAACAATTAAAACCCTTTATTCTGTTTCATCATTATGTTTTATAATATAGCTTACAATTTATAATTTAGCCCTTTGTTCTTTTCCTCAAAAATAATAGTGAATACCATGAAAAATTAGTTTTTTAGATACAGCTCAAAATACAAGCAAAATACTGTAAATCTTTGGCCAACATAAAGGTAACCACTATTTCATTAACAAAGTGTTCATTAAAATTCTAAGAGGGAAATGTTTTGAAAAATGGGTAAATATATAATTTAAAGTGAAAAAGAATTGTGCTATGGAATAGAGCTTTTGAAAACCAATTGAATTGCTTGTTAAAGACAGTCACAATACTTCAGATAAGGAACATAAAATATATGATAATTTTGAATTAGTACACTATCAGAAAATGGAAATGTATTTCTGTGATAAATATAAGGGAAAATTATTAAAAATTGTCAATTAAGATCTCCTCTAAGTTTTCTTGGATATTAATTTTTTCAGTGCTGCAATCACATCCTTGTTCCTAAGGCTGTATATGATGGGATTGAACAGTGGAGTCACAAAGATGTAGAAAAGGGAGAACATTTTATCAGTTCCTGAAGAGTGATGTGATTTGGGCCTCAAATATGTGATAGTACCAGGACCAAAGAATAAAAGCACAACTATGAGGTGGGAAGAACAGGTGGAGAAAGCTTTGAACTGACTTGTGGTTGATGGCAACTTTAAGATGGTGGAGATGATCCTGATATAAGAGCAAAGTATCAATAGGCAAGGAATCATGGCAAATAATATATCGACCAAATAGACACATATCTCATTAAGTGAAGTGTCACCACAGGCCAGATTAATCAATGGGGGAATATCACAGAAAAAATGTTTGATTTGGTTGGAACCACAGAAAGGCAATGAGAAGACCTGAAATGTTTGCCCTATCTGAACCGGAATTCCACTGATCCAGGAGCCAACTGCCAGCTGCACACATGTCTTTTGGTTCATGACTAGAGGATACTGCAGAGGGTTACAAATGGCCACGTAGCGGTCATAGGCCATCACAGCCAGGAGGAAACATTCAGTGGCCCCCAGAATGAGAAAGAAGCACATTTGTGTGGCACAGCCCAGCAAAGAAATGCTTCTATCCTGAGTCCAAAGGTTCACCAGGATCCTGGGAACAGTGACTGACACATAACAGATTTCCAGTGAGGAAAAATTTGCCAGGAAAAAATACATAGGGGTCTGAAGAGCAGACTCTATCCTTGTAATTATTACAATAAGACCATTTCCTATCATGATAAATGTATAGATGAGAAAGAAAATTCCAAATAGGAACCCTTGGATGTTTGGAAGGTCAGAAAATCCCAGGAGAACAAATCCTGTCACTGAAGAGAAATTGCCTTCTGCTCTTTGGTCTAACATCTGTGAAAACAATAATTTCAAGATAGAAAAGTCATTGTTATGTGCTTGAGTTGTTTTCTTTACTATAAAAAGTACACTATACTTTCAAAAAATCGCAAAGTCCCCATGAACTATAAAAGATCTACAATATATATAACCTAGATGTTCTATAAAAACTTCCAAATGTATCTTTAAACTGTGGCTAAAACTAGCATTTCTTCACTTAAAATCATCCCTAAAAATATATCCTTATCTGGAAATAAGTGTGCTGAAGTATGGCTCTATTTCTTTCTTATTCATATGGAGCTATGTAATGTGCGTTGTTATTTGGCTTTGATCAGACTATTAGATGTGGATTAAACTTATATTAATAAAAAATTTAAAATAAGAAAATTAGAAATTATTGCAAATACATTAATAATTTTGGTTGGAAGTTCTTTTTTCTCAGCTTCCCTTTTTTATGATATTTCTTTGAAATTAATTGTATTTACTCTCATATTTGTTTCCTAAAATATTTGTAAGAGATACCGTATAAACATGTTCAATGAATAAACTAGAAAGGTTGATTATACAGGTGATTTCTGTGAATTCTTCCATTCTAGTATTTCTTATAGTGAGTTCAACTTAATAGAAAGAAATTATAAAGAATTGACCAACAGAGTGAAGATATTAACCAACTTTTTAATATTGGCTTTGCATATGGATGTTAATTCCTGATATCAGCCATGTTTTTCATTATTTAGAGTCAAAGAAAAAGAAAATTAAAAGATTTGTGGTTCAAGCCCAATCTGGAACAAAATCCAGGTCATCTTTACAAATATATATATTCATTTTGCTTTGGATATCTTCCCTCTTATACAAAAGAGCTCTATGAGCTGCACCTAAGTCCCAGGTTTCTAATTCAGGATCTTCCAGATGATCCAATTCTTTCCTGAGCTCTCCTGTCTTCCAAAAACACTTCTTATATTCTTTAGTATGTGCCATTAATTTAGGAACAATTTGTTTCAAAAATTTTGCTCTTGCTCTCTCTCTTGCTCTCTCTCTCTCTCATTTTCCCTTCCTTTCTTTCTTTCTCAAAAATTAGCTCCTGATGTGTATCTTACACAATTCTTTCTGTGATTCTGTGATTCCAACAGCACTCAGTTTATCTTCATGAGTGCTTGAATATTTGAAATGTGTTCAAACTGATTATCTCCATTGTATAATACCTAGGATACTGAAAGAGAGCACTCCCTCATACTCCAGTTTCTGAATACTTTATGTAAGGACCAAAGTTGGTTGTACGTCTTGAACATAGCCTTACATGGAGTACGTGAGGAAGAAATTTAACATCTAGGCAAGAGTTCGCAAACTTTTAGCAAATATGGTAAAACTTGAAAATTAATGATCATCTGCAACAATTTCAACTCTCAAGAGTATTCACAGAAACTTTCTTATTTAATCTTCACAATGTTGCTGTGAGGCAGTTCTTTCACCTTAATGAACCATGGTCTCAACATGTTCTATAAATTATCCAAGAACACAGAGCAAGTAAATGACCTATGAGATTTGAATTCAGGCCTATTTATATAAAAATCCAAATTACTTTTTTACAACAAAGAATACCAAAGGATCATAATGTAATATGTTTGTATTGTTTCTTACTTGAATATTTAATGAATACCACTTACTCAGTATTCATTAGTGAAGGGCTAACAATTCCCTCTTTTTACTAACATGTGCTATATGCTCCTTCATCATTTAGTGTGAGGATATGGTATCCTTATTTTTGTGTTTTGTGTTTGCCTTTCTGTCTCAGTGACACAGAGGCCTCTCTTATTCTCCAATGTTCTAATATACTAACAGGAATATTTGGGAAAAACAGAACGAAGTAAAATTTAAAAAATAATTGGATAACAAATTAGAACGGTTAATCTACAACTGACAGGTAATAATTTGCTTTGGTATTTTTTGCAAATTCTTAATGAGAATTAATAAGAAAATGTTTCATAATTTCCCATATGCATTATGAATATCAATGAAATATTGTAAGATAAAACTTTTAGAAAGGTAGGAAGTAGAATCATTAAGTAATTTCTATATAATTTCTAATTTCCATCTTAAATATCATTGTAACTAAATCTTTTCAAAACATTGGAATCTAGAGTATTTGCTCTATTACTTTGGAAATTATTCCATTTCTTTCAATTATGCTATTCAGGAACAACTTTATTGTAATACATTATAGCATATTATTTATTGAGCAGATATTGTGATTGGTTTACAACGTTCTTCAACTTTCAGTCACTCAGAAAATTTGAAAGAAACTGTGTAGAAGGGAATCAGTATAAAGATTCAACAGACTTGGACTAAATATTTTATTCTAATTATGCTGTATATTTGAGACTGATTAATAGTCTCATTTCATATTTAAGGTCTGTGGTGTCTCCAAGGAAATCACAATGCTCTCCTGGTGGTATCATACAGTGTATTTGCTATAAACTTCTTCCTATTATTTAAACTCAAACAACACTTAGGCAATTAAACTTGAAACAAAGAAAAAAGTTCATGTCATGAAATTCAAGGAAGAAGGAGGGAAGGAAGGAAGGAAGGAAAGAAGGGAGGGAGGGAGGGAGGAAGGAAGGAAGGAAGGGAGGGAAGGAGGGAAGGATGGGGCTCAATCCAAATATTCTCCATATTTTCATAAATCCAAAATATTCATCACAATATTTAGGAAAGGATGAATGTTTTCCAATGCTTTAAATCCACTAAATCTGTACCTAACATTGGAATGAGATGTTTACCATGCGTATAATTTGATTGCACGCATTTACCTCCTTCTTGATATGTAGAGGAGAGTAAAAATTTGTAGCTTCATTATTCTAAAACAAATACTGTTTTCAGAACTCTTTCTCAGAAGCCCTTCAAGAGAAGGGTAAATGGAGTCCTTGATGCTTTTTTTCCCTTAATTGAAGCTCTTTTATTACCCTTTAATTTCCTCAGGAACATGATATAATTATTCTGTTTTATTTAGCTAATGAAGTTGTTGTTATAAATCCACTTGGTGGAGGACATTGCTAGTCCAGTTAGTAAATTTGCAGTAATTTTCAATCAGTAAAATAGAATGTGAAAGAATGAAAGAATATTTTAAATACATTTCCCAGAAGTTTCAGATTACTGTTCAAAAAAGTCTTTCTTTAAAGATAGTGATTTCCATCATTGCTGGTATGGTGCAAAGAAAAATATCCATAATGACTTTATTTTAGAAAAAACATTTCAAAATTGTCCTAATAATTTTAATATATTATATTATAACTTAAAATACATTTCAAAATAATACATTTCAAAATGTCTCTTAAGCAATTTATCTCACCAAATTTCTAACAGGAAAACAGGAAGGTATAATTGCTACCTGAAATGTACTTTTAACTTATCAATTAATGTCTTTTCATAATGTTCTGTAAATATTTGCGTTTTCTGATTTTTGGTACTTAAGATATAATAAACTCAGAAGATCCATGTAAAATGAAATTAAGATGATATTAGTTGAAAAATTATAATGCTCACCTTTATGGATAGGAATGAAATTATTTCTTTCTCTGATACAGAGTTTTAAGCGAAGTTCTATTGAAATTAACTTTAAACCATTTGAAACTTAGGAGATGTAAAATGACTAAGCCCCTTCTAAAATAACTTTTTCTTTCAAAGCATACAGTGATCTTTATGTAGAAAAATATTAATTTCTTTCCTGTGGGAATTTATCATCTCCCATGTCACTTCTTAATTCATCTAACCCATTATTCTTGCTTTTGAAATATTTTGGAAAGCAACCAAAAATATTCCAGGCCATAACTTTCCTTTTCAATGGTGTCTTATTCTACCATTCTTTCAGGTGCTTGATAACCTTTGTGTTTTTGTTCTTTTCTTTTTAGCTATCTGCAATAATTAAGTGTGTCTTACTACTTATCCTCTACTGTTTTAAAAATGTCTTTATTAGACTGAATTTTTGGCATCAGTTCAAGATAGATGACAAATTTAGTAGAGACTCAAAAGAGTTAAGACAATCTCTTGAACTTTATAAAGCTTCCGAACTTGTTACTTACATATAAGTAACATGTAGAAAAATAAAGATGGTTCAAAATAGGTAAAATCTACACAATGTAAAAAGTTTGTGAAAGAAATTATCAGGACAAGTACATCAGAGAATTGTGAACTATAACTGAAGAATCATGAAATGGCTACCTAGAGAATTAAAGAATTGAATTGTAATGTCAACAGAAAGTGTGGCATTTTCCTTTTAAATCATGTAAAATTTCAAATATATACAAAGTGGAGAGAATAATATAGGTAATCCCCTTGTATCAATCAAAACATAATCATGTTACATTGATTTCATATTTAAATGAAACTTATAGAACTGGGATAAATTACAATTAGTCATTATATATAAATCCTTTTTATATTTGTCAGGTTATTCCCAATATTTTCACTGAGTTTTATAGAGAGAGATATATTTCAGGGACTTTGATCTGCAGTTTTTTATTCTTGTCATGTCTTGTCTATATTGGATTTCAGAATAACCCTGGTCTCATAGAATGACTTGTGATGTTTATATCATTCCTCTGTTTTGGGGGGAAAGAGTTTATGACGATTGTTGGTATTTCTTTTAAAATATTTGGTAGAATTTCACCACTGAAACCATCTAGATTTTGGAACCTTTTTTTGTGTGTGAGGATATTTTTTATTACAAAATCAGTTACCTTGCTAGTTATAGGTCTATAAAGGTATTCAATTTGTCTGCATCTCTTTGAGTAATTTTGGTGTGTGCAGCAATTTGCTTATTTATCTAAGTTTTCTATTCAGTTGCGCATATATTCCTTTGTACATGGGATGCAGTTGTTCGAGCACTGAGCAACAATCTATCCCCAATGAGTTGTTTTAAATTTCATGCCATTCCTTTGTAGTAATCTTTATTTCTGTAAGGTTGGTTACAATGTACACAAAAATAGAGATTTCAATTACTATTTTGGATTTGCTATTTTTCACATTTGCCTTTAAATCATTTAGAAGGGAAAAAATATATTGTAACTGTATTTTTTATTACCTATGTAATTATATTTACCATGGCTTTATTTCTTTCATTTTAATTTATTTTCTGGTATCACCCCCTTTCAATACGAAGGATTTTTTCTGTTTCTACTGAGGTAGGGTTTCTAGCAAAAGAGAGTCTCAAAAATTGTTGATCTAAGAATGTCTTTATTTAGCCTTTACTTTTGAATGACAGTTTTATTGGATATATAATTCTTCTTTGACAGACTTTTATTTCTTTTTCAGTAATTTGAATATGTTATCCTATCATTTTCTGGCTTCCATTTTTCCAATGAAATTTAGTCACATTATTCTTGTTGCTTTGAAATTTTTTGTATTTGCATTTGGCATCCAAGATTGAAAAATGATGGTCTATGTGTAATCCGTTGTTATATATAACTTCATGTTTTTTATAAAATATGTTAAATTTTGGTGATAATTTTCTTCAAATATATTTTCTGTCCCTTTCTTTATCTTTGCTTTTATGGAACTCTCAAAACATGTATTTTAATAGTTCTATGATATTCCACTGGTATTTGAGACTTTTTAATTTTATTTTTTAATTATTGCTTCTTTGTATTCATAAGATCATATCATCTCGACATATCTGTCTTCAAGTTTGCTATTTCTTTCTTCTGCCAGCTCTACTCTGCTATTGAGCACCTATAGTGAAATTTTCATTCCTTATTTCATTTTTTTTTTCATCTGGGATTTTCATTTGCCTCTTTTAAAATAATTTCTATGTATTCATGGCTTTTTTCTATTTAATGAATCATTTGAATCATTGTTTTTTAAAATTCTTTAAACAGTTTCCTTTATTTCTTTGAGAGTATTTAAAATAGTGGCTGTTAAGGAGACATTATATTCTAAGTCCAAAAACTGCCTCCCTCAGACACTTTCTATGGGCTCTGCTTTGTTTTGTTATTGGCATTTATCTGTATATGTGTCATAATTTCCTGGTTAGTTGCATTCTTCAACATTTTGGGTAAGTAATGAATATTTTAGATAATATATTGTCAAACCTCTGAATTTTAATTTCCTCCCTGGTTGGTTGTTGTTGCTATTTGTATGCTTTTTTAGTGACTTGCACAGACTAGTTCTGTGTAGTTCTGATTTCTGTACTGTGTGGAACCACTTATACCCCTGTCCAGTTGTTCTTTTTTTAAAGTTGTACTTACTAAAGATTATCCTTGGATCATCATAGCATACTGTCAGCCAGTGATTTGCCAGATGTGCTTAAACACCTTAAATCTAGTAAGACTTCTACTCTTTGTGATGAAATTATATGACTGGGGAAGCATACTCAATGTACATTCTCCTGAATTTAATTTTCTGCATCCAAATTTACATTCAACCAGGAAAAATTAACTTTCTGGCACTCTTCTTAGTACATCCTGAATGTATATGTAGCCTTGTACATGTGCAGAATGTCTCAGATACCAAGGATGAGAGGATCTTATCAATGCACTATTTAGCTTTTTTATTCCCCAGAACAGAACTGCCCATTAAATTTCTTTCTGGTCTTTTCTAAACATCTCAGAGACTTTAGACTAGCTGTTGTAATATGGGTCTTTCCTGATAATTTCCCGCTGAGTCTTCTAATATTTCTCATAATGTCCTTAGCCATGGAATTTCCTAACTCTGCTAAAATAAAGTGTGGCTCCTCCATCAATGATGATAGAAATGCTGGTCCTCATGTCCTGTACTATGGTAAGTCTTTTTCTCCAAGGAGCTGAGTACGATATGGGAATATACTCAAGTGAAAATGCAACTGATCCCTGCTACTCTTATTAAGGTTAACTTTATTTTCATACATAAACAGTTCACAATTTTAGGTCAAAATGCAGATTTTTGTTATTGTAATTGACAATTTTGTCCAGTTTTATCATTTCTGAATACTCATCCAACCACTCTAGAAATCTTTCCAATTGATTTTTGTCAAATGTGCAAGAGTTTTTCAGTGTCAAAATTTTGCTACATGGAATTCTGTACACTAGAAAAAAAGACATGTTCTTAATTTTATTCCCAAGATGTGAACTCATTTATAATAAGTACCTTTTGAAGATATTATTTTTAGTTAATTTGTGACCAACGGAACCAGGATGGTTTTTCCTGCTATTGTAAGCCTTATAAGGAAAAATACTGGTGATAATCTAGACACCAGAAGGCAATGGAACCCAGAAGAGAAAAGAAAAGACAACCCCATATGATACAAGGCAGAGACAAAAGCCAAGGAACCCAAGGATTGCAAGCATCCAAAGCCAGAAAGTTACAAATTGGGGAGAGAGCATTTCCTGATGCTCTAGGCCTCAAAACCATGAGTCATTTCTCATTGTTTAAGTCAATTCTTTACATGCCAGAACACCCAGGATACTAAGACTAAAGGTATGGTATCTTTAACATACAGTGCTGAACAATTGATCTTCCATTTGGAAAAATATTTACCTAAACCTAAAACTCATGCTTTATTAAAAAAAAATTAACTCAAAATGGATCATAGATCTAAATATATAATGTGACACTCTAAACATTTAGAAGAAAACATAGGAGAAATCTTTGTAAACTGGGGTTAAACAATGAGTTCTTAGATATGGTGTTAAAGCACCATTCACAAAAGAAGACACTGATAAACTGAATTTATCAAAAGGAAAATATTTTGCTTTGAAAAAGATATTTTTCAGAGAATAGAAATTCAAGATCCAGATTTCCTGAAATATTTTCACATCACACATCCAACAGAGTAAATGTATTTAGAAAATATTAAAAAAAAAAACTCAAAAAATTCAGCAAAAGAAAAAGAAACAACCTAATTAACATATGGACAAAAGACTTGAATAAATATTTCACTAAACTTGCTGTACAAAAGGCAAATAATTATGTGATAAATTGCTCACCACCAGCAGCAATTATTAAAATGAATATTAAAAACAAAATGAAATGGTGTTTGAAAAATAAAATGATGTTTTAATGTCTAAAATTTTAAAAATCACAAAATAAAAGAAAACAAAATTGGTGAAAAGTAATAGAATCACTGCATGGTGATATCTTAGAATGCATGATCATGGTGCAGATCACCATTTATAACATATTTGTCATTTATCTATGCCTTCGTCTTTACACATACATAGATTTATTTCTAATTCTTTTATACTCTAAATAGTGCCCTCTATTGTATTTTGTGATTGTATGTCCATGTTTATCATGGAGGTAGCAGGTTATAGAAACAATTCTATTGCTTTATAATCTCTAGAATAAGAGGAAACACAATTCACCTGATGTAATTTGACTCTAAGCTGCATGCAATAACTCCTTGAAGTTTTAGGAATTTGAGCATTCAGACATGTTTTGTAATGTGGCAAACTAAAATATCAATAAAAAATTCAGTTCTGTTTTTTACACAACCAATAAATAATCGAAGAGGGATATCAAAATAGCATTTAAAAGGATAAATATCTAAGAATAAATTTAAATGAGTATGTAAAAGGCTTTAAAAAATTGGCTGAAAGAAATTAAAGACCTAAAAAGTGGAAAGGCATTTCATGGTCAAGGAATGGCAGGCTTAATGTGACTGAAATATCAATACTACCCGAAACTATTTACAGATTTAATATAATCTGAATAAATATCCCAGCAGCCTTTTTTTCCAGAAATGCAAGAGTTGATCACAAATTTAAATGAAATTACAAGTGGTTCCAGATAGTCAATAACAGCTTAGGAAAAAAAAAGAACAAAGTTGGAAGGCAAATACTTCCAAATTTCAAATCATTGCAAAGCTATAATAAACAAAACAGTATCCTACTGTAAGAAAGACAGATAGGCCAATGGGATATAATTGAGAGTTTAAAAATAATCTCTCACACGTTTGGCCAATCGATTTTCAACAAGGAGGCTAGGCTAAGTCTACTCAACTAGGAGAGAATAATATCTTCAACAAGTGATGCTGTGAAAATGGATATTCTCATACAAAAGAGTGAAATTGGACTCTTACCTCATACCATACATAAAAACTTAAAATGGATCATCATTCTAAATTTAAAAACTAAAATCTTAAGAAGAAAACATGGGAAAAATGTCATCAGGACATTGTAATAAGCAATAGATTCATATGTATGACACCAAAGACATGAGAAATGAAAGAGTAGATTAATTTGATCAAAATTAAAAGATTTTATCAAGACCTTATTAAGAAAGCAAAAAGGTCATCTTGGAGATTTGGAGAAAATATTTGGAAATCCTATTCAGAATATATAAGGAAATCCTAAAATACAACAAGTAAAAGACAAACCATCCAATTTTTAAATTGAGTAAAAAGACTTGAATACCCATTTCTTCAAAAAATATATACAAATGGCCTCTATATACATGAAAAGATGTTCATCATTAACCAGTAACAAAACACAAATCCAAACTAAAATGAGAGAACAATACACAGACACTAAGATGGCTTTTATTACTAAAATGGAAATAACAAGTGTTGGTGAGGATGCAGAAAATTAGGAATTATCATACAGTATTGATGGGACTGTAAAATGGAGCCACTGTGAAACATAGCACGGCAATTTCTCAGAAAGTTAAAAATAGAATTACTGTATGATCCAATAATTCCCTTCTTGGTACATGCCCAATAGAATTTAAATATGGTCCCAAACACATACCTATAGAAAAATGTTCAGAATGGAATTGTTCTCAATGTCAAAAAGAAATAGAAGATAAATAAATAGAGTGGGAAACAAAAACAAAAACACTTTTTTAAAAATTATACAACTAAATCCAAATATATCAGTGAGTACACTGAATGATAAATATCTAAACATTAAAATTTAGAAGTAGATAATGGATTTAAGTTTGAGTCAACTATATGCTATCTACATGACAATCACATTAAGGTAAAAGGTGCAGATAAATTAAAAATAAATGAATAGGGAAATCTTTACTACGCAAACAGCAAGCATAGGAAGCCTGGAGTGGCTATAATTATTTTCAGAAAAAATTGATTTTAAGAGGAAACATAGCACTGAAAATGGGAGCGCTAATTCATTAGGAAGACATAAATATCATAAATTAGTATATACCTAAAATCAGAGCTTCAAAATAAAGGAAGAAAAACTTAATTAAACTGATCATTCTACAATTATTGTAGGAGAGCTTAAAACCAATCTTTCAGTCATTAATGGAACCCTAAAATATCAGGAAATTAATAAATTAAAAATAGATAATTTGAACAACAGTACCCAGAACAAGAACATAATATGCATGCTTTTCAAGTATACTTGGTGTATTTTTAAATATAGTTCATATGCTGGGTCATAGAACAAGTGTCTGCAAATTTAAAGGGATGGATTATATGGAGTATCTCTTCTGAATGCAATTAAATTAGAAATCAACAAAAGGAAGGTATTTAAGAAGATCTCAAATATTCATGAATTTATTAACATACTATTTAAATGGGTCAAAGAAAATACAAGATAATTTGGAAATATATTATTATGAATGATAATGAAAATACAAAGAATCAAAAATATGGAATACATATATAGCAGTACTTAGTGTGGAATTTAGAGTTGTACATGCTAATGTTAGTAAGAGGAAAATTTTTAACAAACAACTTAAGCTTACAATTTAAGAAGCTAAAGTGGCCACAGTGACTACTGAAGGTAAGGAGAGGCAAGAAGAGATATGATTTGGGGGTATTTTCAGGACTTGGAGTTGTCCTGGGTGGTAGGTACTTCAGGGACTGATGCTGGACATCGATGTCCTACCATGGCCCATTGGCTGGACTGGGGGAGACTGTAAACTACAATGTAAACCACTATCCGTGTGGTACAGCAGTGCTCCAAAATGCTTTCACCAAATGCAATGAATGTGCCATGATGATGAAAGAGGTTGTTGATGTGGGAGGTGTGGGGTGAGGGGGTGGGAGGTATATAGGGACCTCATATTTTTTTAATGTAACATTTAAAAAATAAAGAGAGAAAATAGATAAAAAAGAAGCAAAAATTATAGAAAATTGGATGCATAGTATGTATAAGGAATGAAATAATAAGAGCAATCAACAAAATTAAATAGACAAACAAAACTAATATCACTAAAAATATTTACTTGAAAAAATCATTGAAATTATTAAATACCTATCAAGACTGATAAAGCAAAACAAAAAGAGACAATGGAAACACAAAATTCCAAATTAAATATGACAGAAATATAGTCGCTAAAGATTATGCAAATATCAAAAAAAAATCAGAAATTATATAAATCTTTATGCCAACAAATTCAACCACTTAGATAAAATGGTCAAAAGTCATGCAGAGTGAAACACAGTTTTCATAGCTCTATGCTTTGTGTTGTATTTGATTGGTCCTCAAAAATCTATCTGCAAAGAAAATGTCAGGTACTGATAGTTTCACAAGTGAATTCTATCAAACATTGAAGAAATTAATAGCAGGAATATTATACAAACTCTTCTAGAAAAGAAAGGAGAAGGGCTAAAGCATTTATGAGATCAAACCATTTATGACCAAAACATTTTTATGAGGTCAATAATTTGACTCATAAATATAGTATTAAGATCCTTGAAAATAAATTAGACTATGTGACCCCAAATCATCAACAGAGAAGCCAAGTAGAGATTTTCCCTGGAATGTGTGTTTGGTACACTCAAATTGATCGGATTCAATTTGGAAAAAGTACATTTGTGGAAATTCTATAACTAAAATTATAATTTATGATGCAATATTCAAGTTTTCCTCCTAAGATGAAAAGCAAGGTAAAGATGTCTGCTTTCACTATTTCTATTACCTATTATACAAGAGAGCCTCAGTAGTACAATGGGGCAAAGAAAAATGAAATAAAAATTGCAAAGATAAAAGTACAGGTCTCTTTCAATAAGTGTTATGAAAGTATTATGACTTTATTTACTTAAGTATTATTTACTTAAGGAATCTACAAAATTATTAAAATAATTACAGGATTTATAATGTTTAAGTAGGAAATGTTAACTTGCAAAAGCTATTAAGAGGGGCTTTGCTCCTTATTCTGTTTCTGACATATATTCTCAGTTCACTGGATGCTGAAGATCCAGTGGGAGGCTGCCAGGAAGATTTAGGGAACAGTGAAACTATCTGATGGCAGGAACGACCTTTTTTAATCACTGGCCCTAAAATTGTACTGTGATATGAGTGTCAAATATCCTTTTACACTTTTAAACCACTGGGATACTTTAGGTATTGTTTTAGCTTTTAGTTATTTTAATTTTCTGGTGATTGTGACAATAGCTCATACTCGAAATATCCTTCTTGGTGATAGGATAGGGATATTAGATGGGTTGCCCTAGTGGGAGATGATAGCAGTTTGATATTATTGATGAATTCCAAAAAGAAATACTGGATTATGTTTGTAAACTGGTCTTTTCATTTGGGCATATTAGATTGTAGCAGATCCAGAGACTTTATGTTTAATTGATTAAATAATGATTAAGACTTTGGGCCTAGGGGTAGGGACTCACAGAAAAATTGCACCACAGAGAAGGGAGTTTGGAGTTTTTGAGCTGGAGCCTGGGGAAGTAAGCACACAGAGGAGCTTGGTCATGGAATTAACAACCATTTGGGGATGAAAGGAACATTTATTTTACTAAAAGAAAATATTATATAAGTTAAAGACATAATATTTTAAGGTCAAGATTATCATTTAAATTAACCTCATGGTTGAAATTGATTATTTATATCAAATATACCACATAGTTGCAGTTTAGGTAGATTAGAAGCATTGACAATGACCAATATCTAACTGAATTAGAATAGTGTTAGATATTTTCTTAATCATCTGTACTTTCCCAGCAACTATGCTGATATTTGAGTTTGAAATTAAAATAAAAACATTATGTTTTATTAATCATTATTAAAAACCACCAAAATACTTATAAGAAAGAAGAATAATATAGTTTTACTCCTTGTACCTTGTCACCCTCCTGATAAAAAACAGAAAACTTTTAAATATTTCTTGTTGTACACAGAATTTTCATCACCAAACAACTGGGTTTGTACAATTAGATTTATATTTTATTTAGCACTGGAAGTCATTTTATTCAATCAATAAGAGTGACATTATTTGCATTCAGTGCTGACATTTATAAATCCGATACATAGAAACATGATTTTTTATTTTTTGCCTTATTATTCTCTATTATTAAATAATGATGAATTCATCCTAATAGTGTCAACTTCTTTATTTCAGTTCAGAAGCAAATATTGAGCAACATATTAGTTTCACAACTATTTTCTAGGATCTATATTGATTCCAAGTAAGAATTTAGTTGGAGCTCTTGCCTCTGAGATCATTTAGTATCAAGGGGGAAAAGCTTAGGAAAGGAATAAGCCAATTTGTAATACTAAGTGTATAACAGGAAGATATAACAGAAGTGTTAAGTTCTCAGAGTTCAGAAAATAATATAAACAAAACATAGGCAAAGAATTCATGGAGAACTTACAACTTTAGACTTCAATAGTTTGAGAGAGAATTTTGATCATTGCTTTAAGATCTTACCTCTTTCCCATGACAATTGTGTTATATACAGGAAAATAAACAGGAGAGGGATTAGATTTCATGCTGTGTATAATACTGAGAAAAATTCAGAAGAATAAGAGTTAGCATTTAATATTAATAATAACTAGTGCTTATAGAATATTTTATAAGTGCCACAACTTAATCAAGGCATTTTACCTAATATTAAATTATATAAATCATATAACTCTGAGAGTTGACAATTCCTGGCCTTTTTCATAAATAATCCAACTGTGGCACAGGGAAAACGATTGCATAATATAATTTGCATACTTTCACACAGTTAGTAGGTGGCAAAATCATAACCCAATGCCAAGATATTTGGGAAGGGCAATGCCCTTTAACCATCACATGGCACTTTCCTGACATTCTGTTCAGTGGACAACATGGGTACCCAACAGGATGGGACTAGTGTTGAGGCAAGAGGCACCTGTGTCACAAAACTTAAGCAGGTTTTCACTTTCATGACTGTGTAAATACAGGAATATCCAGGAGAAGGAGTACCTCCTTAAATTTTACTACCTTGGACCTTCACCCCATTTCTGGATCTGATAAAAGGAAATGTAGAAATAAGTAATTACCAACAACTCGATAACTCATTATTACATACCTATTATAGTAGACAATGTGTTACAACTCTTGCAACTACAGATTTAAAGAACAAAATAGTATAACCATAATTATAGAAACAAATAATAATCATTTAAATTGATTAATTTGACACTATTATTCCATTAATTCTCACAAACAAGGAAGCAAATCTTAGAAGGTTTAAATAATTGCTAAGTATAACCCAGATAATCAATCACGGAAGATTAAGAACATTAGAAAAAGATAGGGATTGACTTACCTTCACAAAACCTAAGTGAAATAGGTCAAATTATCCACTTTAGTGAGTCTCAATATCCTTATTTTTAAAGGAAACTTTATATTCAAAATGAAAGTTTTATTTTATTTTATTTTTCAGGAACAACAAAGATAACGGAAAGTGCACACTGCACCCTGAATCAAATACAGTAGCCAATATCTTTTCTCCTCTTGCTTCAAACATATACAGACAGGCAATAGCTATACTCCATGCTATATTTGTTTTCCTAGGGTTACCCTGTGTATTATGTCAATCTGGATCATTCTTTCCAGGCTACTTTTCCTACATAAAATTTTTTTATATTCTCCAATTAATATCCTACCAAAATTCATTTACAATGCTATACCTCTATCTGCAGTAGTTTCAAATGGCTGCTATGTCTCTGCTTAAGCCAAGATACAATTTAAAGAACAGGCAATGAAATCCAGGAAGATAACGTGAAATGGTCATGCTAAATTTACTTGTATATAGATGAAACACCAAGAAAAATTATCAGAAGAAAATCTAATTCAACTGACAGAATTTGTTTTGGGGGGCTTTGCTTTTATTTCCCATCTACAGTGGTTTCTGTTTGGATTATTCTTGGCCATATATATTACTATACTGATGCACAATGGCAGCATATTTCTGAAAACAAAACTGGGTACTACTCTCCAGACCGCCATACATTTTTTCCTTGGCAATTTTTCCTTCTTGGAAAGCTGCTCTGTATCAGTTACTATCCCCAGAATGCTCATGGATCTTGGGATCCACTGAAGAAGAATTTCTATAGTTGCTTCATCCTTACGTTGGAAGCCACAAAATGCTTCCTTCTGGCAGTGACGGCCTATGACTGCTACATGCCCATCTGCAGCCCACTGAGCTATCCTTTAGTCATTAACCACATGGTGTGTATTCGACTGGTGGCTGGCTCGTGGATCGGTGGAACTCCAGCCCAGATAGGGCAGACCTGCCAGATTTTCTGTCTTTTTGTGGATCTAAGTAAATCCCCACAACATTCCAACAAGACTGTGGAGACATCTTTGTGAATGAATCGGTCTACATACTTGTTGTTTTGTTTGTCGCAGTTCTATTTATGTTAATATTTTTCTCCTACACCCAAATCATATGCAAATTATCTTCAGCCACAAATTGAGCCAAAGCCTTCTCTACCTGCTCATCTCATCTTATGGTTGTCATGCTATTCTATGGACCAGGAATGATTACATGTATAAGACCCAAACAAGTCATTCATCAGGAACTGACAAAATACTTTCTCTTTTCTGTACCATTGTGACTCCCACGTTTATTCCCATAATATACAGCTTAAGGAACAAGGATGTCATAATGGCATTGAAAAAAATTTATGTAAATAATTTAGTTTCTTAAAGAATGAGATATATACAAGACATGTTTTTTCATATATTTTTAATGTAGTTTGAAGAGATTTTTACCTTTAACTATACATTTTGTCTGACAATGCAGTGGTAATTATTTCCAGTGCATGGAATTTAATATTAAAAGAACATTCTATATTATTATCCAAATTATATACGTATCAGCAGGTGACAAATAATTCTATTAATAATTCTATAATTTTATTGAGTAGCATCTCCTCGAAATAAAAAATAGTGATAATGGTTGATGTAATATAATCAAGCATAATGTAGACTCTATTATATCACTTTTTGCAGATGATATCATTGATTGTCCCATAGCTGTAACAGCCAATTTATAAAGCAAGTTGGCAGTTGCATTACATAAAAATAGACATCCAGTTTTGCCCAGCAATGACTTTTCAGAATTCCTTGCAGGGAAAAAAAGGACCTAAGGACCTTTCAATGAGGATGCAGTTTTATAAAATGATCAAATGCAATACAAGTGAATATTAAGTATTTTTATACATAATTAAAGATTACATAAAACAATACTATAATTTGATCAAACTAATCTTTTAAAGTATATTGATAACAAAATATAAAATATATTGATAACAAAAGGCAATGGGAAAATTCATACTTTTTTATATGTATATTTTTGGAGATGATAAAATGGATAAGAAAATTAGGAGAAAAGGAATAACTATATAGTTAACTATCTGTTATAAAAAATATGCACTTATACACAGACATACACCCTGACAATGATGAATGTAAAAATAATCATTAAGTTTTAATTGTGGATATTTCAGTGTATGTTTTTCAATGACTTTAAAATTTTTCTATTCTGAAATTTGGTGTTTACTTCAATGGACCTGTAATCTCCATATAATTAAAAAAGGAATAAATCTGTATTTCTTATGGATAAGAAAAAGGATAATAGTTATTTCCCATTTCAAAGAGATTTCATTGATTTCATGCTTTTGCAGTAATCCATGCTGACCTAATGAATCCTTCATATATGAAGGCAACAGTTTTCTAAGAGGCCATGATCTATTATGAGGAAAACCAGATAGTAAATGATGTGATGAAGCATGTACCTGCTTTTAAGGCTTTTCCCTAGAAATGAAGCAAGTCAGTGCCGCTCATATTTACATGGATGTCTCTAACTCCAAGTACATAAGGAAGTATATTACTACTTTTAGTTTTCATATTGGAAGTATATGTAAACTTATGAAAACTCTTTGATGTCTTATATCAAGTGAAAGGAAAAGAGATTTGAAGAAATATTTGCCATTTTCTTTTATAAAAGCAGTAGGGGAAGAAGCTGTGACTCAATCAGTTGGTCTCCCATCTACCATATGGGAGGTCCTAGGTTTGGATCCCAGGGCCTCCTTGTGAAGGCAGGCTTGCTTGCATGCCACAGACAGTCACCAGCCCATAAGCACCATGGAGTGACGCAAGGCCTGCATACACTGTGGTGAGCTGACTCAGCAAGTTGATGGTGGGGGGAGTAAGACAAGTAAAAACACAGAAGAGCATGAAGTGAATGAACACAGAGCAGACAACAAGCAAGCTGCAAGGGGGGGATAAATAAAAATAAATACAGACACACAGAAGAACGCACAGCAAATGGACATAGAGAGCAGATGGCATGTAAGCAGCAAGGGGGGACAATAAAAAAAAAGCAGTAGGGTCACTTTTAGAACTGTATGTAAACTAAGATGATTAATTTAAAAAGCTATATGATATCCTCCATTGTATTAAGGAATGACCACAGACAAAATGAGAAATATATTTGAAAAAGTAAGAGACTGGAAAATATTTCAAAAGGCTTTGAAAATTTATTGATACAATGTAAGAAGAGACGAGGAACAGAAGTAAATGAAGGAGAATCAGTTTAAAGGTAAAGGGCGCCCTATGCCGACATACACTAAAGGGACTTGGAAGTACAGACAGTGGAAAATATGTATTAATGACAATCTTGAGAAGCCAAAATAGCTCACACATAAGTTCAGGAATGCAGGAAAATTTGGAAGTCATTATAGAAGGATTTGCCATAATAATGTTTAACAAAATAATTTCAAGGTTTATTGGATAATCTTAATTTTCTGGGAAACTGGATTTTGTGAAATGCCTGTTTCTCCAATGTTCCTGAAGTTTTCAAGACCCCGTTGCTCCCTGATCATCAAAATATATTCAGTGTATTACTGTGAGGTCATTAGTATTATTAGGCATTGTCATTTTATAGACTGAAATTGAGACAAAAATAGCTAATTGAGTGACAAGGATGCACAGTTTTCAGAGTAAATTGAAACTAAAAATTGATTCTCTGGCTTTCTGGCTGAATCTTGATTACACTGTGCCAGCTGCTTGTCTAAGATTTAGAGTAAAGAATAGCACTCCAACATTATCGCAATATTATTTGACATAACCATTATGATCACCAGGGAACATATATTTAATTATTGATGCATTCAAAATGCATGAGGTAGGTTAAGGTATTTACATTCATATACGCATGAAAATACATTAAAAAATAGTATGGGTTTGGGGAAAAATACACCAAATGTAAGATAGGGAATATAATTGGTAGTAACATTTTGACAATGCTCTTGCAGAGTTTGTAACAAATGTTTCACACCAATGCAAAGAGTTGGTGGAGGGTGATGTATGAGATCCCTGTGCGATGTTATGTATGTTTATTCTGTAAGTTCACAATCTTTACTATACACTTATGTTTATGTGTGTTCATGTATGAATGATATACTTCAATAAAAAAACTAAAACAAAAGATGAAATAGGTTATCACTACCTGCTAAGAGCTTAAACAGTAAGCTCTGGGGAGAGGATGTGGCCCAAGAAGTTGAGTACCTGCTTCCCACATGGGAGAGCCCAGGTTTGGTTCCCAGTGTCTCCTAAAAAACAAAAAATTAAAAAACAAACAAATGAAAAAATCAACTCAGGGGAGCCAAAGTGCTTCAGTAGCTGAGCACCAGCTTCCCACAAACAAGGTCCCAGTTTCAATCCCTGGCTCCAGTTTGTAAAAAAAGAAAAAAAATAAGCCCTGGTAAATGAAAAATCAACCTCATAAACTAAATGCTATAGATAAAATTGATTACAGTGTCTTGTGCAGAGAAACTAAAGGAGCAAATATCTACGTGAAGAATCAAACTTTTAAGGTAGAATACAGTTATTATTATATAAATGACACATTCTGTAAATATTAACAAATATATTTAAAATACTTTGAATATCCTTAATTCACACATTCAAACCAGAAAAGTGTATGTGAAGTTCAATATTGACAGTTGTCTACATTCTTTTTTCTAGCCTGTTACAATAGAGATAATTACCAGCTTCATGATTTTATCTCTACTCTATAGTAAATTTCAAATGTGTAAAACAAGAATAAGAGAGGCAAAATTAGATACACATCATACTAATTAAATAATTTGTAAGTAGGTAGTAGAAGGTATTTTCAAATTATATAGGTTTTTCCATGTGATATTAGTTAATTTAGTGTCAATCTCTGTATTAACTTTTCATTCAACACTTCTAGGCCTCAATTAGTTCTTAAATTAGGTGTGAGAAAAGTTGTAATGTCTTTTGTGCTGCAACTTTGAGCAATCAAGAATTCTGAGGAGTTGGCAATGCATCACTGATTCTTATGAAACAGAATGATGAACTGTATTGAAACAGGACTATGGAGTCATGTCAGATATTTGATATTCAATTGCCATACATTCAGGACAGAAGTGGCGAGTAAAAACAGATTTCCAACTCTCTCTGGATAAACATGAAGACATTTTCTTTATTCATACTGAGGAAAATATAATGAGTAGGATACTCTATTCTGTTTTAACGTTGTGTTTTATAATATAATGTACATTTTATTACTTAGTCCTCTGCACACCTCCTCAAAGAAAGTTTTGTATAGCTACCATGAATAAATATAGTATTTTAGATACAAATATGAATATAGGCAAAATATCTCTAAATATTTGGCCAATCAAAAAGGTAACACAATTAAATTGACAAATTGTTAATTAAAATTCTAGGAATAATCTAAGAGTGAAAACTTTTGAAAAATGGATAAATTTATAATTTGAAGTGAAAAAGGAAGTTGCCTATGGAATTGAGCTTTTGAAGATCAATTGATTTGCTTGTTAAAGATGCAGTCACAACTTTCTTCAGATCAGGAACATAAAATACATGGAAAATTTTGAATTAGTATATTATCAGAAAATGGAAATTTATTTCTGTAATAACAGTGTGGCAGATTTATTTAAAAATTGATGATCAAAATCCTCTCTCTGTTTTCTTGAGTAACAATTTTTTCAGTGCTGCAATCACATCCTTATTCCTAAGGCTGTATATGATGGGGTTGAACACTGGAGTCACAAAGATGTAGAAAAGAGAGACCATTTTGTCAGTTCCTGAAGGGTGATTTGATTTGGGCTTCATATAGGTAATGGCACCAGGACCAAAGAATAGAAGCACAATTATGAGGTGGGAAGAACAGGTGGAGAAAGCTTTGAACTGCCTTGTGGTTGATTGCAACTTTAAGATGGTAGAAATGATCTTGATATATGAACCAAGTATCAATAAGAAAGAAATCACGGCAAATAATATGGTAACTACATAGACACATATTTCATTAAGTGATGTGTCACCACAGGCCAACTTGATCAATGCAGGAATGTTCAGAAGAAATGGTTGATTTGGTTAGAACCGCAGAAAGGCAGTGAGAAGACCCAGTATGTTTGCCCTATCTGAGCCGGAATTCCACTGATCCAGGAGCCAACTGCCAGCTGCACACATGTCTTTTGGTTCATGACTAGAGGATACTGCAGAGGGTTACAAATAGCCACGTAGCGGTCATAGGCCATCACAGCCAGGAGGAAACATTCAGTGGCCCCCAGAATGAGAAAGAAGCACATTTGCGTGGCACAGCCCAGCAAAGTAATGCTTCTATCCTGAGTCCAAAGGTTCACCAGGATCCTGGGAACAGTGACTGACACATAACAGATTTCCAGTGAGGAAAAATTTGCCAGGAAAAAATACATAGGAGTCTGAAGAGCAGATTCTACTCTTGTAATTATTATGATAAGACCATTTCCTATCATGATAAATGTGTAAATGAGAAAGAAAATCCCAAATAGGAACCCCTGGAGATTTGGAAGGTCAGAGAATCCCAGGAGAACAAATTCCACCACTGAAGAGAAATTGCCTTCTGGTCTTTGGTCTCTATGTAACATCTGTGAAAACAATAAAATCAAGATATAAAAGTGAGTTTTATGCTTGGGTTGAATTTTTCTAAACTATAAAATAACACTTCCAAAAAGTCACAAAGTCACTAAGGATGTGTTCTATAAAAACATCCAAATTTGACTTAAAACTGTGGCTAAAAACATCATTCTTTCACTCAAAAGCATCCCTAAAAATGCATTCCTATTCTGAATTTTGTGTTGTGGGATGACTAAAGTTTCTTTCTATTTATATTGATTTACATAATGTTGTATATCGTTATTTGGCTTTGTTATTAAGGTTATCAGAATTGGGTTATAATTATGTTAAGAAAAATAAAAAACAGTAAATAAAATAGAATGTATTGCAAATACATTGACAATTTTAGTTGGACGTTCTTTTCCCTTAATTCTCTATTTTTTTGTTATTTCTCTGTAAATGTGTTTATCTTATTTTGATTTGTTTTCTGAAAGATTTTTAAAAACTACCTGAATAACATGTTCAATGAATAAACTATAATATTGGTCATACTGGGTGATCTCCATGAATTGTTGCAGTCTAATATGTCTGATAGTTATTTTTATTTAAATTGGAAGAAATCATAAATAATTGAACAACAGAGAGAAAAGACATTTATCAACTTTTTAATACTGGCATTGCATTTGAATGTTAATTCCTGATATCAATTGCCAAGTGTTTCATCATGATTAGAGTGAAAGAAGGAGAAAATTGAAAAGGTTTGTGTTTCAAGCAGAATCTGGAATCAAATCCAGGCTATCCTTTCAAATCTGCTCTTATTTATTTTGCTCTGAATGTCTTCCCTCTTTTACAGAATTGCCCTATGAGTTGCACTTAAGTCCCAGTTTCTAATTCAGGATCTTCTAGATGACCCAAGTCTTTCCTGAGCTCTCCTGTCTTCCAGAAATACTTTCAATGTTATTTACTGTGTACTTCTAATTTAAGAGAAGCTTATTTTCAAATTTTACTCTCTCTTTTGCTCTTTGTCTCTCACTCTTTTCCTCCCTCTCTCTCTTTCTCAATAATTAGCTCCTGAAATGTATCTTACAACTCTTTCTGTAATTTGGATACCAATAATCTACAGTGGATCTCCACAAGTGCTTGAATAATTGAAATTTGTTCAAACTGATAGTCTCGATTATATGATACTTCATACTGAAAGAGGGCATCCCCACATATTCCAGTGTCTGAATATGGTATTTAAGCTCTCAAGTTGGTTGTGGCCTCTTGAACATAGTTTCATGTAGAGGATGATAGAAAGTGATGATTTATATCCCTATGCAAGGGCTTGCAAACTATTAATGATGACGTTGGAACTTTATGACCACTTGCAATAACTTCAACACTCTATTAGAAGTATTCACAGAAATTGTCTTATTTTATCCTCACAGTGGTGGTTTGAGGCAATTCTTTCCCCATAATGGACTTGGTTTCAAATATGTTCTATTAATTAATCAAGATCATACAACAAGTAAATGATTCAGCCTACATGAATCAAAATCCAAGTTACTTTATTACAACAAGTAACACCAAGGGATCAGAGAAGCAAATGTTTGTACTGTTTCTTACTTGACTCTCTAATGAATACCAGGTACTTAATAAATATTTCATTGATGAAGGCCTAGCAATTCCCATTATTTACTAACATGTACCAGATGTTCTTTCAATGTTTAGTGTTTATCCTTAATGTTGGGTTATGTATTTGCCTTCACATCTGAATGACATAGAGGTCACCCTTTTTCTTATTCTCCAATGTTCTGAGAGGTGAGTATTTTGGGGGGGAAAAAGCAAAGCAAAAGTTATAAAATAATTAAACACCAAATAGAAGCCAATAATCTAAAACTGACAGTCATAATTTGCTATGGGGGTGGGGCAAATTCTGAATAATAAGTAATAATAATCACATTTAATAATTTCCCACAGAACTGGTATAGCTCAGTGGTTGAGTGCCTGTTTTGCATATATGAAGGCCAGGTTCAATCCCCAGTACCTTACATTTTTTTTTCCATACACAGTATAAATATTAATGAGACAACCTATGATAAACTCTGTAGACAAATAGGACTAGAATCATTAAATATTTCCTATACAATTTCTAATTTCCACCTTTAATATTACTGAAAAATAAAATCTTTAACAAATATTATAATCTAAAGTATTTACTCTCCCATTTTGGAAATTATTCAGTTCTTCCAATTAGCTACACACGAACAATTTATTATAATATTTATAATATTAAAATATATGATTTACTATCATTGTGTTGAGGTCATAAATTATTCTTCAACTTTTTATTACTCAGAAAATTTGAAAGAAACTGGGTTAAATACAATCAGTATACTTGGATTACAAATTTTATTCTAATTATGTTATATATTCCATACTGATTGACAGTTTGTATTGAATCATTCATGTTTAATTACTAAGGAGTCTCCAAGGAAATTAATGATATACAGTGATGGTGCTATCATACACTGTATCTGCTCTAAACCTGTTCATACGTTTCATTACTCAAACAACATTAGGCAATTAAGCTTAGAACAAAGGAAAAAGTTCATGGAATGAAATTCAGTCAGCATTGAAAGAAAGATGGGAAGGAGTGATGGAGGAAGAGAGAGAAGAAAGAAGGGAGGGAGGGAGGGAGGGAAAGAGGATGGAGAGAGAGAGGAAGAAACTAGAAGGGAGAAGATGTGACCTATCTACACATGCTTCTTCTATCACTTTTACTGGACCTGTGGTTGGCACTGGGGTTGTTGTATACTCAGGAGACCTGAATCTCTGGACTGTCCATGTGACAGCCAGTCCCTGAGCCTCAGCAGACTTGCAACTCCTACACGGTGATTTATTGGACTTACCCTCACCAACTAACAGGGAGTGAAGAAAGTCAATCTCCACACCAGGAAGCCAAGAGTGCCTACAACTGCAAGCAGGAGAGTTGCATCCATCATCCATATGGAATCTAAGTCCCTTCTCAATATAGAGGTGGAGCAGACATAACCATTGCAGGGTCCAAAGGATGGAGGAATAGAGTATGGATTAGAGTGGACTTACTGATATTCTACTATGGAACTATTGTTATTAGTAATGGAAGATATTGAAGCATTGATGTGGAGAAAGTGGCCATGGTGGCTGTGGAGGGTAGGGAGAGGGAAGAATATGATGTGGGGCATTTTCAGGACTTGGAGTTGTCGTGGGTGATGGTGCAGGGGCAGATGCTGGACATTGTATGTCCTGCCATGGCCCATAGGATAGACTGGGGGAGAGTATAAACAACAATGTAAACCACTATCCATGTGATGCAACAGTGCTCCAAAATGTATTCATCAAATGCAATGAATGTGTCACGATGATGAAAAAGGTTGTTGGTGGAGGAGGAATGGGGTGAGGGGGTAGGGGATATATGGGGACCTCATATTTTTTTAATGTAATATTAAAAAATTAAAGACAAAAAAAAAAAAGAATGGAGAAGAGAGGGAAGAAGGAAGAGCCACAACCTAAGAATACTTCTACATAATTTCACAAAAAACAAAATTCCCACTACAGTGTTAAGTAAGGGATGAATGGTTTCCAATGTTTTAAATCCACTAAATATGTACCTAACATTGGAGTGAGATTTTTATCCTGCATATAATGCAGTTGTATATATTTGCCCCTTCCTAATACACAGAAGAGCACAAATAATTGTAGCTTCACTATACTGAAAGGAACATTCCTCACAGTTCTCTTTCTCAGCTGTCCTTCAAAGAGAAGGGTGAATGAAGCCCTGATGCTTTTGTACCTTTAAGTGAATTATTACCTTTATTTTACTCAGGAACATAATAAAATTACTTTATTTAATTTAGCTAATGAACTTATATCTCTAAATCCATTTGGCAGAAGACATTTCTAGTCAGTTAGGAGAGTAAATTTGCTCTAATTTTTCATAAATAAAGTATAATATGAGAAAATAAATATTAAAAAAAATTCCCAGGAGTTTTAGGTTACTTTTCATAAAACATGTTTCTTTAAAAATGGTGATCTCCTTCATCAATGACAGGGTACAAAGAAAAACATCTATCTACTGCCTTTTTCCACAATTTTTATCTTAGAAAAAAAATTCAAACCTCTCCCAATAAATTTTATCATTTTATTATGACTAACAATACATTTCAAAATAGTACATTTCAAAATATTATTAACTCATTTATCTCAATAAATCTCTAATAGGAAAACTAAATGAAATATAGTTGAAACATCCATTAATTCATGTATTTTCCAAATATTCTGCAAATATTTGGGTTTTCTGATTTTTAGTATTTCAGATACAATAAACACAGAAGACCCCCAAAAACTATAATTAAAATCTCAGTTGAAAAATTATAATGCTCACCTTTATGTAAAAGGGATGGAATTATTTCTTTCTTTGATACGGAGTATTTTAAGTGTTCTATTGAAATTAAGTTTTAAAACACTTTAAGTTCAGGAGGTACAATATGACTAATACCCTTCTAAAGTAATTTTCTTTCTAAATATACAGTGATCTTTAAGTAGAAAAATATTTCTTTCCTTCCTGTGGGAATTTATCATCTCCCATGTCACTTTTTAATTCATCTAGCCAATTATACTTGCCTTTGAAATATTTTGGAAAGCAACTAAAAATATCACAGGTCATAACTTTCCTTTTCAATGGTGTCTACTCTACCATTCTTCCAGATGCTTGGTATCTTTTCTGTATTTTTCTTTTCTTTTTATCTGTCTGCAATAATTGTGTCACTACTTAGCTATTCTTTAGTGCTTTAAAAATTTCTTTAATAGATTATGAATTTTCAGAGTCAGTCCATGATAGACGACAAATTTAGTAGAGACTCAAAAAAGTTACAGGCAATCTCTTGACCTTTCCAACATGCCTATCTTATTACTTATTTATAAAGGGCCCATGTAGAGAAATTAAAGATGGCTAGACACTGGTAGAATTTATACAATTTTAAAAACAAATGAAAGGAAATATCAGAGTGATTACATCAGAGAATTGTGAAATATAAATAAGGAATAAAAATGGCTAACTAGAAAATTAAATAATTGATCTGTAAGGGCAACAGAAGTGTGGCATGTTCCCTTTTAAATCATGTAAAATTTCAAATATATGGAAAATAGAATAATATAGATAATGCCCTTGAATTAATCAAAACATTTTCATTATATTGATTCTCATATGTCAAATGAAACTTGTAGAACTGGGATAAAGTACAATTAGTCATTTTGTATAAATTATTTTCACATTTGTTGGGTTTGGATCATAATATTTTGCCTGAGTTTTTGTCTATAATTATTAGGGATAATGAACTGTTGTTTCCTTTTCTGTCATGTCTTGTCTATATTTTGTTTCAGAATAACAGTGGTCTCACAGAATGACTTGTGATGTTTTACCAATCCTTTTATTTATTTATTTTTTGGTAGAGTTTGAGGATTGTTATTATTTCTTTTCAAAGATTTGGTAGAATTCATCATTGAAATTTTCTAGACTTTGGCTTTTTTTTTTTCAAATGTGGGGATAATTTTAATTACTAATTAAATTACTTTACTTGTTATAGGTCTATAATGGTATTTAAGTTTGTGTATCAACTTGAGTAATTTTGGTATGAATAGAAAGTTGTTTATTTGTCTAAGCTGGTGAATCAGTTGTTATAAAATTGTCCATGCTATTCCTTCATTGTTATCTTTTAATTCTGTAAGATTGGTCACAAAAAGCACAGAAATGGAGATTTCAATTACTGTTTTTATATACTTTTTTGAGATTTAGCTTTAAATCCTTTAAAAACAAAAAATACATACTTTAATTGCATTTTATGATTACCTATGCACTTACATTTACCACAGCTCTGGTATTTTTGAGTAAATTTCATTTATTTTTTGATATCGCACACTTTCAACATGAAGGATTTTATCTAATATTTCTCTTGCCTTAGGGTTCTAGCAAAAAGCAGTCTTGACAGTTATTTTGCCTAATGTCTTTATTTTGCCTTTCTTTTTGAATGATAGTTTTATTGGATATAGAACTCTTTTTTGACAGTCTTTTTCTTTTTTCAGTAATTTTAATGTATTATGCTATTGCATTCTGGCCTCCATTGTTTCAGAAAAGATCAATCAATTTGTTCTAGTTGCTTTGAATACTTTTATATTTATCTTTGAAAACCAACAGTTAAATATGATGAGTCTATGTGTAATCCCCTGTTATGTGTAGAGTCATGTTTTTTAAATAAAATATGGGACATTTTTGGTGATTATTTATCTTCAAGTATATTTTATATTCCTTTCTCTTTCTTCTTTCTGAGACTCTCAATACATGTATTTTAGTGTGCTTTAAGATATTCCACTGGTTTTTGAGACTCTGTTGATTTTATTTGTATTGTTTTTTGTATGTTTTAAGATAATATCATATACATGGATTTATTTCGTTTGCTAGTTCTTCCTTATGCCTGCTCAAATCTGCTGTTGAGCACCCATAGTGAAAATTTCATTTGTTTTTGTATTTTTTTTACATCTAGAATACCCACTTACCTGTTTTAAAATAATTTTCATAAATAGATAAATAAATGGATAGATAGATCTTGTTTATTTGATGTCATTGTAATCATTCTTTCTTAAAATTCTTTAAAGGTTCCTTTAATTCTTTGGTAATATTTAAAATAGTGGTTGATAAGGAATCTTTGTCTTCTAAGTCCAACAATTGGCATCTCTCAGTCACAGTTTGTAAGGACTTTGCTTTATTTTGTTTTGTTTTTGTTGTTTATCTGTGTATGTGTCTCACTTTCTTGGTTTGTTGTTGCCTCACATTTTTTGGATAGATATGCATATTTTATATAACATATTGTGGAAAACTCTGGACTTTAATTCTCTCTATAGCTAGTTGTTTTTGTTATATCTATTTATGTTCAGTGACTTACACAGACTATTACTGTGTAGTCTAATTCCTTTATTGTGTGGAGCCACTTTTGTCTCTGCCCAGTTGCTTTGTTTTGTTTCCTAAAGTCTTATTTACTAAAGATTATCCTTGGATCACCATAGTTTATTGATTAACCACTGATTTTCCAGATGTGTTTAAACACCTTGAAGCCATTAAGACTTCAACTCTTTGTGATGCATCTATATATGACTTGAGGAAGGCATTCAATGTACCATTTTCTGAATTATATTTTCTGTATTAACATGGTTACACTCAATCATGGACAAGTGATTTATTGGCACTCTCTTTGGTACCTCCTTAGTCTATATGCATCCTTGTACATATGCAGAGCTCTTTAGAAACTAGGGGTGAGATGGAATTTACCAATACACTATTTTACTTTCTCATTTCCCAGAACTGCTCATTAAATTTGTTTGATCTCTTCCAAACCTCATAGAGACTTTAAGCTAGTTGTAATATTGGTCTTCCCTTATAATTTGCCACTGAGATTATTAATATAATTGACAATGTCCTCAGGCATGGAATTTGCCATGCTTTGTGAAAAATAAAGTGTATTTCCCGCAACAGATATGAGAGATGGGAGTCCTCATGACTTGCACTGTGATATGTCTTCTCCATGGAACACAGTAGCAAATGGGATAATAATCAGGCTAAAATATACTGATCACCACTATTCCTACTGAAGTTGATTTTATTTTCATAAGTAAACACTTCCCAATTTTTTTGTCAACTGCAGGATTTTTGGTCATTGCAGTTTACAATTTCATCCAGTTTTATCATTTCTGAACTGCCCCCATCCAACATTCCAGATGTCTGGGCAATTGATTTCTGACAAATGTGCAAATGCTTTTCAGTTAATAAATTGTGGTAAAGTCAAATTATGTACTGTAGGGGAAAAAAAGCATATTCTTAATTTATTTAAACACCCTCATTTCTGAAGACAGAATTCTTAGCTGGCAGGTTTTCTCTTTCAGTACATTAAATACATCATACCACTTTCTTCTAACCTCCATGGTTTCTAAAAGAGGTTGGCAGTTAATTTTATTGAAATTTGCTTACATGTGATCTTGTGCTTTTCTCTTGATGCTTTCAGAATCCTTCCAGTAGATATGAACCAATTTGTAATTAGTACCTTTTGAAGATATTATATTTAGTTAATGTGTGGTCACCTGAATTAGGATGAGTTTTTCCTACTAGGATAAGACTTATGAGGAAAAAGTCTGGAAATAAAACAGAGGTAAGAAATCAATTCAACACAGAAAAGAAAAGGTGCAAGTGATATAAAAGAGATAGAAGCCAAAGGGCCCCAAGGACTGCCAGCATCCAGAGACAGAATATTACAGACCATGATGAGAAAGCATTTCCTTGCTAATGCTTTGTGATTGGATTCTCCTAGCCTCAAAACGGTGAGCCAATTCCCATTGTTTAAACCAATCCTTTGTGTGGTATTTTTCACAGCAGCCAGGAAACTAAGAAGAAAAGGATTGTATTTTTAACAAATAGCATTGAACAATTGAACAACCATATAGAAAAAATTTGCCTAAACCTTAAACTCATGCTTTATAGAAAGATTAACTCAAAATGGACCATAGATATAAATACATAATGTGAAACTATATACACTTAGAAGAAAACATAGGAGAAATCTTTGTAAACTGGAATTAAACAATGAGCTCTTAGATATGTTAGTAAAGCACAATCTTCAAAAGAAGATATTGATAAATTGGGCTTAGCAAAATTAAAATATTTTGTTCTGACAAAAACAATGTTGAAAGAATATAAATAAAAAGACTGGGGGAAATATTTAACATCACACATTCAACAGAGTAAATTATGTAGAAGTTTTAAAAAAGAAACTTACAAAATTCAGCACTAGGACATGAATCAACTTAATTAACAAATGCACAAAAGACTGAAATAAAAGCATGGCTATTTTCAATAGAAAGGCCCACCAGATCTGGCTCTAAAAAGGAAAAACATGTTTCTCAGTGAGAAAATTATTTATTGCTAATGCACAAGCAAGAAACTGGAGAATCATCCCAAAACCAGTTCTCTGTGAGAATGTGAGTTAGGGTTTCTATATGCAGGGAAAGGAAAAAAAAAAAAAAAGAAAAACAAAAAAAAACATGTGAAGGCAACATGGCACAGTTTTGTCAGATCATCAAAGACACAGGATTTCTTCAAGGTCTTGTCATGAAGAACAGGACATACTTCTTAATTTTGTTTTTCCTCAAGCTATCCATCTTACTCTTGCTATCCCCATTTCAGTGGTTACTTAAACAGAGCTCATGGTGAGATCTCCTAAGTTCAAGGCATTCATAATTCCCTTTACTGCTGACTATATGCAAGCATATTCAGCCTTCAGTCTTTAAGGAGCAAATCACTGCTTTACTGAGCCATGGGAGGCCACTGGTGCCAAATGGTCTGATTTTACAATGAGATTTTGTCTTCTTCCTATAATGGGACTGAAAAAGTCTGGTCAATGTCTTAAGTACAAGTCATTAACAAACTATTGGGAGAAAATAAATGCACAGAGAGTTGAGCCACTTTTAGGAAGGGGTATTAGAGATTTTATAGCTGCTTATGTGGATAGAATTCTTAATACACAATTTTCCAAGTATCAATAGTAAAGGTGTTGAACAGAAGGCAAAAAACCACATGATTTCAGGCCCCTAGGGCCCAGGCCCCACCAAGTCCTCAGCAGGAGCCCCTTGCATGACCTAGGCCTAAGTTAAAGGATACCAACCCTCCCCAGAGGGGAGAGCATGTCTTAAACCAAATCTCTGACTGGTAAAACTTCATTCCCAAGATAACATCGCCAAATCCCAAATGCCCAGTTACTGGACACTTGCAGGAGCTCTGTTCTAATACCCTCAGGAATGTGCTTATTATCACCCCTTTGGAATGTCTTTGTTCTAAACCCTTATATCACCCCTCATTTTCTCCTGTCCTCTTGCAGAGTGCTAACTTCACTAACACTTTGATAGGCCACCATCAAAGCTGCTTCCCTCCGTAAGTCCCAGTAAAGCTTATGTCTAAATCTCTGCCTGGTGTGTTCTTTGGTCCTATGGCCTAACCAACTCTTTCCCTTCAGGAGTGGGTTGAATCACATAATAAAGTGCTCATCATCTCTTACTATTACTAATATGAATATTAAAAACAAAATGAGATGGTGTTTTAATTAGTAAAACTAAAAAAATCATAAAATAAATCATATTTGGTGAATACTAATAAAATCTCTGAAGGGCAATAGCTTTGATTGCAAGATCATTGTGTAGATCAATGCTTAAAACCTATTTGTCCATCTATCTATGCATTTATTTTTATTCACGAGGAATTTATGTCTAATTCCTATAAAATTGAATTATTCTCCTCTATTGTATTTTGTGATTATATGCCCATGAATATGATGGAAATAGCATGTTAAGGAAACAATTCTATTATTTTATGATCTCTAGAATAAGAGGAAACAAGCAATCTGACTGATAAAGGTACTTGGCTCCAAGATGGATGCAGTAACTACTTAGAGTTTTAGGTTTTGAGAATTCAGGCCTGTTCCATGCAGGAGAAGAATTGAACAAATAGTTAGATGGTCAGAAAGACAGTAACGTTGGAAAACCATTAGTTTCTACTGATATTCATTACTCTAGCATTTAATATTAGAAAATGTCTTCAATGGTCATATGACTGTGCAGCTAAAGTTTATATTTTCTAGATACTCTTAAAACTTGGTATGGTTTTGTGACTAATTTTGATGATGGCACATTGATGTGGGCTATGGGTGGGAGGCTGTTCATCTCTTCATAGATAACCTAAGCTGTATGTGTCCTGACTTGTGGGTGTGGGACAGTGAGAGGCTGCAGTCCTGCCCTTGTTGACCATGGCAATGACTTCAGTCCCAGGAGTCATTTTAGCAATACAAACTCTATATACATACCAGTCCATCCAGGGAGACTCTGATGGTAGTGATGTCAAAGCTTAAGGGGACTTGAACTTGGCCTCAAATGGGAAATATAATATAGCCTGTGCACAAATTTCAAATTACCTAATTCTGTATCCAAGTGTGCCTAGTCTCTAGAAATCCAGTTAAGTGATTTAGACCCTATAGGCTGTGAATGTTCAGAAAGGATGTAGGATTGAATGTGTATTCAAAGTTGCATCCAGATGGAATGTGGGTGAGATGCTAATTCAAGGTCACCTGAAATGTGGGCAATATGTTAATTCAAAACATATCTGGTACTCAGGCAAACATTTACCTAACAAAGAAGGCCATTTACTTTCATAAAATGACTCTGCATTTGACTCCCCACCCTGTTTAAAAGGAACTTGAAAATCTTGTTCAGGGCTCAGATTTGAAACAGAAAGCTCCAGAGTCCAGCCAGCTGGCAATAAATCATTTTTTCCTTCTCAAAATCATTTCTGAGTCCTGGCCTTTCTATATGCAAATAATTGAACCTCTCTCAACTTCTACAACATCAATGGGGGCTCATCTGGGATTGCAAATGAAGGGCAAAGATGGTAGCATTTTGCTGTCCCTTCCAGATCCCAAGAAAGCAAGGAGGGCTAGGTGAACCCCAATCATATGTGAGCCCCTGGATTAAATTTAATCCAGAAAAGATGTGGGCTCCACCAGAGTCTTCCCAATGAAAATCAAGGGCCATGGAAGATCTGAAGGAACATTCTGGGAATGAAAAAGAACTCTGAACATGGAAGAAGATAAGACTCCCTGAGGGAGTGCCTGAGCCAGTGGGGGCGAGTCCAGGGACCTTTGGGAAGAAGTGGGGTGGGGCAGGAGTCGAGAGAAGAATGGAGGCAAGGCAAGGTTCTGATCAAGCCTCGTTTATTGGGGGGTAGAACATGGGAATATATAGAGAGGGAAGGGAACGTGTACATAGGTGATAGGCTGGTCTTGTGGGTGGAAGACATCTAAGGAGGGGATTGGCCGACAGTTCGCACCGGGTCTGCGGAGTTTCGCGCCTTGTGCATGCGTATTGCTGTGGTCACCTGAGTAGTGGCGGGAGGGGGAGAACAAAGAAGCAGGGAGGAGAAGAATAAGGAAATGACAGGGCAGATTTGTGAACTCCACCATGTTGAGAGAGGCTGTAAACAGACCTCACAGTGGGTGGCTCCCCACAGGTCCCCCTTCTCTGTTTAGTGTGTTATGAATTGAAGAAAGGAACAGCTGGTGACAGCTCATGATAGAGCAGGGCTTATTTTTCAGTAGTGGCATGCGGCTGCAAGGTGCTCCCATGCTGAAAGGGGGGCTGTGCCTGTCTTAGGTTGGGGCTGCACCCAGGTAAGCGATTCGTCTTACCTGGCATGCGATCAATCTTACCCGTCATTGGGAATCAGGGCAACAAAAGGCCACATCCCTGTCTTAGGTTGACTGATGGGTCAGCCCAGTTGCCCATCATTGGCTAACCAGACCAGCGCCTCAGCGACAAATGGCTTGCAATTACAGCAAGCTATAATGGGGAGCCCTCATAGACCGTGCATGACAAGCATGATGTACTGAGATTGGTGGGTGTGGCCACACCCGCCCCGGTCTTGTCAGGCCAGGGTGCCCATTGCTCGTTCGAGCCACTGGATCTTTGCCAAAGCCGTTCAGTGATATAGATTAAACAGAGAAGGTTAGGCCATGATAAGGGAGGTGGTGACTGTAAGGGGAAAACAGGCAAAGAAATGCTATTAGGGTACAGGATAGCAAATGAAACAACATAAGAAATTTGCATTTTCAAAGGTTGGTTGTTTGTTCTTCGGTCCGGAGAGGTTGGTACTGACGAACAGTGGCAAGATACATCATGTGGGCCAAGATTTACTTCATCCTTTCTTGGAGAAATTTAAGGAGGCAAGGTGCAAATGCACAGATTAAAAGAAGAGCGATTAGAGGGCTGAGGAGGGGACCTAGCCATGTTACGAGGGGGGAGGTGAGCCAGGCAGATGAGGAGGAGGTTGATTGGGAGGGCAATATTCCTTCCTGCAATTCTCACAATTTTTCAACATTTTGCTCAAGAATACCAGATTCATTTATATAGTAGCAGCATTCCTCTTGGAGAAAGAGGCAGGTTCCCCCTTTTCAGCTGTAAGTTTAAGGCCCTACGGTTTTGTAAGGCTACTTGGGTGAGGGATGTTAGTTGCCGCTGCAGAGAGTCAAGAGACTGCACACTGGATTCTAGGTAATTTGTCATTGTTGTTTAAAGTATTGCAAGTGATGAGGCCATGACCAAGAGCACCACATGCTGTGGCGGCTGCAGCGACTGAACCTGTGAGGCTAATTTTTTACCAATATAGGGAGGAAGGCAGCTCTCTTTGACACAGATGGGGATAGTAAAATTTTTAGTTTGCCTTCTCCATAGTATGTTAGTTGCAGGGTAATGGCTACTAGGATGCAAGGCCTCATTTTTATAGAATAGAGCATTTTTGGGTTATCGTTAATTTTCCAACCACAAACATATAAGGATCTCTTACACATGCCTGAAGATGATAAATTTGATTTAAATGCCAATATTGACCATTCTTACTATTATTCCCAATCCATTCTATAGTAGGAGCTATTCCTAGAAAAACTTTGCACAAATTCTTTTGTTTATGTATAGATGTAATATTACACCATGGAGAAGGGATCCATTTCCCGTTCTGTTTCCAAAAATAATTTTTAGTAAAAATTATTTTTTGTTGTCCTTTACTATTTAGACCATGCCAAATAAATCTGTCATTATATTCAATGGGACTCCCTATAGGGGCACTTTCCCACACTATTACATAGGAATCATTAAAAATGACAGATCCTCTTCCTATATGGCACTCTTGCCATCCCTCTTTATCCCTACTGTCTTTTTGCAGACAATCATAAGTAGGATTTTTGGTCATGAATAAATTGGAAGAGGGAAATAAAGTCACAATAAACTGGGTATTATTATTTTTAAAGATAATTACGGCCCAATTTTTAACCTACATACAAGAAGGATGGTTACTAATGCTAAGGGTTGATAATCAAATGGTAATACGAGATTATCGATTCTTTGTTCTTCTTTATAGGGTTTAATTGGCAATCGATTATCAATTGGTATAGGGAATATATGGGTTTATTCAGATATATATGAAAGAATGGATTTTTCCAGGTTAACACTCTAAGTAGTGGGGGGTTAGGTATATAGACCTAATAAGTGTAATTACTGGCAGCTTCCTTATTACTTACGATCAGCATCATCAGAAGTTGTAGAAGACTCCATCTCTTCATTCTGGGGTTTAATCCTTTTCACAGATAACTAAATTTGTTCTCCATTTTCTAAAATGATAAGAGCATAGCCTCACGCCCATACTTTAATCCTGCCTTTTTTCCCATTCATTGCTTAAAATATCTTTCTAGAATATTGGTTGATTTTCATTTTTTGCATCCACTGTAGATGTCTGACATTTTTCAAAGTGACATTCCACAGGTGTTAATGAATTATAAACATTAAAAAAATGTAAAGTAAATGAAGCTTTTGCTAATTAATCTTTTGGTGTCATAATACCATCATATCCCCCTTTTTGTTTTAAAATCATAGTTTTTAGGGTATGGTGGCTGCATTCAACTATGGCTTGACCTGTAGGATTATAAGGAATGCTGGTAACATGTTCAATACCATATTTTAAACAAAGATTCAAAGGATTTACTAATGTAAGAAGATCCATTATCAGTTTTAATTTTCAGAGGGCATCTCCTTACAGCAAAAGCAGACCAGAGGTGTGAGTGAACATGATGAAACCATTCCCCACTTTCAGCAGTAGCCCACAAAAAATGAGAATAAGTGTCAATACAAACATGAACATATTGTAATTTACCAAAGGATGGTATGTGAGTAACATCCATCTGTCATAATTGATTAGGAGTTAGGCCTCTGGGATTAGTTTCAGCCTGAAAAGGCACCACTGTTAGTGGTTCATAAGTAGGACAAGCATGAATACATTTTTGTGCCTGTAGTTTTATTAACTTTTGATATTCATTTCACAGGCCTTTAGCATTAATGTGAGTTAGAGCATGGTAATCACGAGCACCTTGTAAACACCCTACTAATAAATCAGCTAGAGCATTATTTGCTGTGATAGGACTAGGCAAAGAGGTATGAGAATGTATGTGAGTAATGTAAATAGGATGCTGTTTTAACCTGATGAGATGTTGCAAGTCAGTGAAAAGTTGAGATAACTCATCAGTAGCAATGATATGAGCTGTTTTAATATGCTTGACAGTAAGACTTACATATTTATAGTCAGAGACAATGTTCAAGGGCTCTTAAAACATTTGTAAAACTTTAATGATGGCTGAAAGCTCTGTGCATTGAGCAGACAAATAAGGAGTTTGTCAAAACTGTTCTTTTTGAGAAGTAACGTATGCTGCTTTTCCATTACTATTACTATCAGTAAATACTGTACAGGATGGTTGGGCTATGCACATAGCCCTGAAAAGCACTGCAAAATTTATTGTTGGGTTTTTTACAGATAGAGGAATGCAGCTGGCTTGACCTGTCCAAGAAGACACCAAAGAAAGTCTTAGCAAGTTTTAAAACAAAGTGATAGCAATACAGCTGGGCTTTAACCTTTTGCAACAAACTAACAGTGTTTGGGATTGCTGCATACTAGTGTTGTTACTCCAATCTATGATAAGAGGTTGTTTCTGTGACACACACTCTTTTATAATAATTAAAACTATGAATAACCACACTGTACTTCTCTTTAATATTATGCTGAAATATTGGTAACTTTATACACCTTTAAGCATTTACAGAAACCTTTTATTTATACAACCTTAATTAATAGAGGGTTAAAGGAAAGAAAAACTTGTTAATTTTGTGACACTGTAAAACACCTTTCATTTAACTCACAACATATTAAATGAACTCAACCATCACTTTAATTTTTCTTTCAAGGCAAAAGAACAAATCTCCTACAATTATTCTGGAACAAAAGGCTACTGTTCAGGATCTGGTTTTGAGAAAGCAGTTTTGAACATATATTCCTTTAAAAGAGATAAAAGTTTCCTTCTTGGAACACCAAGGAAGCGATAAGCACAAGAAGCAAAAGAAGCTATTTTGATAAGACAGACTTTCTTTGTATACTGACTATTGAGGATAAGAACTTTTACTAGAACAGATTAATGATGAGAGGCCTTGAGAAAGAACAAAAATTTTTAACCCTGCATCAGCATACTACTCTATACTAAAGCCTTTAAAACTTTATAGATAGACCCATTAAATTTTATTTAACTTTAACTGTAAAAACTCCCTTTCCACGAACCCTGTGCAGTTTCAGTATTCAGTCAGGTTTCATTCCACACTCCATTCTTTCCAATAATCAATCATTCTATCTCAGGACAAAATCATCCTCTGCCTCCCCAACAATAAAAACACATTCCATATAGCCTACATACAAAGTTATCAAGCAAACCTTTTATAACATAATACCGTGAACACTAAACAAGCTTGTTAAAATAATGAACTTTTCTTTAAATACTTAGTAGCACACAATATGAGAAACAGCCATCCAGAAGCAAGTTGGCAAGGGAGGCTGGCCACTGTCAATCCCTCCTGTTCTAAAATTACCTTTTATTATTATCATCATCAATTCAGTTTTATATATATTTAATAATGACTTTTTGGAATTAGCCATTTAAACACTTTAATGTAAACAATGCTTCATAAGACCTTTTATAATTATTTATAACCATATAGACCATAATTATATCATTTTAAGACAAATTTTATCTTTACAGAACACATTCCCTTACTTAAAGTTATCACAATACCTTCTACAACTTGCCACATGCAAATTAAGTTTCAAGAGTTTATGAAAATTAGCCATCCTACTTTAGGACAAAATACACCTTTTTGCAAAACTTATTAAATTTCAGTTAGCATTTTCACAAACTTTTAACCAAATATTCATTTAAGTTTTGCATCCTTCATATTATCCTGTGAAGAAAAATAAGTTATTCATTTTAATCTAGGCAAGAACAACTTTTTATAAAAAGACTTATAGCAATTTTGTTAATCAAGACTTATGATTTTTATCATTGTAGAGATTTTATTAACATTTAAGCTTAAGTATTAATATAAGCAGTTATTTAATTTTTTGGCCATTTGAATAGAGCTTTTTTATAAATTTATATTAATTTATATTACCTTCAAGAGGTATCAAAGTATACACTGACATTGAATGAACAGACAAACACAGAACAATCACAACACAGTAACAGAAACATACAGTTTACAATTAACTCATAATTCTTACTTTCTTGATATAGCTGCTTTTAAGTTCTCCATTATATGACATTTTAAATATTTACAATTAACTCATAATTCTTACTTTCTTGGTATAGCTGCTTTTAAGTTCTCCATTATATGACATTTTAAATATTTACAATTAACTCATAATTCTTACTTTCTTGGTATAGCTGCTTTTAAGTTCTCCATTATATGACATTTTAAATATAACTTCTTAAGATTTCTTCTGAAATCCATGTTGCCTGTAACATGAAAGCTTGTGCTTGGAAACATTGTTATTAGTTTTGTTATGGTTAAACATTGTTCAAAGTGTGGGGAGGGAGGGGAACAGCTAGCCTGAACTTTTGGAAGGGTTTATTGCTCCTCACCTTTTAAAGCACTTGGGGGGAATGACTGTTATTCTGTTAGTAATGTTGTGGGTACCTACACTTTTGGCTTTATTATAATAGAGAGCTTTCTAGGTAATAAAATGTTTGGGGGTTAAAATAGGAAGGGCTAGATTTTTCTAATCAGTAGGTGTATTGTGAGCATGAGAAATGCTGTTTAATAACACATGAGCACAGGGGCTATTAAGACTATATTTTTGAACGGCTTTAGGAAGGTGAGCAATGGTTTTATGATGCCAAGGTGCCTAAAAGGGAGGAGAATCTCATTGTGGTAATTTACTGGAAAGAAGTGAAGAGGAGTGAATGGGTGTTGAATGGATTAAGGACAATTGCAGTAAGTGGAACTGAAAGAGGAGGTGTAGAAGGTGCGGCAGTGAAAGAGTTAATAAGCAGAGCTGAAAAGGGAGGTGTAGTAGGTAGGTGTGGGAGTGAGAGAGTTAGGCTCTGGTGTTTTAGCCAGTGTCTAGCAGGGGATAATGAGTTATTTAATTGTCTAAAGGAGCCGGAGCTTGGGAAGCAGGGGGAGTGCTTTTAGAGGGTGTAGTCTTAGGTTTTGGACATAAATTTGAACTATTTTCTGCATTGTCAGGAGGGGAAGTTTTACCATCACTATGTATAGTGATGGAGACTGAACTGGAGTGGCTAGAAGGTCTTGCAGCCTGAGGAAAAGGAGGTGAGGGCTGAGGGCAGAGGGCTTCATTATCTTGTATAGGAGGGGAAAGAGAAAGTGGAGGACTAAGAGCCTTTTTGCCCTGTTTTACTACTTCAGCTGCTTGGGGTCAGGAATGGCGCATGGCTAGGAGCTCATTAATTACAGACCAATAATTGAAAGCAGTAACAGGGACCCTTTTAGGGCTGAAGGTTTTGTAAAAGCCTTGTAAGGCGTTACCTACACGGTGCCACCATTCTTCATCGATAGTACCTTCTTGGGGGAACCAGGGACAAATTTCTTGGAGGAAGGCAAAGAATTTAGAGAGTTCTTTAATATTAACCTTTATTCCTCTCATCTTAAGGCCTGCAGGCCAAACAGGAAAAAGGGAACTATTACTAGAGGAGCCCTGCCCCATTGTAGCTGATCACTTACCGAGATGTCTTCCAGGGAATAAGCAGTTCCCTGAAGGTCTCCTCCAACCAAGCTGAAAGCTCAGGTCTTCCGCCCAAGTCGATGGCTCAGGTCTTCCGCCCAAGAATTCTCAGGTCTTCCTTAATCACAAAAACCACCTGTGCAGGTTTTCCTGTGTATCGGCTTGCTTCTTCCCCCGGGTCCCGCCTACAACGGTGGGTGCCACTTGCCTGAGCCAGCGGGGATGAGTCCAGGGACCTGTGGGAAAAAGAGGGGTGGGGCAGGAGTCGAGAGAAGAATGGAGGCAAGACAAGGTTCTGATCAAGCCTCGTTTATTGGGGTAGAACATGGGAATATATAGAGAGGGAAGGGAATGTGTACATAGGTGATAGGCTGGTCTTGTGGGTGGCAGACGTCCAAGGAGGGGATTGGCTGACAGTTCACACTGGGTCTGCGGAGTTTCATGCATTGTGCATGCTTATTGCTGTGGTCACCTGAGTAGTGGCGGGAGGGGGAGAACAAAGAAGCAGGGAGGAGAAGAATAAGGAAATGACAGGGCAGATTTGTGAACTCCACCATGTTGTGAGAGGCTGTAAACAGAACTCACATCGGGTCGCTCCCCACAGGGGAGCATAGTCAGGAGAACCCTAGCTTTAATTGCTAGGGAGGAAGGCTGATCAACTCTTGAGAGAGTGAGCCCTAGTACCTCCAGAAATTTGGGGGGAAGCCATTCTCTCTACGTCTGGATAAAGGATTAAAAAGGGGAAAAGCCTGGTGTTTTGGGTTTCTCTAACTGCATGTTAGACTCTAGTATTGGTCTTATCTCTGCTGAAAGAGGGAGGTTTGATTATGATGGGAAAAGTTGTTTATAGGTTCAAGTCCTAATGTTCTGGAAATTGGTCTGGATTTTGAAAAACTTGGTTAAAGGAAAATGAATTGGCTTTTCTAGTGGAGCTTGGTCTGGATGTAAAGTTAAACAGTGAAAAAGGTCTGGCTGGAACCTTTTGTTATGATGCTGAATTGTTAGTGTATTTGCTTTATATCAGATGTGAATGTTAAGTGTTCTTTCTTTCTAAGGTGTGTGATGGCTGCTGGGTTAGCTGTGCTGAAAAAGGTGTATATAGAACATGTGGGTCAGATTAATGACCTTTGTGCTTCTGTATGTGTCAGCTCAATGCTGGTGTTGGAGTTGTGTGGTTTTGTAAAGTGATGGAATTTGGTTGAGCTGGAACTCTCCCTTGCCATGGGCAAGGGGGTGACATGATTATGGGGCAATTCTGTGGAGTCTGGAAGTTTGCACGTGTTCTGCTGTCTTGTCTCTGGTCCACCCCTTTGCTGGGGCTTGGGGGCCATCTGTGTCTGCACCACACACCTGGGTTTGTTGGGACTGGCCACAGTCAGGTTAGCTAGGTCCCCAGGAGGGGTGCCAAATTTGAGTAGGTTCTTTCAGGCTATTTGGCGGAAAGCTGGAAAGCAGGGAGTGGCTTGCTCCTTTTCAGTGAGTCCACACCTTCTATTCATAAGCTGCATTCCTATTTGATCACAGTGCACATGACTGCCTGGAAGCAGGGAGGTGAAGGGGATGCAGAGCAGGATCAAAATCAGTGCAATAAAGGGTCCCTCCCTAAGGTGTCAAAGGTCAAAATAAGTTTGCATTCTGCCCAGGTTCTGTGAGACTATGTAAAAATGCTTTGAAATGTTTTAAAGCTGTAAACTTGTCTAAAGGAAGGAGGCTACTGCTTGAAAACAATGGACCTCTAATCACTTCATAGCCTTTTTAAAGTCCTGGCTGGGAACTTCAGGGTTGTGAAACTATAAAATAAAGGGAGGGAAGGATGAAACTCCACTTTAAAATCTGTGTTTGGCTTTTGTCAGTTGCTGGTGCCTAAGAATTCATGGTTAAAGGTAGTTTAAAAATGAATCTTTAAATACCAATACTCTCTTGCTGGTGAAGTAAATGCATAACTTGCGGATGAGAATTTGTTCCATTACTAGGAAAAGGCAGAACTTCACCAAATTGCTGCTAATAAAATTCTTGTAACTTAATTAATAAAGATATCCAATTCATGTTAAGGTTAAAACTTAATGAAAACTGTAACTAAGAGCTAAGATCATTTATAGATGCATTTATATCATAAAACTGCAGAAGGATAATAACTGAAATTATAACTGGGTGAATTTATCCTGAATCTATTATTGTAAGTGTGAATTCTAAACTGACCTTACATTTGCTTATCTTTACTTCACACCTAGTCTCTACCCTTGTCTTTGCTTATGGTTATTTCATAACAGCATCTGCCCCTATAGTCCAGGGAAAAGTGGAAGTGGGACATCCTGTCTCCTGTCCTACTGATATTAGTAACCCTTTCTCTCATGATTCCAAGCATGAGCTAAATTGCTGCCTAGTGAAATTCTTAGCCCTCAGAGTTTAACGACCACTGGAGTTTTATTATCTCCAAGGACAGAAAAAAAGGGTGTCTCCTGCCTTGACTGTCAGTGTTCCTAAGAGTAACAGTTCATGGGAGAAACCAGTCTCCCTGAGTCTTCAATATCCTTGGTAAATATGCACAGAATTAGTCTTGTTGGTCATCCAAAATTCTGCTCAATTCAAGGTAAAATATAAAGTTCTGACACAAAAGAAAATTGTGTTAAAGCATTGAGAACATTTTGGTTACTAGTCATCAGTTAAGAAACAAAATTCTTGTGCAAAACTGCATGGTTATAGAGCAAATTAAGGAAAAAACCTTTTAGAAATCTTCAATTATTTTGCAGTCATACTTGTTTTGTAAAAAATGAAAGTTTTAAGTAAGTTATGTTTCTGTGTCAAACTATTCATGTGTGCATATTTGCTTATTATTGGTTAAATATGCAGTTATATAAGTAGTATATATATATCTAGAACCTAAATTAAACTGAATGGTAAATAAAATAATGCAAATTATAAATAACATCAATGAGTTGTGTTTGTGTGTCTAAGTCTATTTGTGTCTGCCTATTTGCTCAGTGTATATCTTCATACATCAGGATAATAATATCAAATTAACAAATGCAAATTCTTAAAAGGGCTCTATTCAAATTGCTAAAAGTTAAATATGCAGTTATATATGTGAATAAATATTCCTGGAGCTGAAACTAGACTAAGAAGGATGGAAAGGTCATATAAAAATCTGATTATAGGAACTATTGTGAAAAGGCCTTCTCTTTATGAAAACTTTGAGGGTAGGACTAGGTGCTGCAGATTATAACCTATCTACTAGGCTGGGGAGTTAAGAATCAGTTTGCCCTGTAATTCCCCAGTTTAAATCTTTTGACAGTTTTAAAATAAGGGTGTCCTGATTCTATTGTCAAATTTCAGCAAGTAAAGGAAGGTCCATAAAAGCTATGAAGAGGTCTTTCCTAGAATATGATTAAACAAATTATGTAATTGTAATGTGTTTCAGAACCTGGTAGTCAGTAAGCTTTTAAAAATTATTCACAGTTTCAGAATTTAAAACCAAGAAAAGAGGTTTTAGCTTCCTGTAAAGAAAAGAAAGACAACATTCTTTGCATTAACTATAATGATTTCAATTTTATTTAGCTTGGGTGTAATCTCTCTTAGTTTATAAATTACCCATTAAATAAATTAACATTATATGTACAAAATCTTGGGAATAATGAAAATTGTAAGTTCATGTTAATGAAATTAAGCAAAGGAAAAAAAATTGTAGATATGTTAATGTATTTTATCTAGGTTCTTAGCTAGAGGGAGGGGGGAGAAAGAGAGCGAGAGAGAGAGAGTGCTCAGGCCTCATGGTTTGCTTTTAAATTGCTAGTTACTCCACCCCCTTGCTAAAGGAAGGGGAGGGGATTCCAGTTGTTTGCTGTTGGGATTGATTACCACACCCATCATATCCTTAGTGAGGATCCAATGATAAAGTTTCTAGAGAATATCTAGGACTTCTCCTTGTTCCCAGGAAGAAGTCTTTGTTTTAGATAGCAGAATCCCAGGTGTGGAGTTCCTCAAGCAGCCTTCTTGGGGGTTCCAGATGTCCACATGGACTCTGCCAAGTTCCAGATCCATCTATTCCCTATCTTACTAGCCTGCTTCATTCCCTCCTCAGAGAGTTCTACACCTTTAATCTTAAAGGGGTGCTGAAGGAAGATTATCTTTCTTTTGTAGTTGCTTCCTGCTGGTTGCTGGCTCACAGACCATGCCTGACAAGGCATAGAACTTCCTTGCTACTCTATTTTGATTGGAAGAAGATAGACATGGCATCTTGTATGAAGTTGGATGAAGTCCCCATATGGATAACAAGATGTTGATATTGGAAGAAATAAGTATAATTAGAATTTTAAGAATACACAGTCCCACCAAGAGGATATTAGCCTACAGGAGTAGAAAAGGGTAGGTGTTTTTAAAGGCTGTATTTTCTTGATATTGGTGGGTTTTATTTTGCAGATTTTGAACACTTTTTAGGACTGTTTTAGAGTAATTTACATAGAAATGACATTTTTTCCTTAAGGAAAGGATATACCCTTCCCTGTGCTGTAGGTAGCATGCTCAGTATTCTGCGTTTTTGCATTACCATGGCAGCAAGAGAGTCTGCTTATTGTTTCAGAGCTTTTAAGGCATGGCTAGTTTCATCTATGTTGTTAGTTATTTCTAGAGAGTGATTGAAATAGATAATTGGGTTTAGTATAGATTGTTAACCACAAATTTCTATGGTGCTTAAAACAGTTAAGAGGAGGATGAGAAGGGATATTGCCTTTTTAAAAGAAAATAGACAAGGGCTTTTTAAGGTAATGGGTTAGAGATTTAGATGATACTTAGTTTAATTTCTTAAAGAGGTATTTTAGGTCATTCAGTGGCTGGTATTCGTATGATCAGTTAGGTGCTTCTGATGAGTTGATACTTTTTTGGACAGCTGGCTTCACTCAAAATAAATGCACCCAACTGGCAATTCTTTAAATAGTTGTAGGAGTAATCAGAACTACAGAGTAAAGTTTGTTGTTGTTGTTCTTGTTGTTGTTGTTTTTACATACTAGTGATGCTTGTTTTTTTCAAGTTGTGATCTGAATCTGATTTTCAGGTTCTAGGTAAGGAGAGATTGCCCATGGACCATTTTAAAGGGTCTAGGTTGCAGTTGATTCTAGTCACCTCATTTACTGTATCCCTTCTGGTGGTAAAAAACTTAGATTTGGTAGGATGGCATGCGGGTTTGCCAGTCCTTCCCAGGGTATGAGCCCCACCTCTGGAAAGTGGGGGTTAAGGAAGGAGGATAGATAAGCTTCCCATTGTTTGAGTTATTAATTGTGCACAGGGGCAATTCTTGATGATTTTTTGACTGTTTTTACCAGGCTTTGTTTTTCAGAAAACTCATTTGGCTAAGCTGGACAGGGTATCCTTCTCCACATGAGTGGCTTGGTGAAGTTCATGAAGAGCTTTACACTGTACTTTCCCTAGCAGGTAGACTTGAGTTTTCTTAACAAGCCACTCATAAACCTCCAGGGTGAACCCCATGTTAACTGCCCTGGTCAGTTTATCCTGGGTATACTGTGGAATTTTAAGTACTGGCATAGGTCCTGGAATAAGGGGTAAGAGAGAAATTTGGGTTTGTATTGCTGCTTTCACAGTCATGTCAGCTCAAGCAATTTTCTTTGCTATAGTAGTGTTTGTTTTTTGATGTCTGGGCAATGCATGACTGCTATTTCCTGAGGTAACTGTACAGCTTTTAGTAAGTCTAGGATTTATTGCTTGTGCTTAGGTGACCTACTGTTAGTAAATAAGCCTCATTTGCTATATATTAGAGTGAGCATGAAGGACAAGGAAAGCATACTTAAGAGTCCATGTAAATATTAGCCTGTTTCCCAGCTGCTAGTTTTAAACTTCAGGTAAGCGTAATTAGTTCTACATTCTGGGCTGAAGTTCCAGGGGGAAGAGCTTTGGTTTTTATGGTTTCAAATTGAGAAAACAGTGCATAGCTTGCTTTTAAAATTTTTTCCTTAATAAAACTGTTTCTATTTGTTTACCATTCAATGTCTGAGTTCACAAGAGGTTTATTTTTTAAATCTGGCCTGCTGGAGTAGTTTTGGTTAAGAGTTTTGAGGCAGGAGTGGAGAAGGGGTCCCTTAGGATTTGACCTTGGGCCCTTTACTGGTAAAAGGGTGGCTGGGTTAAGAGATTTACACACCCTTATTTGCACTTTAGGGGTTTCTAGCAATTGAACCTCGTATTTGATTAACTGGCTACCTGTAAGCCACTGGAGGCCCCTGGCCTCAAGCACATCCTTTACTTCATGGGATGAAAACTGTAAGAGGTTGCTTCCAAGTTAGGTTGGTGGCTTTTTAAATTAAAAAGGCTGTTGCACCTCCATTGCTCTTGGGGAAGGTGGCCATTCCTTTATTTTACAGATATGTTTATTAACTATTCAGAAAATGAAGTTTACCAGGACTTTTAACATGCTCCATGTTTACCATATATGATCTGATGGAAAAGATAATATTATAATCATCAAACATATATTTAGAATAGGATAAAAGTACAGTAATTAATACTAATTAATGTACTATTTAATGTATAAGTTTCTCTTTGAGTTATAATTAATAGATTTAAGTTTTAGGTTTCCAATACTTTACATGTTATCTCTCCATGGGAGCAGGCCATAATGCCAATTTGTATCTAAGTTCTACTTACAGTACTCTGGTGATTATGGCTCCACTTGGTGTGTTCTTCACACAGTGAGTAAGCCATGACATCATTGTTCTTACAGAGAAGTTAAGAAGGTAGTTTCCAGTATTCCACTGGCCTGGTGTATAGTGCTCTCTGGCACTATGTAACAGTGCCAGTTTGGAGATGATATCCACTGTATATTTGGCTATCTCGAGTCACTATTGGCTGCTTCAGGAGTTTGAAACTGTAATGTAGTTTCTGTTGACTTCAGGAGCACAACCAGAGATGAAGTAGAAACCCTTATTATTGAGGGTTAGTGACTAGCTTAGCCAATGACTTATATGGAGAGGCAACCTGTAAAGTATTTAAGGCTTGGTTTGAATGCACAAGAGAGTTTGACAATGCTGGAGTTTATCTCTTGATTTTTATATACTTTCTAAACATTTCCAATGCAATGTGTTACACATTAAATGACTTTGCTTCCTTCTACACTTTTACCATGAAGACATCAGTAGGTATTTTACTTTAGCAGTAGAGGAAAACTATTTTATCCATTTTTTAAATGAAAACTGAAGATTTCCAATGGAATCAAGGTAATTTCATTATTACCGCTTGAGTATGCACATTGAGATGACTTTTAGACAGCCTTCATTGCTATGAAGTTACTTTTTGCCATTATTATAAATCTAGATTTCTCATTTAATAATGATTTCTTAAAACTAGAGCCATTTAAATGCTTCAGTTTGGAAGATGCTTTTATAAACTTTTTATAATTGACCATAACTACAGACTGGCTAATTTGCCTTAGATTGCAATTAATAATTAAAGGAATTTATGCATTTAAGAGAGGGCAGTACCACATTTTTAAACTTAATTTTATTAGATATGAACTTAGAATTTTTATTATTTGTTAATTTGATATTATCCTGATATATGAAGTACACACTGAGCAAATAGGCAGACATGAATAGTTTGAACCAGAAGTTCAACTGTAAAATATTTGAAAGATCTCCTGGAAGGCTTTTTTAAAATTTCTTATTTGCACTATGACCATGCAGTTTTGTACAAGAATTTTATTTCTTAACTAATGGCTCATAACCAAAATGTTTCCAATATTTTAATACAATTTTCTTTTGTCTCAAAAATTTATATCTTACTTTGACTTTAGCAGATTTTGGATGAGCAAGAATAATTTTATGTATATTCACTGATGCTATTGAAGCCTCAGAGAAGCTGGTTTCTCTCTTGAATTGCCACTTTTAAGGACCCAGACAGTCAAGACAGGAGGCCTTTTTCACTTCCAAGTCCTCGGAGATAAAAAGACTTCAGTGGCTGCTGGACTGGGAAAGTAGACATTCAACCCTAAGTGTCAAGAAATCTACCAGGCAGCAATTAGTCCATATTTGGAGCCATTAGAGAAAGCAGGGTCACTAATATCAGTAGGACAGGAGACAGATGCCTTAAGTTCGTTTCCCCTGAGCCATAGGGGAAGAAGCTGTTATAAAATAACCATAAGAAAAGGTAAAGGGTGAGACTAGGCTTAAAATGACCATAAACAAAGGTAAGGTTAGTTTATAATTTACACTTAAAATAATAGGTTCAGGCTAAATTCACTCAGTTATAATTTCAGTTATTATAAGGTGAATTGAGTACATTTATTAATAAGCCACAGAACTTTATTAGTAACAACTTTGTGAGTTTCTTTGCTTTTTTGTAACTGAATTAATTTCACATGTGATTTATACATTAAATCCACTAGCAAGACAGTATTTACTTTTGAAGACTAATTCTCAGGTCACTTTTTACCATTATCCAATTTGTAACAGGTGAACACCAAATCTGATTTCCAAGGCAAAGCAAACTTACAAAGTTAAACACAGATTTCAAAGCTGAACACAAGGTTATGCACAAAATAAAACAGTGAATTTTATACTTTTAACATTTTAAGGAAATTTTTGACTTTGATAGCACATGAAGTTTCTTTAATTTTGATCACTATTCACACTTTTTATAGGCACAACTGAGTTTAAACTGAGAAGTTTGAGGTTTATTTCTTCATTTCTTTAAGGAGACATGATGAGGTTTCTGGGCCTCAGATTTATCTTCTTTTTTTTTGCACTGGTGTAACTGGAATTCATAGTTCTATGCAGAGGCTGCTCTTGGCTATAATGTGGCCAGATGGATGAGGAGTAGGCAAAATTTCCTGATTCCTAAAAGACTCCTACAGGGAGTTTGCTGGTAGACTAGAGACTGTGCCCTTTATTCTAGGAATAATGAAGATGCACCCTTTAGTCAACCATTCTGTTTTTCCAGAGACCTAGTCTGACTAAATTCACCACTCCACATAATTTGGAGATATTTGGCTGCTCTCTGAATGGATGGGCCCAAGGAATGAGGGTCATTGTTTCCTGCTTTTTTTCTCAGCACCCCTACTTTCTAGGGTCTGAGATTGATCCAAACAGAAGTTCCTGAGTTAAGTCTCAAGAAAAGTTTGGCTGCTCCTTGATTTCTGCCACCCAGGAAATCAGAGATCTCCTGCTGCTGGGCATTCTCAGGAAAGCCAGGACTTAGGAGACAAGCTGATTAGATTTTCAACCTGAAGCTGCCAAGGTGAATTGTGCTTCTTTCTTCTATCCATCCAGAATTATTAAATGCAGCCTTAGTTCTGACTTACTGTTTGATAATTTTCCAGTTCAACTAGTTATTAAATCACCATTAAAGAATTAGAGGTTAATTGCTTTATTTAAAAGACTCTGGGGTCCTGAGGCAATAGTTTCCCTGCTAAACAAAGGCACTTCTCACAAAAACTTCATTTTCATGGTTTTTAAAACAGACCAAAGCATCCAACACAAACCTGCAAACAAGAGATTCAGCAAAAATGTAAAACATTGGTAAAGATTAGAAATTACAAGGGTATTCTGATCACATGGCTGCACTGGGGAAGGGGATCTCCCACACCCAGCATCCATCTTGGCTCTGCCTGTGCTTTCCTACTCATTCCCCAGGTAACTAGGAAAGCTGCTTGCAGAGGCCTGGACCTGGTGAGAGGGCTAAGCTCCCAGCACTCCATTACTGCCACATTCCTTCTGAAGAGGGTGGGAGAAGGCAGTGGTCACAGGCCCTGAAGCCAAAGCCTCCTACTGCTAAAACAGCTTGAAAGACCAGTGGCATAGTTAACTTCAGTCCTGTGCCAAACCCCTCCCAACTGGGGTTAGATCTAACAGGATGGGGCATGCAGTGTGGACACAAAGAATTCTGGAGCCCGAGCCCCTTCCCTCCTGGGATTATAACATGTGGGGGCTTATATTCAAACCTGTTTAAAATAGAGAAGCAAAGGAGGTCTTAAACAGGCTGTAAGCCATAGTTTCACTCACCAATAAACTCCTGGACTGGCACACCAAATATGTTACCAGACTTTATCTAGGTTGTTAGCTATGCTGGAGAAATGAATTTCAAGAGCATGTTGGGTGAATTAGGCTAGTAATTTATTCAGGTAGGGAGGGAAGAGAAATGGGAGAAAATAACAGAAAATAATAGAGCATGGGGTCCCTGGTAGTGAGAAAGGGGATGAAAAGGGTTAAAGAGGGCTAATTTACAAGTTACAATTCCCCATTATAGATGATGAGTTCCCAGGGTTACTTGTGTGGCCACATGGCAGAGGAAAATGGTGACAGCAGTGCACAGAGACCAGGACATGTCCCCAGGCCCCAGGCAAAAGAACAGGGAGGGGGGGAGGGGGAAAAGGAGAGACAGAGAGACAGAGACAGAGACAGAGAGACAGAGAGAAAGGAGAGAGTGAGCTCAGGCCTTGTGGTTTGTTTTTAAATTGCTAATTACTCCACCCCCTTGCTAATGGAAGGGAAGGGGATTCCAGTTGTTTGCTGTTTGGATTGATTACCACACCCATGAGTTCCTAGTGAGGATCCAATGGTAAAGTTTCCAGAGAACATCCAGGAATTTTCCTTGTTCCCAGGAAGAAGTCTTTGTTCTAGGTAGCAGAATCCTGGGGGTGGAGTTCCTCCAATAGCCATCTTGGGGTTTCCAAATGTCCATGTGAACTCTGCCAAGTTCCAGATCTGTCTATTTCTTATCTTACTAGCCTGCTTCAGATATGCTCTCTTAAATAAATAAAGTAAATTTCTTTGGTTGGTAATCATAATTTGATAAGTTTATTTAAATATAAGGTAACTAGTCTATGTGGTTGTGGTCAGTTACAAAGAGTTTGTAAAAACGTCTTCCAAACTGAAAATGTTTAAATAGTTCTAGTTCTAGAAGTCATTGTTAGCTAAAATCCTGGATTGGTATTGGTGGCAAATAATAACTTTATGATAATAAAACCTGTCTGAAGGCAACTGCAAGGTGCATATTTAAGTAAATGTTAATGAAAAGTTATTTTGATTCTATTGGGAATCTTCTGTTTTCATTTTAACAATGAAAAATAGTTTGTTTGTTTTTTCCCCCTCTATTACTAAAGTAAAATACCTACTATTATCTTCATGGTGAAATTGTATAAGTAAACAAAGTCATTTGATATATGATATGTTGCATTAAAATGCATAAAATATATAAAAACAAGTAATAAACTTTAACATTGTCAAACTCTTTTGTGCATTCAAACAAGGCCTTGAATATATTACAGGTGGCCTCTCCAGGTGAGTTATTGGCTAGGCTGATCACTGACCCCTCAAATAAAAATATTTGCTATATCAGCCTCTGGTTATGCTCCTGAAGTCAACAGAAACTACATTGCAGTTTCAAGCTCCTGCAGTGGTCAATGATGACTCAGTACAGTCAAACGTACAACAGATATTGCCTCCAGACTGGCACCGTTCCATAGTGACAGAGAGCACTGTGCTCCAGGCCAGTAAATTCTGGAAACTTTCTAGGATCAACAATACTGGGACTTGGTCACTGTGTGAAGAACATGCTAAGGGGATCCATGATTACCACAATACTGTAAGTAAAATGTAAAGACAATTGGCATTATGGCCTGCTCCAAAGGAGAGATAACATGTAAAGTATTACAAACCTGAAACTTGAAATTATTAATTGCAACTCAGAAGCCTTAGGCATTAAGTAATACATTAATTAAAATTAAGCACTGTATCATTTTCATCCTGTACTAAAGATATGCCTGATAATTATAATGCTATCTTTTCTATTCTGGATCAGGTACAAAATATATTAGACATGTTAAATTCCTGGTAACTTCATTTTCTAAATAGTTAATAAACATGTCTATAAAATAAGGTGATGTCCTTAGCTGAAAAACAATGGGGCCATCAGTGGCTTGCAGATAGCCACTTAATTGGTGCCAGGCTCAGCCAACTTACTATTCTACTGTACTCTACTGTGAGCAAAAATGAGGCTTGCTTGCTAATAATGAGCCACCTATTGAACAGTCAAAATTACCAGAAATTGTACAATTAAAACCAAAATGTAAAAAAGAAAAAACCTTTTTTCTGTAGTTCTGATCACTCCCACAGCTAAAAACTAAGAAAATTTCCAACTTGGTGCACAAATCCTGAATGAAACCAACTTCCCAAAAGGTGCCAGTTCACCAGGAACATCTGACAGAGCACATGAGTGTCAATCATTAAACACAATCATTAAACAATCATCTTCAAAACAAAGCTAAGTATCTGTTGCAATTTCTCCCTGAAAGTAAATAACTTTATATATATATATACACTGTTCCCACCAACTTTTAAAAAGGGGTGCCATCTTTACAGGCTTGTCTACCTCTGTAATTCAATGTCCTCTTTTAAAAACAGGTATTCCAAAATTTTAATTAAGTTTGTTTCTTTCAGAATGAACATCTTATTAACCATATGAAAACTTCATCAAGCTTCATACAGATGCCAGATCTGTCTTCCTCCAGTTGAAATAAAATAAAATAAAATTTACACCTTGTTAGGCAATGACTACAGCCCATGGCCACCAGGAAGCAGTTACAGAAAAGAGATCATCTCCCTTCAGCACCCTTTTAAGGTTAAAGGTGTAAACTGTTTAAGGGTAAAATAAAATTAATAGATGGATCTGGAGCTTCACTGGAAATCCACATGAGCACCAGTGGCCCCAGGATAATGCAGAGGGCCCCTCCCCAGGATTCTTCTGTTCTGAATGAAATTTCTAAAAACAGGATAAACCTTGGATGCTACCCAGGAACTCTGTCTTTAGGTCCTCACTGAAAATCGATAAGTGAAGTAATCAATCAAAACAACAAACAGCCACCCACCTCATAACAATAATTATGCCAAAACTTAGCAAGTTAAGCTTTGACATAAGGGGGGAAAATGATGTGGACTATGCGTGGGAGGCTGTTCATCTCTTCATAGATAAACTAAGCTGTATATGTCCTGACTTGTGGGTGCGGGACAGTGAGAGGCTGCAGTCCTGCCCTTGTTGGCCATGACAACGATTCTAGTCCCAGAAGGCAATTAGCAATGCAAACTCTATATACATACCAGTCCATCCAGGGAGACTCTGACGGTGGTGATGCTGAAGCTTTAGGGGACTTGGACTTGGCCTCAAATGGGAAATAAAATATAGCCTGTGCATAAATTCCAAATTATCTAATTCTGTATCCAAGTGTGCCTAGTCTCTAGAAATCCAGTTAAGTGATATAGACCCAATAGGCTGTGAATGTTCAGAAAGGATGTAAGACTGAATGTGTATTCAAAGTTATCTAATTATCTAATTCTGTATCCAAGTGTGCCTAGTCTCTAGAAATCTAGTTAAGTGATTTAGACCCTATAGGCTGCGAATATTCAGAAAGGATGTAAGGCTGAATGTGTATTCAAAGTTGCATCCAGATGGAATGTGGATGAGATGCTAATTCAAGATCACCTGAAATGTGGGTGATATGTTAATTCAATACCTATCTGGTACTCAGGCAAACACTTAACTAACAAAGAAGGTTGTTTTCTTTCATAAAAGCACCATTTGACTCCCCACCCTGTATAAAAGGACCTTGAAAATCTTGTTCAGGGCTCGGGTTTGAACAGAAAGCTCCTGAGTCTGGCCAGCTGACAATAAATCATTTTTTCCATCTCAAAATCATTCCTGTGTCCTGGCCTTTCTTTCTATGTGCAAATAATTGAACCTCTCTTGAGTTATACAACAACATGACTGGAAGATTTACATGTTGTTTCCAATTTGTACAACTCAAAAGATTATGCTTTTCTTCTCTATCCCTCCCTGCATTTCCCTACACAATTTCTGTTTTCTGTGACATAATGGGACACATCTGGCCAATTTTGATTTAGAGATAACTATTCAAATTGAGTATGACATCACTGTTCCAACAAATTTAAACTCTTTCTACTGAATTTTTTTGGCATAGAAACCTCTACTAAGAGAGTTTACTTTTGTATCTTTTATAGAACAGCTTAGTTTAAATCTTATGTATTTATAAATTCCTGATATTCTCTATAATCACAAATTTTAAATTTGCAGATAAAATATTAGGATATGTTGGTTTCATTAATTGATCCATTTAATATACTTATTAAATTTAAATTCATTTTTTATCTTTAATTGACTAAAGGTTTTGTGACTCTGCCATCATCAAATTAGACAAATATATCCCTAAGCCTTAAAATGGGCATATTTCCTTTCTCGAAGTCTTTTTTTCTTTTTAGGTGTATTTATTTATTTATTTCTCTCCCCTCCCCCCCACCCCAGTTGTTCTCTGTGTCTATTTGCTGCATCCTCTTTGTCCACTTCTGTTGTTGTCAGCAGCACAGGTATCTGTGTTTCTTTTTGTCGCATCATCTTGTTGCATCATCTCTCCCTGTGTGCGGTGCCATTCCTAGGCAGACTGCACTTTCTTTCACACTGGGCACCTCTCCTTATCGGGCACATTTTTGCACATGGGGCTCCCCTATGCAGGGGACACCCCTGTGTGGAATGGCACTCCTTGTGCGCATCAGCACTACGCATTGGTCAGCTCCACATGGGTCAAGGAGGCCCAGGGTTTGAACCACGGACCTCCCATGTGGTAGTCGGATGCCCTAACCACTGGATCATATCCGCTGCCTCAAAGCCTTTTAAAATTAGGACCATCTTCAATTGAAGTGCCATCATTACTTTAATTTTTCAAATATTTGACACCTAGAAATTCAACTGACCATATACATAAAGATAAGGATTCAACACATGGCTTCTAAGTCTTCCACTGATCATACTCTGCTAAAACATAGCTCTAATTTTACAAGGTCTTATAAGGTAAATATGGAATGATATAAATATATTATTCAATATGTGACTAAATCTCTATTCCCAAGAGTCAAATCAAAAAAAATCTGAAGTTAGCAACAAGAGTTATAGGAAGAATGAGAATAGTCAGTCTACCTATAGTATGATCAGATTTGTTTTTGATTGTTCCAAGCATGAGTGGAAGGAAGAATGGTTTATTTTATTTAGGGATTACCATGGGAAATGTGCTGATCCCCAGTGAAGCAAGCTAGTAAGATAGGGAATCAATAGATGAATCTGGAACCTGACAGAGAGTTCACGTGGACATCAATATTCCCAAGATGGCTTCGGGAAGACACCCCCCCACCCCCAAAAAGGTTCTGCCATCAGAACAAGATTTCCTCCAGAAGCCAGGACAAGCTCTGGATATTTCCCAAGGACTTTATCATTGGGCCTTCATCAGGGATTAATTGGTGTGATACTCAATCAAAACAGCAAACAGCTGGAACTCCTCCCCTGGCATTAGCAAAAGGGTGGAATAATTGATGGTTCAAAAAGCAGGCACAATAATTGATAGAATGCTTGAGAATAATCTAGGAACTGGATAGCACAGTAAACCAAGAGGTGCATAAGAATTGTGGTTGATGGTACAGATGCAAGTATGTCCTTTGTTAGCTAGAACAAGTGTTTATCACTACTGCAGGGTGATGGGAATGTGGAGAAGCATGGGAAAAATACAGCTGGAGTGAACTATGGACTGTGGTTAGTAGTAATAGTATAATATTCTTGCATCTATGCAAAAGATGTACTGTATTGCTACTGAGGCAGGATGAAAAATGTGAGCCAAATGTACACTATGGCCATGGTAACAATCAGATGATATTACCTTATCTGTAGGATATGTTCCACAACAGTGTGGTGTGTTGATGGAGGAGTGTTGTTGGAAATAAGTTTACAATTTCTGTCATAAAAATATATTTAAGAAATTATAATAGGGTGGGTTGGGGGAAAAACACACCAAATGTAGGATAAGAATTATGATTAGTAGTAAGGTTTTGACAGTGTTCTTTCATAGTTTGTAATGTCTCATGACAATGCAAGGTGTTGGTGGAGAGTTGATATTTGGGACCCCTGTATGATGTAATGCATGTTTGCTTTGTAAGTTCACAACTTTTTAATATACACTTAATTGTTTATGTATGCTCATATATAAATGATATAAAGATAATAACAATCAGATTGGTTAGGGGAAAACTACTTTGTTTAATAGTAATATTTTCACAATGCTCTTTAATCATTAGTTTAAAAAGTTTAAAAACAATGCAAGTTATTGGTGGTAGGGTGAGATGTTATATATTTTTGTTTGATGTTCTATATGTTTGTTTTGTATGTTCACAATGGTTATACACTTGTTTAAGTATATTTATGTATGACTGATGTATTTTAATAATTTTTTTTTTTTAAAAAGCAGGCTTAAGGCCTGAATGTGCTCTCTTGTCTTTGGACTCCTGTTGTTGCCTTCTGTGCCCTGCTCCCGCCATTTTTCCCCTGCCATGGTCACCATGCAAGTAAAACCTGTACATTTATAATCTATAATGGGAAATTTTAGTCTGTAAATCAGCCTTATATATCACTTTTAGCCCCTTCCTCTCTACCTGGTACCCATGATCTGTTATTTTCTCCCATTTCTCTTCCCTCCCTACCTAATAAATCAGTGGCCTGACTCACTGGACCTGCTCTTGAAATTCATTTCTGTACCATAGTCAATAACCTAGACAAAATCAAGTAGCATATTTGGTGAGTCATACCAGATTATTGGTGAGTGAAACTAGGACCTACAGTCTGTTTAATGCCTTTCTTTGGGTCTTCATTTTGAACTAATTTGCCTATGAGCCCCCAGAGGATGTAATCCCAGGAGGGAAGAGGCTGAGGCAATGGAACTCTCTTGTGTCTGTGCCACACACCTAGGCTTATGAGATCTGACCCCAGTGGGGAGGGCTGAGGCACAGGACAGCAGCTCAGATCATGGCCCTGCCATGAAAAAATTTCACCATCAGAGCACTGGTGCTGTGGAGCTTCTTTTTCAAGAGCTTGTAGCAGTTGGAGACTTTGCCCTCAGGCCTGGCTGCCATTGCTTTCTCTCTCCCTCTCCCCTCAGAGGCAGCACAGCAAAGGGGAAGAGCTTCAGGCTTGCCCCTGCAGAGGGTCCATGCCTTTCTAAACACCTTCATATCTGAACACCCAGCTAGCTGAAGGGTGAAGTGGGAAAGCAGTGGGCTGAGCCAAAGATGGATACTGTGGGAGTTCCCATCCCCAAGGGGGTCACAGGCCAGGATACCCTTGCATAATTAAACTTTACGCAGGTTTTTACCTTCCTACTTATTGCTACTTGCAGGTTTGTGTAAAAATGGTTTGGAATGTTTTAAAGACTGTAAAACTGAAAATGCCTTTGCTAGCAAGGTAGTGATTACCTTAGGGTTCCAAAGCCTATTAACTAGAACAATTGATCTCTAATCACTTAATAGCCTTTTAATGGCTGGTCTACCTGTCAGCCTCCTAGACAGTAGAGTCATAAAACTCGGACTGCATCTAAGATTTCTGAAGGATAGGAGGAAGAAGATTTCTACCCTTTCTCCAAGGAGGGAGCAATATTTGGCTTGGAGGGCATCTGATCTATTTCACCTGTCTTTCAAGTCCAGACCGGCCCCAGGAACACCTGGCAGCAGAGGCTCTGTGATTCCTAGGGTGGTGGGAATCAGAGAGCAGTCAAATGTTCCCTGAGATTTAGCTCAGGAACTTCTGTTTGGTTAACATGCAATCAGTCTCAGACCCTGGAATGTAGAGCTGCCAAGAACCAGAGCAGTAAACTCTGAATCGTCCCCTTTCCTTGGGCCCTATGATTCAGAGGGCAGGAAAATAGCCCCTGAGACTTCTCAGGTGCTTTGAATTGGGATAACTGCTCAGAATGTCTCCCACCTTCTAAGCATGTGTGCATTGGTCTGATCTCTGGAATTTAATCAGACATCCCCTAGGACCTAAGTTGACCACTGGAATGCTGAAAGTCAGGCAGACTGGGAAGATTAAAATTCTCAGGATGTGAGAACAGAGCATCAGCTCCAAATTATGTGGAATGGTGAACATTTTAGTAAGACTAGGATTCTGGGATGCCAGATCTGTTGACTAAAATGTACTTCTTCATTGTTCCTAGAATAATGGCAGCAGCCTCTAGCATACCAGCAAACTCCTCATAGGAGTACCTTTTCAGGAATTGTGAATGAGGAAATCCTGCCTACCACTGGTCTACATGGCCACAATATAGCCAAGAACTGCCTCTGTATGAAACCCTGAATTTCAGTTAAACCAGTGTAAGAAAAGAGGACAGATAGATTTGAGGCCTAGAAACCTCATGGCCTGCCTCCTTAAAGAAATGAAAAAATAAACCTCAGACTTCAACTAACTCCCTTTTTAAAAATGCCTTCTCAGTTTAAACTTAGCTGTACCTATAAAAGGTGTGAATAAAAATCAAAGTCCAGACCAGATACTACACCTCTCCTGAAAAATAAGAAACCTCAAGAGCTAAAATTAAAATCAAAGTTCTTAGAAATGCTAAGGGTATAAAATTTTTCTGTTTTAGTCTGTGTTTAACTTTGTCAGTTTGCTTGTACGTAGGAAATCAGATTTGGGGTTCACCTGTTACAAATAGGATAACTGTGAATGATAACTTAAAAATGAGTCTTTAAATGTAAATACTGTCTTGAGAGTGGATTTAATTTATAAATCACAAGTATAATTATTCAGCCACTAAAAAGTCAAAGAAACTTTGCAAAGTTATTACTAATAAAATTCTCGTACCGTACTTAATAAAGGTACCTTATTCAACTTAAAGTAAAAACTTACTAGAAACCATAATTGAGATTGCTTTCTAAATAATGCCTTCATGATAAAAGTATAGAAGTAAGAAGTACTAAAAAATTCATTTGATATGTTACACATTGCATTGGAAGTATTTAAAAAGGTGTAAAAATCAAGAGATAAACTTCAGCATTGTCAAACTCTTGTGTATTCAAACCAGGTCTTCAATAAACTGCAGGTTTCTTCTCCATTTCAGCTATTGGCTAGGTTTGTCATTGACCCTCAAAAAAATCAAGGTATCTACTACATCTCTGGTTGTGCTCCTGAGGTTGATTAAGACTATGTTGCAGGTTCACACTCCTGCAGCAGCCAATGATGGCTTGATATAGCTAAATGTGCAATGGACATTGTCTTCATAATGGCACAGTTTCATAGTGCCAAATGGTGCTATGCACTAGGCCAGTAGAATACTGGAAACTACCTTCCTAGCTTCTCTCTAGAGTCAGTGAGGCTGCAGCTTGCTGGCTGTGTGAAGAGCATACCAAGTGGAGCAATTATCATCAGAGTACTGTGAGTAGAACTTAAAACACAATAGGCATTATGGCTTGCTCCCATGGAGAGAGAACATATAAGATATTGCAAACCTGTAACTTAAATCTATAGCAGCTCAAAAAGAAACTTATGGATTGAGTAGTGCATTATTTAATTTTATGTACTTACCTATATCCAATTCTAGATATATGTCTGATCATTGTAGTGATATATTTTCTATACTAAACCATATGCAGAGAAATATTGAACATGTTAAAAATCCTTATAAACTTTATTTTCTAAGTAGTTAATGAATATGTTAGTCCAGATCTCCCTCCTAGCCCTTATTCCAGACCTGTCCCACTCATACCCTGGGGAGGACTGGCAAACCCACATGCCATCTTACCAGAGCTAAGCATTTTCCACCAGCAGGGAAATAGCAAATGAGTTGACTAAAACCCACTTCAACTTGCCCCTTTGAAATGATTCATAAACAACCTTTCCTTACCCAGGGCCTGGAAACCAGGTTTTGATCAAAACTTGGCAAGAAAACAAGTCTTATTCTTTTTTTTTTTTTTTTTTTTAAGATTTATTTATTTATTTAATTTCCCCCCCTCCCCTGGTTGTCTGTTCTTGGTGTCTATTTGTTGCGTCTTGTTTCTTTGTCTGCTTTTGTTTCTTTGTCCACTTCTGTTGCCGTCAGCGGCACGGGAAGTGTGGGCGGCGCCATTCCTGGGCAGGCTGCACTTTCTTTTCATGCTGGGCGGCTCTCCTCACGGGCGCACTCCTTGCGCGTGGGGGCTCCCCTACGCGGGGGACACCCTTGCGTGGCACGGCACTCCTTGCACGCATCAGCACTGCGCATGGCCAGCTCCACACGGGTCAAGGAGGCCCGGGGTTTGAACCACGGACCTCCCATATGGTAGACGGACGCCCTAACCACTGGGCCAAAGTCCGTTTCCCGAAGTCTTATTCTTAATTAGAGCCAAAATGTAAGGAAATTTCTTCTGTAGTTCTGATCATTTCCACAGCTATTAAAGTTAAGGGAATTTTCAACTTGATGTATTAAACTTGAGTGAAGCCAGCTGCCTAAGAAGATGCCAGTTCACCAGAAGCACCTGATGGGATATACAAGTGCCAATCATTGAATGTCCTGAAATACCTTTTCAAGAGAAAATGCTAAATAGTATCTATGTTAAAGTCAGCTGTTCCCTCTAACTCCAGAACAAAAGGCTATTGCCAAGAGGATGTCAAATGAGATACCCCTTTAAAAAATCTTGTCTGTTTTCATCTCCTGTACCTTAACTAAAAAGAACAATGCCTCTTCCAATTCTTCTCTCCTACCACCGGAATTGAAATTGGCCATTTATACCTAAACCTGATGCCTATTAGCAATCTCTCCCCAGAGTTAACCAACAGCATAAAATAACTCAAGGAAAAATGCTGTTTCTCAGCAACATTGGGAAAATGCAGTCTTTGCAGGCACCTGGGTTTTTCTACTTTTGTGGTCCAGTATCCTCTTAATGGGACCATATAGCTTCAAAATTCTATTTAAGCTTATTTCTTCCAGAATCAACATGTTGTTAGTCTTATGTGGACTTCATCCAGCTTCATCCAAGATGCCAGATCCATCTTCCTCCAACTGAGATAGAATAGCAGGAGGCTTTTATACTTTGTGAGGAAGGGTCTACTGCCCCTAACAAACAGGAAGTAGAAACAGAAGAAAGAAAGATCTCCCTTTAGTACTCCTTTAAGAATAAATAAAGATGTAAACTGTCTCAGGGGGGAATGAAGCAGGCTAATAAGATAGGGAATCAACTGATGGATCTGGAACCTGACAGAGAGTCCATGTGAACATCAACAAGCCCCCCCCCAAAGCCACTGGAGGACACCCCCCACAAGATTCTGCCATCCAGAAACAAAGATTTCTTCCAGAAGCCAAGAGAAGCCCAGGATATTCCTGAAGGACTTTATCATTAGGCCATCATGGGGAACTGATGGGTGGCATAATAGATCAAAACAGCAAACAGTTGGAACTCCTCCCTTGCCATAAGGAAAGGGGTGGAATAATTAATGGTTCAAAAAGCAAGCACAAGGCCTGAAGTGCTATCTCACCTTTGGACCCATCTTCCTGCCTTCTAGTCCTGCACTTATAATCTATAATGGGAAATTGTGACCTGCAAATCAGCCCTATTAATCACTTTTCAGCCCCTTCCACCCTAGCTGGGACCCATGAGCTGTTGTTTTCTCCTATCTCCCTTCCCTCCCTACCTTAATAAGTCACTGGCCTAACTCACCTGATGAAGTCCTTAAATTCATTTCCACAGCATAGTCAAGAACCTAGACAAAATCTGGTAACACCAGGCAGAGAATATTTCTTGCTTAAAGGGAACTATTTGTTCATACAGTAGAATATATCTTAGAAGATTATACCACCCTATTTCAGTAAGGAAAGTATCTAACAAACAAACAAACAAACAAAAACACTTCCTTCTAAATGTTTCCTTGTTTTTTATCTCAATCAATAAATGTAAGGAGAAGAGGCAAGATGGAATAAGAGTAAGTGCACCCACGTCATGTCTCAAAAAATGGCTGAGTGGTGGCAAAGTCCTGCCTGAGTGGGCTGTTTTGGGCACCCACAAAGCAAGAAGCTTTAGGGCATTGATCTGGAAAAAGCACAACAAAAAACAGTGATTGCTCAATTTAAAACCCTGAGTTTCTTGAAGCTTGGAGCTGTGGTATGGCTAAGCCCCTCCCTCAGGATGGGAAGCCACAGCATTCTGTGACCCTTGATGGTCACTCAGCTGGAAGACACAAATTCTGAGAGTGGGAGGGTCCTGGTGAAGGGTGGATAGGGATCCCCTGAGTGCAAGTTCTATTGTCTGGACCCCCTTTTTGAGTTTTGAGGAGCATGCCATCTGGAATGAGGAGAAATCTGGAAGAGGGGAGAGGTGAATCTGCTGGGACAGCACAATTTACCTAACATCCCTGAGATAGGGAAAATTTATTTGTGAGAAGGTGGGGTCAGGTGATTAACTAGTCCTGTGCAGCTCATCTAAGGTAGGGAGATGGTAGGAAGTGTTTAATAAGCTTCCAAGAGTATATTTAGGATTCCCAGCAAGGTGTGTGTGCTCTCTCTCAAAGAGATTGATAGTAATTTTTTTTTCTGTGATGAATTAAATCACCAGGGTCTCATTTGAATTTCTAAAGGGAACACACAAATAGGCTATTGATCCCTGCTTCCCTGGGAGAGAGAAAGCATTTAGAAAAAAAAAGGGGGGGTGGGGGGAACAGATTCCTAATTAGCAGTTTAATCAACTGCAAAGAGCAGTCCTGCACCAGATTTGAAGAGCTAATCAACGCAGCAGGAAGGTTTGGCTCAGTGGAGGAGTTTCAGCCTTGAATATACAAGGTCTCTAGGCTGATTCCCAACTCTTTTAGAGTAGTGACCCACAGGGATATTAAACATCTACCTGATTATTTAGGAGAAGGAAAACATAGACATTGTTCTTGCATTAGCTTACCTTGGTCTCTTATTTTTCATAAAAAAAAAAAAGTTTACGTTTTTTATCCCCCTTGTGGCTTTTTGTGGGCTGTCTGCTCTCTGTGTCCATTCACTGTGCATTCTTCTGTGTCTGTATTTATTTATTTCCCCTTCCCCCTTTATTGCTGTCTACTCTCTGTGTCCATTTCCTGTGTGCTCTTCTGTGTGTTTTGTTGTTGTTGTTTTGCTTTTTTCCCATTTTTTGTTGTGTCACATTGCTGATTTGACTCTATGTGGTGCTTGTGCACTGGGCAGCACTCCATGGTGCTTGTAGGCCAGGTGGCTCTCTGCAGTGTGCAGGCAAGCCTGCCTTCACAAGGAGGTCCCAGGACATGAATTCAGGGCCTCCCATATGATAGACAAGAGCTCAACTGATTGAGCCACAGCAGCTCCCAAGTTTACTTTTGCAATATAATTTAACTTAGTTTATTCATTAAAACCCACTTCAAAATCTGCAGTGCGAAAGCTACAGGGTAATTAAGATTGATTGATAAACACTGGCAGCCTCACAAGCTCCATAGGGGCTCAAGAGGGAAGTTTATTTATCCTTAGTGGTTGGTTGACTGTATGCTTGTGGGTTTGTCTTGTTGGTTTTTTTTCCTTGTCTTTTGTTCCTCCTTATCCCCCCTTTAAAAAAAAAATAGGAGCTACCAGCTTGTTTCTTGTTTGCTGTGCTTCCTGTTCTTTGATTTCCTCTTTTCTGTGTGTACTGATTTTGGCTGCCAATGATATCTCTTTTCCTTCCTACATCTTTCTGTCTTCTGCATTCTATTGTTGCTCTTACATTCCACCTCTGTGTTTAGTTCCCAAATTTTCTGGTTTTTTAATTTCTAACACATATATTCTGTGTTCAATCTTTTATTAACTCTTTCTCTTTTTGTCCTTTATTTTCTCTTTCACTGGCTCCTCATCACACTGGCCTTTTAATTCTCACAATATTCTTCTCCATTTTTAGTTTCCCATTTCATTCTAGGAGCTCCACATTTTATTCCTATAACTGTACACTGCTTATGAGTTTACTATTCATTCTCCTAGGTCTTATATGATTTTTCTACTAACTTTGACTATCAAAATTACTATTACTTTTTTTCTTTCCTTACCTCTTTTGCTTTCCATAACCCTGTTCTTTTTCCTTCAAGGGATCTTAGACAATAACAAGGGAATAGAATAAGAAGAACAAAGTGTCAAAGAGAAAATGTAACACACACACACAAACAACAACTAAATAAAATCCAAGTCTAGCGGAAGAAGCTAATCAACTGAACAAATCCACCAAGATAAAATGATGACCAGGCAGCAACAAAAAATTACAAACCATACCAATAATCAGGAAGACATGACCCAGTCCAATGAACAAAAATGGAATAAACTTACCAATTAAGAGACAAAGACTGGCAGAATTGATAAGAAAATATAACCCATCTATATGCTGTCTATGAGAAACCCATCTTAGACACAGGGATTCAAAAAGGTTGAAAATGAAAGGTGGGAATAAATTTTATAACCAAACAATAACCAAAAATGGGCAGGAGTAGCTTTACTTATATTGGACAGAATAGACTTTAAATGCAAAATTATTGTAAGAGACAAAGATTGACGCTATATAATAGTAAAAGGGTAATCATTCAACAAGAAAGAACAATCACAAGCATTTATGCACCTAACCAGGACACCTGAAAATTCACGAGACAAACACTGGAAGAACTTAAGTGGAAGAATAGATGCCTTTAAAATTATAATGGGAGACTTTAATATACCACTATGAACATTAAATAGAACATCTCAACAAAAATCAATAAAGAAACAAAGACTTTGAATAATATATTAGAGGATCTGGACTTAATACATATATACAGATCACTACAGCCAAATACAACAGGATATATCATTCTTCTCAAGAGCATATGGATCATTGTTCAAGATAAAAATATATTCAGAAAGCTTGAAATCATAAAAAAATAATTTCTCTGACCACAATAGAATGAAGCTGGAAATCTGTGAGGGTCAGAGAACCAGAGTAGGTACAACATTATGGAAGTTAGGCAACACACTCTAAGACAAATAGTGGGTCAAAGAGGAAATCTCAAAAGAAATCAGTAACTACCATGAAACTAATGAATTGACAACACAGCATATCAAAACTTTTGATTGCAGCAAAAGCTGTACAGAGAAGGGAATTCATAGCCTTAAATTGATATATTATAAAAGAAGAAAGAGCTAAAATCAATCACCTAACAGAACACTTGAAAGAATTAGTGAAAAAAAAAAAACTATCTCCAAAGGAAGAAGAAAGAAATAACAAAGATTAGAGCAGAACTAAATGAAATGGAAAATAAGAAAGAACTAGAAGAAAATAAACAAAGAAGTAAAGAGCTCATTTTTTGAGAAGATCAATAAAATCAACAAACATATAGCTAGAATTAAAAAGAAAAAAAAAAGAGAGAGAGAGAAGATGCAAATACACATAATAAGAAATGAGAAAAGGGATATCACTACTGACCCTACAGAAATATAGACTATGATAAGAGGATTCTTTGAAAAACTATATGCCAACAAGATGGACAATTTAGAGGAAAAGGACAAATTCCTAGAAACACACAAGAAATCTACAATGTCAAAAGAAAAAATTGAAGAACTCAGCAGAGGAATCACAAATAACAAGATACAATTAGTCATCAAAAACTTCCCAACTAAGAAGAACCCAGGATCAAATGTTTTCACAGGTGAATTCTACCAAACACTCTGGTAAGAACTAACACCAATCCGTCTTAAAATCTTCCAAAAAATAGACGTGGAAGGAACATTGTCTAACTCATTCTATGAGGCCAAAATCACCACATTATCAAAGCCAAACGAATGTGCCACAAGAAAGGAAAACTGGAGACTAATCTCTCTAATGAACCTAAATGTTAAAATCCTCAACAAAATACTTGCTATTTGTATTCAACAACATATGAAATGAATTATGCACCATGACCAAGGTGGTTTCATCCCTGGTATGTAAGGATGGTTCAACATATGAAATCAATCAATGTAATACATCACATAAACAGACCAAAAGAAAAAAAACACATGATCATCTCTACAGATGCAAAAAAAGCATCTGGCAAAATACAGCACCCTTTCCCAATAAAAACACTACAAAATGTAAGAATAGATAGAACCTCCTCAACATAATAAAGGGCCGACATGAAAAACCCACAGTTAACATCAATCTTATTCAATGGTGAATTCCTAAAAGCTTTCCCTCTAAGATTGGGAAAAAGACAAGTATGCCCACTTTCACTGTTTCTATTTAACATTGTGTTAGAAGTACTTCCTCAAGCACTTTGCAAGAAAAAAGATATAAAAGACAACCGAACTGGAAAGGAAGAAATAAAAATGTCACTATTTGCAAATGACATGAGCCTATATATTGAAAGCCCTGAGAAATCTACAACAAAGCTTCTAGAGCTTATAAATGAGCTCAGTAAATTTGCAGGTTATAAGATCAATGCTCAAAAATCAGTAGCATTTCTGAACAACAATAATGAACAATATGAGGAGGAAATCAAGAAAAAAATTCCATTTACAATAGCAACTAAAAGATTCAAATACTTAAGAATAAATTTAACCAAAGATGCAAAAGATTTTACACAGAAAACTACAAAACACTGTTAAAGGAAATCAAAGAAGACTTAAATAAATGGAATATTCCCTTTACATGGATAGGAAGACTAAATATCATTAAGAAATCTATCCCACACAAACTGATCTACATATTTAATGTAATCCCAATAAAAATCAGCACAACATTTTCAATGAACTGGAAAAATTAACTATGAAATTTATTTTGAAGAGAAAGAGGCCCTGAATAACCAAAGACATTGAAAAAGAAAAATGAAATAAGAGGAACCACATTACATGACTTCAAAACATACCACAAAGCTATAGTGGTGAAAATGGAATGATATTGGCACAAAGACATACTTTGTGGACCCAAATTGAGAGATCCTCATATATACAGTCATCTGATATTTGACAGTCCACCATGCCCACTTGACTGAGAGAGAATGGTCTTTTCAACAAATGGTGCTTGGAAAACTGTATATCCACATGAAAAAGAATGAGAGAGGAATATCATCTCACACCTTACACCAAAATCAACTCAAGATGGATCAAAGATCTAAATGTAAGAGGCAAGACCATAAAGACCTTGGAAGACATTGTAGAGAAGCATCTACAGGACCTTGTAATAGGAAATGGCTTCATGAACATCACACTGTCCAAAGCATGAGCAGGAAAAAAAAAGTAGATAAATAGGACCTCCTCACAATTAAAACATTTTGCACTTCAAAGGAGTTTGTCAAGAAAGTGAAAAGATAGCCTACCCCATGGAAGAATATATTTGGTAACCATATATCTGATAGGAGCCTAATATCCAGCAGATTTAAAGAAATTCTCTATCTCGAAAACAAAAAGACAAACAACCCATTTAAAAAACAAGCAAGGGATTTGAAAACATGTTCTCCAAATGAAGAAATACAAATGGCTAAAACCACATGAAAAGGTGCTCAACATCACTAGCTATTAGGGAAATGCAATTTGAAAGTACAGTGAGATACCATCCTACACCAATTAGACTGGTGGCTATTAAAAAGTCAGAGGACGAGGACGACAAGTGTTGGAGAGGATATAGAGGAATGGAAATGCTCACCCACTGTCGGTGGGAATTTAGAAGTATCCAGACATTGTGGAGAACATTTTGGCAGTTCCTCCAAAAACCTAGCTATAGATTTTCCATATGACCCAGCAATTCCATGACTGGGTATATACCCTGAAGAAATGAAAACATGGTCATAAACTGATATATGCACACCAATGTTCATAGCAGCATTACTCACTATTGCCAAAGTTGGACTCATCCCTAATGTCCACCAACAGATAAATGAATAAATAAAATGTGGTATATACATACAATGGAATACTACTCAGTTGTAAGGATTACAGTGCTAACACATAGGATAACATGGATGAATCTTGAGGAACTTATGTTGAGTGAAGCAAGCCAGGCATTGAAGGACAAATACTCTATGTCCTCTCTGATATGAATTAAGCAAATCAAGCTGTCTCAGAGATGCAGAGACTGGAAGATAGGCTTACAGGAAATAGAGGTGGGGAGAGAGGAATTTTGTGAGGCAATGCCCACATGGGAAAATTCTGTGATAAAGTGAATGTAAGTAGTTGCGCAGTGAAGGGATAAGACAGGGGTATAGGAATATTATTGGGTTGGGATAGTCAGGCTTGAGGAGGGGTAGAGTGTGGAGGATGGGTCAGTTGGTCCATGGAATTGGGAGTAGGGTTGGGGGAAGCAGATGAACATAGGAGGTTGTCAGGTACATGGATGAAATTATAATGTTGAGAAAGCACTTTAGAAAATACAGTAACAAAGGGTTACAGGTTTAAGAAGTTTGATGGGGGCATCTGGAACAGGGTGCTCCTGGGGCAGGCTTCTAGGGAGGGTGTGAGGGCTCATCTTTCATATTGTCTTATATTAGGGGGTGGAGACTTGTACAATTAGCAGGAAGGTGTTGTACACCCATCTAGGGAGTCTCGATGTTCTAAATAGAGGAGAGGTTGTCTCTTGAGAGTATGAATGGCTCCCACAGGGGGAGGACAAGCTAGTGTGTCAAGCCCTCAGCATTGTTGCAGATGTCTATGGATCTTGTCCTTCAGACAGGGAAGCTTGGTAGTCACTGTGGGCCGTGGGGGAGAGAGAGAGGAATAGAGTAGATTTAAGAATGGATAACTTGTGGGCAATGGAGGTGTTCTGCATGATAGTGTGGTGATGGATGCAGACCATGTTAAATTTCACCAAAAATTTATAAAATTGGACAGTCAAAAATATAATGCATAATGTAAACCAAACTGTAACCATGCTTGGTAGCTATTTTCCAATATTTGTACATCAGTTGTAGCAAATATAACATCCACATGTAAAAAGATCATTGCTAGGGAATGGGGAGGTGGAAAAGGATTTTGGATATGTGGGAGCCCCGTGTATTCTACATTTGACTTTACTATGACCTAAAACTTTTTGAAGACAATAATAATAATAAAAAAAAAAGATGTAAGATACTGAGGAAGAAATGGAAGAGATTGCCTTGCCACTGTACATACAGGCCAACACCTATGACATTGATGAAGGGCAAAATATCAAAAAAAAATTTCAAATTTCTCATTTTTAATACCCCGATTTATTTTTACTTTATTTTAGTGTTTCTAAATTATTTTGTATTTTTTTCTAATCTTTAAAGCTATCATTACTATATCATTTTCCCATTAATTGAATTTGCCATTATATTAGGCTTCAGTTTTTAAAAGATTTGGATCACAGAAGGGTTCAGCTATGACAGGGAAGGAGCATTGGTGTGGGGTGTCATTGATGGGAGATGCATGGGTAGGAGTTCTCCAGGGCATGCATCCAGGGTATATATGTATATTTGAATGTTTGTTGGGTATTGATATAGTGGGTAGAGTTTCACATGACAACTAAGGGAGTGCTGAGTTCCCATTCTGGGTAGCTCTATTGCATTCCCCAATGAAACAGCAACAATCCCCCAAGTGCAATGACAAAGACCAGTGAAGAAGGAAGTTCCAATAATGGAAGCTTGATACTGATGAGTATACTTATGAGCCTGTGTGCCTAAAATATCAATTTGGTCTAGAGCTGCAGGGTGCCTAAGATTACCTCCCGAGAGTCTCCAGGTTGCTCTAATTGTGCCACTCTCTAAGCCAAACTCAGCATATAAATGTGTTACCTTCCCCATAGCATGGAATATGGTTCCCAGGGATGAGCCTTCCTGGTGCCAAGAGATGACAACCAAGCACTGGCTGGTGATGCAACTAGAAAAAGACCTTGCATAAAAGGGGAAATGGTAAAGACAGATGAGTTTATGTGGCTAAGAGACTTCAAAATGGTTGGGCAGTCATCAGAGGGGTCACACTTATGCACCTCTCAGCCGGAACTCAGAGACAGCCAAAGTAGGTACAACCCCAGATAGTGGTGCTCCTGAGGGCTACAGAGTCACCATGTCCTATGGTCATGGCAGACAGCTCTGGAGTTCAGTACCTAGCAAGTGGGCTCTACTTTGGAATTTGTGCTTCTGAGTGTGATGGAATTGGACTTAGATGTGACTCGTCTACACACACCTCTTCTGTCCTTTTTATTGAACCTGTGATTTGTGCTGGGGTTGGTATATGCTCAGGAGATATCAATCTCTGCACTGGCCATGTGTCAGCTGGGCGCTGAGCCTCAGCAGAATTGTAACACCTACTCTCCAATTCGCTGGACTTACCCAGGTCACTAACAAGGAGGTGAGGACACCACCACACCAAGTAACTAGAAAGTCTACAACTACAAGCAGGAGAATCCCATCCATCAGCCATGTGGAATATAAGCCCTATCTCAATTTAGAAGTGCCATCCCAGGGTCCTCACAATGGAGGAATAAATTAGAGTGAACTTACTGGTATTATACTGTAGAATTTTTGTGACTCTAGCAATGGAAGAATTATCATTGATGTGGAGACAGTGGCCACAGGAATTGTTGAAAGCAGGTAGAGGGGAAAAGCAGTATGATAAGGGGGGCATTTTTGGGACTTGGAGTTGTCTTGAATGATATTGCAGGGACAGACGCAGGATATTATATATCCTGCTGTAACCTACTGAATAGGCTGGGAGAGAGTGCAAACTACAATGTGAACTGTAATCCATGCTGTGTAGCAGTGCTCCAAAATGTATTCATTAAATGGAATGAATGCACTAATGAAAGAAATTTTTGATGTGAGAGGTGTTGGGGGTGTGGGGAATGGAGTCAATGGGAACCTCTTATATTTTTTAATGTAACATTTTGTGTAATCTATGTAACTTAAAAAAAAGAAAAAATAATTTTAAAATGTCTAGATTTACCATATGTGAATAAATAATATTTTTAATCTGAAACAAAAAGATAGGCATAAAATGTCCTTTGATATAAACAGATAAGCCTGAACAATTTCTGTCTAATACTAAATTTATTTTTGCAAGTGTCTGTTGTTTTTAAAGTATTGCCAAAAATTCTAGAAAACTAAAAGGTAAATTCTTGATTTTTAAAAAATATAAGACAATGTGCTTTGTATTTTGTTTACATTAGATCTTACAATCATGAAAGTCAGAAAATTACAAAAGTTATATGAAACAACCTTTGAATTTAAAAAAAATCAAGAATAGGTGTCAATATGTAGCTTAATTATCTCTGATTTTATTGCTGAGTTGTATAAATAGCACCTTCTAAAATGTTTTGAGAACTTAGCGAAAATGAGCCGCATATGTAAGTTGTCATTTCTGTGCTTTTTCTAAAATGGTTTCTAATTCAGTACAAAGATTTACAAGTTCTGGTTAAAACTGCTTATTTGAGTCAAAAGTAATGTACATCATATTTTCCCATTAAAAGCTCTGAATACAAGTCAATGTTATAAGAAGTTTAGCTAAAAAATACTAAAAATTATACAAGATTATTTTCCAAAATAATTGCTTAAATCTTCCACTTGTATTTTCTATCATTCTTCCTTGTTTCTGCAACACAGAAACTGTTCAGTAGGTGAATATTTACTGAGAAAATGATTAAAGGATTGAATGTTTAAATGTGCATTGTAATGTTCTACTTCAAACCCTGGCCAAAAACTAAAGATATTAATCATATTTTAAGTTATTATGACCCCATGTAGAATTACTCAAATCATATTCCCAAAAGGAAACCATATATGGATTTAGCACTCTTACTTGTAAGTTCCTGCCTGAGTACATGATATGGCAAAAATTTGCACCAGTCTCAGACATTTTATTTTGTAATTCTTTCCATATTATTCTTAGCAATTATGTTCCTAAAGTAATCTGCTTTAGATATTTTATCTCTTTCATGCTATACTCCAAGCAAATATATCCTCAATCCATTTTGGATGAGCATTGGTGTTTTAAAAGTTTGTCTTTTCTCTTCCCTTATAAAGGTCCATTTAAAAATTTTCTTATGACTCTAGTAATATTTGTCATAAAGCCATTCCAAAGAAAATATATTTGAAAACTAAAATAATTATCCATAAGATGTTAGTAGTAATTAGGTATTCAAACACACATTTCACTCAACAAATGGATGATAATGAAATAAAATGAGCCCTTTGAGAATATAAAGGATTTCAGTGTAATGGCTTGAAGCTGGAAAATAATGTGTGGCCTATTTCCTTTAAACTATAATCCCACCAAAACCTCTGCATGTTGATCTTCTCGGTCAAGCTACCAATATCCTCATATACTATATTAATGCTTGTAATAAAAATTAAAGTTATGGTATATCTGTTCACATTTCTTTCCAAACTCCATAATCTCTGGTACCATTTTTCACTGCCATTGGAGTAAGATCATAAGAGACTCACATGACTGGCAATTATGTTATGGATTCAATGGTATTTTATTCCCTAATAATTAGTAAAAATACCATTAATAAATGTATCAATATAGAAGTTTATTTGGATCAGAACTATTTAATGTCTTCACTACTATTCCAAGTTTTCTGTGAAAGATAGAGAGATCAAAACTGTATATAAGAAAAATTTACTTTCTCCTCTATGACTGCACTGATAGATTTTTGTGGAACAATGACCCATTTGTAGGACAATGGGGGAGATTCAGATGTTTAAAAATTTAAGACTTCCTAATCATTTTGTAGATTGAATCTCATAAGCAAAACAAGCATTTGGAAAATGGCTGCATTCCTTACCATATTATTGTTCTACTCCAAACTTGAGGACAGAAAGACATTATTAATTAATTAATTAATTTACTTATTTTTTCTTGTATTACTTCATTATATTTTGAGAGATATAGAATGAAGATAACACTTCATCCTATAAGCACATGATTCCTTGCTCTCTTACCAGTGTGCATTAAAGGGCCAATCTTCCTTGTGGTGGTAACTGGTATAAAGTTGTTCTTAAAAGTATGTATGTATTTTGGTATTTCATAATGTCTCAAACATATTTGTTTTCTATGTGTATGCATATATAATAATTTTGAAGGGTAAATATAAATCATCAGGTTTGTGAAATTTTAGAAGTGTTATGAGGTTTCTTTTGGGGCAGAAGCTTTTAAATTGTGACAAGTAGTGTCTACACAGACAGAAGTATGCCTTTTGTAATACAACTAATGACCTATAGAAAAATTTTCCTCCAGAAATGAAAGATTTCTTATTATTACACCAGTGTGTAGGCTTTCTGATTACAAGTATATTTTTGCAAAACTTTACTAGCAGTTTGAGTGTTATTTCCAAGTCATAAAATGATACCAACTAATGTGATAAAGAGCTTTTTCATTCTGATGACAATTTCAGAAATTCTCCCTTGTTATAACATAAAATATATATGTGCATATATACAATAGAGTTAAAATACGTAATATATCTTAAATAATTTGTTATATAGCAATTATTATATATTATATAATATATATAATACAGATAATTATATATAATAAAGTGCTTACTTGACATTATGGTGTATTTTTATTTGGCTGTGGGAAACACTCCACAACCAATTAAAAAGAAGCCTGCTTGAAACAAATTTCCTGTTCACTTTGGATTGGTCTTTTTGCTAGTGTAAAGAAATTATGTAGTTGTAAGTGTGGCTTGGATGTCATAAATGTTTGGCTGATTCTTATTCTGTAAGAATACTGTGATGCATTTAATGATGCTTCACTATAGGTTTGTTATATCTTCTATTCATATGCCTATCCTGTTTACATATTCATTTATGATACTAAGGAATAGTGTATTAGACAAGAGAAAATGAACTTCTTTAAATTCATGCATCCATCATAAAAACCCAAAGTAGGAAGTCTTGTATTTTTCCTACCTGAAATGAAAATATGATGAAAGAGTTTTTTGTCTATGCCAGTCCCCCTCCTAACCAAGACCTGTCTAATGATATTTGATATAATTTTTAGATGATCCATGCATTTTACCTTGGTCCTCTGCTTTTGACTTTGGTACAATCTGTATCCAGTAATAGTCAATGAATACACAATCATACTTCTAAAACTCAGATAGCCAAGTAGAAATTTGGTCAGAGTTAGACAGGAAGATGATGAAATATCTTAGTGTACAAAATCTATGGAATATGTTGTAGTAAGCATTAAAGAACAATTAAATGTATATCACCAGTATGACAAGTGAGTAGTTAAAGGCACAGTCAAACTGAACAAGAGTGAGCGCCTTGAGTGGCTGAGGCAGTCAGGAATAATCTATTTCATGTACTCCTATCCTGGTAACATAAAACTTATCAATTAAAAAGAACAAAGTATAGTTTGAGTCCTGAGTGACTTAACTAGCTTTACAATGTAACATAGTGGTATATGAGACAGTAGAGAGTGATTTATGGTTTACAGGGATCCAATTAAATGAAGATCATATAAAAGAGTTACCCTTATTTCATTGGCAAATTGTAATATAACAGCAACCTCCTTCATCATCATGAGACATTCATTGCATTTGGTGAATACATGTCTGAGCACCGCTGCACCTCATGGTCAATGGTCCACATCATAGCCCACACTCTCCCACAGTCCACTCAGTGGGCCATGGGAGGGCATACAATGTCCAGTAACTGTTCCTGCAGCACCAACCAGGGCAACTCCAACCTCCAAGAATGCCCCCACATCACATCTCTTCTTCCCATTCCCTACCCCCAGCAGCGACCATGACCACTTTTCTCCACACCAATGCCACATTTTCTTCGATTACTAATCACAATATTTCATGAATAGAATATCAGTAAGTCCACTCTAATCCATACTCTATTCCTCCATCCTGTGGACTTTAGAATGTTTGTGTCCACTCCACATCTATATAAAGAGGGGGCTTAGATTCCACATGGATGCTGGATGCAAATCTCCTGCTTATATTGTATTCTTTTTTTTATTGACTTTGTAATAATATTACATTAAAAATATATATATGAGGTCCCATTCAACCCCACTCCCCCACCCCACCTCTCCCCCCCCACCCCCAGCAACACTCGTTCCCATCATCATGACACATCCATTGCATTTGGTAAGTACATCTCTGGGCACCTCTGCACCTCATGGTCAACGGTCCACATCATGGCCCACACTCTCCTCCATTCCATCCAGTGGGCCCTGTGAGGATTTACAATGTCCAGTGATTGCCCCTGAAGCACCATCCAGGGCATCTCCATGTCCCAAAGACGCCCCCACCTCTCATCTCTTCCTGCCTCTCCCCATACCCATCATCCACCATGTCCACTTTTCCCAATCCAATGCCACCTCTTCTATGTGAATATTGCATTGGTTGTGTCCATTGCACCTCTATGTCAAGAGGAGGCTCAGATTCCACATGGATGCTGGCTGCCATCCTCCCATTTTCAGTTGTAATCACTCTAGGCTCCATGGTGTGGTGGTTGTCCTTCTTCTTAACCTCAATCTTCAGCCACCCCAGGGTCACTATGTTATAAAGTCCCCTATTTTATTCTGTAGCTTTCCTCCTAGCATCATGGATGGTCCAAAACTTTCCCTTTCAACCACATTCACACTGGTACTTCAACATTTTTAGTTATTCTCATATTACTCTGTCACCATTCCTTCTGTCCATTTCCAAACCATTACAACAACCTAATTGTAAATTCTACACAGATTAAATAGCAGTTTACCAATTCCTACTCCATTTCTATATCCCTGGCATCCTACCTACCAAACAAACACTTCCATGAGTCTGCTCACTCTCCATAGTTCATATCAGTGGATCATGTAAAATCTGTCCTTTTGCTTCTGGTGTATTTCACACAACATAAGGTCCTTGAGGTTCATCCATGTAGTTTCAGTGTACAATACTGCATTATTTCTTACAGCTGAGTACAGTCCATCAGATGGATATACCAAAGTTTGTGTATCCATGCATCTGTTTATGGACACATGGGTTGTTTCCATCTTTTGGCAATTGTGAGTAATATCACTATTAATATTGTTGTACATATATATGTTAGTGCTCCTGCTGTCACTTCTTTTGCATGTATACCTAGTAGTGGGATTGCCAGACCACATGGCAATTACATACTTAGCATCTTGAGGAACTGCCAAATTGTCCTCCACAGTGTTTGCACAATTGTGTATATCCATCAGGAGTGAATGAGTGTTCCTATTTCTCCACATCCTCTTCAACACTTGTAGTTTTCTGTTTTTTAATAGCAGCAAATCTAGTACATTTGAAACTGATATCTCATTATAGTTTTGATTTACATTTCCCTGACAGCTAGTGATGTTAAGCATCTTTTCATGGGCTCTTTAACCATCTGTATTTCCTCTTTGGGAAAGTATCCATTCAAGTTTCTTCATCTTTTTTTTTTTAATTTTTAAATTTCAACTTGATCATATATGAAGCAATTAAAATTTTTTTTAAATTTCTCTCCCCTTCCTCACCCCACCCCCCAAGTTGTCTGCTCTCTTTTTCCATTCACTGTGTATTCTTCTGTGGCTGCTTCTATCCTTATCAGTGGCACTAGGAATCTGTATTTCTTTTTGTTGCATCATCTTGCTGTGTCAGCTGTCCGTGTGTGTGGTGACATTATTGGGCAGGCTGCACTTACTTTCACACTGGGCATCTCTCCTTATGGGGCGCACCCCTTGTGCATGGGGCTTCCCTATGTGGGGGATACCCCTGCATGGCAGGGCACTCCTTGTGTGCATCAGCACTGTGCATGAGTCAGCTCCACATGGGTCAAGGAGGCCCAGGGTTTGAACTGTGCACCTCCCATATGGTAGGTGGATGCCCTATCCGTTGGACCAAGTTTGCTTCCCTTGATCATTTTTTAAAAAGTTGTTTGTCTTTATCATTATTGAATTGTAGAATTTCTTTATATATACTGGATATTAGACCCATATTGGATATATAGTTTCCAAATATTTTCTCCCATTGTGTAGGCTGCCTTTTCATCCTATTGACAAAGTTCTTTGAAGGAGAAATGTTTTTATTTTTGAAGAGGCACCATTTATCTAATTTTTCTTTCATTGCTCATGTTCGGGTGTAAAATTTATGAATCCATTGCCAACCACAAGGTCACATTGATGCTTCCCTACATTATTTTCTAATAGTTTAATGATGCTATTTAGATATTTGGCCCATCTTGAATTAATGATTGTATAGGACGTGAGATAGGCATTCTTTTTTATTCTTTTGGATATGGATAACCAGTTCTCACAGCAGCATTTGTTAAAGAGAATATTCTGTCCCAATTGAGTGAACTTGGCAGGCTTGTTGAATATCAGTTGGCTGTAGATATGAAGGTATATTTCTTAATTCTTAATTCATTTTCATTGGTCAATATGTCTATGCTCGTGCCAATACAATGTAGTTTTGACCATTATACTTTTGTAGCATGCTTTAAATTCAGATAACATAAGTTTTCCAACTTTGTTTTTCTTCTTCTAGATGTTTTTGGCTATTTGAGGCCATTTACCCTTCCAAATATATTTAATAACTCTCTTTTACATTTCTGTAAATGATGCTTTTGGAATTATTATTGTGTTTGTGTTGAATCTATAAATCAATTTAGATAAACTTGACATCTAATAATGTTTAGCCTTCTAATCCATGAACCTGGAATATCCTTCCATTTTTTATGTCATGTTTGATTTCTTTTAGCAAAGTTGTGTAATATTCTGTGTAGAAGTTAAGTTTATTCTACAATATTTGGTTCTTGTAGCTGCTATTGTAATGGAATTCTTTTAATGATTTCCTCCTCAGATGACTCATTATTGTTTAAAGAACTATTGCTTACATTTGTTTGTTGATTTTATATCCTGCCACTATACTGACACTGTTTATCAGCTCTAGTAGCTTAGTTGTAGATTTTTCAGGACTTCCTTTACCTAGTATCATGTCATTTTCAAATAGTGAAAGTTTTACTTCTTCCTTTCCAATTTGGATTCCTTTTACTTATTTTTCTTGTCTAACTGCTTTAGCAAGAACTTCTAACACAATGTTGAATAATAGTGGTGACAGTGGGCATCATTTTTTTGTTCCAGATATTAGACTGAAGCCTTTAGCTTTTCACTGTTAAGCATGATGTTAGCTGGGGGTTGTTCTTATATTCCTCTTATCATGTGGAGGAAGTTTTATTCTATTATCTTTGAAGTGTTTTTAACTTGAAAGAAAGCTGGATTTTGTTGAATAACTTTTCTGCTTTGATAGATAATGTAATTTTTCACCTTCTATCTGTGTATATTGGTGTATTACATTAATCTATTTTCATATGTTGAACCATCCTTGCATACCTGAGATAAAGCCCTCTTAATCATGGTTTACAATCATTTGAGGTTTTTTTTGGATTCAATTTCCAAGTATATTGATAAGGATTTTTACATCTAAGTTCATTAGAAAGATTGGCTCCTCAGAGATACTCTTTTCCTGTAGTCTCTTTATATGGCTCTCGTATCAAGGTGATGTTGATAACATAGAATATGTTAGGTAATATTTCTCTTCAATTTTTGGAAGGAGCATGAGCAAAGTTGGTGTTAATTATTTTTGGAATGATTGATAGAATTCACCTTTGAAGCCATCTATCTGGTCCTGGGCTTTTCTTGATTGGGATAATTTTGATTTCTAATTCTGTCTCATTACTTGTGATTGGCTTGTTGAAGTCTTCTAGTTCTTCATTCATCAGAGCAGGTTACTTGTGTGTTTCTAGAAATTTGTCCATTATATCTTTGTTGTACAATTCATTAGTATACTGTTTTTCATCATATTCTCTTATAATACTTTTTATATCTATGGGTGAGGGGTGATGCCCCCTCCCTCATTTTGAATTTTATTTATTTGCATTTTTTCTCTTTTATTCTTTGTTAATCCAGCTAATGGATTTTAAATTTGATCAATTTTTTCAAAAACAAAAACAAAGAAAAGCAGCTTTAGGTTCTGTTAATTTTCTCTATTTTTTAAAAAAATTCAATTTCATTTAATTCTACTCTAATCTTTGTTATGCTTTTCCTTCTGTTTGCTTTGGGATTACTTTAGTGTTCTTTTCCTACTTCCTCTAGATGTGCAATTACTTATGGTATTTTAGATCTTTTCAAATGTAGGGATTTATGGCTATACATTTCCCTCTCAGCACTGATTTAGTTGTGTCCCCTTAAGTGTTGTTATATTGTGTTCTCTTTTTCATTCATTTCAATATATTTACTGATTTTCTTCCAGTTTCCTCCTTGATCCACTGATTTATAGGATTGTGTTTTTTAACTTCGAATTTGTGAATTTTGCTGTTTTCTGTCCATTTTTTACTTCCAGCTTCATTCTTTTGGGGCTAGAGATAGTGCTTTGAATAATTTCAATATTTCCGAATTTGTTGAGAGTTTGTCTATGAGGTAACAATTGGTCTATCCTGGAGAAAACTCCATGAGTACTTGAGAAGAATACATATCCTGCTGTTTTGGAGCACAGTGTTTTTTTATATGTTCTTTAGGTCTAATTCTCTAAAATCTCTTTTTTAATCAAGATGTTCTGCCTATTGCTAGGAATGGTATATTGAAGCCCCCCACTATGATTGTAGAGATGTCTATTTCTCCTTTGAGTTTTGCCAGTATTTATCTCAATCTATTTTGGGGCATCCAGGTTAGGTGCATAAATATTATGATTGTTCTTTCTTTTTGGTAGATTGTTCCTTCTATTAATACAATGTTCTTTTTTTGTCTCTTACAACAGTTTTGTGCTTAAAGTCTACTTTATATGAGAATAGTATAGCTACCCTAGCCCTTTTATGATTACTGTTTGCATGGAAAATCATTTTCCAACCTTTTACTTACAACCTATTTGTGTCCTTGTGTCTAAGGTGAGTCTCCTGTAGATGGCATATAGTTGTGCCACATATTTTAAATCCAGCCTATCAGTCTGTATCTCTTAATTGGGAATTTTATTCAATTAATCTTCAATGTTACTATAAAGGCAGTATTTAAGCCATTTTTCTTTAGACATATATATGTCATATTTTAATTTTGTTTCTCCTTTTACCTTTTAGATACCCTTACTTATAGTTTTCTTTTCTCTACTGTCTTTCAAACCTTTCTCTACTGTCTTTTCTTTTCAACCGACAGAACTCCCTTTAGTATTTCCTGAGGCTGACAAATTCTCTCAAGGTTTGTTTATCTGTGTATATTTTGACCTTTCCCTCATTTTTGAAGGACAAATATTTTTGGATACAGAATTCTTGGTTGTCCCTCTTTCCTTTTCTTTCAGCACTTTATCTATGTCATATCACTGCCTTCTCACCTCCATGGTTTCTGATGAGAAATCAGCACTTTATCTTATTAAGCAAACATTATATGTGATGAATTTCTTTTCTTTTGCTGCTTTCAGGGTTGTGTCTTTATCTTTGGCATTTGAAAATCTGATTTTGTGTCTTGGAGTAAGTCTGCTGGTAATTATTCTACTTAGAGTATTCTGCACTTCCGGACATGTACATCCAAGTCCCTCATAAGAGGTGGAAATTTACCTACCATTACTTCCTCAAAAATTCCCTCTGCCCCTTGTTCCTTATCTTCTGCCTGTGGGAAACCCAGAATATGTATGTTTCTATGTTTTATGTTGTCATCCAATTCCCTGATTCCCTCTGATTTTTTTCCATCTTTTGCCTATCTGTTCTACTATCTGTGTTTTCAGGTGTCCTATCTTCCATTTTGATAATCTTTTCCTATTGCTTTTCAAATATGCTGTTTTGTGATTCTGGTGTGTTTTTAATTTCTTCCATTGTGACCTTCATTACCATATGATCTGTATTTGTATTCATGTTGGCAATTTCTTTTGTATGATTATCCAGTGTCTTTTTATTATTATTATTTTTTCATGATGTACCAGGGATTTAGCCTAGGAACTTGTATATGGGAAGCAAATGTTCAAACCACTGAGCTACTTCTGTTCCCCCATCCCCTGTGTCTTTTTAATATCCTTGATCTCTTCCCTCATCGCATTGAATTCATTTAGGGTATTTGTTTGGACATCTTTGGTAATTGTTCCACATTCTGTGTCTTCTCCTACATTTTAGTTTGTTGATTTGACTGGGCCATATCTGCTTGTTTTTTAGTATGGAGTATAATCTTTACTGATGTTTAGGTGTCTGTTTATCTAGATGGGCATATTCTCTCTTGTATAGAGTTATATATTGTTTGGCTTTGGGCTAAGTGTATTCTTTGACACTTGGTTCTTATTCTAAATTTTACAATTGTCTGTGTTTAACTGAAAAAAATAAAAGAATAGAGAGAGAAAAGTAAAGAAAATTTTATATATAAAAAGAAAAGGAAAAAAGAGAATAAAAACTAATAAAATATAAAAATAAAATCAAAACAATAAAGGAAAAAGGAAAGGACAATAAATAGAAATTAATAAAAAAAGCAAGGAAAATTGGAAAAAAGGAAGAGAAGAGAAATAAAAGGTATAACCACCACATAAAAGGTTGGCACCTGTCCCAGGTCACTGGGTAGGCTCTTTCCTGTTGCTGTCCTTGCCTGCCAATCAGTCCCCTGTGGCCTGCTTTCTGCAGGTGACCAGATGAGGAGAGATGGAGGGAGGAATGGAGAAAGGGAGAAAGGAAGGAAGGAAGGAGGGAAAAAGCAAGGAAGGAACAAATGAACAGACGGAGAAGAAACAAATGTTTAATAAAACTAGCTGGGTCTCTCTTTCAGGTCTCCTGCAACTGACTAGGACCCCTTGTCTATTGACTGTGTCCATCAATCAATCACCCCACTTCCCAATGCTCCACAGGTACCCACGTGAGGAAAGGGAAAGAAAAAAACAGGAAAAACTTAAACAGGCCTCCCTCGCAATCCTCTGGTGACCTGCTAGGTCCCCTGTCACTGGCCTGATTGTCCTATTTCTGGTTGCTCAGGGCAGTGTAGAGCTGCCCAGAGAGTCACCAGAACAGTTCTACACTGCTCTGAGTGCCCCACCATCATCCACTTGCCCAGTGTCCAGCTGGGGACCCCATCATAAGTCACCTCACCACACAACAACCCTCTGCCTTATTGCCCTATTGTCTACCACTCCCCCAGCGCCCAGCTAGGTCCACCCTCTTCAGGCACCTTTTTAAAAAAAATTATTTTTTATACTTTTTAAATTAAAGTTAATAGATCACAAAGAACATTACATTAAAAAAAACATTAAAAACATAAAAAAATAAGAGATTCCCATATACCCCACTTCCCACCTCAACAAAAAAAGTTTCATTAAAAAATATAAGAGGTTCCTATATACCCCCACCCTCAACCCCACTTTCTACTATAAAACTATTGTGACTAGTTATAGAAGAAATTGTAGCATTGAGGTTGAGAAAGTGACCACAGTAGTTGCAGAGGGCAGGGAGAGGGAGATGGAAGAAGAAATGTCATGTGGGGGCATTTTGGGGGACTTTCATCCTAAATGATATTGCAGGGTCAGATGCTGGTCTTTATATAACCTCCCTTAACCTACTGAATGTACTGGGGGAGTGTGTGAACTACACAGTAAACGATTATCTATGTGGTACAGCAGTGCTCCAGTCACCTTTTTTTTTTTAAGATTTATTTTTATTTATTTCTCTTCCCTTCCCCCACACCCTGGTTGTCTGTTCTCTGTGTCTATTTGCTGCATCTTCTTTGTCCGCTTCTCTTGTCAGCGGCATGGGAATCTGTGTTTCTTTTTTTTGTTGTTGTGTCATCTTGTGTCAGTTCTCTGTGTGGGCGGCACCATTCCTGGGCAGGCTGCACTTTCTTTCACGCTGGGCGGCTCTCCTTACAGGGCGCACTCCTTGCGCGTGGTGCTCTCCTACGTGGGGGACACCCCTGCATGGCATGGCACTCCTTGCGTGCTTCAACACTGAGAATGGACCAGCTCCACATGGGTCAAGGAGACCCCAGGGTTTGAACTGCGGATCACTCATGTGGTAGATGGATGCCCTAACCACTGGGCCAAGTCCACCTCATCCAGTCACCTTTTGATAGACCACATAGAACCATGGGTAACTTCATGACCCTCAATCTTGCCTGCCTTCCCACAGTTTCTGGATGAGGAAAGCAGCCTGCCTTTCCCAATTCTTCCATCTTGGATTTCTCCTGGGATTTTGGTTCTTATTTCAGGAGGTACCAGGTATTGAACTTTGTACATGTGAAACATGCTCTCAACTACTGAGCTACATCACTCCCAGATATTTTCTTAATCTGCTAAAATTTTGGTAATTTGTTATGCAATATTAGATGCAGATACCCTTTATCAACCTGTGAAAGTTTCCTTCTTTTGCAATATCATAACACATTGTTTTTGCATGTATTTTAAATTGCACAAGTCCTTTTACACATCTTTAGAGATGATCATGTAACTTTTCTCATTTAATCGTAATTGATTTCATTTCAATTTTTATCAACATTTAATTTCTGGGAAATATCTTTCTTACATTATCATTTTTAATATATAGCACTAAATTATATTTGTTAATACTTAATTAAGGATTTTTGTATGGATATTAATGATAATGTTATTTTTTTGTAAGGTCCTTTTCAGGATTTGGTTTCAAGTTTATTTTGGATTTACAACAAGTAGGAAAGGAAGCTATATTTCTCTACTCTCAGAAAAATTTGCATAATTTGAAATTATTTCTAACAAAATTATTTAAAATTCACTAGTGTAGCTCTTTGGAACAGGTGATGTTTTTTATAAGAATGTTTTTATGGTACATTTTTTCTAGATAGACAAAACCAGTTTCACAATTTTAATCAAATCCTACCTTTTTAAGGATGTTTGTTTGTCATTATTTTCTAATGTAATTATAATTTTCTAATGAAAACTCAAGTCTTATACTTATGTGTTTTCTTTCTGGGTGAGTTTTTTATTTCTCAGATTTTGTTTTGTTTAGTTTTCTTTTATGCCTAATAGTGATTCACATTGTATTCATTATGCTTTCTACTCTTTGATATTCTTAGTCCTGAGTATTTATTAACTTTATCTCAGATATTATCTCTTCCAATAATTCTTCTACCTCATTTTGCTCTCCTCTAGAGTTGAAATTATGCATATATTATGCCATTTAATATTGTATCACAAAATTCCCAAAGACTTGAATAAGAAATATTTTATAATTTTTTGTTATTGTATTCATCATTATTTTTCCTTTACCTCAAATTGGATAAATTGAATACTAGTGCACAAGTTTACTGATTTTTCTTCATCTGTATGGAGCAGGATATTAAGACTATTCAATAGATTTTTCACTTTAGGCATCATAGTTTTCATTTGTAGAATTTCCATTTAGTTCTCCATTGTGGTTTCCAATTGTCTCCTAAAATTTCTGATTTAATTATGCATGCTATCCAGCTTTTCACTAGGTTTAAAACATATTTATTAGATTTGTTTTATTTTCTTATCTGAAAATCATAATGTCTGAGTTATTTGTGTTTTAATTGTAATAATTGTACTCTTGATGATCATGTTTTTTCCTATATGTGTTTCAGCTTTTTTTAATTTATTTATTTATTATTATTATTATTAATGAAGGGCATTTGTGTAAAAGAACAGGATAGACTCAAGTATAGTATATTCTCCTGCTATAAAGGAACATAGCCTAGGCTTTGTTGCAATTTTAATTACATTCATCTTACCACTACTTCCAAATCTATGTATTTGTACACATAGTAAACGATAAAGATATTTTTTCTTAAGTGCTTGGTTTAGAAATAACTGAATGTCTTTTATGTCTTTGAGTTGCCATAAAATAGCTTTACTCAACATTTTTTTCCCCTGAGAGCCTTGGTCTGAATATTTTAACTTACCTTATCCCCAAAAGAAGAGTCTCTTGTCATACAGGATATTTTTCTACTTCCTGCAATTTATTTTATTTATTTATTTTTCTTTTAACTGTTACTCCTGGATTGATTTATGGGGAAATTACCTTAAACCTTTGCTAGTTTGATACTTGTCTAAAACATGAGCTCATTTTTTTTCTTTTTTAAAATTTATTGACGTTTATCAGTCATGTATAAACATACATAAACAATAAGCGTAGAGTAAAAGTTGTGAACTTATAAGACAAACGTATATAACATCATACAGGACTCTCATAATTCACTAATAACTTGCATTGTTGTTAAACCTTTTTAATTAATGATTAAAGAGCATTGTCAAAATATTACTATTAACCAAAGTATCTTCCAACTCCCATTAGTATTATTGTCTTTATATCATTTATATATGAACATACATAAACAATACATGTATAGTAAAAGTTGTGAACTTACAAAGCAAACATGCATAGCATCATACAGGGTGCCATACATCAACCCTCTACCAATACCTTGCATTGTTATGAGATATTTGTTACAAATTATGAAAAAATATTGTCAAAATATTACTACTTATTATAGTCCTTTTCTTATATTTGGTACATTTTCCCCATAACCCACCCTATTATTATTTTTAAATATATTTTTTTATGACAGAAGTTGTAACCTTATAAAACAATCATGCACATGTTTAGAATTCCCAACACCCCCCACACTGTGGTGGAATATTTGTTACAAATTAAATAATATCATCCGAGTATTACCTCATCCATGGTGAACACTTGTCACATATTTTCCATACTGCCCCATTATCAACACAGTACATATTTGGCATAAATGCAAGGATATTATATAATTACTGCTGACCACAGTCCATAGGTCACTCCAGTTGTATCTTTTCCATGCTTCTCCACTTTCCCACCACCCTGCAATAGTGATGTACATTTGCTTTAGCTAACAAAGGACACCTTGCATCTGTACCATCAAACACAATTCTCATTCACCTCTTGGTTTACTCTGCTATTCTGTTCTTAGAATATTCTCTAGCATTCTGTAATTGGCATTAACATACCTAGACTACAATTTTCAGCCACTACTGCATTTATAAACTAGCTGTTACTATGTGTTATCATTTATTCTATACATTTCCATGCTTTTACAGTAGAGCTAATTAAAACTGCTACATACATTGAACATCAGTAGTCCATCTCAGTTCTCCTCTTATCTCCTTTAGGAATCCACTACTTAACACCAGGTCTTGAAGCTGTTTTCCTACAATTTCTTCCAGAAGTTTTAATCCATTTTGAGCTAATTTTTGGATGAAGTGTGAGACAAGGGTCCTCTTTCTCTCTTTTGACTCTGGATATCCAGTTCTTTCAGTACCATTTGTTGAATGGACTGTTCTGCCTGAGCTGTGTGGGTTTGACAGGCTAGTAAAAAAATCACTTGACCATGCATGTGAGGGTCTGTTTCTCAACCATCAGTTTGGTTCCATTGGTCTATGTGCTTAAGCTCAATTTTAATTCCATTGTGTTTTCACTGGTCAGTCAGAAAGTGAATTCAACTAATTCATGTAGGTATGAAGTACAAAAGTCAGACCTCTTTGAAGATGGTTTACCTGGCCCTGAGTATCATGTGCAGAGATAAATGTGTTATCATTCTACAAAAATAACAGCGCAGTGGCCTAAAAGATAATATGCAAACATGAAAAACATATACTGAGAGGCAAACAGAATAGTACTCAGTCTAATGAGAAAACATGGTTAATACCAATTATCTCTTAGGACATTGAAGGTTAGAGAATTTGGGATTTAGGGACTTGCTTAGGGGATTGTGTAATTGCCGTTGGTGCCATCGATTTTGTAGAATATGTAAGGACACTTGTATGACAAAAGGAAAGCATTTAGAGCACTCATCCTCATGCAGACCCACTTACGCAAACTGAGGGAATGTCTGATTTCTTAAGACTGGTTCTACAAAGCCAGTTCTGAATATACCACATAGCTGTAAGTGCTAAGCCAAAGATCATTAACATAAACCCTTCTAACCGTTCCTTTCCACCATAGTTGTTGGAGATTTGGACCCAAAGGGGATCGAGAATAAAAGAAAATGAAAGAAAGAAAAAGAAAGAACGAGAGAGAGAGCTGGGATCAGGAGTCTGCGAGTAATACCTCCTCAGACAACTTTATTGTTTACAAGGGCTTATTTATATACCCAGCGTACATGCCAAGAAGCAGGCATATGTAGCCTACATGCCCAATAAGCACAAACATAGCGTACATAACATTAAGCAGCAACACCTATTAACTATCAGCATTACCTATAGTCTAAGGAATTTAAAAAAATCTTATCTCAAGGTACAAGGTCTAAGTGTTCTATTCACTACAAAATGTATGTGCTCATCTTTTCTTTCAGCCTTTAACAGCTTCATCCTATTTGCTGGGAACTCTTAATTACCGCATTCCTTAGGATGCAAGCATAGCCATGGAGACAGCACTAGCATGGAGATGGCACGTCTCTCCTTGAGAGGCCACTGTGCCTCAGTTTCCAACAATAGCCCCTGTTTTCTGATAGTCCATCTGCTATTAAATTCATTCAATAAGTCACTCATCTAGGTATTTTAGTTTTCAATTCTGTAATGTCCTTTGATTCTTTATGGATTCCAAGAACCTGGTGAAATTTTCCACCCTTTCATGATAGTCCAACTTAGACTTTGATCATCTTCTTGCAAGCTTTACTCCTTGTTTTTGAATGTTTTGATTCATATTTTTAATACCAAGCAGCTTTGGAATTTGGTAAATATTTCAAAAAAGGTATGATCACTGTGTGTTTAAGTCCCTATAAAGTCTCCAGTGTTTGTATTCTAGCTCTGTGCAACTAACAACTCTTGGCTAATTTTCCATTCACAGCTACAGCCATATGCTATTCTTAGCCTCTTCCTGTGCTTAGATAAGAAAGTATTATCAAGGAAATGTGGCTATCGTTTGACAGTTTCAAATCAAATTTTCTTCCAGTGGTTTCTGCTCTTCTCTTATTCTCAGAACAAAACTCATAACATCTTTCTCTTCTGGACACATGGAAATTATGTGAATTTTACTTTGTCCTTCCTGACATCAGAAGGAATGCATGCAGTTACTAAAGGAAATACACTAGCCAGTGAACGGCTTGCCTGGCAGCCAAGAGAGCCCTCAAACTTCAGGCCTTGCCACTGGTGCCTCACCTGTCCCTTTTAGGGGAACACATTGAAAAACTAAACTATTCCCTGAGGAACAGAAGTGGGTAAAGAAAGAAGGAGAGTGCCAGACCCCAGAGTGAAACTAGCTACACCTGGATGGTCAAATTTTCATCTCCAAGGGGGCCACCTACACCCTTGTTCAACAATACCACCAGCTAACCCCACTGAGAAAGACTGCTTTAGGAGCCCTGTTTGGGAAATACTACATTGCCAAGATGGCTTTGCTCTACACCACCGTTAGCAGCTGATGGCAGACCTGCAATGAAAACCACCCTTCCCTAGGTCCCCAGGCCCTGACCAGCATCCAACACACAGAAACTTCCCCTTCTAAAGACGTAACAATGGACTTTACAAAAATAAAACCTAGTCAAAAGTATAAGTACTTACGATTAATAATGTGTACCTTCTGTGGCTGTGCCAAATACTTTCCTACCCATACTGAAAAGCAAGAAAAGTAACTAGAGTTCTGCTCTGAGAAATAATTCCCTGTCATGGGATACCCTTATCCCCTAACCAAGTTCTGTAAAATCAAAACAAAACAAAACAAAACAAAACAAAACAAAACAAAACAAAACAAAAAAGGCATCTGGTAAATAAATCTGCTCCCATTAACCCTCCTTAAAGTCAAATGCCCCCTGGACCTTCAGGCTAGTCACCTTTTAAAATTCTGTTCAAACAATCATGCCCAATTATTCAAATCTTCAAGGGAAATCTCAGGCTCCTAGGAAAAACTGGCCAGGATTCTACCTTCCAGCAGTTTTAGAAAACCCTAACCCAAATACACAAAACTGTCCATCCCATTATGCTACCCAGGACACACACATTTACCCAGAAACCTAGTCTGGGTGAAACAAACAAACAAACAAACAAAAAACCCAGCAACTAAAACAAACCCTTCCAGCCCACCTGGATGGACTCATATACTGTTACCCTTGTGACCACCACTGCTCTCAAAGTTTCAGGTATAACCTCTTGGATTCATCATACTAGAGTTAAAAGGGCACACTCCAATGAAAAACAAGATGACTGGACAACTCACACTGTACCTGACTGTCCCTTAAAAATTTGAATTTGCCTGGAGTCACTGAGAATCACAGTCACTTGGCTAGATAAATTCCTGTTCCTTGTAATTCCTGCTCCTCTTCAAAAGGCTCAGATTACTGTTTGGAACTAAACTAACAATTACAACTCCCAAAGACTGGAATGTAGTTTAAAAAAAGACTAATCTTAATAATGTGCTCGTGTTTTGTAAAATGCTTTACTACCTAAATTGTTTTTCCACTTAACTCAAGTAACATCCTATAAAAAATTATAAGGGCATTAAAGGGGGAATTGTTGAGAAATAAAAAGCATAACCTTGCAGAAAAAAATATCTAATGAGCCACTCCTGCCCCTGCTTCTGTAAATCAGTCCATAAGAACATGGCCTTGCAGGAGAATATCAAACAAAGGAATCCCGTCCCCCACTTCTGTAGTCTAACAAACCACTTTGCCCCCCACTTCTGTAAATCAGCCTGCAACCTTGCACCTGCCTTCTGCCTCTATAACCCTACTTGCAAAATTTTGCCTACCTATGCCTTAACCAATAAGGGAAAGTCATGCTGATCCCACATAAAATCCTATATAAACTTATTAAAACTGGAAAGCAGGCCTCAGAATTTGGAGATTTAATCTTCTCTGGGCCCCTTGCATAATAAATCTGTTGTTCCACTTCTCTGAGTACCATCTTGGGTTTCTTCTGTGTTTCAGAACCCCTGGCTTTGCTGCAATATTTTGAGAAGAAATCTCCCAATTAGTTGATGTTCTTCATGTCTCCAGTTTTAATATTTCAGAACAAAGTGACTTCACAAAACTCTGTTCAAGGCTATACACTTAACCTTTCACACTTATCCAAAATTGGTCAGTGCCTCTAGGAACATCTTCAGATCTTCTGCACAGCTCTAAATAATTTTACTCTCTATTGGATTATATTCAGGCTAGTCCATACTTTTTACATATATGATGTGAGAGCAGAATCCTGTGGTATTACCAACATACCCAGTTTATTTTTAAAAAATCAATTTTACTTCTTACCAGGGGGAGAACATTTCCAGGCAAAGTCTTGGCAGTACCTTACAACAGGGAAGACAAGTTTGGAATTTATGAAGGATGGAAAGTTTGGTTAAATTTGGCTCCTACAAAGCAAGATTGGTAATACCAGCAAGGCAATGGTTTTAAGGCAAGGGATTCAGAGAAACTTAGCAAGTATTTTGAGTATTGAGGTTTTCCACACAAAGAAAAATCCTAATCAATTGCCAGAAAAGCAAAAGCTGGTCCTGTGCAATTTGCTCATACCAGGAAACATAAAAGCAGATTTAGCATAGTAATATCATATAAAGGGTCTTCTTCGCAAACTCAAACACAGACACACTTACTATTTTCCATCAGATATGATGTTAAAAAGTTAAGTCTCAACTATATTCTCAACAACTACACATTTCTAGAATGCTTGGCTTCCACATAGCTTAATGATACAATATAGGTTTCTTTTATCCTTCCCTTCCCTCTATCTCTCAGTTATTGCTGCTGATATCACATTAACAAACCTAGCTCCAAGTGCATAGGGAAATATATTACTACTGTCTACAATGCAGCCAGAATATGTATTAGCTGACCTGATGGCAAAATCAAGAAGTAATTCTCTACCCTGCCCATCTGCAAAGCAAACAAGGAATTAATCATTAAAAATCTCACAATACACCCACACAAATGAATATGATTGGAGTGAGGGAATTTTTTTAAATTACAAGCATAATAAATTTGTAGTCAGAAATTGGTCACTCTTAAAGCAATTTAACGTTTAATGCTTGTTAGGAAAGTGATAACTAACATTAAAATTATTAATCACTCTAACTGATATGAACTGATTTAGCTCTTTTTTTTTTGCAGAGGAAGGAAATGAAAGCAGTGCTCTTCAAGCACTATGATTATTTTGAAAGATAATAAAATTCCCCACCCTTCCAAGAAACCAATTGGAAGATATTTTAAAAAAAAACTATTTTTTCACTAAATTAGGTGACATTAGCAACAATCTAAAGCAGTCATCACTTTCAATGATGAAAATGTAACAAAAAAGTTATTTGCACCACAACTTGTAAAATATAATGAATGTATGTAGCTAATTTAAAGACTTTGGAAATTACAAATGTCTTTATAATCAAGATAATCTTTTGTTCCTAGTTATTTTGAAAGAAATATTTACAGATCAATTCACCTGCAGTGCTAAGAAACTGACTTCTTCAGAAACACAAACACGGACATTTATTTGCCTTCCTGGACTGAAGTCAATTGATAAGCGGCAAGGGAGAGTTCGACAGTCTGTGTGGAATCTTTATAAGATTATAACTTTGTATTTGGGAAATAAATTTCTTGTAAGTACCTTAAGTTTGAATCTGGATTTGTACTTATAAATTCTTTTTGAAAAGAATATGTAAGGTATTCCAAAAGACAATCTTCTCTATTTTTTCCTTTTGTAAATGTATATATCAATTATTATATCATCTAGATCAACTGTATAAATATATTAACTTGGGATAGTAATGTACTATATAGGCCTCTTATGTTGATAAAATGTTGCTTTATCTGTCACATAAAACATTGAAAGTAAAGCTTGCTTTTTAAGAGTCCAATAATTAGTACAGAGCACATATAAACACTCAAAAGGAAAGGATTTTTGAACTCTGGCAAAATAAGCATCACACACAAACTATATACATATTTTTATATATGTTTACTCTTTGTATGCAAGCAAATGATAGCTAGCTAGATGATGATGATGGTGATAAAATAATGTGTATGTGACCAATATATTTGTGGACTTTCACTTACAATTGGTTTCTTTCAATAATTATATTTATGTGGATTAAGATTGCCATATGCATAGCTGATGTACGTTTGAGAGTCAGTATTCTGTGACAGTGAACATATTCAGCAGTGAGTCTATTAATTAATCTTAGGCTGCCCATGTATTGAGCTTCCATGTTGGAAGTACATGTAAACTATGGAAAACTGGTTTCTATCTTCTATAAAATAAAGTGAAAAGAGATATGAAGAAATGTTTGCCATTTTATCTTAAAGAAGCAGTAGGGTTGCAATTAGAATTGATGATAAATTTTAAAAGCTACCTGATTTTTTCTGTTTAATAAGGTATAACAATAGGCATATATAAGAAAAATGTTTTAAAAAATAAATGGCTGTAAAATATTCAAAATATTTTGAAAATCAGTTGATGGGAAATAAGGAGAATTGAGACTAGAAGAAAAGGAGTTGGTCAGTGGAGAAGTAGTATAAAGGTAAACTGCACCCTATGTCGACAGGCTGCAATGATCCCTGGGAGTCCAGACAGTAGCAAATACTTATTCATGACTATCTTGAGAAGCCAAAACAGCATGACTCTGTATATTAGTTCAAGAATGTAGTGCTATTTGGAAGTCATTATAGAAGGATTTGCATGAACATTGTGAAACTTAATATAATTTCAAGGTTTAATGGATAACCTTAATTTTCTGGGAAACCAGATTTTATCAAATGCCTCCTTCTAAAATGTTCCTGACTTTTTCAAGACTTCTTTGATCCATGATCATCATTATATATTCATAATATTGATATGAGGTGGTCAGTGTATTCGGCTTTATTATCATTTTATAGACTGTGAATTTGACACAAACAACAGCTGAGGGAATGAAAAATGCATGGTTTAACGTGAATTGGAACTAAAAAAATGATTCTCTGTATTTCTGGACTTTCTTGATTAAACTGTACCACATGTATGTCTAAGATTTAGAGAAAGGAATTATACTCCTTCATTACTACAACATTCTTCAACATCACCTCTATGATCACCATAGAAGACATATTTAATTATGGATCCACGTAAGAAAATACATGAGGTAGTTTAAGATATTTATATTTACATATGGATGCAAAACAAGGATGCTATAGGATATCACATTATCTGTGAGCTTAAAACATAAGCCTTGTAAATGAAAAATCAAAATTATAAACCAAATGTTATAGATAAAATTGATTATACTATCTTGTACAGAGAAACTAAAGTAAAAGAGCAAATATATGCAAGTATAAGCAAACTTTTAAGGGAGGATAATTGCTATATATGATACATTTTGTAAATATTAACAAAAATTCTTTGAATAGAGACTTTGAATATCCCCAATTTGCACATTCAAACCAGATAAGTGGTAGAGTGTAATATTGATAATTCCTTACAGTGTTTTTTCTTTCTTTTCATCATGTTAGGATGTGTATGATTAACTGCTCCATGATTTATCTCTACTCTCTGGCATTTTTCAAATAAAGAAACAAAACAAGAGGGGCAAAATTAGATTCTGTTATAGCAGTTTAAATCTAATTTGTAAGTAGGTGGCATAACTCATCTTCAAATTTTAAGATTTTTACTTGTGATATTTATTTTACTGTTAATCTTTGATTTAAATTTTCATTCACCCCTCTAAGAATCAAATTTGCTCTTAAATTAGGTGTGAGAAAGTAGGAAAGTGTTTTACACTGAAAATTTAATCAATCAAGAATTCTTAATTGAAAATCCATCACTGAGATTTATGTGAAAAAGAATAATGAAATATATTTAAAGCAAGATGATGGAGTCAGCTCAGATATTTGATATTTAATTGCCATACATTCAGGAATGATGTGGGATGGAAAATAAGATTTTCAATTCCAGATGGACAGACATGAATATATCTTAATTCGTACTGAGGAAAGAACAATTAAAACCCTTTATTCTGTTTCATCATTATGTTTTATAATATAGCTTACAATTTATAATTTAGCCCTTTGTTCTTTTCCTCAAAAATACTAGTGTATACCATGAAAAATTGTTTTTTTAGATACAGCTCAAAATACAAGCAAAAACCTGTAAATCATTGGCCAACATAAAGGTAACCACTATTTCATTAACAAAGTGTTCATTAAAATTCTAAGAGGGAAGTGTTTTGAAAAATGGGTAAATATATAATTTAAAGTGAAAAAGAATTTTGCTATGGAATAGAGCTTTTGAAGTCCAATTGAATTGCTTGTTAAAGACAGTCACAATACTTCAGATAAGGAACATAAAATATATGATAATTTTGAATTAGTATATTATCAGAAAATGGAAATGTATTTCTGTGATAACTGTAAAGGAAAATTATTAAAAATTGACAATTAAGATCTCCTCTAAATTTTCTAAGGAAAGGTTTCAGATTTTACTATAGAAAATTCAAGGGCCTTTTCCCAATTTTATTTCAATTTTCATGAAAAGAAGAAATTTATCTTCAACATTCATGTTGGCATATATTCCTTATCAATCCTCACATTGTATATTTATCACAACTTCTTGGGAAAATGAATACAAAGATAATACAGTTTTCCTGTTTGAGTTCCAAACAGGTTTAACTAAGAGATATTTAAGTTGACAGAAATTTTATTCCAGTACCTCTGTGAGTATGTAAATTCCCATTAGGGTAATTTGACCAAGGTGAAACTGAACTTACTCTAAAAACCTTTGTCCAAAGTCCTAATGTTAATATCAATCAAATCATCTTGTTTTTCCCCTTGTGTATCTGGAAACTAAGATAAGATCAGTTTCCATTTTGTGGGAGGAATAATTATGTATAATTCTGTTGGCCTGGAAAGAAACGACATAATCCCTACACCAGGGGAAAGAAAACAGTAGAAAGAGTAATCAACTCTGAGTTGTAGATAAATAGGAAACTCTAACGTTGCCTCAGTTTATCATTTGAGAAGGATGCAATTTACAGTGTGAGAGTGTAAATGCCATGAAATACATTTTTCTGGTCAAATACAGAATCATGATCCATTCCCTTTTCTACTACCTATAGACATTCCTAAAAATGTAACTAAAAAATACTTTACAATGTAGGAAGACCTTAAAAGATTTAAAAAGTCTAAGAATGAGATATGGTTTAAAAGAATTAGTAGAGAATGTTGAATAATAGTTTAAAAAATGCAAAATAGCATAATACATATATGTTTTAAAATTTAGAGTAAGAGTCTTACTGGGCTGTGATGGCAGCGGTATGGCAGAATATGGGATCTATCGCCCTTAAGAAATATTGAAATATCAGAAGATCTTGGGAAGATAGTCAAAGTTGCAGTAACTGGATGTACACCAAATCAAAGAAAAAGACAATTTAAAATGAGGACAAAAACTGTGCTGTGCCTTTGCTTGCTATTTTCCCATTCCCTCTTCAGCTTGGAGCATCCTGAGTCCATGTTCCCAGTATGGGTCCCAGGTTCTGGAGATTTCAGAGTAACTCTTGTGTGTCTATTGGGGTGTGTGTATATTTGCACCCATACCACCACAGACAGCCAAAAAAATTGATGCATGATATTAATCCTGGCTTATCAGTTTCCGAACTTTCTCTGAACAGTGTAAGCAACATTCTTTCTTGGTAATAGGACTCAGAAAACTAAGAATAGAATGGTAAAATGGAGCTCCATATATATATGATCCTACATTTAGAAAATGCTGAAGAATCCACAAGAAAACTCCTAGTGGTGATAAATGAATTTGGTAATGTGACAAACTAAAACATCAATAAAAAATTCAGTTCTGTTTTTATACACAACCAATAAATAATCGAAGAGGGATATCAAAATAGCATTTAAAACAATAAATATCTAAGATTAAATTTAAATGAGTATGTAAAAGGCTTTAAAAAATTGGCTGAAAGAAATTAAAGACCTAAAAAGTGGAAAGGCATCTCATGGTCAAGGAATGGCAGGCTTAATGTGACTGAAATATCAATACTACCCAAAATTATTTACAGATTTAATATAATCTGAATAAACATCCCAGCAGCCTTTTTTTCCAGAAATGGAAGAGTTGGTCACAAATTAAAATGAAATTACAAGTGGTTCCAGATAGTCAATAACAGCTTAGGAAAAAAAAGAACAAAGTTGGAAGGCAAATACTTCCAAATTTCAAATCATTACAAAGCTATAATAAACAAAACAGTAACCTACTGTAAGAAAGACAAATAGACCAATGGGATATAATTGAGAGTTTAAAAATAATCTCTCACACCTTTGGCCAATCGATTTTCAACAAGGAGGCTAGGCTACATCTACTCAACTAGGAGAAAATAATATCTTCAACAAGTGATGCTGTGAAAATGGATATTCTCATACAAAAGAGTGAAATTGGACTCTTACCTCATACCATATACAAAAACTTAAAGTGGATCATCATTCTAAATTTAAAAACTAAAATCTTAAGAAGAAAACATGGGAGAAAAGTCATCAGGACATTGTAATAAGCAATAGATTCATATGTATGACACCAAAGACATGAGAAATGAAAGAGTAGATTAATTTGATCAAAATTAAAAGATTTTATCAAGACCTTATTAAGAAAGCAAAACGGTCATCTTGGAGACTTGGAGAAAATATTTAGAAATCCTATTCAGAATATATAAGGAAATCCTAAAATACAACAAGTAAAAGACAAACCATCCCAATTTTAAAATTGAGTAAAAAGACTTGAATACCCATTTCTTCAAAGAATATATACAAATGGCCTCTATATACATGAAAGGATGTTCATCATTAACCAGTAATGAAACACAAATCCAAACTAAAATGAGAGAACAATACACAGACACTAAGATGGCTTTTATTACTAAAATGGAAATAACAAGTGTTGGTGAGGGTGCAGAAAATTAGGAATTATCATACAGTATTGATGGGACTGTAAAATGGAGCCACTGTGAAACATAGCATGGCAATTTCTCATAAAGTTAAAAATAGAATTACTGTATGATCCAATAATTCCCTTCTTGGTACATGCCCAATAGAATTTAAATATGGCCCCAAACACATACCTGTAGAAAAATATTCAGAATGGAATTGTTCTCAATGTCAAAAAGAAATAGAAGATAAATAAATAGAGTGGGAAACAAAAACAAAAACACTTTTTAAAAAATTATACAACTAAATCCAAATATATCAGTGAGTACACTGAATGATAAATATCTAAACATTAAAATTTAGAAGTAGATAATGGATATAAGTTTGAGTCAACTCTATGCTATCTACATGACAATCACTTTAAGATAAAAGGTGCAGATAAATTAAAAATAAATGAATAGGGAAATCTTTACTATGCAAACAGCAAGCATAGGAAGCCTGGAGTGGCTATAATTATTTTCAGAAAAAATTGATTTTAAGAGGAAACATAGCACTGAAAATGGGAGCGCTAATTCATTAGGAAGACATAAATATCATAAATTAGCATATACCTAAAATCAGAGCTTCAAAATAAAGGAAGAAAAACTTAATTAAACTGATCATTCTACAATTATTGTAGGAGACCTTAAAACCAATCTTTCAGTCATTGATGTAACCCTAAAATATCAGGAAATTAATAAATAAAAAATAGATAATTTGAACAACAGTACCCAGAACAAGAACATAATATGCATACGTTTCAAGTATACTTGGTGTATTTTTAAATATAGTCCATATGCTGGGTCATAGAACAGGTGTCTGTAAATTTAAAGGGATGGATTATATGGAGTATCTCTTCTGAAGGCAATTAAATTAGAAATCAACAAAAGGAAGGTATTTAAGAAGATCTCAAATATTTATGAATTTATTAACATACTCGTTAAATGGGTCAAAGAAAATACAAGATAATTTGGAAATATATTATTATGAATGATAATGAAAATACAAAGAATCAAAAATATGGAATACATATATAGCAGTACTAAGTGTGATATTTAGAGTTGTACATGCTAATGTTAGTAAGAGGAAAATTTTTAACAAACAACTTAAGCTTACAATTTAAGAAGCTAGAGTGACCACGGTGACTGCTGAAGGTAAGGAGAGGCAAGAAGAGATACGATGTGGGGGCATTTCAGGACTTGGAGTTGTCCTGGGTGGTAGGTACTTCAGGGACTGATGCTGGACATTGATGTCCTGCCATGGCCCATTGGGTGGACGGGGGGAGACTGTAAACTACAGTGTAAACCTCTATCCGTGTGGTACTGCAGGGCTCCAAAATGCATTCACCAAATGCAATGAATGTGCCATGATGATGAAAGAGGTTGTTGATGTGGGAGGTGTGAGGTGAGGGGGTGGGAGGTATATAGGGACCTCATATTTTTTTAATGTAACATTTAAAAAAATAAAGAGGGAAAATAGATAAAAAAGCAGCAAAAATTATAGAAAATTGGATGCATAGTATGTATAAGGGATGAAATAATAAGAGCAATCAACAAAATCAAATAGACAAACAAAACTAATATCACTAAAAATATTTATTTGAAAAAATCAGTGAAATTATTAAATACCTATCAAGACTGATAAAGCAAAACAAAAAGAGACAATGGAAACACAAAATTCCAAATTAAATATGACAGAAATATAGTCGCTAAAGATTATGCAAATATCAAAAAAAAAGAAATTATGTAAATCTTTATGCCAACAAATTCAACCACTTAGATAAAATGGTCAGAAGTCATGCAGAGTGAAACACAGTTTTCATAGCACTATGCTTTGTGTTGTAGTTGAATTGGTCCTCAAAAATCTATCTGCAAAGAAAATGTCAGGTACTGATAGTTTCACAAGTGAATTCTATCAAACATTGAAGAAATTAATAGCAGCAATATTATACAAACTCTTCCAGAAAAGAAAGGAGAAGGGCTAAAGCATTTATGAGATCAATCCATTTATGACCAAAACATTTTTATGAGGTCACTAATTTGACTCATAAATATAGTATTAAGATCCTTGAAAATAAATGAGAATATGTGACCCCAAATCATCAACAGAGAAGCCAAGTAGAGATTTTCCCTGGAATGTGTGGTTGGTACACTCAAATTGATCGGATTCAATTTGGAAAAAGTACATTTATGGAAATTCTATAACTAAAATTATAATTTATGGTGCAATATTCAAGTTTTCCTCCTAAGATGAAAAGCAAGGTAAAGATGTCTTCTTTCACTATTTCTATTACCTATTTATACAAGAGAGCCTCAGTAGTACAATAGGGCAAAGAAAAATGAAATAAAAATTGCAAAGATAAAAGTACAGGTCTCTTTCAATAAGTGTTATGAAAGTATTATGACTTATTTACTTAAGTATTATTTACTTACGGAATCTACAAAATTATTAAAATAATTACAGGATTTATAATGTTTAAGTAGGAAATGTTAACTTGCAAAAGCTATTAAGAGGGGCTTTGCTCCTTATTCTGTTTCTGACATATATTCTCAGTTCACTGGATGCTGAAGATCCAGTGGGAGGCTGCCAGGAAGATTTAGGGAACAGTGAAACTATCTGATGGCAGGAACGACCTTTTTTAATCACTGGCCCTAAAATTGTACTGTGATATGAGTGTCAAATATCCTTTTACACTTTTAAACCACTGGGATACTTTAGGTATTGTTTTAGCTTTTAGTTATTTTAATTTTCTGGTGATTGTGACAATAGCTCATACTCGAAATATCCTTCTTGATGATAGGATAGGGATATTAGATGGGTTGCCCTAGTGAGAGATCATAGCAGTTTGATATTATTGATGAATTCCAAAAAGAAATATTGGAATATGTTTGTAAACTGCTCTTTTCCTCTGGGTGTATTAGATTGTATCAGATCCAGAGACTTTATGTTTAATTGATTAAATAATGATTAAGACTTTGGGCCAAGGGGTAGGGACTCACAGAAAAATTACACCACAGAGAAGGGAGTTTGGAGTTTTTGAGCTGGAGCCTGGGGAAGTAAGCACACAGAGGAGCTTGGTCATGGAATTTACAACCATTTGGGGATGGAAGGAACATTTATTTTACTAAAAGAAAATATTATATAAGTTAAAGACATAATATTTTAAGGTCAAGATTATCTTTTAAATTAACCTCATGGTTGAAATTGATTATTTATGTCAAATATACAACATAGTTGCAGTTTAGGTAGATAAGAAGCATTGACAATGACCAATATATAACTGAATTAGAATAGTGTTAGATATTTTCTTAATCATTTGTACTTTCCCAGCAACTATGCTGATACTTGAGTTTGAAATTAAAATAAAAACATTATGTTTTATTAATCATCATTAAAAAGAACCAAAATACTTATAAGAAAGAAGAATAATATAGTTTTACTCCTTGTACCTTATCACCCTCCTGATAAAAAACGTAGAAAACTTTTAAATATTTCTTGTTGTACACAGATAATTTCATCACCAAACAACTGGGTTTGTACAATTAGATTTATATTTTATTTAGCACTGGAAGTCATTTTATTCCATCAATAAAAGTGACATTATTTGCATTCAATGCTGACATTTATAAATCTGATACATAGAAACTTGATTTTTTATTTTTTGCCTTATTTTTCTCTATTATTAAATAATGATGAATTCTTCCTAATAGTGTCAACTTCTTTATTTCCGTTCAGAAGCAAATATTGAGCAACATATTAGTTTCACAACTATTTTCTAGGATCTATATTGATTCCAAGTAAGAATTTAGTTGTAGCTCTTACCTCTCAGGTCATTTAGTGTCAAGGGGAAAAAAAGCTTAGGAAAGGAATAAGCCAATTTGTAATACTAAGTGTATAACAGGAAGGTATAACAGAAGTGTTGAGTTCTCAGAGTTCAGAAAATAATATAAACAAAACATAGGCAAAGAATTCATGGAGAACTTACAACTTTAGACTTCAATTGCTTGAGAGAGAATTTTGATCATTGCTTTAAGATCTTACCTCTTTCCCATGATGATTGTGTTATATACAGGAAAATAAACAGGAGAGGGATTAGATTTCATGCTGTGTATAATACTGAGAAAAGATCAGAAGAATAAATAAGAGTTAATATTTAATATTAATAATAACTAGTGATTATAGAACATTTTATAAGTGCCACAACTTAATCAAGGCATTTTACCTAATATTAAATTATATAAATCACATCATAACTCTAAGAGTTGACAATTCCTGGCCTTTTTCATAAATAATCCAACTGTTGCACAGGGAAAATGATTGCATAATATAATTTGCATACTTTCACACAGTTAGTAGGTGGCAAAATCATAACCCAATTCCAAGATATCTGGGAAGGGTAATGCCCTTTAACCATCATATGTCACTTTCCTGACATTCTGTTTAGTGGACCACATGCGTACCCAACAGGATGGGACTAGTGTTGAGGCAAGAGGCACCTGTGTCACAAAACTTAAGCAGGTTTTCACTTTCAAGACTGTGCAAATACAGGAATAGTATGAGAATGAGGACCTTGTTAAATTTTACTACCTTGGACCTTCACCCCATTTCTGGATCTGATAAAAGGAAATGTAGAAATAAGTAATTACCAACAACTCAATAACTCATTATTACATACCTATTATAGTAAACAATGTGTTACAACTCTTGCAACTACAGATTTAAAGAACAAAATAGTATAACCATAATTATAGAAACAAATAATAATCATTTAAATTGATTAATTTGACACTATTATTCCATTAATTCTCACAAACAAGGAAGCAAATCTTAGAAAGTTTAAATAATTGCTAAGTATAACCCAGATAATCAATCATGGAAGATTAAGAACATTAGAAAAAGATAGGGATTGACTTGCCTTCACAAAACCTAAGTGAAATAGTTCAAATTATCCACTTTAGTGAGTCTCAATATCTTTATTTTTAAAGAAAACTTTATATGCAAAATGAAAGTTTTATTTTATTTTCTTTTTTGAGGAACAACAAAGATAATGGAAAGTGCACACTGCACCCTGAATCAAATACAGTAGCCAATATCTTTTCTCCTCTTGCTTCAAACATATACAGACAGGCAATAGCTATACTCCATGCTATATTTGTTTTCCTAGGGTTACCCTGTGTATTATGTCAATCTGGATCATTCTTCCCAGGCTACTTTTCCTACATAAAATTTTCTTATATTCTCCAATTAATATCCTACCAAAATACATTTATAATATTTTCCTATACGTAATAAACTATTCTCTCAATTTTCAATATGCAACCTGCATAATATCAACAGAATAATGGGATCGCTATGTTCTAGATCATCAAGTGAGAGAAGTAAAATAATGGTTGAAATAGGTACTTAAGAAAGAATGTAAGAAGACAATTTATGACATAGTGCTATTGGAAAATGATTGTGAAAATGCACTGAGGAATACAACAGCATTGTTAAGAAGTGTAATTCATGAAAAGTGAGATCAGATGGCAATGTTATATCGCTATCTCCAATAGTTTCAAAAGGCTGCAGTGTCTGTGCTTAAGCCAAGATACAATTTAAAGAACAGGCTATGAAATCCAGGAAGGTAAAGTGAAATGCTCAGGCTAAATTTATCTTGTATATAGATGAAACTCCAAGAAAAATTATCAGAAAAAAATCTACTTCAACTAACAGAATTTGTTCTTTGGGGCTTTGCTTTTATTTCCTGTCTACAGTGGTTTCTATTTGGATTATTCTTGGCAATCTATATTACTATACTGATGCACAATGGCAGCATATTTATGATAACAAAACTGGATACTACTCTCCAGATCGCCATACATTTTTTCCTTGGCAATTTTTCCTTCTTGGAAAGCTGCTCTATATCAGTTACTATCCCCAGAATGCTCATGGATCTTGGGATCCACTGAAGAAGAATTTCTATAGTTGCTTCATCCTTACGTTGGAAGCCACAAAATGCTTCCTTCTGGCAGTGACGGCCTATGACTGCTACATGGTCATTTGCAGCCCACTGAGCTATCCTTTAGTCATTAACCACATGGTGTGTATTCAACTGGTGGCTGGCTCATGGATCTGTGGAACTGCAGCCCAGACAGGGCAGACCTGCCAGATTTTCTTTCTGTCTTTTCGTGGATCTAAGCAAATCCCCACAACATTCCAACAAGACTGTGGAGACATCTTTGTGAATGAATTGGTCCACATACTTGCTGTTTTGTTTGTCACAGTTCTATTTATGTTAATATTTTTCTCCTACACCCAAATCATATGCAAATTATCTTCAGCCACAAATTGAGCCAAAGCCTTCTCTACCTGCTCATCTCATCTTATGGTTGTCATGCTATTCTGTGGACCAAAATGATTACATGTATAAGACCCAAACAAGTCATTCATCAGGAACTGACAAAATACTTTCTCTTTTCTATACCATTGTGACTCCCACGTTCATTCCCATAATATACAGTTTAAGGAACAAGGATGTCATAATGGCACTGAAAAAAATTTATGTAAATAATTTAGTTTGTTAAAGAATGAGATATATACAAGACATGTTTTTTCATATTTTTTTTTATTTTTTATTTTTTTTATTGACTTTGTAATAATATTACATTAAAAATATATATGTGAGGTCCCATTCAACCCCACCCCCCCACCCCCCCTCTCCCCCCCCAACAACACTCGTTCCCATCATCATGACACATCCATTGGATTTGGTAAGTACATCTTTGGGCACCTCTGCACCTCATAGACAATGGTCCACATCATGGCCATACTCTCCTCCATTCCATCCAGTGGGCCCTGTGAGGATCCACGATGTCCGGTGATCACCCCCGAGGCGCCATCCAGGGCAGCTCCACGTCCCAAATACGCCCCCACCTCTCATCTCTTCCTGCCCTTCCCCATACCCATCGTCCACCATGTCCACTTTTCCCAATCCAATGCCACCTCTTCTATGTGGACATTGGATTGGTTGTGTCCATTGCACCTCTATGTCAAGAGGAGGCTCAGATTCCACATGGATGCTGGCTGCCATCCTCCCATTTTCAGTTGTAATCACTCTAGGATCCATGGTGTGGTGATTGTCCTTCTTCAACTCCATCTTAGCTGAGTGTGGTAAGTCCAATAAATCAGATTGTAGGTGCTGGAGTCTGTTGAGGCTTTAATGTCGTTTGAAGAGATTTTTACCTTTAACTATACATTTTGTCTGACAATGCAGTGGTAATTATTTCCAGTGTATGGAATTTAATATTGAAAGAACATTCTATATTATTATCCAAATTATATACATATCAGCAAGTGGCAAATAATTCTATTAATAATTCTATAATTTTATTGGGTAGCATCTCCTCTAAATAAAAACTTGTGATAATATTTGATGTAATATAATCAAGCATAATGTAGACTCTATTATATCACTTTTTGCAGATGATATCATTGATTGTCCCATAGTTGTAACAGCCAATTTATAAATCAAGTTGGCAGTTGTGTTACATAAAAATAGACATCTAGTTTTATCCAGCAATGACTTTTCCGAATTCTTTGCAGGAAAAAAAGGACCTAAGGACCTTTCAATGAGGATGCAGTTTTATAAAGATGATCAAATGCAATACAAGTGAATATTAAGTATTTTATACATATATTATATTAATGATTTCTACATAAAGCAATACTATAATTTGATCAAACTAATATCTTTTAAAATATATTGATAACAAAATATAAAATATATTGATAACAAAAGGCAATGGGAAAATTCACACTTTTTTATATGTATATTTTTGGAGATGATAAAATGGATAAGAAAATTGGGAGAAAAGGGATAACTATATAGTTAACTATCTGTTATAAAAAATATGCACTTATACACAGACATACACTCTGACAATGATGAATGTAAAAATAATCATCAATTTTTAATTTGGGATATTTCAGTGTAAATTTTTCAATGATTTTAAAATTTTTCTATTCTGAAATTTGGTGTTTACTGCAATGAACCTGTAATCTCCATATAATTAGAAAAGGAATAAATTTGTATTTCTTATGGATAAGGAAAAGGATAGTAGTTAGTTGTGTTATTTCCCATTTCAAAGATATATAATTGATTTCATGCTTTTGCAGTAATCCATGCTGACCTAATGAATCCTTCATATATGAAGGCAACAGTTTTCTAAGATGCCATGATCTGTTATGAGGAAAACCAGATAGTAAATAATGTGATGAAGCATGTACCTGCTTTTAAGGCTTTTCCCTAGAAATGAAGCAAGTCAGTGCTGCTCACATTTACATGGATGTTCCTAACGCCAAGTACATAAGGAAGTATATTACTACTTTTACTTTTCATATTGGAAGTATATGTAAACTTATGAAATCTCTTTTATGTCTTATATCAAGTGAAAGGAAAAGAGATTTGAAGAAATATTTGCCATTTTCTTTTATAAAAGCAGTAGGGGAAGCAGCTGTAACTCAATCAGTTGGGCTCCCATCTACCATACGTGAGGTCCTAGGTTTGGAACCCAGGGCCTCCTTGTGAAGGCAGGCTTGCTTGCATGCCACAGACAGTCACCAACCCACAAGCACCATGGAGTGCTGCCAGGCCTGCATGCACTGTGGAGAGCTGACTCAGCAAGTTGATGGGGGGGCGGGGGGAGTGAGACAAGTAAAAACACAGAAGAGCATGAAATGAATGGACACAGAGAACAGACAACAAGCAAGCTGCAAGGGGGAGATGAAGAAAAATAAATACAGACACAGAAGAATGCACAGCAAATGGACATATAGAGAGCAGATGGCAAGCAAGCAGCAAGGGGGGACAATAAAAAAAAGCAGTAGGGTCACATTTAGAATTGTATGTAAACTAAGATGATTAATTAAAAAACCTATCTGATTTCCTCCATTGTATTAAGGAATGACCACAGACAAAATGAGAAATATATTTGAAAAAGTAAGAGACTGGAAAATATTTCAAAAGGCTTTGAAAATTTATTGATACAATGTAAGAAGAGACGAGGAACAGAAGTAAATGAAGTAGTCAGTGGAGAATCAGTTTAAAGGTAAAGGGCGCCCTATGCCGACACACACTAAAGGGACTTGGAAGTACAGACAGTGGAAAATATGTATTAATGACAATCTTGAGAAGCCAAAACAGCTCAGACATAAGTTCAGGAATGCAGGAAAATTTGGAAGTCATTATAGAAGGATTTGCCATAATAATGTTTAACAAAATAATTTCAAGGTTTATTGGATAATCTTAATTTTCTGGGAAACTGGATTTTGTGAAATGCCTGTTTCTCCAATGTTCCTGAAGTTTTCAGGACCCCGTTGCTCCCTGATCATCAAAATATATTCAGTGTATTACTGTGAGGTCATTAGTATTATTAGGCATTGTCATTTTATAGACTGAAATTGAGACAAAAATAGCTAATTGAGTGACAAGGATGCACAGTTTTCAGAGTAAATTGAAACTAAAAAATTGATTCTCTGGATTTCTGGCTGAATCTTGATTACACTGTGCCAGCTGCTTGTCTAAGATTTAGAGTAAAGAATAGCACTCCAACATTATCACAATATTATTTGACATAACCATTATGATCACCAGGGAACATATATTTAATTATTGATGCATTCAAAATGCATGAGGTAGGTTAAGGTATTTACATTCATATACGCATGAAAATACATTAAAAAATAGTATGGGTTTGGGGAAAAATACACCAAATGTAAGATAGGGAATATAGTTGGTAGTAATATTTTGACAACGCTCTTGCAGAGTTTGTAACAAATGTTTCACACCAATGCAAAGAGTTGGTGGAGGGTGATGTATGAGATCCCTGTGCGATGTTATGTATGTTTATTCTGTAAGTTCACGATCTTTACTATACACTTATGTTTATGTGTGTTCATGTATGAATGATATACTTCAGTAAAAAAACTAAAAAAAAAAAAAATGAAATAGGGTATCACTACCTGATAAGAGCTTAAACAGTAAGCTCTGGGGAGAGGATGTGGCTCAAGAAGTTGAGTACCTGCTTCCCACATGGGAGAGCCCAGGTTTGGTTCCCAGTGTCTCCTAAAAAACAAAAAAATAAAAAACAAACAAATGAAAAAATCAACTCAGGGGAGCCAAAGTGCTTCAGTAGCTGAGCACCAACTTCCCACATACAAGGTCCCAGTTTCAATCCCTGGCTCCAGTATGTAAAAAAAAAAAAAAGAAAAAAGAAGCCCTTGTAAATGAAAAATCAACCTCATAAACTAAATGCTATAGATAAAATTGATTACACTGTCTTCTGCAGAGAAAATAAAGGAGCAAATATCTACATGAAGAATCAAAGTTTTAAGGTAGAATACTGTTATTATTATATAAATGACACATTCTGTAAATATTAACAAATATATTTAAAATACTTTGAATATCCTTAATTCACACATTCAAGCCACAGAAGTGTATGTGAAGTTCAATATTGATAGTTGTCTACATTCTTTTTTCTAGCCTGTTACAATAGAGATAATTACCAGCTTCATGATTTTATCTCTACTCTATAGTAAATTTCAAATGTGTAAAACAAGAATAAGAGAGGCAAAATTAGATACATATCATACTAATTAAATAATTTGTAAGTAGGTAGTAGAAGGCATTTTCAAATTGTATAGGTTTTTCCTTGTGATATTATTTAATTTAGTGTCAATCTTTGTATTAACTTTTCATTCAACACTTCTAGGCCTCAATTGGTTCTTACATTAGGTGTGAGAAAAGTTGTAATGTCTTTTGTGCTGCAACTTTGAGCAATCAAGAATTCTGAGGAGTTGGCAATGCATCACTGATTCTTATGAAACAGAATGATGAACTGTAATGAAACAGGACTATGGAGTCATGTCAGATATTTGATATTCAATTGCCATACATTCAGGACAGAAGTGGCAAGTAAAAACAGATTTCCAACTCTCTCTGGATAAACATGAAGACAATTTCTTAATTCATACTGAGGAAAATATAATGAGTAGGATACTTTATTCTGTTTTAACACTGTGTTTTATAATATAATGTACAATTTATTATTTAGTCCTCTGCACACTTCCTCAAAGAAAGTTGTGTATACCTACCATGAATAAATATAGTATTTTAGATACAAATATGAATATAGGCAAAAAATCTCTAAATATTTGGCAAATCAAAAAGGTAACACAATTAAATTGACAAATTGTTAATTAAAATTCTAGGAATCATCTAAGAGTGAAAACTTTTGAAAAATGGATAAATTTATAATTTGAAGTGAAAAAGGAAGTTGCCCTGTGGAATTGAGCTTTTGAAGATCAATTGATTTCCTTGTTAAAGATGCAGTCACAACTTACTTGAGATCAGGAACATAAAATACATGGAAAATTATGAATTAGCATATTATCAGAAAATGGAAATTTATTTCTGTGATAACAGTGTGGCAGATTTATTTAAAAATTGATGATCAAAATCCTCTCTCTGTTTTCTTGAGTAACAATTTTTTCAGTGCTGCGATCACATCCTTATTCCTAAGGCTGTATATGATGGGGTTGAACACTGGAGTCACAAAGATGTAGAAAAGAGAGAACATTTTGTCAGTTCCCGAAGAGTGATGTGATTTGGGCTTCATATAGGTGATGCCACCAGGACCAAAGAATAGAAGCACAACTATGAGGTGGGAAGAACAGGTGGAGAAAGCTTTGAACTGACTTGTGGTTGATGGCAACTTTAAGATGGTAGAAATGATTTTGATATATGAACCAAGTATCAATAAGAAAAAAATCACGGCAAATAATATGGTAACTATATAGACACATATTTCATTAAGTGAAGTGTCACCACAGGCCAACTTGATCAATGCGGAAAAGTCACAGAAGAAATGGTTGATTTGGTTAGAACCACAGAAAGGCAGTGAGAAGACCAGGTATGTTTGCCCTATCTGAACCGGAATTCCACTGATCCAGGAGCCAACTGCCAGCTGCACACATGTCTTTTGGTTCATGACTAAAGGATACTGCAGAGGGTTACAAATAGCCATGTAGCAGTCATAGGCCATCACAGCCAGGAGAAAACATTCAGTGGCTCCCAGAATGAGAAAGAAGCACATTTGTGTGGCACAGCCCAGCAAAGAAATGCTTCTATCCTGAGTCCAAAGGTTCACCAGGATCCTGGGAACAGTGACTGACACATAACAGATTTCCAGTGAGGAAAAATTTGCCAGGAAAAAATACATAGGGGTCTGAAGAGCAGACTCTATCCTTGTAATTATTACAATAAGACCATTTCCTATCATGATAAATGTATAGATGAGAAAGAAAATTCCAAATAGGAACCCTTGGAGGTTTGGAAGGTCAGAGAATCCCAGGAGAACAAATCCCATCACTGAAGAGAAATTGCCTTCTGCTCTTTGGTCTGTATCTAACATCTGTGAAAACAATAAATTCAAGATAGAAAAGTCATTGTTATGTGCTTGAGTTGTTTTCTTTACTATAAAAAAGCACATTATGCTTTCAAAAAATCACAAAGTCCCCATGAACTATAAAAGATCTACAATATATATAACCTAGATGTTCTATAAAAAACTTCTGAATGTGTCTTTAAACTGTGGCTAAAAATAGCATTCCTTTACTTAAAATCATCCCTAAAAATATATCCTTATCTGGAAATAGGTGTGCTGAAGGATGGCTCTATTTCTTTCTTATTCATATTGAGCTATGTAATGTGCGTTGTTATTTGGCTTTGATCAGACTATTAGATGTGGATTAAACTTATATTAATAAAAATTTAAAATAAGAAATTAGTCATTATTGCAAATACATTAATAATTTTGGTTGGAAGTTCTTTTTCCTCAGCTTCCCTATTTTATGATATTTCTTTGAAGTTAATTGTATTTACTCTCATTTTTATTTGTTCCCTAAAATATTTGTAAGAGATACCGTATAAGCATGTTCAATGAATAAACTAGAAAGGTTGATTATACAGGTGATTTCTGTGAATTCTTGTATTCTAGTATTTCTTATAGTGAGGTCGACTTAATAGAAAGAAATTATAAAGAATTGACCAACATAGTACAGATATTAATCAACTTTTTAATATTGCCTTTGCATATGGATGTTAATTCCTGATATCAGCTGTGTTTTTCATTATTTAGAGTCAAAGAAAGAGAAAATTAAAAGGTTTGTAGTTCAAGCCCAATCTGGAACAAAATCCAGGCCATCTTTACAAATATATATATTCATTTTGCTTTGAATATCTTCCCTCTTATACAAAAGTGCTCTATGAGCTGCACATTAAGTCCCAGGTTTCTAATTCAGGATCTTCCAGATGATCCAATTACTTCCTGAGCTCTCCTGTCTTCCAAAAACACTTCTTATATTCTTTAGTATGTGCTATTAACTTAGGAACAATTTGTTTCAAAAATTTTGCTCTTACTCTCTCTCTCTTGCTCTCTCTCTCTCTCTCACTTTCCCTCCCTTTCTTTCTCATTAATTACCTCCTGAAGTGTATCTTACACAATTCTTTCTGTGATTCTGTGATTCTAACAGCACTCAGTTTATCTTCATAAGTGCTTGAATATTTGAAATGTGTTCAAACTGATTATGTCCTTTGTATAATACCTAGGATACTGAAAGAGAACACTCAGTCATATTCCAGTTTCTGAATATTTTATGTAAGGACCAAAGTTGGTTGTATGTCTTGAACATAGGCTTACATGGAGTATTTGAGGAAGAAATTTGACATCTAGGCAAGAGTTCTCAAACTCTTAGCAAATATGGTAAAACTTGAAAATTAATAATCATCTGCAACCATTTCAACTCTCAGGAGTATTCACAGAAACTGTCTTATTCAATCTTCACAATGTTGCTGTGAGACTGTTCTCTCACCATAATGAACCATGGTCTCAACATGTTCTATAAATTATCCAAGAACACAAGGCAGGTAAATGACCTGTGAGGTTTGAATTCAGACCTATTTATATCAAAATCCAAATTACTTTTTTACAACAAAGAATACCAAAGGATCATAATTTAATATGTTTTTATTGTTTCTTACTTGAGTATTTAATGAATACCACTTACTCAGTAAATGTTTCATTAATGAAGGGCTAACAATTCCCTCTGTTTACTAACATGTACTATATGCTCCTTCATCATTTAGTGTGAGGATATGGTATCCTTATTTTTGTGTTTTGTGTTTGCCTTTCTGTCTCAGTGGCACAGAGGCCTCTCTTATTCTCCAATGTTCTAATATTCTAACAGGAATACTTGGGAAAAAGAGAATGAAGTAAAATTTAAAAAATAATTGGATAGCAAATTAGAAACTGTTAATCTATAACTGACAGGTAATAATTTGCTTTGATATCTGTTGCAAATTCTTAATGAGAATTAATAAGAAAATGTTTCATAATTTCCCATATGTATTATGAATATCAATGACATATTGTAAGATAAAACCTTTAGAAAGGTAGGAAGTAGAATCATTAAGTAATTTCTATATAATTTCTAATTTCCATCTTAAATATCATTGTAACTAAATCTTTTCAAAACATTGGAATCTAGAGTATTTGCTCTATTACTTTGGAAATTATTCCATTTCTTTCAATTATGCTATTCAGGAACAACTTTATTGTAATATATTATAGTATATTATTTATTGATCAGATATTGTGATGGGTTTACAACATTCTTCAAATAATTTTAGTCACTCAGAAAATTTGAAAGAAAGAAGGGAATCAGTATAAAGATTCAACAGACTTGGACTGAGTATTTTATTCTAATTATGCTATATATTTGAGACTGATTAATAGTTTATATTGAAACATTTCATATTTATTGTCTATGGAGTCTCCAAGGAAATCACAATGCTCTCCTGGTGGTATCATACAGTGTATTTGCTATAAACCTCTTCCTATTATTTAAACTCAAACAACAGTTAGACAATTAAACTTAACAAAGTAAAAAGTCCATGTCTTGAAATTAAGGAAGGAAGGAAGGAAGGAAGGAAGGAAGGGAGGGAGGGAGGGAGGGAGGGAGGGAGGGAAGAAAGAGGCCCAATCCAAATATTCTCCATATTTTCATAAAACCAAAATATTCATCACAATATTTAGGAAAGGATGAAAGTTTTCCAATGCTTTAAATCCACTAAATCTGTACCTAACATTGGAATGAGATGTTTACATTAGTATAATTTGATTGCATGCATTTGCCTCCTTCTTGATACATAGAGGAGACCAAAATTTGTAGCTTCATTATTCTAAAACAAATTCTGTTCACAGAACTTTTTCTCAGAAGCCCTTCAAGAGAAGGGTAAATGGAGTCCTTGATGGTTTTGTTCCCTTAATTGAAGCTCTTTTATTACCCTTTAATTTCCTCAGGAACATGATAAAATTATTGTTTTATTTAGCTAATGAAGTTGTTGTTATAAATCCACTTGGTGGAGGACATTGCTAGTCCAGTTAGTAAATTTGCAGTAATTTTCAATCAGTAAAATAGAATGTGAAAGAATGAAAGAATATTTTAAATACATTTCCCAGAAGTTTCAGATTACTGTTCAAAAAAGTCTTTCTTTAAAGATAGTGATTTCCATCATTGTTGGTATGGTGCAAAGAAAAACATCCATAATGCCTTTATTTTAGAAAAAACATTTCAAAACTGTCCTAATAATTTTAATATATTATATTATAACATAACACATTTCAAAAGAATACATTTCAAAATGTTTCTTAAGCAACTTATCTCACCAAATTTCTAACAGGAAAACAGGAAGGTATAATTGCTGCCTGAAATGTAGTTTTAATTTATCAATTAATTAGTTTCTTTTCATAATAATCTGTAAATATTTGGGTTTTCTGATTTTTGGTACTTAAGATATAATAAACTCAGAAGATCCATGGAAAAATGAAATTAAGATGTTATTAGTTGAAAAATTATAATGTTCACCTTTATGGATAGGAATGAATTTCTTTCATTCTCTGATACAGAGAGTTTTAAGCAATGTTCTATTGAAATTAACTTTAAACCACTTGAAACTTAGGAGATGTAAAATGACTAAGCCCCTTCTAAAATAACTTTTTCTTTTAAAGCATACAGTGATCTTTATGTAGAAAAATATTAATTTCTTTCCTGTGGGAATGTATCATCTCCCATGTCACTTCTTAATTCATCTAACCCATTATACTTGTCTTTGAAATATTTTGGAAAGCAACCAAAAATATTCCAGGCTATAACTTTTCTTTTCAATGGTGTCTTATTCTACCATTCTTTCAGGTGCTTGATAACCTTTGTGTTTTGTTCTTTTCTTTTTAGCTATCTGCAATAATTAAGTGTGTTTTACTACTTATCCTCTAGTGGTTTAAAAATGTCTTTATTAGACTGAATTTTTGGCATCAGTTCAAGATAGATGACAAATTTAGTAGAGACTCAAAAGAGTTAAGGCAATTCCTTAACCTTCATAAATCTGCCTAACTTGTTACTTACATATAAGTAACATGTAGAAAAAATAAAGATGGTTCAAAATAGGTAAAATCTACACAATTTAAAAAGTTTGTGAAAGAAATTATCAGCACAGGTCCATAGAGAATTGTGAACTATAACTGAAGAATCATGAAATGGCTAACTAGAGAATTAAAGAATTGAATTGTAATGTTAACAGAAGTGTGACTTTTTCCTTTTAAATCATGTAAAATTTCAAATATATACAAAGTGGAGAGAATAATATAGATAATCCCCTTGTATCAATCAAAACATAATCATGTTACTTTGATTTCATATTTAAATGAAACTTATAGAACTGGGATAAATTGCAATTAGTCATTATGTATAAATACTTTTCATATTTGTCAGGTTATTCACAATATTTTCATTGAGTTTTATATAGAGAGATATATTTCAGGGACATTTATCTGCAGTTTTTTATTCTTGTCATGTCTTGTCTATATTTGATTTCAAAATAACCCTGGTCTCATAGAATGACTTGTGATGTTTATATCATTCCTCTGTTTTGGGAGGAAAGAGTTTATGACGATTGTTGGTATTTCTTTTAAAATATTTGGTAGAATTTCACCACTGAAACCATCTAGATTTTGGAACCTTTTTTTTGTGTGAGGTATTTTTTATTACAAAATCAGTTACCTTACTAGTTATAGGTCTATAAAGGTATTCAATTTTCTGCATCTTCTTGAGTAATTTTGGTGTGTGCAGCAATTTGTTTATTTATCTAAGCTTTCTAATCAGTTTGTGCATATATTCCTTTGTACATGGGATGCAGTTGTTCGAGCACTGAGCAACAATCTATCCCCAATGAGTTGTTTTAAATTTCATGCCATTCCTTTGTAGTAATCTTTATTTCTGTAAGGTTGGTTATAATATACACAAAAATAGAGATTTCAATTACTGTTTTTAATTTGCTATTTTTCACATTTTCCTTTAAATCACTTACAAGGGAAAATATACATTGTAACTCTATTTTTGATTACCTATGCAATTATATTTACCATGGCTCTATTTCTTTCATTTTAATTTATTTTCTGGTTAAACCCCTTTCAATAAGAAGGATTTTTTGTAATATTTCTACTGAGGTAGGGTTTCTAGCAAAAGAGAGTCTCAAAAATTGTTGATCTAAGAATGTCTTTATTTAGTCTTTACTTTTGAATGGTAGTTTTATTGGATATATAATTCTTCTTTGACAGACTTTTATTTCTTTTACAGTAATTTGAATATGTTATCCTATCATTTTCTGGCTTCCATTTTTCCAATGAAATTTAGTCATATTATTCTTGTTGCTTTGAAATTTTTTGTATTTGTATTTGGCATCCAAGAGTGAAAAATGATGGTCTATGTGTAATGCATTGTTACATATAACTTCATGTTTTTTATAAAATATGTTAAATTTTGGTGATAATTTTCTTCAAATATATTTTCTGTCCCTTTCTTTTTCTTTGCTTTTATGGAACTCTCAAAACATGTATTTTAATAGTTCTATGATATTCCACTGGTATTTGAGACTTTTTAATTTTATTTTTAATTCTTGTTTCTTTGTATTCATAAGATCATAACATCTTGACATATCTGTCTTCAAGTTTGCTATTTCTTTCTTCTGCCAGTTCTAATCTGCTATTGAGTACCTACAATGAAATTTTCATTCTTTATTGTATTTATTTTTGCATCTGAGATTTTCATTTGCCTCTTTTAAAATAATTTCTATATATTCCTGGCTTTTATCTATTTAATGAGTCATTTGAATCATTGTTTTTTAAAATTCTTTAAACAGTTTCCTTTATTTCTTTGAGAGTATTTAAAATAGTGGCTGTTAAGGAGACATTATATTCTAAGTCCAAAAACTGCCTCCCTCAGACACTTTCTATGGGCTCTGCTTTGTTTTGTTATTGGCATTTATCTGTATATGTGTCATAATTTCCTGGTTAGTTGCATTCTTCAACATTTTGGGTAAGTAATGAATATTTTAGATAATATATTGTCAAACCTCTGAATTTTAATTTCCTCCCTGGTTGGTTGTTGTTGCTATTTGTATGCTTTTTTAGTGACTTGCACAGACTAGTTCTGTGTAGTTCTGATTTCTGTACTGTGTGGAACCACTTATACCCCTGTCCAGTTGTTCTTTTTTTAAAGTTGTACTTACTAAAGATTATCCTTGGATCATCATAGCATACTGTCAGCCAGTGATTTGCCAGATGTGCTTAAACACCTTAAATCTAGTAAGACTTCTACTCTTTGTGATGAAATTATATGACTGGGGAAGCATACTCAATGTACATTCTCCTGAATTTAATTTTCTGCATTCAAATTTACATTCAGCCAGGAAAAATTAACTTTCTGGCACTCTTCTTAGTACCTCCTGAATATATATGTAGCCTTGTACATGTGCAGAATGTCTCAGATACCAAGGGTGAGAGGATCTTATCAATGTACTATTTAGCTTTTTTATTCCCCAGAACAGAACTGCCCATTAAATTTCTTTCTGGTCTTTTCTAAACATCACAGAGACTTTAGACTAGCTGTTGTAATGTGGGTCTTTCCTGATAATTTCCCCTGAGACTCCTAATATTTATGTCCTTAGCCATGGAATTTCCTAACTCTGCTAAAATAAAGTGTGGCTCCTCCATCAATGATAAGAGAAATGCTGGTCCTCATGTCCTGTACTGTGGTAAGTCTTTTTCTCCATGGACTGAGTAGGGTATGAGAGTATACTCAAGCTAAAATGCAACTGATCCCCGCAGCTCTTATTAAGGTTTACTTTATTTTCATACATAAACATTTCACAATTTTAGGTCAAAGTGCAGATTTTTGTCATTGTCATTGACATTTTTGTCCAGTTTTATCATTTCTGAATACTCATCCAACCACTCCAGAAATCTTTCCAATTGATTTTTGACAAATGTGTAAGAGTTTTTCAGTGTCAAAATTTTGCTACATGGAATTCTGTACACTAGAAAAAAAGACATGTTCTTAATTTTATTCCCAAGATGTGAACTCATTTATAATTAGTACCTTTTGAAGATATTATTTTTAGTTAATTTGTGACCAATGGAACCAGGATGGTTTTTCCTGCTATTGTAGGCCTTATAAGGAAAAATATTGGTGATAATCCAGACAACAGAAGTCAATGGAACCCAGAAGAGAAAAGAGAAGACAACACCATATGATACAAGGCAGAGACAAAAGCCAAGGAACCCAAGGATTGCATGCATCCAAAGCCAGAATGTTACAAATTTGGGGAGAGAGCATTTCTTGATGCTCTAGGCCTCAAAACCATGAGTCATTTCTCATTGTTTAAGCCAATTCTTTGCATGCCAGAGCACCCAGGAAACAAAGATTAAAGGTATTGTATCTTTAACATACAGTGCTGGACAATTGATCTTCTATTTGGAAAAATATTTACCTAAACCTAAAACTCATGCTTTATAAAAAAAAAAAAATTAACTCAAAATGGATCATAGATCTAAATATATAACATGACACTCTAAACATTTAGAAGAAAACATAGGAGAAATCTTTGTAAACTGGGGTTAAACAATGAGTTCTTAGATATGGTGTTAAAGCACCATTCACAAAAGAAGACACTGATAAGCTGAATTTATCAAAACAAAAACATTTTGCTCTGAAAAATATATTTTTAAGAGAATAAAAATTCAAGATCCAGACTTGCTGAAATATTTTCACATCACACATTCAACAGAGTAAATGTATATAGAAAATATAAAAAAAACAACTTCAAAAATTCAGCAAAAGAAGAAGAAATAACCTAATTAACATATGAACAAAAGACTTGAATAAATATTTCACTAAACTTGCTGTACAAAAGGCAAATAATTATGTGATAAATTGTTACCATCAGTAGCAATTATTAAAATGAATATTGAAAACAAAATGAAATGGTGTTTGAAAAATAAAATGGTGTTTTAATGTCTAAAATTTTAAAAAAATCAAAAATAAAAGAAAACAAAATTGGTGAAAAGTAATAGAATCACTACATGGTGATATCTGTGAATGCATGATCATGGTGTAGATCACCGTTTATAACATATTTGTCATCTATCTATGCCTTCATCTTTACACATACATGGATTTATTTCTCATTCTTTTATACTCTAAATAGTGTCCTCTATTGTATTTTGTGATTGTATGTCCATGTTTATCATGGAGGTAGCAGGTTATGGCAACAATTCTATTGCTTTATAGTCTCTACAATAAGAGGAAACACAAGTCACCTGATATAATTTGACTCTAAGCTGCATGCAATAACTCCTTGAAGTTTTAGGAATTTGAGCATTCAGGCATGTTTTGTGCAGGAAAAGAATTATACAGATGGCCAGACAGGCATTAATATTAGAAAACCATTAGTTTCCAGTGATATTCATTATTATCTTATTTAATTACAGAGAAAGTCTTAGCTGGTCATATGGTAGTGCAGTTAAAGTTTGTATTCTCTAGACTCTATTCCAGCTTGGTGTAGTTTTGTGACTAAATTTAGATGATGGAGCAAGGTTGAAGTTCTGCATGTTGTTTCCAATTTGTACAATTCATAAAAAATAAGTGACTGAAAGATTCATATTAAGGATGACAGCACTGTTCCAACAAATTTAGCCTTCTTTCTACAGAATTTTTCATGACAGAGAAATGTCTACCTAACTTTAGAGACACGATTTTTACATATTTTATAGAACAACTTAGTTTAAACCCTGTGTATTAATAAATTACTGATGTTCTCCATGCTTATATTTCTCAATAATCACAAAAAATATTCTTACAATAGATAACCCTTATTTAGCATCTACTTTATATGTTTTAGTAACAAGCTAAGTACTTTTAAAAATAATCATAATACAGTCAATATATATAAGGGCTTAAAAAGTTTAAGTAACTTCTTAAATTTGTATGAAATAGGTAGAAATATAAAATCAAAATAAGAGTATCAATAGCTAAAAGATTTCAAATGGTCCATTTGATTTCAAATGGTCCTATTACATGTCTCTGTCAGCTGTCACACACTGTCACACTGCAATAATGTTCCTGAAAAATCTAAGGACATCCAGGACTCCATAAACAAAATACAAGATAAACAACTCAGTTGTTTAACCTGAAGGACAACTTGGTTATTCCAAATATCCACCAAAAAAACAACTTGTGTAATATTTTCCTTTAAAAACCCTTGTCTAGGGTTTTTGCCAAGGTGAGACACAATATGGGCTGCTACCTGAGTATGTGCTCCTTGAATTGCAATTCTAAGACTCCCACAGAAATGCCTTTATTACCTTGCAGCTTAGTTTATTATTTCTTGATAGACAGATCCCTTGGTTTATGTTTCTCCTTCATCCCACTTGTTTCAACAATAAAAATAATCTCAAAAAGAAATGGAAAAAAAGTGATATGGGTATCTCATTGAAACAAATGTGAAGCTCTTCAGCTTTGTAGGAAGTAAGCTCACATACCAGTCTAAGGTATAACAACAGGAAGTTGTTAGTGTTAGAGGTTCCCTCTCACTAGGTTTGCAATAATTAATAAGATGTGACTCAGTTCCCCTTGACATGCATTGAGGAAAGACAAGTCACTTCCCCTTAAGCTTATGTGTCTAAAAGCACAACACTTCCCCAAAGGTTGAACAATGAAACCATGTGGAAATGGGAGTAAAGGGAGATAGAGACCTTCACTCCCTCCAGATTAAAGTGCTACCTGCTCCTCCAGCATTCTAAGAAAACATAACCCCCTACCCCACTACCTTCTAGTTAAGCAAGGGAAAATTTTCACTTCTAGGGCTTCCTACTGGCCCCTGCACCTTACTCAAACCCTGGGTCCCCCTCCCACCAACTATCATTCTCCACCTAGGAATGTATTGTATAAATTCAAGGCGCCCTTTCCAAAAGTAGGCTGAAGTCTCTCCTCAGACCCCTGCCATGCCAATCTTATACCCCCTCAATTGGGAGAGCTTTCCAATAAAATTTCTGCCTGCAATCAGTCTCTGTGTCCCAATGAGTGCCCCCTTTCCTCCATCAGTTTCTGCACAGAATGTCTATTAGACTAAGTGAACTTAATCTATGTTTTTCATTTTTATTAACATACTCTTTTAAGATTAACATTTTTAGGACAGAATTCCAAATCACTTGGTCTTAAACAATTCTGCACACATTGACTCAGGAAAATCCTTAACATTAAATCCTATTACAGGTTGACACATTTGGATTTTATTAGTAGTAGAAGGTAGTAAGATCTGAACAGGGGAAATATAATGATAAAGTTGGCATGGAAGTGGGCAGAACTTCCATTATATGCCAATGAACTAGGTGCTTTTACAAGAAACACATATAGTAGCTTATGAGTTCCCACATTGTTTGAAAAAGAAACTGTTCAGCATCATACTAAGTGTATTAAATGAATCAATTAATGAAATCAATATATCTTAAAATTTTATATGCAACTTCTAAATTTGCTATGATTTTCTTAATTGTTTATCTTTAATTGACTAAAAGTTTTGTCAGTCCACCACACTCAAATTAGACAAATATATCCCTAAAGCTTAAAATGAGTATATCTCCTTTCTCAATGTCTTCTTAGCACCATCGGCAATTGAAGTGCCATCATTTCTTTATTTTAAAAATATTTGACACATAAAAATTCATATGGCTATATTCTAAAAGGCAGGGATTTGAACACATGGCTTTTAAGTCTTTAACTGATGATACTCTGCTAAAGCATAGCTCTAATTTGCCAGGCCTTACTAGATATATCTGGAACAATATATCATAAATATATTATTCAATATGTTACTGAATTTCTATTGCAACGAGTTACATGAAACATATATGAAAATAAAAGTAAGAGTTATAGAAAGACTGTGTAGCAGTTTGATATGGTTATGAATTCCAAAAATATATATTGGGTTATGTTTGTAATCTGATCTGTACCTGGGCATGATTGAGTTATGAATAGGGTGTTGAGAATCCACCCCTTGGTGGGTGGGGACTCACATATAAAGGACATGGAAAAGAACAGAGTTGCATGTTCCTAATTTTGGAGTTTTGATGTGGGAGTTTGATGCTGAAGACTTGAGCTGGAGCCCCAGGAAGTAAGCTTAGAGAGGAGAGAGAAGCCAGCCCAAGGAAGAGAGGAAACTTGAACCCAGAGAAAAGCAGGCCCCAGGAACATAGGAACCCAGGAAGCTTGAACCCTCACAGACATCAGCAGCCATCTTGCTCCAAAAAGCAAAAATAGACTTTGATGAGGGAAGTAACTTATGTTTTATGGCCTGGTATCTGTGAGCAACTACACCAAATAAATATCCTTTATAAAAACCAACCAATTTCTGTTATTTTGCATCAGTACTCCTTTTGGTTGACTAATACAGAATTTGGCACTGAGGAGTGGGAAGTGCTTTTGCAATGGCCAAAATGCTGGAATGGTTATATAAATGGGTAATGGATATTTTTCAGAGGAATTGTGACATGCTTGGAAGAATACACCAACAGTTCTTTGAAGAGACTGCTGATAGCAATATGGATGTTAAAGAGACTTTTTATCATGCCTTTGAAGTAGATGATGAAACTATTATTAGAAACTGGAGGAAAGTGATCCATGTTTTAAAGTTGCAGAGAAGTTAGCTGAATTAACTCCTGGTGTTTTAAGCAAGGCAGGATTTGAAAACGGTGAACCTGGGTATTTAGCTGAAGAAATTTCCAAAGTAAAACCAGATAATTCAGCTTGGCTTCTTCTTGCAGTTTATAGAAAAATACTAGATGAGAGAGATGTACTGAGGACTGAACTGTTGGACACAATGAAAACAGGAACTGATTCTGGAAATTTCAAGCCTCTGGAGATCAAGCTCCCAGGTGAAAGTGCCCTATTGGAGAACTTGACTAAACTTGGGACCTGTAAATTGGGATGGAACATGCAGCTATGTCAGAAAGACTTGTGGAAATTCTTACTGTGTGATAGCTTGGATCCCTGCTTCTTGCATGCTAAACCAACAGAATTTTTGAGAGAGCTGTATGAGCAAAACCACTATCAAACTGGAATAGAAAGGACATGGAAAGGAGAGATTGAAGGAGAAACAGCTTTATGAGGAAACCATGGAAGCTGAGATCTGGAATTAAGACTTTACCTTGGCCCAAGAGAGGAACCCCAACCATGTGTACAGAGAGAATGAATTTGCCCCAGCAGTTTAAGAGGATGGATGTTCCTGTCTGATATTCTGGGAGAGTTTTGCCACCCCAGGGTACAGAGAAGGTGGAACACATTCCCCAAGAATAATGGTGGTTGAGGTCAACTCACAGGTCTGAGAGGGGTAGACTTGTCCCACATGGATTAGGGAAAGCCAGGTGGTGAACTCGTTGCTCTGAGAGGGTTGAGCCTGTTTGCTAAAGGTTAGGGGGAATGTTATCTTCATGTCACTGTACTGGGGGTGGGGGTGGGGGTAAAACTTTAACCCAAAGATTGGGGGTTGAGTGAGTTGTGGCAATCACCCCAACCCTCTTAGAGGGGGAGGTCTGGAGCTTGGTCAACACCCAAATGCTTGATGAGGGTGGAACCAAGAAAATGGTCATTGGGCAAGTATGTGGAAAAGGTAGGTTCCCATAAGCCACAAGGAGAAGAAACCATCATCTTAAAATGGCTCTCAGACTTTGAAATCAATGAGAGAATTCCCTGCAAGTCTACTGAACTGCAGAGAAACTGACTCATGTTTCCCTCCCAATTTCTCCTTATTGTAATGAAAATGTCTTCTCTTTCTCTATCCATTTGTGTATTGGAAGCAGATAAATTGTTTTGTTATTTCAGAGGTCTATAGCAGACAGGACTTTGCCCCAAGACAAACTGAATTTCTTTAAATTGATTGTGATATGATTTAGTATTTGCATTGTTACTGATTTAAGGTTTTTTGAATATTGTAATGTCTTTTTGGAATTTAGAGGGTGGAATGTAGCAGTTTGATATGGCTATGAATTCAAAAATATATATTGGATTATGTTTATAATCTGATAACCTGGGCATGATTGAGTTATGAATAGGGTGTTGAGCCTCCACCTCTTGGTGGGAGGGGACTCACATATAAAAGGAATGGCAAAGAACAGAGTTGTGGGTTCTTAATTTTGGAGTTTTGATGTGGGAGTTTGATGCCGAAGACTTGAGCTGGAGCCCCAGAAAGTAAGCTGACAGAGGAGAGAGAAGCCAGCCCCAGGAAGAAAGGAACCTTGAACCCAGAGAAAAGCAAGCCCCAGGAAAATAGGAACCCAGGAAAACTTAACCCCCACAGATATTGGCAGCCATCTTGCTCAAAAAAGTAAACATAGACTTAGGTGAGGGGAGCAATTTATGCTTTATGGCCTGGTATCTATGAGCTCCTACCCCAAATAAATATCCTATATAAAAACCAACTAATTTCTGGTTTTGCATCAGCACCCCATTGGCTGATTAATACAGACTGAGAAAATACATTAATGGCAGTATGGTAAAATGTGTTGTTGATTATTTCAAACTATTTGAGTGGCTGGAAGAATGATTTAGTTCAATTAGAAATTAACATGAGAATGGAGCTAATCCCCAGGCACAGAACATTTCTTGCTTAAAAAGTACTATTTGTTCTTACAACAGAAAAATTTTTGAAGATGATACCATCTGTTTCAATAAAAATATTATCTAATATTAATTTTTCCCTAAATTTATCTCAGCTTTTATTTTCAATTAATAAAGGTAAGCATGAAATTTTCTCAATACAAACAGGTAAGCCTGAACTATTTCTGTTCAATATCAAATTTATTTTTGCATGCATCTGTACTTTTTAAAATATTGGCAAAAAACACTCAGTTCCTGAAAATGAAAAAAAAATCTTTGATTTTTAAAAATGTTCAAATACTGTTTCATATAACCTTTGTAATTTTCTGACTTTCCTGATTGTAAGATCAAATGAAAACAAAATCCAAAGCACTTTGTAACATAATAGGCCAATATATCAAAGATTAGTGCCATTGTTATAATCATCATAAATGCTAACATTTATCCAGTGATTATATGTGTTAACAATGTATTAAAGTGGTTTACATGTATTAGATCTGGATTATCTCATTAAAATCAAATTATACCTAAATAATGAGTATGTTACTATTGTGCATTATTGAATTGATATCAAAGAACTTGTATAATAAAAATCCAATGATAAACAAACCTGAAAATATTATGGACGATTGACCTGTTTTCAATTTTATCACTACAGAATTCTCAAAAAATTTTTTAAAAAAGCTTTCTCAATTGCATTTTCCAATTCCTAATTTTTACTTCCTTTCTTCAATTTGATTTTATAAACTTGCTTTGAATATAAGCAATATACATTTTCATGATAGATTTGGTAGCAAATAACACAATCCCTACATCAGAGAAAATCGTTAATTCACTGAGGTGATCAGAAAAATAAACATGAAGTATGCCAGTGAATAAAGGTGTCAGCATGTAGCTGAATTTTCTAGTGTCTTTCTTTGTGTTGTATAAATAGTAGCTTCTAATAGTTCCCAAAACTCTTTTTTTTTCTTTTTTGACATGATTGTTTTTAGAAGTTGAACACAATTTGGAAAGGATTAGAATAATTGTATTTCTTTCTTTACCTATAGTTTTACATTAAGGATCTCATTTAATAATCACATAATGGTTCCTTCTTTTTATAGATAAAAATTGAGGCAATAAAAGGTCCTGAATAGATTATTGATTATGTCTGTTGTTGCTTTTACTTGCTAATTGTTTTGACACCTTCTTTTAGTTTAATTTTCAAATATATTACTCTTCACAGACAGATGGGAATAATGTAGAGAAGATCACAGAATGAGAGAAAAGCTTACAAAAAAGCAGAAATAATAAAGAGAGCAATTTCTAGGGCAATGGTTATGTCATCAAAGGTGGGGTGCATGATACAAACTATCCTAGAAAGATGTGGAGATTCATTCAACAAAGAATTTTGATCGTCTTCTGTGTATTAGGTTCTGGATTGAATTATATAAGTCATTAAAACATGCTTACAATTTTGTAGAATATTGTACTGAAAGTATAGCATGGGTTTTGTAGTGTTAGAGACTTGAATTCACATCTTAGTAATGTCACCTACTATCTACTTTTTTCTTACCAGTTTTGAGATTCAGTTACAGCAGCTTTAACAATCCCTGCAATCAAATTTCATTGGAAGAATTGTGTAAGATAATGATTTCAGAAAGTCTATATATCTTTAGAACTTTAGTATTAATCTGAAATATTGTAGATGATAAATGAAGTTATTATTTGCTTTTATATTTCTCAGTCACAGAAAATGCTCATGATGCCCAAGTTTTGCATGGATGGTTACTTCTACCCTATTTATTTCTACTGTTTTTGAAACTGAGCTCTTATCCATTGTTCATCCTTAAGTTCCTTAGCACATGTTTATAGGTGTGTCTATTCAGTGTAATGATTCTATGCCATTCAAATTTGTTAACACATTATATAGAAGTAATCTACCATATTGTGAAAACAATGAGGCAAGGTGTTTCTTCTGCAACCATGAATGAAAAGGGTATAATTCCTTTATATACTCAATATGAATACACACATTTAATGTACGTTTTATTCTATTAAGAGAAGGATTTTGCAATAAAGTTGCTTCTTACACATTGAGAATTATTCCAGAAAAGCGACCAATGTGATTCAGTTGTAATTTTTCCAAGGAGTTGTAAATTAATTATTATAAAAATGTAGCATACATTGCAGAGAAAGATATATAAAATACTGTAAGAAACTTATATTCTAGATGAAGAAATAAGAAAAATGAAACTAAAGATTGAAGATCACAACCCAACATATTCATGTTGTACGCACATTTATGTATTGTAAGGAAAATACTTAAGACAGATGAGGAGAAAAACAGTGATTAATGAGGATGTGAATGATTTAGGGAATTATCATGGATGAGTTGTAGGTTGTGGTTGATATGTCTATGAAATAGGTTTATAACTCAGGATAAACATGTGCATGTTCTTATTAAAATTGTTTGCTTGAACATAGGAGATAAGTGAAAGTAATTCTGACCTCTTGAGGTTTCTTAGACAGGAAGACCATTTTAGAGCTCCTTTCCCTCCCAGTACAAAATCTGAATAAAATATATGATTTCTGGCTCAAATAACATCCATTCCAATGAAAGTCCAGTTTAAGAGTTTAAATGGCATCCCACAATATTTTGGGGATGAAATCATTATTTTTATACTAGAATGCATAATTTAAAAGATTTTGGAGATTATACAGGAAAGCTACCATGTTTTTATTAAATCTATTTAAATTCTTCATTACAATACTGTTTTAGAAGTCTTACAAACAATTTACTTGTGCAAAAAAATTAATTTTAGTTGATAATAGGAAACACGACAGAGAGAAAGGAAGCAGGCCAACTGAAAAAGGGACTATTTGCTGCAATTGAACATAAGTACTGACTGAGATTTCAGGTGCTCAGATAAAAAAATAAAATAAAATTACATGTCATGACTAGTGTAGCAGTTTGATTGTATTTATGAATTCCAAAAAAAGATAAGGATTATGTTTGTTAGCTGGTCTGTTCCTATGGGCATAATACCCTTTATTGAATTAAATTCAGAGGGTTTCACTTTTAGTTCATTAAATCAAGATTAGGGCTTTGATCCAACATGTCATTAGGGAATACAGGTTTGGGATCCTGCCCCCTTAGGGTCTCTAGAAGTGAGCTCCACAGACACAGAAGTAGGTACACAGAGAAGATACACAGAGGAAGAGAGACAGCTTCATAGACACTGCAGGGGCCCTGGGAAGAGAGATGAGTCATTCACCTGATAGTTTTCAGCTGACCTTGTGAAAAGACCTGAGCAGCTGAGCCCAGATAGAAACATCCCCAGGAAGAAAGACAAGCCCCATGCCAGCCTACAGCTAAGATAAGTAAAAGTTGGACCCATGGAGCCTTAAGAGTGAAGAGGAAAATTGAACCCTCATTACATCACCTGCCATCTTTCTTCAACACTTGGCAACAAAGTTTGGTAAGGAAGTAACCTTGAGTTGGACTCTTAGGGCCTTATAACTGTAAGCATTTACCTCAGATAAAAATATCCTCCATTTCTTCACTCTGCACCAGTCCTTTTGGCTGACTAATACAACCAGAAATAAGGAAATAAAATAATATAAACCTTAACAAAAAAAAAAAAAAGAAAGTAAACACGGTTCATTTTCTTTGTTGACATGTAGAACTAATGGCAGATATAGTATTGTTGTTATACAGAGGTGAAAAATAGGACATTTATGCTAAGTTTATACATGAGAAAATCAATGCCTTTTCTTGAAAAATGAAGTAACTTGTAGTTCTGATTAAATTATTCTTACAGATGAAACATGAAAGGAAAAAAGCAAAGGGTAATATTTCCACAGTGATGCAATTTGTCCTTCTGGGATTTTCTGACCTTTCAAATGTCCAAGGGTTTCTTTTTGGAATGTTCACCATGGTTTACATATTTATGTTAGTTGGAAACAGCCTCATAATCATAATCACCAGATTTGACTCTACACTACAGAAAACCATGTATTTATTCCTGGCAAATTTTTCCTCAGTGGAAATGTTATGTGCCTGTCACTCTCCCCAGTATTCTGGAAACCTTTGGACTCAAGAGAAAAGCATTTCTAAGATGAAATGTGCCACCCAAATGTGTTTCCTTCTTATGCTGAGGGCGACTGAATGTTTCCTCCTGGCAGTGATAGCCTATGATTGCTACATGGCCATCTGTAACCCACTGCACTATCCTCTAGTCATGAACCAAAAGATGTGTATTCAGCTTGCAACTGGTTCCTGAATCAGTGGAGTCCCAGTCCAGATAGGGCAAACATGTCAAATTTTCTCTCTGCATTTCTGTGATTCCAACCAAATTAACCACTTCTTTTTGTGATATCCCTCCCCTTCTCAAGCTGGACTGTGGGAACACATCAGTGCATGAGTTACCTGTCTATTTAGTAGCTATGTTGTTTGTTGCAGTCCCTTTTATGTTGATTCTGGTGTCCTACAACAAAATCATTTCCACCATTCTGAAGTTGCCAACAGTGTAAGGATGAGCCAAAGCCTTCTCCACATGTTCTTCCCACTTCCTGATTGTTGTTTTATTCTTGGGATCCACTACCATCACCTATTCATGGCCCAAATCCAATCATTCTTTAGGAACTGACAAACTGCTTTCTCTTTTCTACACCATTATGACTCCAGTGTTTAATCCCATAATATACAGTCTTAGGAACAAGGATGTTATAACAGCACTAAGAAAATTATGAATTAAAAATATCATGATTAGATTAATTTTATTACTGTAACATTTTTGTCACACATTTTTTAAAGAAACATTTCAAATTTTTATATTACCCCTTTAACCAGATAATCACTTCTGCCTGAGAATGTACTTTTAGAGTTAGCCTGAAATGTACTATACTTGGTATATACTGGATACATTAATCCACCTTCAAAATGCCATGTGTAAAGAATAATTTTTTCTTATAATAATGGAGTAAAAAAATAAATTTCATTTATTTACTAATATTTCAAATATTTTCTTGAAAGATAGAAAAACTGAGTATGTAATGACAATTTTATTTCTCTTCTTTGATAACACTGATAGAGTTTTTGTTGAACAATTACATCTTTTCAGCAAAATGGGATAGGTTCAGATTTAATATATTTTTAGACTTATTAATAAATTTGTCAGGATGAATCTCATAAGCAAAACAAGCTTTGGGAAAACAAGCAGTTGCCTTCATTCCATGTGATTTTTCTCTAACCCAAACTTGGATGTAGAAAGGAAGACATTGTTTATTTATTATTTATTTATTTACTTATTTATTTATGATAGTGATTTATAATTCATGTTCCCTGTGATTTTACTTTAGTATTTCAAGTCATGCTTTCTCCATGCAATTACTTTTATAATACTATTATTAATGTTTGCTTTGTACTACTCTTCTTTTTGCTAAATACCTTAGTATAATTTTTTTAAATTTTGCAATCCAAAAATTATTTTAACCTAATAACACCTTTATTTAAATATAACCTTACTTCTTCTCCATAAAATAGTCTAATTTTCTATATATAACTTCCCATACTTTCTAAACCTCTGAATACTCTACTTGGTCATATCCAGTCTGTTCTTGATATATTTGCCATACTTTTCATAAACTTATTTATTCTTATGTTGCTTTTAATTATATTTTGAGAGGTGCACAAACAGCACTTTCATCCTGTAAGTGCATATTTGTCATAATTTCTGGTCATTGTGTAATAAAGGGCCAATATTCTTTACAGTAGTAATAGGTTTAAAGCTGTTGCTTCAATGTATGTATGTATGCATTTTGGCATTTAGCACTTTTCAAGGAAAATATTTGTTTTCCATGTATGAATGTTTATATAAGAATTTTTGAGGTATGTACCTAAATTACCAAGTTTCTGAAATGCTGGAAGTGTTAGAATTTTTTGGGGGGAGTCAGTATATTTAAATTCTGAAAAGTATTTTCTTGACTATTGTCACACACAGAGGAACACATTCTGTAGTGCAATTCATGACTTACAGACCATTTTTCCCCAGAGATGAAAGATTTCTTATTATTAAAGCAGAACGATGCCTTCCTGATTAAAAATATATTTTAGTAAAAGTTTTCAAACACATTGAACATGTTATTTACAAATCTCAAATGATACCAAGTAATGTGTTAGATTAAAGAGGTTTTTTTTGTTATGACAACTGCAGAAATTATCATTTGTTATAAGATACAATACAGTGCTATAATAATGTACCTTATATATTATACATTATATACCAAATATATTATTGCACAATATATAACATAATATATTATATAAAATGCAGGTAGTTATATATAATACAGTGTTTATTGACATTATGGTGAATTTTTATTTAGCTACAAGACTCAAACCACAACCAGTTAAAAACTAATCCACTTGAAGCAATTTTCCTGTTCACTTTGGAATCGCCTTTTGGCTAGCATAAAGGAGTTGTGTATTTGTTAGTATGACTTGGATGTCATAAATGATTTGTTGATTCTTATTTAGTAAGATTAGTGTGGTCCGTTTTATGATGCTTCACTATAGGCTTGTTATATCTTCTATTCATATGCTTATCCTGGGTATATATTCATTTATGACACTAGCAAATATTGGATTGGAAAAGAGAAAGTGAACTTCTTTATATTCTTAAGTCCATGATAAACACCCAGTGTAGGGAGCTTTATTGCCTATGTGAAAGGTAAACTCTATCAATGAATTATTTGTCTATACCAGCCCCTCACCTAACCATGATCTGAGAAGATTATCTAGGATTATGTTGGTGTACCCAATCTAATCTTTCTGACTGCTGAAATCATCAGCCCTCCCTTTAAGGCTTTCAATTTACTGGGTGAGGCTTATATAATTTAATTGTTGGAGGTAATCTCCTTTGTGAATTGTAGATGAATCAGCCATACATGCAATCCTCTGATTTAAATGCACAAACAACTATGCAGTAACAATCAAGCTGATGTTTTCTTGACCAAGCAACTGGACACCATAACTTGGTAAAATTTATACATGAACTTATCACAAAGAGGATAGAGGATACTATAAACAACTGTATGCTAACAAATTGGATAGCCTGTACAAATTCCTAGAAGCAAAAAATCTACCTACACTGATTCAAGAAAAAATTAAAAATCAAACACATTAGTAACAATTAAAGAGATTGAATCTTTAATGAAAATCTGCCTAGAAAGAAAAGCACAGGATCAGATGGCTTCACTGGTCAATTTTACCAAATATTCCAAGAAGAACTAACACCAGTTCTTCTCAAACTCTCCTTCTATGGAGCCAATATTACCATAATAGAGATACCAAAATTAAGTAGCATTATAGACCTATATCCTTTTTCAATATACATGCAAATGTAATCAATAAAATACTAGCAATTGAATCCACCAAATAGTAAATAATTATATACCATGATCAAGTGGTATGTATGCTAGGTAAGTAAGGGTGGTTCAACATAAGAAAATTAATTAATGTAATTCAACACATTTATAGAATGAAGGAAAAGAAATAAATAACTTCAACTGATGCAGAAAAGACCTTTGACAAAGACCAGCTTACTTCCTTTGTAAAACACTTAGAAATTAGGAATAGAAGGAAAATTCCTCAGCATGATAAAGTTCTTGTAGGAAAATACACAATAAACATCTTGCTCCGTGGTGAAAGACTAATTCCACCCCCCCCCAGAGATCAGGAACAAGACAATAATGTCCACTATGACCAAAATTGGACTGAATGTTCAACATTGGACTGAATGTTCAACATTGGACTGAATGGTCTAGCCAGAGCAATTATACAAGAAAAAGAAATAATAGGCTCCCACATCGGTAAGGAGGAAGTATACCTTGTCTATTTGAAGATGACATGATCCTATATATTTAATATCATGAAAAGTTCATTAAAAAGATACTGAATTTAATAAACAAATTCAGCAAGTTGGTGTGGTACATCAACATGCAAAAATCAGTAGTGTTTTTAGGCACTACTAATGAACAATCTGAAGAAGAATTGAAGAAAAAATTCCGTTTACAATAGGACCTAAAGAATCGAATCTTTAGAAAAAACTTAACCAAGATTTAAATAATTGCAAATGGAAAACTTAAATAAAATAAAGTTTAAAAAATGGAAAACTATTACACGTTAATAAAGAAAACATGCCCTAAATAAATGAAAGAACATGTGTTAGAATAGTATTGTTAAGATTTCAATTCTATCCAAAATGCTTTATATATTCAATGGAATCCCAATAAAAATTCCAACATCTTTCTTTGCAGAAATTAAAAAGGGAATCATCAAATTTATATGGAAGGGTAATGGCCCTGTTACAGTTTGCAGCTGAAGGGACCCAAAAAAACATTTTAAAACGTAATCCATTCCTGTGGGTGTGAACCCATTGTAAATTTGACCTTTTGATGAGATTATTTCAGTTCTTAACTCAAAGGAAATCTGAGAGGACAGGTGAGATTGCTATGTGTATTGCCATGCAATGCACAAGCCAAGTACCATGTCTTGCCAGCTAGCCAACATTAAAATGCCAGTATTCAAGAAGAAACCTATGCCTTGATGATGCATTAATTTGGACTTTCTCTTTGCCACAATGCAGCAAGATAATAAATTACCATTGTTTAAGTTCACCCATTGCATGGTATTATCTTGAGCAGCCAAGAAAACTAAAACAGATCTCAAATTACCAAAACAATTTCAAATAGAAGAAAGAAGTTGGAGAACTCACACTTCCTGATTTTAAAACTTACTACAAAGATACAAGAATTAAAACAGCATATTAATATATCTCAATAAAGCTGCTTACTAAAGATACATAATCGTGTAACATAGCCAGAAAAAGCAGTTATATACAGTAGGGGAAACATGGAGAGATTGAGAGGTGAGGAAATTTCTTGTTTATTTTTTGATTATTATTATTAAAATAATGAAAATGTTCTAATAATGTTTGAAGTGATGAATGCACAACTATCTGATTATAACAAATGCCACTGATTGCACACTTTTGATGAATTGTATGTTTTATTAATATTTGTCAATAAAATTGATTTGTTAAAAAAAAAACAAAAATACACACAAGAAACAGCCTGTTGCTCACTCAAGAATGATATATCAACCAATGTCCAGTTGGAAGTTCAGAAATAAACCTTCACATTTAAAGGCAATTGATTTTTGATAAGGGAGCTAAATCCACTTAATGGAAAAAGAATACTACCTTCAAAAATGGTGCTGTGTAAACTGGATATCTATATGCAAAAGAATGAAGGTGGGTGCCTAACTTACACCATAAAAAATTAACTCAGAATGGATCAAAGACCTAAATATAAGCACCAAAACTTTAAAATCCCTGGAAGTTACAGGGTAGCATCTTAAGAACCTTGTGGAAGACAATAATTTCTTAAAATTTATACCAAAACAATCATCAACAAAAAATAAATAAATGGACATAATCAAAATTAAAAACTTTTTTTCCATCTTAGGACTTCTTCATGAAAGTAAAAAGACAATTTTCAGAATGAAAGAAAATACTTGGAATCCACATATCTGATAATGGTTTAATATCCAGAAAACTTCAAAAATTCAATGATAAAAAGGCAAATGATCCAATATACAAAATAGGCAAAATTCTTGAATTCATTACTCCAAAGAAGATATACAAATAACAAAAATCATGTGAAAAGATCATCAACATCATTAGCCAATAGGGAAGTGCAAATTGAATCAATAACAAGATATAATTTCACATGCACTAGAGTGACTACTATTACCAAAAATGGAAATTAACAAGTATTGTAGAGGCTATGGAGAATTAGGAACATTTATCCATTGTTGGTGTGAGTGTAATATGGTGCATGTTCTATGTGGACAGGGTGTATAATTCTTTTTTACATATTGCTGAATTCAGTTTTATAAATTTTTAAAATATATATTTGCATCTTTAATAAGATATATTGATCTGTAATTTTCTATTTTTGTACAGTCATTGTCTGGTTTTGGTGTTAGGATATTACTGGCCTCATAAAATAAGTTGTGAAGTATTTCATCCTCCTCTAATTTCTGGATGAAAGTGTGTAGAAGTGATATAAATTATTTCAATGTTTAGGGAGAATTCTACATCTGAGTTTTAAAATTTCTGGTTTGGAAACATTTCATATACAAATTCAATGTATTTGATGGTTATAAGTCTATTCCGATGGGTCAGTTCATTTTGATTGAGTTAGGGTAGTTTGTAGTTTTTGAAGAATTGGATCATTTATTTTATGTTATTGAATTTAAGTTATTTGTGGTATTTTTGTATTATCTTTTGAATGGCTTTTGGAAATGTATTGATGTACTCTATTGTATACCTGATAGTTATTTGTGCCTTCTCTTTATTTTTGTTAGTCTTGTTAAATTTTATCAATTTTATTTACTTTTTTAAGATGAGCTTTTATTGATTTTTCTCCAAGGATTTCCTGTTTCCAAATATATTAATTTCTGTCTTATTTTATTATTTCTCTGTTTCTGTTTGCATTGAGTTGAACTTTTTCTAATTTCTTAGGAAAGAACTTAGACTACTGACTTGAGACTTTCCATGTTTCTAATGTAAACATTTAATACTATACATTTCCCTCTCACCAATGTGTAAGCTACATTGTAACATCTAATATTTTGTTTATTTTTCTTTAATTCTATGTAATATTTAAACTCCCATTACATCTTCCTCCTTAATCCATTGATTATTTAGAATGTCTTGTTTATTTCCAAGTGATTAGAGATTTTCCCCTTGTTGCTTTTTATTCCTACTTTTATTTCACTATGGGACAACATATTCTGATGATTTAAATTTTATTAAATGTGTTCAAGTTTGCTTAATGTACCAGGATCTTGTTTGCCATGAATGTTCAAGGAGCACATGAAAAAAAAAATTGTAATATGTTATTGTTATGTGAAGTCCTTTATGACAAGTAGATATTGTTGGTTTATTGTGTTGTTCATAATTCTCTACCCCCTCTTGGTGGCCTGTGCCTTGGGTTGCTCCTTCCTCTGGCATGTGTGTAATAGTGTATTATGTCTTTTATTTTTTCTTATGGCTTTGTTTTTGAACACCCTCATTCTTGACTGCTTGGATTATTTGAGTATCTTTAGCATTCCTTTTTGACTAACCTAGTATTATTCAGCTGCATCTCTTTATATTAAGTTGTTAGTTGTAATTCAGTGATGAAAATGCACATATCTAATCTTTTACAGTCTCTTTATGTTGAAAAATAGAAAAGCATGACCTTTCAGAAGACTAACAAACCACTCCCGCCTTCTACTTCTGTAACTCCCTTGCAAAGCATGACCTTGCAAGAAAGTATCTAATTGCATATTACAGTAGAAAATTTGCCCACCAGCCCAGAAATGCATTAGCCAATAAGTTAGAGCCATGCTAAGTCTACAAAAATCCCTATATAAACCTGTAAAACCTGCAAGACACGGCTCAGAATTCAGAGATTGAGTCTCCTCTGGGCTCACGCATAAAAAAAATTGCTCATCTGCCTCTCCAAGTGCTGTTTGGGTTTCTCTGCCACTCAAGTAATGTGGGTTTGCTACAACATTTGGTGACCTGACTGGGAAACCCAACTGAGCAGGCCCTTTGAGCCTCTGGTTTGGGATTGGTGAATGTGGCTGATGGAGATCTCCACATGAATGAGGAGGTGCCACCAGTCCCCTTGATGGGCCTCCTTCGGGAAAGGATCCCTATGGGCCATGTCCTCTGACCCAGCCTGATTCAATGGAGAGGGCAATTAAACAACATAAAAAGACACCAGAAAGATAAGACCCTGGGGTTCTGAGTCCCAGTCAGGCCCATCTCTGGACAAAATGGGAGACTGGTCACCTCCCAAAATCTCAAGATTTGAGATTCCAGGATAGTGTATTCCCTTGGGTGAGACTCAATCTGAATGATTGAGAGAATGAATGGGAACTGCAGAGGTTTGCCTCTGCTGATCCAGTCTGTGGCTCCACAACCTGAGCTACAGTGTCCAAGTGGGCCCCAACCTACACTCTGTGGCTACACCATACAACATAATGGCTAATCCTGAGTCTACATGGACACCTTAACTAAGATGAGCCTAAGTTCTCATGAGAGATGTGGACAGGCAGGAATCCGAATGGCCTCATGAGAAGCACCCCTGCTTTGTTTGTCCTGTGTCACTGGTTCACAGATGGGATCATCACAATCCAAACTCACAGTCTTAGATTGCCTGTTAAAAAACTTTGAGAAAGGCTTTTCTGGGGATTATTGTGTCATATGTCCCCTGGAACTCTCTGGACCTTGTGCGAGTTGGAGTGGCCCACGTTTGATGTTGATTGGATCTCAGCAGGGACTCTAGATTTAACCAAGGTTCATGCAGTTTGGCATGTAGTCACTGGGACCCACAGCCACTCTGCTCAGTTCCCTAAATAGGGTTCAAAATTGCCCAAGCCCTACCCCCTTGGGTTTAACTGTGTGTTGGAAGGAAGGGTCAGAGTAGGTTCCTAGTCACTCAAAGGGCCAGACCTCCAAAACCTATTATTCTATAAGGACCTCTGGAGGAAGACACATTATCCCCACCATAAGTTCCAGCTATCCCAGGAAATTTCCCTGCCCCAGAACCTCCACAAGCAGATCTCCCAGAGACTCCTCCACCTTCAGGCTCCCTGGGCTCATCAGCCCACCCTGAGGGGGACCCTGAGACCCCTTTTGTGAGAAGACTTCAGTCAGTACAGCCTGTGCTTCAGATGCCCCTCCATGAAACACAGGGTGCAACCCAGATCAATGCAGATGGAATGATCCTATCCAGGAGGCAAAGACTGTTTTAATTAGCCTTTCACTACAGATCTCTTAAACTGGAAACACCACACCCCTTCTTATTCAGAAAAGCCTCAGGCTCTTATCAACCTCATGGTGTCCATTTTCCAACCCACTGCCCCACTTGGAATGATTGCCACCAACTCCTCCTAACTCTGTTCAATATGGAAGAGAGAAACTGGGTCCTCATGGAAGCCAGAAAGTGTTTGCAAGAATAGACCCCTGCAGATGTTTTGGAACCAGAGGAATGGGCCTGAGAGGTGGCACCAGAATTTCAACCAGACTGAGACTTTAATACAGATCAGGGATGGGCTGCTCTTCAGTGGTATCAAGAAGCTCTCCTCAGAGGGGTATGGGAAGGAGTGAGGTGGACCACAAAAATGTCCAAAATGGCCTCTGTCACTCAAAAGCCTGAAGAACCTTTGGGAGATTTCTGTGAGTGACTCTGTGAGGCCCTCAGGATCTATATCCGCTTTGAGCCAGAGTCCACAGAAAGCCAGAGAATGGTCAATGCAGCTTTCATCACCCAGGCAGCAACAGACATCAGAGACCTACTTTGAAAGCTAGACAGGTTCACAGGGATGAACATCTCCCAGCTCCTTGAAGTCACAAACAAAGTATTTGTCAATCAGGATGAAACTGCTGAAAAAGAAGCAAAAAAGTGAATGAAACAGCAGGTCTCCCTGTGCTGCCTTAGGGAATCCAGACCCAACCAATTGAGGAGGGCCACCCTGAAAAGGGGGGATTACCTACAAGAGAGCACCACTGGTGAGAGATCAATGGGCCTACTGTAAAGAAACTGAACATTGGAAGAACAAATGTCCACAAAAAGGCCAGGCTAACAAGGGAAATGTTTCCAGAGGACAATATCAGCACAAACCTCAAGACCACCTGATTGGGCTAGCAGGACTTGACTCTAAATAGGGGTGAATGGGCTCACTAGTACTCTGCCCCCATGAGCCCATAGTTAAAGTAAACATCAGGGGCCATCCAATGACTTTCATGGTAGACACTGGTGCCAAATATTCAGTAGTAACACCAGTTGCTCGCTTTAGCAGAAAAACAGCCAACATCATTGGAGCAGTTGGAAATAAGTCTAGCCAGTGGCCTTTCTGCCAACCCAGAACCTGCCAGTTGAGTGGCCATGAAGTAACCCAAGAATTTCTGTATCTACCTGAATGTCCAGTTCCCCTGCTGGGCAGGGGCCATCTAACTAACCTGGGAGCCCAGATTACCTTTAGATCTGAGCAGTTGACAAGTTTAAGCCTTGGGGCCAGCCTCATCCTCCTTGTCACTGTTCCCTGGAGCGAGAAGTGGAGACTGCATGAAGAGGAAACTTCAAGTCAAAATCCAGAGAGGCTATTAGAACAGTACCTTGAGGTTTGGGCTGAAAGAAATTTACCAAGAATGGCCCAGAACCATGCCCCTCTCATCATAGACCTAAAGCCTGGGGCCACCCCAGTCCAACAAAGGCAATACCCAATCCCCTGTGAGGCATGATTGGGCATGTTTGAATACATAGACCACCTAAGAAAAGAAGGGATTTCAATTCCATGCCAGTCACCTTGGAACACTCTGCTGCTGCCTGTAAAGAAGCCTGATGGGATGGGATATCAACCCATCCAAGACTTGTAAGCCATTAACAATGCCACCATCAACCCACACCTAGTTGTTCCTAACCTATACACCTTAATGGACAATTACCACCTGGTGCCACCTGGTTTACCTGTCTGGACTTAAAGGATGCCTTTTCTGCCTGCAGGTGGCTCTCCAGAGCCAGTCTCTATTTGCCTTTGAATGTGAGAATCTGAGGAGTCAGCAAAGACTCAATTAAGTTGGACTCAGGCTCCCTCAGGGCTTCAAGAACTCTCCCACCCACTTCTGAGAGGCCTGGTGGCAGACCTCGATTCCTACGCATAGGAAGATTTAAAATGTACTCTCCATTAGTACACAGATGACCTCTGGCTGGCTAGTGAGACAGAAGAAAATTGCTGGGAGGGAACTCAGGCCCTTCTACAACTTCTAACACAAACTAGTATACAGTGTCTTGGAAAAAGGCTCAGATTTGCCAGCAACAAGTTAAGTGTCTAGGGTTCATCATCTCAAAAGGGCACTGAACACTCAGATGAGAATGGAAAAAGGTAATTTGCACTATCCCAACACCTACCACTAAAATAAAGCTCTGTGAATTTCTGGGGATGGCAGGATTCTGTCGCATCTGGATCCCCGGTTTTGCGGCTATGGCTAAATCCCTCTACAAAGTCCTCGCAGGCCCAGAACTGCGGTCGCCCCTCGGGCTGAAGTGTGGTTTGCTGACCTGACGGGGGGGCGGCGGCCACGGTAGGCCTATTCCAAACCGCTGCCCCCATAATAGGGTGGTTGGTCGGGCCCACCGCCACCCCTGAAGGAAGCTCGGCATGGGTGCAGAGTGCCCTTGGGTCTCCCCTTCTCGGGAGCCATGCTTCCGTGGCCGCCCCTCCTCCTGGATGGTGCCACACGATGCCTTGTGGGGCAGCACCCTTCTTCTTCTTTCTCCCTGCACAGGCGCAGGGCGGAAGATTCCAGTCCGCCTTTTCCCCTCCCCCTGACAGCAGCAACAGCGAGGCGTGGGCGGGAAACTCAAGTCTGCCCTCTACCCCAACAACAGCAGCCACCAATCCCTAAACCCTGCCACTTCCCCCAGCAACAGCAACAGCCAATCCCTAATCACCACCCCTCCCCCATCCAGTACCTCCCACTGACCTTTCTCCGGCAACCAATCAGAGCAGGGCATGGCTTCGACCAATCAGCCTTCCCCAGCCCCTATAAAACTGTTGCCTCTCCCTCAATAAAGTTGGACCTGCGTGTTTACCTTGTCTCCGCAGTAGTTCTTCTGCTGTGCACCCTCCAGTCCTGAGAGCCCCCGACAAGGGCCTGGCCTCCCTTGTCCCCAGTTCATCGCCTGCTTCTCCGGGCGACCCCCTTCGTCGCTGGCGTCACTGGGCAACCCTGTCAGCCAAACCACGCAACCCCTGTGAGACCGACCCCTTGTCTGCTGCCGGACCGACTGCTCGGTCCAAGTGGGACCGACCCCTCGTCCCAAGTGGGACCGACCCCTTGTCCACAGCCAGACCCCACCTCTACCGACCGAGCAAGCCGCCGCAGCTGGCGCCCAACGTGGGGCAAAGCAACCCCACCACAGCACAACATGGGGCAAGGCAACCCCACCACAGCCTCACTCCATAACCTGGCAGCCCCCCCCTCTCTTCTCACTGTGGGGCTTCTCTCATGCAACATTGCTGCTACCTGAGCCTTGGCTACCTCATATGATCCACAGTAGTCTGGGAGAATCACTGGATGGCTTTCTCCTTCCATGTCGGGGGCTTATACTGACCCGCTATGATTAAGAGGAGCCTTGGATTTCTCGGGAGCGCATGGTTGCACGTCTGAAGTAACCCTACCACAGCCCTACGCCCTCCTCTCTTCTCACCCCTATCTTTTCGCTCTGCATTGCTGCTCCTGAACCTTGGTGACCTCATATGATCCACGGCAGTCTGGGAGAATCACTGGATGGCTTTCTCCTTCCATGTCGGGGGCTTATACCAACCCGCTATGATTAAGAGGCGCCAATAAAACTCTCAGGAGCGCGTGCCTGAGCACCTCCACCCCTGCCTTCACCTCTGCCTCCTCCCCTCCATGCTTGCTCCCCTTTGCCTTGCTCCACTGCTCATCGTTCCGCCTTCCCCTCGTCGGGGCCTTCCTTTGGCCCACGACCACCGTTGGAGTCCCATCGGCTCTGACCCCTCTTCTCACCGCGCACCTCGGCTCCCATCACCACGCTCTCAAGGTTAGGGCCCCTTTTCTTATCGGCTCCAAAAGGCCATTAGCAATGGGTAACATCCTTTCTGCTAAGCAAGCCCCGCAAGTTCGGGCCCTCGTCGGTCTCCTAGACACTCACCGGTGTAAGATCTCTTTGAAACAGCTCCAAGTATATTGGGACCTTCTTCTCCCCTTTAATCCGTGGCTTACCACGTGTCAGCTCTGGGACCCGGATACCTATACTCGCCTTATAGATAGGGTCACTTCTGCCGTGGAGCAGGAAGGTAAAAGATTCCCTCCTGGCTTATTACCGGAGGTTTTTACCATCCACTCCTGCCTTCAAGGTGCCCCTACCATCAACTCCCCCCAGCCACGCCACCACCGCCGCCATGATTGTCAGGATGGTGACTTTAACCGGGATCCTGATTGGGATCCTGATACTGACTCTGATTCTGACTCTAAGTCGCTTGTTGAGCGCCTTAATAACGTGCTCGAAAATTGTCCCCCTAAACAGTGTAATCTTGCAGCGCCGAGTGCCGGTGAAGATGGCGAACTTCCGCCTTCTTCCTCGCTCGAAAAGGGGAGGCACTCTCAAGATGGCAAACTTCCGCCTTCTTCCTCGCTTGAAAAGGGGAGGTCCCTTTACCCCTCCCTCCCCCTGGCAACTTCCTGCCTGAGTGGGCTGGAAGCTCCCTCCCCGTCATTTTACCCCTCTGCACAGGGCGGTCCATGGCCATCTTGTAGCCCACGGCCATTTTGTAGCCCGCCGCCATTTTGTAGTACCGCTGGGGATGGCCCGCAGCCATTTTGCAACACCGCATGGGCAATGGCTCCTCTCGTGCCCTCCGCGCCAGCGGCGCCCCCCGGCTCTGCCTCCCCCGGGGAGCCCCCTCCATCCGATCCATGGCAAGCTGCCACACGCACGGCCCCCTCTAGCCTATTTTTGGACTCGTATTCCTCCCCCACCGGGGCACCTCCGCCTACCTCCCTGCTGCCTCCTACCACCTGCTTTCCCCTTAACATAACTCCCACCCCTCAGCGCCCCTTTCCTTGGTACCCACATGATGCGGAAAGTGTTAAGCAGCTCCAGCCCCGCTAAACGGCCTGCAACCCGCTTTCCCCAGCACGCGGCCTGCTTTCTAGCATCTAATAACGTTTCTGTTTTTGCCTCCCCATACTTCTGCGGAGCTTCATCCTGTCTCGACCTCACTCCTCTTCTCAGCCATCCAAAGTGTCCTTTCTCGTCTCCCACCCCCCTCCCTTTTTTTGCTTGAACCCCCATTGCATTGCAGATTAGGCCACCTCATGACGGCCAGCCCCGTTAACATTGGCCTCTCTCGCGCCCGTGGAGACTTTGGCCTTCTTGTTATCCTCACCTACGTCTCCACCACTCCCGACGCTGCCGCCACCACCGCTGCTGGTGCCCTGACGCGACTTGTCCTCACCACTGCGATCCTTCAGACCATCTCATAGTCTGCCTCTACCACTCTTCGCCGCCAAGAAGAGATCAACTACCTGTAACGCGCTATCATCCTGGACTTTTAACAGCAGATGGACCTTATAGCCGCTGAGATCAACGAGAATTGGACATTGGCCACCCTTGTTTGCAACGGCAAGATACCGCCCCCCAAATTGTACATTTGTATCCCCATCATAGCCACCTCCCTCTTCAGCCCCGCTTCCCTCATTGCTTACTGCCTCTTGGGCCTCGGCTACTTGCTACTGCTGCCATCCTGGCCCTTATTTGAAAAGAAGGGGGAAATGCGGTCGCCCCTCGGGCTGAAGTGTGGTTTGCTGACCTGACGGGGGGCGGCGGCCGCGGTAGGCCTATTCCAAACCGCTGCCCCCATAATAGGGTGGTTGGTCAGGCCCACCGCCACCCCTGAAGGAAGCTCGGCATGGGCGCAGAGTGCCCTCGGGTCTCCCCTTCTTGGCAGCCATGCTTCCGCGGCCGCCCCTCCTCCCGGATGGTGCCACATGATGCCTTGTGGGCAGCACCCTTCTTCTTCTTTCTCCCTGCGCAGGTGCAGGGCGGAAGATTCCAGTCCGCCTTTTCACCTCCCCCCGACAGCAGCAACAGCGAGGCGTGGGCGGGAAACTCAAGTCTGCCCTCCACCCCAGCAACAGCAGCCACCAATCCCTAAACCCTGCCCCTTCCCCCAGCAACAGCAACAGCCAATCCCTAATCACTACCCCTCCCCCGTCTAGTACCTCCCACTGACCTTTCTCCGGCAACCAATCAGAGCAGGGCGTGGCTTCGACCAATCAGCCTTCCCCAGACCCTATAAAACTGTTGCCTCTCCCTCAATAAAGTTGGACCTGTGTGTTTACCTCGTCTCCGCAGTAGTTCTTCTGCCGTATGCCCTCCTGTCCTGAGAGCCCCGACAAGGGCCTGGCCTCCCTTGTCCCCAGTTCGTCACCTGCTTCTCCGGGCGACCCCGTCAGCCGAACCGCGCAACCCCTGTGAGACCGACCCCTTGTCTGCTGCCGGACTGACCGCTCGTCCCAAGTGGGACCGACCCCTCGTCCCAAGTGGGACCGACCCCTCGTCCTAAGCTGGACCGACCCCTCGTCCGCAGCCAGACCCCACCTCTACCGACTGAGCAAGCCGCCGCACAGAACAAGCACCCCTTGTCTGGAGTATAACCCAACAGAAAGCCTTCAAAGAAATTAAAAACAGCTCAGCTGGTCCCCTGCCCTAGAACTTCCAGATGTATCTCAGAACTTTAACCTGTTTGTGTGAAAAACAAGGTGGCCCTAGGAGTCCTCACTCAAACAGTCAGCCCCAGGCAGACATCTATTGTCTATCTATCAAAGCAGTTAGATCCTGTAGCCACTGGGTGGCCTCCCTGCCTGAGGGCAGAAACAGTAGCCCTTTTCAAAGGAGCCAACAGGTTCACTCTTGGGCAAGCCATTCTTGTCATGGTACTACACACCTTCACCACTTTCACTACTGGCTATCCAGCCCCAGGCTCACTCATCACCAAGGCCTGCTTTGTCAAAACCCCAGAATAACAGTAGAAACGATGCACAAACTGAATCCTGTTACTTTCCTGCTGACTGAAAGAGGAACTCCTGAACATGACTGCATAGAAGTAACAGAGGAGGTTTATGCCAGTTGCCCTGACCTCCAGGACAGGCCACTTCCTTGCCCAGATCAAACCCTATTCACAGATGGCAGCAGTCTTATCAGAGATGGAGAGAAGCTTGCTGGATAAACAGTCACTATGGCTGAACAAGTAGTAGAAGTAGTTTCCCTAACTAAAGGGTGGTCTGCACAGTAAGCAGAACTCTGGGTGCTAATTTGAGCCCTACAACTGGCTGCTGGGCAAATGGTAAACATTTATATTGATTCTAAATATGCACTCACTACTGTACATATCCATAGAGCAATTTATAAGGAGAGGGGACTCCTAACTGAAGGGGGAAAAGAAATAAAAAATAAAGAAGAAATCCTTCAAGTATTGGAGGCAGTCTGGAAACCAAGCAGGGTCGCCGTCATCCACTGTTGGGAACATCAGAAAAGAATGGATGCAGTTACTAAAGGAAATACACTTGCCAATGAATGCCTTGACTGGCAGCAAAGAGAGCCCTCAAACTGCAGGCCCTGCCACCGGTGCCTCACCTGTCCCTTTTAGGGCAACTCATTGAAAACCTAAACTATACCCAGAGGAACAGGAGTGGGCAAAGAGAGGAGAGTGTCAGACCCCAGAGGGAAACTGGCTACTCCCAGATGACCAAATTTTCATCCCAAAGGGGGCCACCTACACCCTTGTTCAACAATACCACCAGCTTATCCCCTGGGAAAGACTGCTTTGGGATACCTGCTCGGGAAATATTACTATATTGCCCAGATGGCTTTGCTCTGCACCACCGTTAGCAGCTGATGCCAGACATGAACTAAAAACAACCCCTCCCAAGGTCCCCAGGTCCCAGAACTGCCATCACATAGGAACTGCCCCTTTTAAAGACTTAAAAATAGACTTTACAGAAATAAAACCAAGTCAAGGGTATAGGTACTTACTAGTAATAATGCATACCTTCTCAGGCTGGGCTAAAGCCTTTCCCACCTGCACTGAAAAAGCAAGAGAAGTAACTAAAGCTCTGCTCCAATAAATAATTCCCCAGCACAGGATACTCTTATCCATAAGCAGTGACAATGGCCCAGCTTTTGTAGTTGCCATAGTCCAAAACTTAGCAAAAATATTAGGAATAAAGTGGAAGCTCCACACAGCATATAGGCCCTGGAGCTCAAGGAAAGTAGAACACATGAAGTGGACCCTCAAAACCACCCTAGCCAAGTTCTGTCAAGAAACTGGTCTCCTGTGGGTAGATCTGCTTCCATTAGCCCTCTTTAGGGCTAGAAGCACCCCTAGACCCTTGGGCTATTCATCTTTTAAAATCCTGTTTAGGTGACCACCCCCAATTATTAGGACCTACAGGACTCCTTGGAGAAACTAGCCAAAGTTCCTCCTTCCAGCAATTGGGAAAAACCCTAGCCCAAATACACAAAACTGTCCTGTCTCAGGATCCCATTCCATTAGACGACCCAGTACACCCACACTTACTCAGAGATCTAGTTTGGGTAAAAGACTGGAAGAAGGAGTCCCTATATCCCAACTGGATGGGCTCACATACTGTTATTCTTGTAACCCCCATTGCTCTCAAAGTTTCAGGTATAACTCCTTGGATTCATCATACCAGAGTTAAAAGGGCACACTCCAATGAGAAACAACATAACTGGAAAACCCACCCTGTACCTGATTGTCCCTTGAAAATGCAAATTGACTGGAGCCATCAAGAATTGCCATCACCTGACTAGATAGACTTCTGCTCCCTGTGATTCCTGCTCCTCTTCGGACTGCTTGGATTACTTTTTGGGACTGGGCTAGCAGCTACAGCTCCCAGAGACTGGAGTGTTGGTGAAAAGATACTAATCTTAATAACATACTTGTGTCTTGTAGGATGCTTTGCTACCTTAAGTTGTTTTTCTTCACTTGGCTTGGGGCCATGGTCAACCCCTACCCCCACTGTACCAAGTGCTACAAGTCCATCATATCCATCACTATACAGATGCTAAAGCAGCTCTAGGGACAATGGTATTCTCTCCCTGCCTTTAACTATTATGCCTATGTGTCAGCAAAATTTTATAATATTCAGACTGTTACCCTATGTTTGGAAAATGGGCAAAAGTTCTGGATGGGCACAATAAAACACTGGGACAACTGTAAAATCCTGGGTAACCCAAAGGAGACTATATGCTAGACCTATCTCCCATGAATAGGCATGTCTGATGGGGGAGGGGTGCAGGATCAAGCCCAGGAGAAAGTCTTAGAACAGGTCCACACCAAACTCATCTGACTAGCCAGAGGCCCCAAATATCAGTGGGAAACCTCACAGGACTCCACCAACCTTCACAGCTCATAGCCCCCATTTGGTAGATAGAGTGGCTAGTCAACACCACTTGTCCCCTCCTCCTTAAAACTTGTCCAGATGCTGTTTTTCATTAGTCTTTGATATATAACTGCTATTTCTCTTCAATGGTCAGGCTGACAATCATTTCCCCTGTTTTCTCCATAACATATGCAGTCTCTAAGAACGTTTGCTCCCATGAAAACCTAAAGCATGTCCTGGCCTGCTCTGCTTCATGATCAGCTGGTAAAGGAATCCTTTCCACTTATCCTGTGGTACCACTAAATCTGTAGAAGAAGATCCTGAACACATTAATTAAGATGACATAGACCATACTTTTCCATATACATTCTATCACTCCCCATGATCTTATTCATTATTCATATTCACACAATAGTGCATCTTAATATCCAGTGCCCTTGTTGATCTGAGGAACACAGACCTAAATGAATTCCATTAATAGGGCAGGCCCTTTCATCTTACTGCTCTTTTCCTGCAAAACTTCAGGGTGACACATAAAAGGACTGTGATGGAAGCATAACATAAAAAGATTTCAAACCTCAGGGAGGAAGTCATCAACAGTAATATAGGCTTTTCAAGAAACATCAAATTGAGTAAAACTGTTTCATAGACTGAAGGAATTTTACTTTTCCATAATCTCCTTGCTTCATTGACATGTGTTTTAAATGATTTTGATGCTTAATTATTCTGTAGAATTGACCATCTGCAGACTACAGTCTTCATTATCTCTAGCAGGAATTTCCTAATGAACAGCCCATTGTGAGAATTGGTTATGAGGTTTACCACAGTAAATACATTTCTAAGGTTTCTCTCCAGCATGACTACTTTGGTGAATCTATAAGTCAGACCCACTGCCTAAAGGCTTGCCAAATTTAATACATTATATGATGTCTCTCACAACCCCAAAGGTGTGAACGTTTGGTAAAAGTTTTATTGCACACCTTACATTAGTATCATTTCTCTCCAGGATGTATATTCAAATGTCTCTTGAGGCTTGAACCATGCTTAAAGGCTTTGCCACATTCTTTACATTTATGAGGTTCTTCTCAAATATGGATTCTTTGGTGTTTACCCAGGCCAGACCTCTCCCTAAAGGCCTTGCCACATCCAACACATTGTATAGTTTCTCTCCAGTATGAATTGCCTTGTAAACCCAAAGGTGTGAATGTTTGATAAAAGCTTTTCCACATTCATTACATTTGTAAGGTTTCTTTCCAGTATGAATTCTCTCATACCCCCAAAGGTATAAACATTTGATAAAAGTCTGTCACCCTCATTACATTTGTCAGCTTTCTTCCCAGTGTGAATTCTCTGATGTCCCAAAAGTTTCGATCAACATATAAAAGCCTTACCTCTTTCATTACATTTGCAGGGATTTACTTCAATATGGATTCTCTCGTGATCCAAAAGGTATAAATATGTGGTAAAAGTGTTGTCACATTCATTAAATTTGTAAGGTTTCTCACCAGTGTGAATTCTTTGGTGGAACTCCAGACCTTATCATAGCCTAAAGGCCTTGTCACATGCATTACATTTGTAAGGTTTCTCCCCAGTGTGAATTCTCCAATGAATTGCAAGTTTTGAATATTGGCTATAGGCCTTGCCACATACCTTACATTTATATGGTTTCTCTCTGGTATGGATATTTTCCTGTCTCCTGAAGTTTGAGAAACAGTGAAAGGTTTTGCCATACTCATTGCATTTGTAAGGTCTCTGCTCAGAATGAATTCTCTGATGATTAGAAACATTGAGTACTGGCTAAAAACCTTTCCACATTCATTCCATTTGTAAGGTTTGACTCTACTATGATTTGTATGCTGTTAATCAGGCAATGAAAAATGCATGAAAACCTTTCCATATTTATTGCATGTTAGTTTTGACACTAGGAGGAAATCTTTGAAATGGGAAAACTGAGAAACAATTTTTGATAGTTTTCTCAACTTGATTACAATTATAATTTTTTCTCAGTTTGAAATCTCTGCATTTCAGCTAGATATAACTGAAACCAAAGAGTACTTTCAAAACATCTGACATACTTGTTTCTTGCTTCATCTATGTTGTTTTTTAGCTAAATGAATTTGTCAAAAATGACTTCTCATGTTTGGAATATTGATGTGAAATTTTTCTAATGAAATCACTGTGTTTTAGAGTGAATTTATTAAAGGATCTGATACATTGTTGGTCTTTACTACAAGTGAGAATTTGTTTTGGGTTCTAGGTATAAGAAAGAAATCTTCTGGAAGAAAATAAGGGTCACTCAATTTTGGAGAAGAAAATAATTTATTCTCATTCTTGCAAGAAGGGGTGCACAACCAGAAAACGTGGCTGGTACTCCAAACAACAACAACAAAAAAAGACACAATTTATACCCCTAAGCCTAGCACACAAGCTCTTCCTCTATTTCACCATAGATTGGATACTTCAGAGGTTACAGCCTACCCAAGAGGTTCTGTGCAATTTTTTGATTAACTGCTTCCCCCGTTACATTCCAAGCATTTTAGCTTTTACCTGTTCCTTTTCCCAAATAAGGAATGGAATTTATTGCTGAATTGGTATTGTCTTAACTCTTTCTTGTGCATCCTTTTTACTGGCTATAGGACTTGCTAAAGCTGAATTAATATTTTCTTCCTTTATGTGAAAACTAAACTAATCTCCATTTCTTACATAGGCATTCCTTTGCAATTTCTTTTGCCATATCCCCCCTGACTCTCAAATTCACGCATATCTTGCCAGACTTCCCTGAAGTCAGAATCCTCAATGCCACAGCTTTCATGGCTTTCCAATACTACTGGTTGGCATAATTCCAATGTATTAATGTCCCCTTTTGATAATAATCCTTTGATGGCACATTTAGAGAGATATAATTATGTTCCACAGTGAATCTTGGAAATCCATTATCCAAGTTCAGCACTGGAAAGTCTTCCTATGATGATTCCTTATGAAAGAGATGTTCCTGACACTTCTTTCTCCAGTAAGCCTCTGGGATTCTTTTTCAGGCAAGATCAGTCTTGAGAAGTCAACCCTGAACATCCTCGTTGCAGAGCACCACCATGGAGAACAGTAAGGTATTGTCGTGGGCTGTGGCTAACTTGTCCCCTTTTGATTGGGTCAAAGAGCACTCAGCTTCTTGCTGCAGTGGGGCGGAGAGAGGAAGAGAGCTATATCTTTTTTTTTCAAGTGTCATTTGAATAATTTTTCCCCACTACCTAACATGCCATTTTTCTTTGGCTACTTTCAAGTATTTTATTTTATTTTTTTAATTTACCTTTGGTTTTCAGCAACTTTATTACAAAGGTTTTTGGTTTATTTTAGTCATACAGCAAGTAAGAAAGGATGCTATATTTCTAAATTGTCTGAAAAATTTAGCATAATTTGAAATTGTTTATTGCTAAAATATTTAGAATTTAGCAGTGAAGCTCTTCAGAACTAGTGATGATTTTGTAAAAAGGTTTTTATAGTATATTTTTTCTGGATATAAGATAACAGGTTCACATTTTTATTTAATTTCATCATACTAGAAATGTAGTTCTATTGTGGGTTTTATTTATTTATTTTTTGGCATTTTTTTTTACTTAAACTTATTATTTTCTGGTGAAAATCAACTCTCAGATTTATTTGTTTTTTTCCTCAGTGCTTTTTCTGTTTTTTTAAATTTTGGGTTTTTTTGGATGCTATGTGTGATTCATATTGCATTCATTATGCTTTGTGCTTACTTAACATTCTTAGATCTGAGAATTAATGTACTTATCAGTTTTGATCTCAGATATTATCTCTTCTAATAATTCTTCTACCACTTTTTGCTCTCCTTTAGGGTTGAAAGTATGCACGTATTAGGCCATTTGATATTGTGCCACATAGTACCCAAAGTCTTGACACTGAAATATTTTTAAAGATTTTGTTATTATTATTATCCTCATTTTTCCTGTGCTTCAGATTGTATAAATTGAATACTAGTGGACAAGTTTATCCACTTTTCTTCATCTATATCCAGCATTATATTAAGTTTATTCAATGAATTTTTCAATTTGGATATCATAGTTTTCACTTATAGAATTTTCATTCAGTTCTTCCTTGTGGTTTCCAATTATCTGCCAAATTTTCCCATTTATTTATTGGTACTAAGGCAGGCTAAATTAGGGAATAAAGATATGAATCTGTGACCTGGCAGAAAAACTGCAGCCATGAAAACACATGGCCATGGGAACCACCCACTGAGGGAAAGACCTTACAAAGATGGCTGCTAGAATAACCTCACAAAAATTCCCCATTAGAAATGGGATTTCCTCCAGAATTGCGGCGGCTTGCTCGGTCGGTAGAGGTGGGGTCTGGCTGCGGACGAGGGGTCGGTCCAGCTGTGGACGAGGGGTCGGTCCCGCTTGGGATGAGGGGTCGGTCCCATTTGGGACGAGGGGTCGGTCCGGCAGCAGACGAGGGATCGGTCTCACAAGGGGTTGCGCGGTTCGGCTGACGGGGTCGCCCGGCGAAGCCGGCGACGAAGGGGTCGCCCGGAGAAGCAGGCGACGAACTGGGGACAAGGGAGGCCAGGCCCTTGTCGGGGGCTCTCAGGACTGGAGGGCACACGGCAGAAGAACTACCGCGGAGACAAGGTAAACACGCAAGTCCACTTTATTGAGGGAGAGGCAACAGTTTTATAGGGGCTGGAGAAGGCTGATTGGTCAAAGCCACGCCCTGTTCTGATTGGTTGCCGGCAAAAGGTCAGTGGGCGGTACTGGACGGGGGAGGGGTGGTGGTTAGGGATTGGCTGTCGCTGTTGCTGGGGGAAGGGGCAGGGTTTAGGGATTGTTGGCTGCTGTTGCTGGGGTGGAGGGCAGACTTGAGTTTCCCGCCCACGCCTGGCTGTTGCTGCTGTCGGGGGAGGGGAAAAGGGCAGACTGGATTTTTCCGCCCTGCGCCTGCGCAGGGAGAAAGAAGGCATCGTGTGGCGCTATCCGGGAGGAGGGGCGGCCGCGGAAGCATGGCTGCCGAGAAGGGGAGACCCGAGGGCACTCTGCGCCCATGCCGAGCTCCCTTCAGGGGTGGCGGTGAGTCCGACCAGCCACCCTATTATGGGGGCAGCGGCTTGGCCTGCCGCAGCCGCTCCCCCGCCAGGCCAGCAAACCACACTTCAGCCCGAGGGGTGACCGCACAGAATCAAGGAAAAGCCCTGCATGTTCTTAAGGGGACTTGCCATTGGGCCCCCCAGGGAAAGTGATGGGTGGAATAACCAACCTATATAGCAAATAGGGGTGATTCCTCCCCAACATTAGCAAAACAGCAAAATAATTAATGGTTTAAAAAGCATAAGTGGAAGCCAAAGTGCCCCTATTCTTGCCTTGTCCTTGCCCTGCTTTTTCCCTTCCTCTCCTGCCTGGATAAGCACACAAGTAAACCTGGAGACTTGTAATCTATAATGGGGAATTGTAGTCTCTAAATCAGCCCCTTTTACCCCTTTTCAGCCTTATTCCTCTCTCTATTTGGGACCCATAATGTGTTATTTTCTCCCATTTCTCAGCTCTCATTTTCTTAATAAACTACTGGCCTAACTGAACTGGCATGTACCTAAAATTCTTCTTATAGCACAGCCAAGATCCTAGAGAAAACCCAAAAACACTGTAATCCAGATTGTCCCTAGTTTTCACAGCACATTTATTAGACATGATTTATTCCTTGTCTGCTAATCATAATATCTAAATTATCTAAGTTTTAATGATCATGACTATTCTTTTGATTAAGGATGATGTTTTACTTGTTCTACATGTACATCTTTTTTTTTTTTTCTTTCATTTTCTGTAAAAAATCAGGATAGATTCAAATAGGTAATATTTTCTCCTGCTATGAGGGATCATGGTCTGGGCTTTGTTGCAATTTTAATTACATTCATTTTTTTCACTGGTTCTAAATATATGTATTATTTACACATAGTGTTTGATAAGGATATTTCCTTCCTAAGGGCTTGATTTGGTAATAACTGAATGATGATTTGAGTTGATTTAAAATAGTTTTACTCAACATTTTAATTGTTTACCTTGAGACTAATGACCTGAATAATTTAGCTTGCCATATTCCCAAAAGAAGAGTCTGTTCTCTTACATTTTTTTTTCTTTTTTTCACTTCCTACAATCTCCCTTTTTTTTTTTTTCTTGGCTTAACAGTTACTCCAAGATTGATTTATGGGGAAATGACCTTTTGCCTTTTATAGTTTGAAAGGTGTATAAAAAAGAGCCCATTTTTAATTCAATTGTGTTTAAATTGGTCAATCATAAAGTGAATTCAACTAACCAGTGTGGTTGGGAAGTATAATAGTCAGATCTCTTCGATGATAGTTACCCAGAACTCAGTATAATTTTACAAATCTTTCACGTATTACATATCTGATATGCACAGAGAAGTGTGTTATCATACTACCAAAGTAACAGAGTAGTGTCCTAAAGGATAAAATGCCACTATGAAAAATACATATACAGAGAGAGAGATACAAAATATTGCCCAGCCTAATGAGAGAGTCCAATTCACACCAATTATCTCTAAGAACACTGAAGAGTAGAGAACTCAGGATTTAGATTTTCTTATGTAATTAGATAATTGTCTTTGGTTCTATCTAGTGTGTGGAATACATAAGAACACTGTTCTTAACAAAAGTAAAACATTTAGAACATTCATCCTCAAGCAGTCCCAATATGAAAACTTAAACTCAGGGACTGTCAGTTCTTAAGGGCAGTTCAACACGGAGAGTCTGAGTATTTTGGTTATAACAGCACACCTTTTTCTGATGGCAGCATATCCCGTATTAGTTGTAAGCTCCAAGCTAAAGAGCCTTAATATAAAGCATTCTGACCCTCCTTTTCTACCATCTCTTTTGCTCTCTGTTATTCTTCTGTTCATATCATTCAGTAAGTCACTCATCTAGGTATTTTAATTTTAGAATGTCTTTGATTCTTTTCTATGAATTCCAAGTAACTGGTGAAGTTTTCCACTCGTTTATGATTGTCCAACTTATTCCCCATGCCACCTCACCCCCCACGGAGTTGGCTCCCTCTTCTGTTTCCTCCTTACTTTTGCTCATTGTTTGTGCTCATTGTCTACTTGTTTGCTTTCTTCTTTAGCAGCCATTGGAAACCAAAACTGGGAACTCTCACATTGCAGGTGGGTACAGAATTTCTTGAGTCACATCTGCTCCTTGCTTATTTTGTTTTTGCTCATTCTCTGCTTGTTTGCTGATTGCCTTGCTCATTGATGGTCATTGTCTGCTTGTGTTTTTCTCATTGTCTGTTTGTTTTTTGCCTCCTGGTTATTTGTGCTTGATGTTGCTCAGTGTCTGCTTGTTTGTTTTCTTTAGGAGTCACCAGGAACCAAACCTGGGACCTCCCAAATGGGAGGGTCAGGTGCTCAACTACTTGAACCACTTCTGGTCCCCCCATCTTATTTTTTGATAATTTTCTTTTAGATATTATAATTACTTTAAAGTCATTGTTTGCCAACTCCATTTTCTATATCAAACATATATATTGCCTTAGCATACTTTCTTTTGTTTGTTGGTCATAAGGTCCTGCCTATCCCCATGTTTAGTAATTTGTTTGTTTATTAAATGCCATAATTAACAGTAAAGAAAGAGTTTCTAGTTATTCTCCTACCAAATTTGGTTCAATAGTTCCTTTAATGTTGTGATGACTGATAAAGTCAATCCAATCTGAAACTGATATTGGTTGGCTTTCCCTTATTGTTTGGGAAACATGCAGTATACTTTCAGTTCACTTCTATGCCTAAGACAGGGCCATCATTTAAAAACTTGGGCTTTCTATGTCTTTGAAGAATAAAGAGAATGCAAGAGTTTTTACTGCTTTTTTCAGAATTTTTTACTTTTTAATTTTTCCCCTGAAATGACTCTCTCATCTGTTTGCTTGCTGTTCTTGCTCATTATTCTTGCTTGTTGTTTTTGCTTGTTGCCTGCTCATTGTTTTTGCTCATTGTCTGTTTGTTTTTAATTTAGGGGATACTGGGAACCAAATCTGAGATCTCCCATGTGGGAGGCAAACACTCAACTACTTGAGTCACATCTCTTCATAATCCCAAACTGCTTTAGAATTTCATGAATATCTTGAAAGGATGATCACTGGGATTTTAAGGCCCCATGTCTCCAATATTGATATTATAGTTTTGTGCAATTGCCAATAATTGGGTTAGCTATCCTGTCTACAACCACTGCCATATTCTTAACCTCCACATGTGCCTACATCAGCAAATATTATCAAGGCAATGTGGTTATAGGTGGTCAGTGTCAAATCACCATCCTTTCAGAGGTTTCCACTCTTATCCTTTATTCTCCTAACCAAACCCATAGCAGGTCTTTTTTTATCCTAAACATATGGAAATTTTTGTTAATTCTACTTAGCCTTTCCAGGTTTTTTTTGTTTTTGTTTTTTTGTTTTTTTGGTGCTTTTAGATTATTGTATGTGAAATTATGGAATTCAGAAAATATTTTGACAAGAAAATCTGCCATTTGTTTAAGGCTCATAATATCTCCAGTTTTAGCATTCCAGTTGAAAGTTACTACACAAATCTCTGTACAAGCCTACACACTCAGCCTTTCACCCACACCCACAATTGGTCAAGACCTCAAAGGGCATCTTCAGGTCTTCTGCTCATCTCTTAATAGTTTTAATCTCTCTTGAGAGTCTGGAACATATGATGTGAAAGCTGAATCTTCTAATATCACAAACATAACAAGATAATACAAAATACAAGCTAAGTTTACTGCTTACCTTAGGGAGAATATTTCCTTGCAAAGCCTTGGTAGTATCAAGGCAAGATCGGAATTTATTAAGGATGAAAAGTTTGGTTAAAGGTGGATCTTTCAAAGCAAAGGATTGGTGGAACCAGCGAGACAAAGATTTTTAGGCAAGAGATTCAAAGGATCTTAGGATGAATTTCATATATTGAGGCTTTCCACACATGGAAAAAACCTGTCCACTGCCAGAAAAGTCAAACCTGGTCCTGTGAAGTTTATTAGGAAACATAAGAGCAGATGTAGCATGATAATATCACCTAAAGGGTCTTCTTTGCAAACTCAAACCTAAAAATAGCACAGATATCACACTTACCATCTACCACTGGATCTAATGTTTAAAAGTTAAGTCTGAACTATATGTTCAATAATTATACTCTTCTAGAATGCTGTTTCCACTTAGTTTAATGATATAAGATAGGTCTCTTTTATCATTTGTCCCCTCTATGTCTCAGATACAATGTCAGGGAAATTTAAAGTCACAATAAACACTGGTACAAAATCCCACAAATTAAATAAAGATAACAATTCCTTTTATACAGAGACAAGGGTATACTTACTGGAGAGAATGGTCTCTTGTAACTACAATCTTTGAAGCTTGGGTGTCTGCTCACAGATTTGAATGGGACAACTACAGATTAGAGTGTTAGGTTACTCAGTCTAAAGAGAAGAATTAGGGAGAAAAAACAGGAATTTTTATTCTTTATTATGTGAAATTCTAAATTATTGTATTTTTTAAAATGTGATATATAAATTTTTAAAGAAAGCTTGCTCAGCAGAGTAGCTTTATGCCTCAAATTATTGTGACATATTTCAATTTTTCTCATTACTATCATTATCATCACAGTAAATGGAAATTATTAAATTCCTTGTTAGCCATGTTATGCTGAAAAGTCTAACTTAAACTATTGCTGAAAAGGTTAACTTGCTGTTTGCCAACCCTGTCACAAAGCTATCCTGAGAAATTTAGTCAGTGAAATGTAACATATATAGTGTGAATTATGAAATATATCTACTGTGAACTGTTTTTAGAGCTGACAATATAATTAGAGGAGTTCTATTAATTACAATTAGCCCTTTTAATTGGATTGTGTTAGTGAAACTAACAAGTGCAGTGTATATCAGAATAATTAAGTGTATAAGTCCTATATTTACCATGAGATACAATGGTCAGAATTTTTATACTCTTTAGCATAAGATGCTTATCTTTACATCTTGCCAATTGCTCAGAAAACACTTGCTGATACCAAATTCTACAGAAGCTTTCACCTCACTCACCTGTCTATAATGCAAAAATTATTTATCAACTTCCAATATTGGTAACAGGTAACAATTTTGACCTTCCATGAGGTTTGTGAAATAATTTGCATGAAAATAGTGACATTTTAAAACATTTGAACTATTTACAAAAGCATTCCAGGAAAATGGGGAGCTTTTGTAGTACTCCAGGTATCCATGAAAACAACCCCAATATTACTGAGAGGGAAAGTTCCTATTCAAATGAACAATAATAAATTTGAGGAAAAAATACATAATGTCAATACCCTGCTAATTATTCCCTAAGTGCCCTTTGAAATCAACATGTTTGGAATCCTTCAATTATCAGCTCCCCAATGTCATTAAGAATGTGTGTAAAAACACCTGGCTGTACCGGTGAAATTATTCATGTAGGTAGTTGGAGACAGCTCCATCCTCGGTAAGTAGCTTCTATGGTTATTAGACTGAATATGCTGGCTTTTGTGGATCTGAATACCAGAGCAAGTGATTTATGTAAAAAGAGTTTGGGAAGGACTTTTGTCAGTCAGTTCTGAAACCACGAGGTGATCTATTTTTTATCAGTCGTTCTGATATAGCTTCTCAAGGGATCTAAACCCATTCTGCTGACATAAGCTTATGTTACAGACATGAGAACTGAATTGTGAATGTCTATGTGATAGTTTGAATTAATTAAAACTTTATTTTCTATCTTAAAGTCATGTCATTATAGGTTGGGAAGACTATACTGAATCACAGGATTTTAGTTAGATTTTTCATTATTTCCTATTTAAAGCAAGACTTCCAGCACCTTTATCTTCTTCTACCTCTACCTTTAATGCGTTTTTCCTTCTTTCCCACCTTTCTCTAACTGAAATTCTTAGACTTTCAGAAGGGATGTTCAATGTAAAGTTTCCAAGAGTCCATGTCCTGCTCTTGAAGTAAATGTGTGAGCTCTTTGTCTCCTCCTTCAGCAGCTCTCTGTTCTCACAACAGCCACACTAATATTCTAATTACACTCATGGCTAATCTCATAGGCTTTGGGCATTGGACAAATGTGAATTTGAATTAAAGCTGTGAAGTACATGACTTTAGGAAATTATTTTCAACCTCAATTTTCTCATCCAAAATAGGGAGTTAATAAGGACAACATATCTCCTAAAAACACAACTTATCGTAAGACCTTGGAGTTGGACATTGGATTCTAATCCTGTTTCCACTATATCCTAGGTTTCAAACTCTCTGTGCCTTAATCCCTCATCTGTAAAAGAAATATAAAAATGGTAGTGCGTACATCAAAAGTATGTTAGTTTTATTGTGACAATGAAAGAGGTTATATGTAAAGTGTTGAGCCTACTGCCTTGTAAGTAATAAATATCGCATTAATATTAGCCATTATTAATACAATCTTGCTTCATAGCACTTGTCTTAAACTGATAGTGAGAGATAGCAGTGGAAAACTGAAATTATTTTTTGCTGTTTACCTATTTCTTTCAGTTTCTATGAAGAGTGACTACACAGATGTACACATAGATAGGTAAGTAGGTAGGTAGGTAGGTAAAAAGATCATAGATAGATAGATAGATGATAGGTATTTTCCTCATTTAATCCATTCAGGAACCCTGCAAGATTCTCAGATTACAGATAAAATATTTTTTATTAAATTAGCCATGGTCACACACCAATATTTAGCCAAGGTGTAATCATTACCAAATTAGAAGCCTAGAGCAAATGTCTTATCTTTTCTAAATACCGGATTACTTTGAAGACAGGGAAAATAAGAGTAAATTAGCTGCTGTCCTGGTTTTACTGCATCTCATTTACCCTCCCTCAGGCAATAACATAAGACAGCACATTGAAAATGTGATTAACCTTTCTACTTCTCAATAGACTTGCAAATACCTTTGTCATGAAGTGGTTTTAATGATTCAATTAGAAAAAGAAATAAAGTTGTTAGCACTGTCACTGCCATAGTATTTATTACATAAATAAGAGAATGATGGCAAAAATTTTTAATTCCATTCCTGGATCATTTTGGCAACACTAATAGAACTCATTGGATGCATTGCTTTGCAAATTTCCTAGTCATTTTTTTAACAAATCAATTTTATTGTTGTATATTAAGAAAGCATAAATCCAGCCAAAGTGTGCAATAAATGGTATTTGGTGTAATCACATATTTGTGAATTTATCACTTCAGTCATTCTTAGAACAGTTTCATTATTAAAGTAATAATAATAATAATAAGCAAAAAGCAAAAAAACTCATCACCTCTCAATCTCTCTGTGCTTCTCCTTGCAGTAAATAGTTGCTATTCTTTTTCCCTCTCTCTAGTATATTTGTAAAAACAGTCTTATATATTCAATATCACCCATATTCGTGTTTTACATGATGTTTTACTGTCATGTACAATACTGTGTTACAGCTTTTAGCTTTCCTTCTAGCATATCATGGTGTTTGTAACTAGCAGTGTTTTGTATGGGTATGACAGTGGTTGAAAGGGAAAGTCTAAGTTCATGTTTATTTCCTAGTCATATTTAAAGATCATGTTCAAAATCCTTGTACTTCAAAGTCAAGTTCAAATTCTTTCTAGTTCAAGAAATACTTTGAGAGCCCAGAAAGAGAGTTCAACTGAATTTTCAGAATCAATACCCTGAATTATACTAACATAAAAGTAGATGGCAACTATTTTTGTTTGCCAATTGTATTTTTCAATGAGGACCCTGTATAGAGTAATTCTAATTAATTAGAAGTCAATATATGACTATTTATTTACCTACTTCACTCATTCATCAACTAATATTCTTTGAGTGTTATTGTGATAGCTGCAAAAATATAGAAAAAAGTGTTTAACTAATTTAATCAGTTTGGTTTAGCAACTTGACAGGATTTAAGGAATTACCTTAATTTTTTTCTTGTCAAAACAAAAGTGTACTCAAAGCTGATATTTAGTGATATTTGTTTACATTTCATTTATATTACATTTACTTACAATTCACTGGTGCATGTTTCATTACATTCCTTCTATCCACTATGAAAAAAGATATGGTTTGGTAGTGTCTATTAATTCCTTGACAGTAAAAAATAAGTGGTTCCATAGTTCTTTCATGCCATGGCATGCTCCAGGAGTCAATTTGCTTTATATATATACTTTTTCTTTCCTTCGTGTCATCCTCAGCCCATTCATTATTTCAGTAATTTGCTCAATCTTCTATACTAGTTATTTTGTAACATTTGGTGGAACAAAGAGGTAAGAAAAATCACACACAATATCTGAGCATATGGAACCAACTAGCCAATGAAATAAATAATCATTAATCACACAAACATAATAAAACTTGCCATTATGAAATCTTAGAACTACTTAATTCTGAACTATATATCTCATTTTATATTTGAAGGAAAGTTTGCATTTTGATTTATTTGATTGTTTGGTGAAAAAATAAAACAACCTCTCAATTATGTCTAATTTGTTTTTCCCCTTTTCATCAGTGTGGCATTTAGGATGCTAAGATTCTCATAAAAGGAAATAAAGAAAAACACAAAGTATGGAATTGAGAGAAGGAAACTACATGTTGGTGACTGAGTTTATTCTGTTAGGATTTCCAGCTTGCCATGAGTTGCAGATTGTTCTGTTCCTTATGTTCCTGATATTGTATGGTATGATTTTAACAGGGAACATTGGCTTGATGATGTTAATCAGAATCGATCTCCATCTTCAAACCCCCATGTACTTTTTCCTTAGCAACCTGTCGTTTGTAGACCTTTGTTATTCTTCAGTCATTGTTCCTAAAATGCTGGCTAATTTCCTCTCAGAGGATAAATCTATTTCCTATTATGGCTGTGCCCTACAGTTTTATTTTTTCTGTACTTTTGCAGATACAGAATCCTTTATCTTGGCTGCCATGGCCTATGACCGGTATGTCGCCATCTGTAACCCTTTGCTGTATACAGTTGTGATGTCCCGAGGCCTCTGTACCTGGCTGATTGTTTTATCCTACGCTGGGGGCAATATGAGTTCCCTGGTTCACACATCCTTTGCCTTTATTCTGAAATACTGTGACAAAAATGTCATTAATCATTTTTTCTGTGACCTTCCTCCCCTACTTAAGCTATCCTGCACAGACACCTCAATTAATGAATGGCTCCTCTCCACCTATGGCAGCTCTGTGGAAGTTATCTGTTTCATTATCATTATCATCTCCTATTTTTTTATTCTTCTCTCAGTCCTAAAGATCCGCTCTTCCAGTGGAAGGAAGAAAACCTTTTCCACATGTGCCTCTCATCTGACATCTGTGGCCATCTATCAGGGGACCCTTCTCTTTATTTACTCGCGACCAAGCTACCTATACTCTCCCAACACTGATAAAATTATCTCCGTTTTCTACACCATTATCATCCCAGTGCTGAATCCATTAATATACAGTTTGAGAAACAAAGATGTAAAAGATGCAGTTAAGAAAGTGCTAAGACCAAAAGTATATTCCTCATAAGGTATAAGACTCTGGGACTCACCGCATTCCCCAAACGCAAACTCTAACTTGGAACTTGCAACCATTTTACCATGATGGAACAACTAGTCACACAAGGGATTTTATCAAATACTTCCTTTTTATACACAGCCAATTGCATTTCATTACCCCAGTATATAAGAAAACATCAAAAAAGTTTTGCAATTACCACTGAACAGATTGCTATTTAATGAATACTAACTTGGGGTTTATGTTAAAATGGGTTGTATCAGGTTGTCTTAAGGGAAATGGTAAAAACCTCAGAACATTATGTGTTAATGTATGTGTGAGTATGTGCACTCCTGTGTAGAGAATCTCATATCAATGGTAGATTACTAAGTGAGGGAATGAGCCAGATTGCCTTGATTCACAAACCAGGTCTGAGTCAGGCTATTGGTGGCTCTTTGAGCAAGCTATCAATTTTCTATTTCTCAGTTTCCTTAACTGTGAAATGGGGAGAATATCATACCTTCATCATTATCATTGAATGTTGGAATGTTAAATGAGCTAATACAATCAATTAAAGTAGTGCCTAGACCATTTTAAGTGCCTCATAGGATTATGCATACTTATATAATATTCTCACTGTAATTTTAAAAATTCATGTTATGCACTAAAATGATGAGAGGTGGGGATATTAGGAAAGTAATATTACAAAATGAAATAGAAAATATGCTTAAGTGTAGGTCAACCTTCCACACCCAATCTACTCCAAAGTGTTTTTGGAAACTTTCTAAGTGGCATCTTGAAGAACATAGTTTAGTCACATGGTGTAATATTTGTTTTTCCCTATATATTTCACTTTTTATACACAAAAGTATTATTGAAAGTGTGGAACATCTTTCTTTGAATCCCATAAGAAGAATAAATTACCAAATGTATCATATGGTTTGATCTGTGTCCCCATGGAGTGATCAACCCATACATTATGGTGGAACACCAAACAGGGATGTGTATCATTGCAAAATGTATATCAGTAAGTGATATATTTTTAATATTTACGATTATTATTTTATGATAAATATTCACAAGCAGTGTCCTGGAAATATCAAAATTTATCAATATGTTTAAATCCATACACTCTATTGTGAAAACCAAAACCATTTTTTATGTCAGTCATTAATTCTTCTAGGAATTTTTACTTGGAATTTCTGACTAACAGTACTTCTCCTGAGCATTTCCTTTGGTTAAACTGAGAGAACACATTCACTCACAACTATACAAGCACACCACACACTGTAGTATTAAATTATGTTTCAGATTTCCTTAGCTATAATTATAGAGGATCATCATACAGAGCAAGATGAGGCGCCATATATCTCAGCATAGCTTTACACGGTCTATGTCCTAAGTACATGCAAGCATCTACTAGTGATAATAACTGCACTGGATAACATGAAGATGAATATGAAAATTACATGTTTGCTATACCACTGCCTTTTAATACTGAAGAATTAAGTCACCAATGGTTCTACCAACGGTAATATATAAATGTTTCCAACTAAGGGATGGGCTAATAATAGGTAGTATTCCTTTGGAGCACCCCAGGTGATTCTAACATACAGCCGAGTCAGAGAAGCACTTTACACAGATGAAACCTTGTTTCAGCTATGCCTGCTTATTAATGTCTCTGAAAACCACTAGCATCTGCTGAGCTTCCTTCCCTCCTGGTCTGCACTTTTTATTCCACAAGTAGCAAGCACCCTGTATTTCAATGCCCTGAAGATGTAGACAACTACTAAATTCCATGACTATGGTGGCTAGCAAGGCCTGAGTTTGTATTTTGGGCCCAGCATAGCCAGCATTTTCTGAGGCCACCCATTTACCTATAATTTGACTAAGACCATTTCCTGTCATATTTGCTGAACTCCTGAACTCCTCCTGAGTCCCTGAACTCCTACTGAAACCCATTTAATTCTCATTCAGTTATAGAAGTAGAGCCATGATAAATATTATGGGAATAGAAAATTTAAATCCAAATTTCACGGAAATTCCTATTTTAACTAATTCTAACCCTGAACCCAGAGAAGAGGTTTTCTGGAAGTGTGGCTGCCAGCCATAATCAAGTTGACAGCAAGATCCTGAACAGTGTACCCCTTCTCAACTCACCATGTATACACAACTCTTAGAACCATATTTAACTTTAGCCAATAGCAATAGTATGCTTACTCTTAATAAATGCACACATGCAACTGAAAAAAAATAGCTTTCTCCCAAAATAAACAAATCACATTTATCATTTTTCCCTCTAAGATGATTTAGGACTCTTCCATTTCACACACTACCCTAGATGTCCTGAGACTTTCTAAAATGTTGAGGTAAAAGTTTAATCACCGTTACAATCTCTTATTTTAAGAAGTAGGATAATGGGAGGGTTGTTGCTATTGATAGTATATTTTCAAATATATTCACATCAAGCAAGAGAAAAGCAAACTCCCTTAAGTATTAGAGCAAGGGTTCTTAACAAGCGATCAATGGGCTTGAATTTAAACAAAAAAAATAACAACATTATTCATATAATCCACATAGTCATCATAACTGGCATGTCAAGCCTCCTTTTTTATTTATACCTTTTGGTGTCCTTCAACTATTCCATATTCCCTTTGATTTCAGCAAAAATGTCAGCTTGTCAGAGTTGTTTGTCTGACAAAGTCATCTAAAACTTTCTTTCTGAAGTATTGATGTCATTAGCAATCCTTTATATTTTGGACTGTTATAGTTTTCTATCAATGTTTTACCAATGGATATGCTAATTCTCAAAGATACCCCAGAGTCTCTTCTGTATTTTCTAATACTTTCCCTCTATTGTATGGCAACAATCCAGTTTTCCTACTATATTCAAGAACTCACCCCAGCCAGCCCAGTAGCCAACCAACACTAAAATTGTGAGTATGGGATGCAAAAATTTTGTTTATGGACTTATTCCAGGAAGATGGCATCAGAGTAGGTAGGCAAGACTAAATTTTCTAACAAAAACAATGGAGAAAGGGCAAAAAGCTGACTGAGAAAAGGCATAAGCTACTGATACTATTTTTCAACTTCTAGTCCCAAAGCTTAAATTCCATACTATATACAGATTAGTATTGAAATACAGGTCATTTTTTTTTTTCTCAATCCTCCCCTGTTTACTAATTTATATAGCTTTCTTCTAATATGCTATTGTGGGATCATTCATTTACTAATAAAAGTTGATAAAATGATTATTACAGGAACTAAATATATCTGCAAAGCTTAATTACAAGAATTCCTTGTTTTGCCTCACTAAACACCGAAGAAATGATAAGGTGAATGGTGATAACTTTTTTTAAAAGATTTATTGTATTTATTTTCCTCCCTGCACTTGTTGTTTGCTCTCTGTGTCCATTTGCTGTACATTCTTCTGTGCCTGCTTGTCTTCTTGTCTCATCTTTTTAGTAGGCACCAGAACCAATCCTGGGACCTTCCAACATGGAAAAGAGGCACTCAATAGCTTGATACACCTCAGCTCCCTGGTTTATTTTACCTCTCATTGTCTTTTCCTCCGTGTTTCTTTTTTGTTGTGTCATCTTGTTGTATAAGCTCGTTGCATTGGTCCTCTCTCTGCACGGACCAGCACTCTATGTGGGCCAGCTTGCCTTCACCAGGAGGCCCTGGGAACTGAACCCAGGACCTTCCATATGGTAGACAGGAGCCCAATCGCTTGAGCCATATCCGCTTCCTGGTAGGTAACATTTTAATAGTTAAAGAGAGGTGGAGTGGACTTCACCATTCCAGGGTCCTCAAGAGAGAGGAATAAAATATGGATTAGAGTGGACTTACTGGTATTCTACTATAGAATTATTATGACTCTAGCAATGGAAGAAATTATATCATTGATGTGGAGACAGTGGCCATGGGAATTCCTGAAGGCAGGGAGAGGAAAAAAGAGGTGTGAAATTTGGGCATTTTTGTTTGGGCACATTTGTCCTGAAAGATTGCAGGGACAGATGTGGGATATTATATATCCTGCCATAACCCACTGGATGGACTGGAAGAGAGTTTAAACTTCAATGTAAACTACAATAGACGCTGGGTAGCAATGCTCCAAAATGTACTCATCAAACGCAATGAATGTACCCCACTAATGAAAGAAGTTTTCGATGTGGAAGGAGTGGGGGGTGTGGAATGGGGATATATGAGATCCTCTTATATTTTTAATGTAACTTCTTGTGTTATCTATGTATCTTTTTTAAAAAAATAAAAAAAGAAAGAAATATCTCTGGTAAAGTTTAAAAAAAAAGAAAATAATTGACAAAAGTAACATTCTCTTGTTGTGATTCAATTTTTATTTAGTGAATTGTCCACATTAAAGGACATTGTTTTATCACTTAAATTTATGTGTATGATCTCATAGTTCTCTCTTTAAAAAAAAGAAACAGTATAATGTAATATTCTTTCATCTATGCCAAAGATGTACTGTGTTGATAATGGGAGAGTATGGAAAAAGTGTGTCAGTGTATGCTATGGACCTGGTAATAGTCTGATGATACTATCTCATAATCTGTGACAAATGTCCTACCATGGTATGGTATTTTGATAGAGGAGTGTTCTATGGGAATTTTGCACATTTGGATGATTGTTTTGCAAGTATACAACTTTTGTCATAAAATTTTTTTTTTAAATAATAATGGGATGGGTAGGAGAGAAATACACCAAATGTAAGACAGGGATTATAGTTAGTATTAAGATTTTGACAATATTCCTATGTAACTTATAACAAATTTCTCACAGCAATGCAAGGTGTTAGTGGTGGGTTGATGTATGGGACCCCTGTATGATGTTATGCATATTTGCTTTGTAAGTTCACAACTTTTACTATACACTTATTTTTCATGTCTAAATGATATAGTAGTAATAGTAATAATAATAATAATAATAAAAGGCTGGTTTGGGAAAAATACACTAAATGTAAGATACTTTTGTTAGTAGTAATATTTTGAGGATGCTCTTTAATCATTAGTTAAAATGTTTCACAACAATGTAAGGTATTAGTGATAGAGCAAGGTGAGTTATGAGAGCATTGTATAATGTTATGTATCTTTATAAGTTCAAAACTATTACTATATACTTATTTCTATATAAGTTTATGTATGAGTGATGCACTTCAAAATATTTTTTAAAAAGGAAAAAATAGTCAATCATTATTCTAAAAGTAAAGTTATAAACACAGGTGTAAGATCACTTTATTGTTTTTCCATTTCTTAAGACTGTTAATGGAATCCAGGTAATTTTGCAAAACATACCTGTGCTCACTATTATTATTATTAATATTATTAATAATAATATTATTATTAATATTATTAATATTATCACTATTATTTAGACCAATTATTTCCAGGGAGGAAATTAAGCATTAGAGAATTTGGATGGTTTTCCAGTGACTCAAAGATTCATAACTAGTTAATCGAAGAACTGAACTTCCTTTCTTTCCAGAAGGTCTATTTGAAGAATGTCAAGGAATAATTTGATGAATTTGAAGCTATTAATTAATATATTGTATCAGTTTCTTCTTTTTCAGCTCTTTTTCTGCCAAATATCCATTGTTAAATCATCACCACAATCAAGATAATGCATATATATCTACTACTTTATATTCCACCAAAAGTAACCACTATTCTTTATTCTATCACTTGCATTTTATATAAATGAAGTCACCCAATATGTATCCTTGCATGGATGGATTCTTTCATTCACCAAATTATTATGATATTTAATTTGTTTTGTGTTTCATAGTATATTCCTTTCTGTTGATGAGTATTATTCCATTATATAGATATTCCATAACATATATAGCCATCCACTTATTGTTTTATATTTGAGCTGTTACCAGCTTTTTGGCTACAACAAATAAAATTAATATAAATATAGAATGAGCAAGTATTTTTATGGCCATATTATTTATTTTCTCTTGGGAAGAATGAAATTGTTGGATCATAGGGCAGGTGTACATTGAACTTTCTAAGAAAATGACTGTTGTTCAAATTGATCATAGAAAGTTTATGTTCCCACTAGCAGTATATGAGAGATTAAGTTCTATCACTTTTTCACTAACAATTGCTTTGGTCAGTGTTTTTAAATTTAGTCCATCTAATAGGTGTGTCATATTATATCATTATGATTTTCTCATTTTTCTACTAACAAATGAGGCTGAGTATTTTCTCATGCCATCCTTATTTTTTCTTTGGTGAGATTCTGTTCAAATGTGTTGCCAGTTTTTATTAGGTTGTTTATTTTCTTATTATTGAGTGTTTAGAAATCTTTATATATTCTAACTCTAAGTCCTTGGTCAAATATATGATTTGCAAATATTTTCTTCAGTGCTTACATTGATATATATGTCATAACATACATAAATATATACACAAACACACACCTATATATGCATATGTATATGTAAGTGTATATATTTATGTATCTATGTATATATATGTGTGTATATAATTACTTAAAAAGAAAAATGCATAATGATAAAAATGAATGCTTATTGAAATTTTATTTTTTATTATAATCACCCTGCCTACACCATCCAGGTATATTTTGTTATATAAAAAAGTCCAAAACTACATGGGTTAAAATAGCCACCAATGGGCAATTATTCTAGTCTTCCTCATGTTGAATGAGATTACATGTAGCATTCAGTGGACATTTGGTCTAAGCTGTAAGGTCTCTCATAACTAGCACTGGCATAAGGATATTAGAAAGATATGAGGGTTGGTCCTATTTCCCTTCTATACAGACTCAGAGCCTATCGTATGATTTCATCAAGTTTATTGGACTTCTTACATGGCAACCTTATTTCTCAGAGACTATCTTCTTAAAGTTGAGGCCTGAACTGACATAGAGTTCCTGCCACCATATTCCCTTGGTCAAAGCAGTCAAAACACAACAAAATTCAAGGTGGGAGAAGGGGAGTAAATAGGCACCAAGTTTCTATGAGAGATATGTAAAAACAAACACAAAAACAAACAAACAAAAAACTGCATCCATCTTTAATTTGCCACAACTAACATAAGTCTTATTGTAGAGCTCTGAACTTTCTCTTTCTGGATTCTTTTGTTAATATCTTTTAACATTTTTGCTTGCGACTGAAGAGCACCAATTGACCCGGCCCACAGGTCAAACGAACCGGCACCTGAAAGAGGGAGTGGGAATTGGAGGACAAGAGGTGAGAGAAATGGAGACAAGACAGGATTCTGATCAAGTCTCTGTTTATTGAGGGTAGAGCATCAGAATATATACTAAGGGAGGGTATTAGCAGGGGGTGATAGGCTGATGAAGCGGCTCTTCCATATAAGGCAATAAAATGCTGTTACACCACTTGCTATAGGTTGCGAGTCTTCAATGCTGGTCATGGCTTCAACATCTTGTTGCGCAGGCACGACGCTTTTTGCCCGGGAAACTGGGGAAAGGGGAAGAAGAAGGCGGAAGCACAGGGGTGGAGTAGGCGTACTTATGAAAACCGCCATGTTGCTGGAGACTGCAAATGCACGTAGCTCCGGGTGGCTCCCCACACATTTTAAGTGAATAAATGTGTGTATGATCTCATTTTTTTGTGTACATATCCCTAGCAAAAGCCATTGGAAGAAAAGTTACTTGAAAAACATACCTATAAAAGAGAGGGTAACAGACATATTTCAGTCTTTTAGGTTTGTGTGAAAGCATGCTTAGCTCCAGCACCTGAGGTAAGATCCAATGAAACAGCAGACCAAAAGGTCCGAAGGACTATGGAGCATTGCTTTGTCACTTGTTGAGGAGAATATGAAAATCAAACTTCCAGTACTTCTTAATTTTGGAAAGAGCTAGTTTTGTTAAGAGCAAACTAAAATTGTTTTAGAAAAAAGTGGAACTTTGCTTTTTTGGTTAGAAACATCACCCATGCAAAAGTGCTTTGTGTGAATTATGTTTCACCTATGAAATATATTAGTAGAAAAAATACCAAAGTCAGTGTATTTCTACTTTCTGTTCACCACTCGCCAGTTTATATAGACTTAAATATTTATAAATAAATATTATATTTAATACACAGTTAATTGTGAAATCTTTTGCTAGGGACAGCAGAGAATACAAAAATCTACATTGCTTTTATCTTTAAAACCTTAAACATAGTAGAGGGATTCATATATGAATAAAATAAACAATTCAAGAAAGAGTGCTTAAAGTGTAGAAAAGTTGATAGAATAATAAAATCAATGAAATGGAAGTGGATGATATGTTGCAGGGGAAGGGAGTAAAGCAAACTTAGTGAAAAAAATATTTTAAATTACCGTTGATATAAATGACCATAGAAGCATTAATTATAATAGTCAAAAAAGTATATAATTCTTTCATGAATTATAGCAAATGTACCTTACTATTGCAAATTGATAATAATAGGGTGGTATATGGTAATTCTGTATTTTATATATTTTATGCATGATACTACAGTAAACCTATAACTTGTCTAGCAAAACTAAATATTAATGAAAAAAATCAATTGCCGTTGCCTTCCTGATTTTGATCAAATTGTTGACAAGAGTGAAGAATATAAAGCTCAAAAGGTATATGGGAATCCCCTATATACTTTTATATGACTTTCCTGTAGCCTAGAGCTTCTTTGAAGATAAAATGAAAAAAATTAAGACACTGAAGGAACATATGCGTATCAGTCAACCAAAGGCGTGATGATGCAAAATACGAGAAATCTTTTGGTTTTTATAAAGGGTATTTATTTGAGGTAGAAGCTTACAGTTACCAGGTCATAAGCATAAGTTACTTCCCTAACTAAAGTCTGTTGCCACATGTTGGAGCATGATGGCTGCCAACATCTGCCAAGATTTCTGGCTTCTTGAGTTCCTTTCTTCCTGGGGCTCTGTTTCTCCCCAGCCTCAGCTGCTGCACTCTCTCCACAAGGTCAGCTGTTGACTACAAGGTGAAAAGCTCTGGGTCTCTCCCTGGGGCTTCTCCCACGTCTAAGGAGCCATCTCTACTCCTCTGTGTTCTCCTGTGTGTTCACTTCCTGAGCTCCAGCTTGAACCTCCGAACTCTGCCCTTTGCCATGTCTTTTTTCTGTGAGTCCCCACCCACCAAGCAGCAGGGACACAAAGCCCTATTGACATGGCCCAATCAAAGTCCTAATTATAACTTAATCAATTAAAAGTGATACCTCTGGGAAGCGGAGTTGGCCCAGTCATTAGGGCGTCCCCCTACCACATGGAAGGTCCGCAGTTCAAACCCCGGGCCTCCTTGACCCGTGTGGAGCTGGCCCATGAGCAGTGCTGATGAGCACAAGGAGTGCCGTGCCACGCAGGGGTGTCCCAGCGTAGGGGAGCCCCATGCACAAGGAGTGCGCCCTGTAAGGAGAGCCGCCCAGTGCGAAAGAAAGTTCAGGCTGCCCAGGAATGGTGCCACACACACAGAGAGCTGACACAACAAGATGATGCAACAAAAAGAAACACAGATTCCCATGCCATTGACAACAATGGAAGCGGGCAAAAAAGAACACCCAGCAAATAGACACAGAGAACAGACAACTGGGGCGGGAGGGAAGGGGAGAGAAATAAATAAATAAATAAGTCTTTTAAAAAAAAGTGATACATCTGACAGAACAATTTACAAACATAATCCAATAACTATTTTTTTTAATTTACAAACAATGCCATACTGGTATAATATGGAATGAAATTACATAAAAGATAATAGATCTTAGTGATGAAAGACACTGTAAGTATAAATTTTTAAATTTTTATTTCATTTCATTTTTGTATTTTTTACTTTTGTATTTTGTTATTTTTAAATTATTATTATTTTCTTAATTTTATTTGGTTATTTTTTGGCTTTATTTTTGGAAAGCTTTTGGATCACAAGAGGGTCACAGCTGTGGCAGGGGTGGACCACTGGTGCTGTGTATCAGTGATGGGGGGATATATGGGTAGAGGTGCAACTGGGGCTTGCTTCTAAGTCATATGAATATATTCAATTCAGTGAATACACTAGGCGTCATCTCAGTTGGTGGAGAATAACTGACAGAATATTGAATTCCAATCCTGGGAGTCCTGCTACATTCATTGAAAGATTTCCAAAAATCCCCTGAGTATATGGGCAGTGCTTAGTGAAGGAAGACAGACCATTTTATCAGGCATTTGATATTGATGATTGTACTGATGAACCTTTTCTTGAAACTGAAACTTAGTTTAATATTATATTTTGCCTAAAAGTTACCTATTGAGAACCTCCTTGTTGCTCAAGTGTGGCCTCTCTCTAAGCCAAACTCAGCAGGTGCTGATGAACCTCTTTGCTAAAAACAAATCAATTCCTTTTTATGGTTGTTTCTGAAACACTTCACTTTCTGTATCTTTGCAGATTCTGAGTGTCTCCTCCTGGCAATGATGGCCTTTGATAGATAGAAGGCCATTAGCAACCCCTTGCTCTATACAATCAACATGTCCAGCATGTCCTTTGTGGAACCCTAGGAATTCTAGGGAAAAGTATAGAAATAGAAAATACCTATGGAAAATTCTTGTTTTAGACAAATGAATTTAAGGATTTCCTCCTCCACCATATTTTCTCAATTAGCCCATACTGAGATGGAATTGTCACTATGAGCAGAAGCATGTTAAGCAACTGTATTTGAAATTGAAATAGTAAAGTTCAATCAGTGGAAAGAATTCAATGGATCGCCACTAATTTGGAATAATGAAACATGACATCTAATTAACTCATCGAGTTCCCATATGACATTATGTGTTACTCCATCTAAAGACCAATTTGATCTCCAAATTGACCTTTTTACTCACCTAATGCATGTGATATATAGGAAAGACTGTTTTAAACCTAAAAAAAGGATGACCAAAAATGGAATTGGCTGCTTTGATTGTGTGTGTTTCCTCTCCCTTAAATGTGCAAGTTGAAGTAGAATAACTAATTATTGGGAATCTTGTAGGGATCTTTCTATCTTGGGATACTACAGACGTAGTGAAGCCTACCTCAAAAGGCTTTAATCTACCTTACCTCTCTACATAATTCTTCACTAGACCCTGTTATTCTGTTTCTCTACCTCATACCTTGCTCACACATCTACCAACTAATAATGGGAATTTTATTTTCCAACCTTTATATTACAAACGTGTATAGTGGGCTAATATTATAGGCATATTTCTATATTTATACTCTTTCTTAAGTCTTCTCATTGACTCCTAAACAAAGGAATAACACAGTAATGGATTTGGGAGCATATAAAACAGCAAGATACACAAGAAAGAGCAAGAAAGATACAAAACTGTGAGCCCCTGTTTAACAACATTTGTGAAACTAGAAGAGCAATAATGTTCAATGACCCAGTTAGTGGCAGGTAGGCATCAAAGCCAAAAGCAGCAACTTTACCTCCCTTGAGGAAACCCTGTGTTATGGACGTGCTGTGTACACAGGTACCCAGTGCCACTAAAACCATTGTGCCCCTTAACAAGTCACTCTTCCTTGATAGAATTCAGTTCTTTCTCTGTAAAAGAGGGACTCAATTTCAAAACCACTGAATTCCTTCCAGATGCCACTTTTGTCTCTATATATACCTATGATAATAATGCTACTTTAGACCCACCACACTATTGGACTGACTTTGGAAAATAAGGGAGTTGATCCATCCCTATAAAAAAGAAAGCCCTGTGTATCTAGTCTGATATGACATGATATAGTAGTGGAAATAATATCAGTAAGTTAACAGGATTATCAAAAGGCCAAACACTTTTAAACACAATCCTTCTAGCTGGATTCTTATTCACATTCCAACTTTAATAGACACATCAAAGAAATGAATATCCAACTTTATATGTAAACAAAAATAAAACCTCCCTGTAATACCGTGACTCACAAAACAGCTAACGTGAGGATAATCAGCGCTAACAAGTATTGGTGAGTACGTGGAGCGTCCGTACCCCTCACACATTGGTAATACAAATGGAAAAGTGTCAACTGTATTTTGAAAGCTGTTGGAAGTATCTTCTATGGCTGAATATATATATGAAATAGAAAAATTCAAAACTTGGATTTCTTATTTTAGCCAAGACAGTGTGAATATATTTACCAAAGCCATCTGTAAAATACTATCTTTAGCATTATTAACAATAACATAAATCTGAAAATAACTCTGGTTTCTATCAACACATTTCATAAGAGTTGGGGATATTTTTTGTGTGCCATTAATAACATTTTAGACGTAGCAGACCATAAAGCCTCTTTCATAAGTACTCAAGTTTGCCTTTGCATCACAACAACCCAAACCAATATACAAATGAATGTGGGTGTCTGCATTCCAATAACTTTTTTACAGGCCATATTTGCAAATTACTGCTCTAGATTAAATAAATAGCACATGCTCTATGTATTTAGGACTACTGCATAGCAGTGAGAATTAAGAGTAAGAGAAGAAAGGACAACATGGAAGAATCTCATACATATAAGCTTTAGCTAAAGAAGTCAGGCATAATTGTATATAAACAGTATGATTTCACTTCCACATGGCTAAAAATATACAAACTAATCTTGTATATTGGACATCAATTTGTGCTGTGGTATGGGCATGATTGTTGAGAGTCTTAGTAATGTCCTATCTTATGCTTTGGGTTCTGGTTGCACAGATATTTTCATTTCTGAAAAATCACTTGATGCATGCTAGTCATGTGATTATTTTTAAAAGGCTTCCAAAAATAAAGGCTATGAGTGATCATATTTTAAGCAAATGTGGGATTTCTTTTTTTTTTCAATCTTTAATAGTTTCTTATATACTATAATCAAATATATTTACAAATTTAGAGTTCAACTTTCATGTAATATATAAATCAGTAATAATTCTTTGTTACTTAAAATGTGCTGCCTCACTTGTAGATCAAAAATATCTGTATCATCACATGAGCATGTTTAGTCATTCATCATTAGCAATGAGACTAAATGTACTTTGTATTAGTATCATGCATTGAACGCTGTTTTCATAACTTCCATGCCTCAGTGCCAGGCAATGATTTTCTGAAGAAGGAAGTCTTGTATATAGACAATTGACTTCATAGTATTATTGTGGTAGCAGAGTCACCTGGAAAGCCTTAAATTTAGGCATATGCCTCTCACGTGCTTGCCTCTGATGCTGAAATTACTCCTAAAGACATTGATTTCCATTGTAAGAGTGTAATTCTGAGGTAAAACCCAAATCCCTTTTGTAATAATATCCAATTCGCAATAATGATATCCAATTTGTAATAATGATGGAACTATTGAGACTCAGGTTTTAATGGGAGGGCTGGAGGGAAGTCAGAATGTGTTATCTGAGGTGGAAATCATGTTTAGGACGCTAAATCTGGATCCTGCCTAAGCACAGACTTCCCTTAAGCCAGGATTGGACATCTTTGGAGCAGGGTAAGCATCTAAAGGGAAATGAGATTGGAAAAGAATCAGAAGTTGAGCAAGGAAGACTTCACCTACTCCAAATATGTATTAGATAAAGTAGATGATGGAAGTAAAGCTCTTGAGTGAAAAAATTCCATTGCTTTTTTGTAGTTTCCTGGTGGGCAATTATTAATAATTACCCAGGTGTTTGAGTTTTGCCTCAACACTATTCCCCACAGGAAAAAAAAATTGTGTATTAGTGCCAGGAGCATTACATAAAGAATGGCAATGAAATGTGAAAAGACATTATCATTTTCAACAAAATAACCTCTCTCAAAATGAAAGTTGTACTAATTTCACTGACTTTAATATGATGGGTCTCTTAACTTTATACAAAGCAAGGTAACCAACAACAACAATAAAAGACAACTTTCTCTTTACTCACAAGTAGGGTTTTAAAAGAAATAGGAAAAGATCTTAAGGGTTGGCATGCATAAAATAACGTCTGCTTAATACATCCTAGTGGGTTTTTTTTTAACAGAAATTTTGCGTTGACTGTTTAGTGACCATTAAGTCAACCATATTAAGATATGGATTTTTTGTGACTCATGTTTGATGTTGTACATTGTCTTGAAATATGTCTAGAGAAGATAATCCATGAACCTATAGCAATCTGTGCTTGTTGATATAAGGAAGTGATTCACACATTATGAAATACTGCTCCAAACCTGAACACTACAGAAAGCTTCCCCAAGCTACCACTTTGTACATCTTCAAGGGACACCATTCTCCTTATTTTCTCTTTGTTCCCTGGAATTGTGCAATAGAGTGGTTGTCTATGTCACTTATATTTCATAACAATTTTTAAAATAAATTTATTGAAATATATCGCCCACACACATATATACATACACAATAAGTGTATAGTAATAGTTGTAAACTTACAAAAAAAACATATATAATATCAAATAGGACTTTCATGACTCACCCTACCACCAACATCTTACATTCACGTTAAGCCTTTTTAACTAATTAAAGAGCATTGTCAAAATATTACTACCAACCAAAGTATTTTCCCCCAACCCTCCCAATTATTATTTTTATGTCATTTATCTATGAAAATACATAAACAAGTGTATAGTAAAAGCTGTGAACTTACAAAGCAAACATGCATAACATCATACACTGGCATTAAGACAGATACATAGACCAATGGAACCAAATTGATGGGTCCAAAACAGACCCTCACAGGTATGGTCAAATGATTTTTGGCTAGCCTGTCAAAACCACACAGCTCGGGCAGAATAGCCCATTCAGCAAAATGATGCTGAAAGAACTTGATATCTGTAGTCAACAGAAGGAAAGAGAACCTCTATCTCACACCTTATCCAAAAATTAACTCGAAATAGATAAAAAACCTAAAAATAAAAGTGAGAACCATAAAACTTCTAGAAGAATTTGTAGGAAAATATTTTCAAGACCTGGTGGTAGGTGGTAGATTCTTAATAGAGATAAGGGAAGGACTGAGATGGACTACTGATGTTTAATGTATGTAGAAGTTTTAATTAACTTTACTGTAAAAGTGTGGAAATGTTTAGTATGGATGGTAAAAAGAGTAATATTTGGTTTACAAATGGGGATGTGACTGAAAATGTTAGTCTATGGATGTAATGCCAATTGACAGAATGCTAGAGAATAATTTACGAACTGGATAGCACGGTAAATCAAGAGGTGGATGAGAATTGTGGTTGATGGGACAGATGCAAGAGTGCCCTTTGTGAGCTAGAGCAAATTTATATCACTACTGCAGGGTCTTGGGAATGCATGGGAAAGATACAACTGGAATGACCTATGGACTGTGGTTAGCAGTAATAATGTAATAATCTTGCATCTATGCCAAAGATGTACTGTGTTGATAATGGGGAAGTATGGAAAATGTGAGCCAAATGTATACTATGGATGTAGTAATAATCAGATGATATTATCTTATCTGTAACAAATGTTCCACCACAGTGTGGTGTGTTGATAGGGAGGTGTTGCTTGGGAATTGTGCATATGTGCATGATTATTTTATAAGTTTACAACTTCTGTCATAAAAAGTATATTTAAAAATAATAAGGTGTGTTGGGGGAAAACACACCAAATGTCAGGTAAGGACTATAATTAGTAGTAAGATTTGGGCAATATTCTTTCATAATTTGTAACAAACAGCTCAGGACAATGCAAGGTGTTGGTGGAGGGTTGATTGTTGTGTAGAAAGTACAAGTCATGCAGGCCTAGTCTGTCGTTGCCCAGAGAGACTGATGAAACTTCATGCCCCTTTCTCCCTTGCCTGGGGCAGGGATGGAGCTGCAGGTGTGAGCAGCAATCTATACAGTGCAGGTCCAAGGTGACCGCAGTTGTCCCAGGAGACTTTTAATTACTCAGTTTGTGCCAGTCAAAGATACCCTCAGTTACCTGGATAGACTGGTGCTGAGCTAGCCAGCCTCCTCATTGCCAGAGGTGGGACTGAACCCTAGGCTAGGGCTGCAGGTTGATCTGGGTGAAAGAAAGAGGTTTCTACCATCACCATGATTTTCAGTCAGCATGGCTTCCCATTAGGCTGTGGGTGGAGTCAAAATGGAGGCCACTGGCCTTTTTCCAACCTGGACAAATTCACACCTCGGCTGTTCCTAGGTTTATTCCTTAGCCATCCGAATCTCCCAACAGTAGCTGAACTCGGCAGCCAGCTGTCCCCTCCTCCCCTGTTTTGGGGAAATGGAGCTTCCAATTCTGGTCACAGAACAGCTTTTGGGGTGGCTTGCACCACCAAAGTAGGACAATCACTGGCCTCCGTGGCTTGGCTGGCAGTTTCCTGGAGAAGATGGCACAGGTCCCTGCAGCTTCCTCCCTGACAGAGGTGGCACTGGGTCTTAGGCTAACCTGCAATCTGACCTGGATGGAAAGAAGCCAATCCCCAGCAGGACTGTGATTTTCAGTCCAGCCTGCTTCCCCTTGTGCCAAGAGCAGAGTTAAGATGGTGGCTCCCAGCCTCTTTCTGACTTGGACAGGCTCAAACTTTAGCTATTCTCAGGATTATACTTTAGCCCACTGAATTTTACTCATCAGTAGCTGAAGTTGGTGCTCAACCATCTCTTCCTCCCCCATTTTTGGGAAGTGGAGCTTTCAATTCCAGCCGCAGAACAGCTCCTGAGACAGCTTGTGTCTCCAGTGGAGGATGGACACCGGCCTCTGGGACATGGAGTAGTCTACTTATGAGTCTTCTCTGCAGATTGGCAACCTCCTTCCATTGCTTCAGGATATTGCATGATGCTCTTCTGGCCTCCTGAAGCTCCCAAATGGGTGCTTCAGCTAGCTCCAGAGAGTTCTGGGTGTTATACTAACTGCCATGTGGCAGGAGCTGACTCTAGGAGTTCCTTACTCTGCCACCATCTTGCTGTTATCTCCTATAACATTTTTAATAATATTTTAGTGTAGAGGTGAAACAAAGCAAAACAGTTTATCTCCCAATATGGCAGCTTTCTTGTTTACTTCTCTCTGCCATTGATCACCTACATTGGAAGACTGCCTTGGTTTACATTTGATACTTGGCTGACTATTCTCTTCACTAGGATATCTACAAATGTGTTGAACACTAATTTTGAATTTCCAGACAATAAGTTAATATAATTGCACAATAGTCTTAAGATTAGGATAATCAAGTGAATTATTTTTAAAGAAATAAGCAAAGAACTTCCAGTTTTTGTTTATTAGAAATTTAACAAGAAACACATTCAACCAATTTTTTAAAAAATCATAATGGATTAATTTATAATAAAATAGTCAACCTAAAATATCAGCCATTTTATGTAGGGCCAAGAAGGCCAATTTTTCACATTTAAAGAGCAGAATTGCACAACTGATATTTTTACCTACTTTTGATGGCACAGAAATATAAAAATCATCCAACTTCCATTGAGAACTTCCTTCCCCTCCAGAATAGAATTCATACAATTACTTCTTAGACTTTTAAAAATCATGTTATACTTTGTCATATCTCTACAAATACTCTGATGATGAGAACACTTTTTAAACAAGTCTTATAGCAAACAAAATATCTTAAAATAATTTTGTGGTAAGTTAGACTGCTTAAAGAAACTTAGCAAAGATGAAAAATAGTGTACAAGAATTATAGTTCCTTGTTTAGAACAACCACCCAAATAAAATATTTTCCCTAATTAATTATTCTTGCTACCTGTAAATTATTAGCAAAGAAGAATTACAAGAAGCAGAATGTACCATTTCTTGGTTTGGGTTTGTAGGTTCCACCTAATGTGCTCATGGCTATAGAGGTGAAGCAAAATATGATTCTGCTTATATATTATAGAATGGAAAAAAGAGAAAAACACACAATTTCTCTTTAGAGGATTTCTTTGTCCTTGCTTTCAATTTGAGACAAAAAAAAATCACAGCAGTTTAAGGATCATGAAAGACAATAGGACCCACTAAAATAAACTTATGATTAATTTTCCTTATTGCACTCCTAAATGTTGTATGATTTTGTTACCAAGTTAACACTTTTTTAAAAGATTTATTAATTTATTTATTTCTCTCCCCTTTGGAGCCCCCAACCCCAGTTATCTGTTCTCTGTGTCTATTTGCGTCTTCTTCTTTGTCCTCTTCTGTTGTTGTCAGTGGCACGGGATTCTGTTTCTTTTGTTGCGTCATCTTGTTGTGTCAGCTCTCCGTGTGTGGGGCGCCATTCCTGGGCAGGCTGCACTTTCTTTCATGCTGGGCAGCTCTCCTTATGCAGCGCATTCCTTGAGCATAGGGCTCCCCTATGCCGGGGACACCCCTGCGTGGCAGGGCACTCCATGCTCGCATCAGCACTGCGCATGATCCAGCTCCACACCTGGCAAGGAGGACTGGGTTTGAACTGCGGACCTCCCATGTGGTAGACGGACACCCTAACCAGGAATGTAGCCAACAACAGTACAAACAAAACCAAATAGCAACATTAACTATATTCTCTGCAAACAGTCACTTATGACATTTCTCCAAAACCCAACATTGCTCCACATTCAATAGTAAAAAGAAAACAGCTCCCAGTAGTTGTTACTTTAGAGCACAAGACAATGTCTTCAACAGAATTTTATATCTATAGATTGATTTTCTATTTCAGAGCATGAATTCCTGTTCAGATGAAAAACTGGGGGTGGGGTGAGGGAAAGGAGGAATACTCAGTACAGAAAAATACTGGGGAGTAACAAGAGGTGCATTTCTCTGGTCAGACAATAGAATGAGGAGGTAGTTATTCTGAGAATTTCTCAAATAAAGAATATTGTTCTGATCTACTGAGAGCAGAAACTTCTCTGAGACTGAAAATAGCAATAGGATTATTTCTCCTCCAGGGAAATCAGGACTAGGGACCAGTGCAGCTCGAAAGTGGCTCTTTTCTTTTTTCATTTTTTCTCTATTTTTTTTAAATGTTACATTAAAAAAATATAAGAGGTCCCCATATAACCCCACTCCTGCCACATCAACAACCTCTTTCATAATCGTGAATACATTTTGCATTTGGTGAATACATTTTGGAGCACTGCTGTACCATTTGGTGAATACATTTTGGAGCACTGCTGCACCACATGGATAATGGTTTACATTGTAGTTTACAATCTCCCCCAGTCCACCCAGTGGGCCATAGCAGAACTACAATGTCCAGCATATGTCCCTGCAGTACCACCCAAGACAACTCTAAGTCCTGAAAATGTCCCCACATCATATCTCTTCTTCCTCTCCCTACCCTCAGCAGATACCTTTGTCACTTTCTCCACATCAATGCTACAATTTCTTCCATTGCTAATCACAATAGTCAAATAATACATTGTCAGTAAGTCCACTCTAGACCATACCCTATTCCTCCATCCTGTGGACCCTGGAATGGGTGGCTCTTTTCTGATGATAGAACTTTATGACTATCTTGTTATATCACCACTCATGGCAACCGCATATAACTTTGAGACATCATCACTGCTGTTGAGTTTTTTCATTCGTTACTGACCTATTTCTCTTTCCAGAGTGTAAAAGTCATCTTCAACACCTGTCTGGTCTTAGCTGAGGTTTCAATGAGTGGAATTCCATAACTCTTGGTAAGTTTATTCGCTTGTTTCGTGTCAACTGTCCTTGCTCGCAAACCACACTTTTTCCCTACCCGCACCATAGGTGCATCATCTGAATCTTTAACTCACTTAAACTGCTCCCTGTAGAGCTAATATTGGCAAATGATTTGATATTACTGATGACAAACACACAAAGGAAACTTTTGCCTGTCCTCATGTATTGGTCTCTCATGGCACTGTACTTTTCTTGTCCAGCTGTACCCGTATGTCCAGCAGACAGATTTCACCATCTATAACCACCTATTTTCAGTAAGAATCCTCTATTGTGGGATCATACTCATCTACAAAGTGGTTCGGAAGTAGCTGGATTGTCAGTGCATTTTTCCCATCGCCACCTGCTCCAACCACCACCCATTTGTACTGTCATTTCACACCAGCAAGAATCTCAACTCCACTGCCTCCTTTTTGGATGGGTTCAGTACTACAACCAGGAAAAATGCTGTAGAACCTGGAACCTATATGCACAGCCAGACACAGGAAGTGACACTTCATGAATTGCTTTTTAAAGAGGAAACATTCAGGAATTTATTGAAAATAAGTGATTTGCAGTCCTCAAAAACTTTGTTAGAATCTAAATGTTACTAACTACATCTGTGTAAGGAGGTTGTTATTAAAAAGTTTGGGTATATTAGGTAAAATAGGAAATATGGTATGGTCTCCAGTAATATGTTAGATAATATATGAAAAAACACATAGCATTTGTTTTAAATTTCAAAATGATATCTATGTAAAATTTTTAAATGTAGTCTCACAAGTCCATTTCTAATGACTTATTTTAATGAAACACCTAGAAATTATAGATTATGTATGTCTAATTTTACTTACCAGTCTAGTTTAAAATATGAAGCCTTATATATAAACCATAGCATGGATGAAGTAAATTTTATTTAATGGAAAGGTGTATACATGTATGTGTGCATTTATAACATGGAATTAAAACAAAATGCATACATTGAGATTAGTAAAGCAGAAATGATATTAGTTGACTCATATCATTATTGTTTATCAGCAATAGTATTAGACATTTGTATAGATAAGTTAACTTTAAGAAAAGGATCTTCTGAGGTCCACAAAAACTCAAACCAGCACATACAGAATGGAAATAACTGCACTTTCTTAGCACTTTCACTACAAGTTTCCTTTCATTTTCAATAACAATGCATGTGTGTGTGTGTGTGTGTGTGTTTTAAAGTGAATCTATTCCTGTGCCTGTAAACCTATTGTAGATGGGATATTTAGATTAGATAGCTTCAGTTAAGGGCTTTGATTAGATTGTGGGACCCAGGGTGGGCCTTAATCCTCTTACTGGAGTTTCTATAAACAAAGGACTGAAAGCAGGAGACACAAAGGAAAAGCTACAGAAACAGAAACCCCAAGAAACTGGAAGAGGTCCCAGAGGCCAGAGACTGGAATCAACAAAGCACAGAGGCACAGAAAGAGGCCACGGAGAGGCTGAAAGAGAGGAGACCTGGAGTAGAGAGGAGAAACAGCCATATGTCTGATCACCCACAGCTGAGCTCAGGGAGATAGTAATCCCAGAGGAGAAGGCAGAGCTCAGACCACAGAGAGCCACCATTGTGTATTCTCTCTCTCTGTCTCTCAGTAAATTTTATTTCAACTCTAATAGACAAAAGGCAGTTTAAGAAATTATGGAAGCATTATTTTAAAAATTCTGTGCAGGCACATTTATCTTGTTTAATGCTAAAAACAAACTCATTTGTTCCTCCAGTGTTTAGAAAGATAAATAAATTAGTACAGATTGGTAAAATGACATGACTAAAGATACCTTGTTAATGAAGAAAATAAAGAAGAAAAATGCTTGATCATATTCATAAATTATAAAACTAAGTCCCATATTTTCTTTTTTTGACCTCAGTACCTTCTTTACCATTTCTATCAAAATATTATACTATTGCCACCTACAGTCCATATGTTACATTGTTTGTATCTCAAGCATCACAATATTCTTAATTCCTTGTAATAGAGGAACATTCTTCTATTTATATTATTAACCACAATCTTCATCTACCATCAAAATCGGAAAGTTTTACAATCCCTGAATTTCTTCTAGCTGTCTTTCAATTAATATTAACTTCTCTAACTTTCAGCCACAATTCACATTTATAAATCAGCACTGTTATTATGCTCATTATAGTGTACTACCATCAACTCTACCCATTTCCACATATTTACAATTGACCTTATTAAATTTTCCACATACATTCAATACGTTTTAATATATTTAATAATTTACCTGTTTATATTATCAAAGCAAGGGGTGCAGTCCAGATCAACAGCACTTGGGAATGATCCAAGGGAGACAAGCTTTGTCTTCATTCACTTTCATGGGTGGCCAGGAGATGGCGCTCTTTGACAAACCTTACCAAAAAGATGAACCCTCCAGTTTCCATTGACTAGATCTTAGGAGTCAGAGATTCAAAACCAGGCTATGCTGCTCAAACTCACCAAAGAGAAACTTCGGTCAACCCTCCACTGCATCTCCCTCTTTTCAGGGAGGAATATGTCCTTTCTGCTATGCATTGGCCACTTAGCTGCAGGTGTTACTAAAGCTCTTCTTCTCAAGAGTTGGGGGATCATTTGCATTCCTAGCCACAGAAGCTAGAAACTCATGATTTCCTTTTGGTGTCTCCGTCTTTCTATTCCCAGTACCTCTTGGAAGATGCATGAAACCCTCTCTTGGTCTGCACTCTCCAAAGGAGGTCCTCGGACAACTTTTTTGTTTTGTTCCCTATTTTGTACCAAAAGCACACCCTGCCTGAGCAATTCCAAAGCCATCTTTTCAGAATCCTCCTGTGCCATTGCCATTGTCTGGCTATGTGGCAGGAGTCGAGGACTACTAAAAGCCAACCTTCAGTGAGACAGCAGCTCTGATGATGATTTAGACATTTTCGCAACATCAGAAATATAAGTTTTCATCTTAACAAATTCCCATTGTAAAAGCCCATCCATTTCTGGTATTTTGCTCCCAGCAGCTTTTAGCAAACTAAAACACTGTGGCATTGGAAATAGGGGTTGTGAGGCCATAAACCAGGCAAGCCATAAACTCCTAGATAAGACAATCCCTTCTGGCCATAAGTGCATCCTAAAGTACACATGTATATTCCTAAGCATGATAGTTAACTATACTAGAAACACTTCTAAGTTCACTGCCAGACAATTGCAAAATCACTTAGAACACTGAAAATGAAACAAGCTAAGGGAAATGGAACCTGTGGGGGAATCCCAGGGTGGCCAACTGGTATGTGAAGGGAGGTAGTCCATTTTTTACAACAGTTCAGACCAGTGTTTGAGTCAGAAATGCCCCATAAATGCCAGGCACAGTGCAATTTGCCTTGCAGGGGAAACAGGAGTAAATGGAAATTGCAAAGGAAAAAATGGATTTTTACATCTTTATGTCCATGGTTGTGGGCAGTTAGATATACTACCAAAGCCCTATTAAAAGCAAAAACTGAAATGAAGAGAGTAGAACAGGCTTTAGTTCTGGAAAAGGATATTAGAATAGCATCTTCCAAAAACAACTATGTATAAACAAAAAAGTTGCAACCATAGAGTGACAGTTAGAAGTAATGGCATGTAAAGGTATGAAAATGCATGGACAAAGGATGGCATGGCATCAGATCTGAGTGGTTATCCAGAAGGAAGGATGGGATCTGAAGGTGAGGGATCCTGGGGAGTGTAGAAGAGGGATTACACAAGGAAAAAATTGAAATTTGAAGATGAACATAAATAAATAGACCATTCACAACTACAAAAATGAAAGCAATCTGGGTTCCCAATAACAATTAGGAAGAGAAACCTGCTCAGAAGTAAACATTAATAGTAATGCTTATACTAATGCAGAATTAGTATATGTAACACAAAAAACTCAATAAAAAGGCCAAGAGAGCATAGCTATCTGGTTACTATGATTATGGGGCATAGGGGGAAAGGGTATTATGCTTTCAGGAGTGGATATGGCAAAAATGGGCAGCTCTTTCTTCATCACTGTCTTTAACAGGCATGACAAAGACCAGAGAGCATTCCAAATTTATCAATATGGTGCATTTTAGCTGCAAAATTGACCTGGCCTAATGAGGGGAATATGCCACCCACAACAGGTATATGGTCATCTATGAAAGAATTATACTATATAGTCAGAGAATTAGGAATGAAACATGCAGCATATGCTAAGCACATTTGTGGACCTGATGATGAACTGTTTATGACTGGAATGAAGGATTAAATCCTCCAAACTGCACCTCCAACTTGATATAGGGCAGCAGTAGCTAATTTTAGTCTATTAGTCAGCCAGGAAATTCACTATGTGGCATATGCAATAGCAGACTTGGGTGAGACAGAAAGAAAATGGTTGAAGAGAGTGAGGAGAGTAAACAAAGTGACCTTGAAAGAGAAGGGGCAGGGATGCCAGTACATACATGTAACCTATAAACAATTATGGGCTGATTTAATTGCTGTAGGCACCCCAGCAGAAAATATAGATAAATAACTTGATGCTATGATAGTAGGACTCTGGCAAAAGCTGCCTAAGGAGAAAAAGTATCAACCTTGGTCTACATCTAAATCTGTGCCACTGGTTATCCTCTCACTGCAACCCTCAAGAAAAGTTAAGTCTAATACAGAGAGATGAATACAACCTACCTTTGAAGACTAGGGCTGGAGACAAGGTTGCCTGCAGATACAGGTGACAGCAGGTAATAAGAGGCTTCATGTACTGGTTTCCAACAAACTGTGCAATTGTGTCGTTACTGATATTGGAGCAGAGGGCACACTCGTGTATGGGAATCCCCAAATTTTAAAGGTCCCTTGAAGGTGATAGATGGGTATGGGGAGAAAACTAATAAGTAGTGCAAACTACCCTAACACTACCAATCAGGCTCCTCACCCCATGAAATTATATTATATGTATTTCTTCCATTCTTGAATATGCATTAGAGGTGGGTGTGTTAAAAGACCTAGACCTTATTACATGAATTCTGCCTTTGCATCTGCCTTGTGAAATCAGTTATACAGAGTGCTGCTTGTAGGTACCCAGTCACCTTCCTCCACCCAGGAGTGTCATCCATACTGAACAATATCATTCCTGGAGGGACATGCTGAAATCAGTGAAACATTATAAGAACTGGCCAATATGTGGATCATATAATCAGCACATTTAATAGTTCTATATGGTGGTGAAAACCCCATGGTAGTTGGAGAAAGAGAGCTGATTATCTAGAATTGACTAGGGTGGTTCCTTCTCTTCATGGAACGGAGCCTATTATTCTTTGGCAAAGCTTCTCACTTATCAGCCCAGTTAGGAGAGTTCCAGTATGTATTTAGCTAATGCTTTTTTTCAGCATCCCACTATCCAAATATAGACAGGATTATTTTGCATTTATATAGGAAGGATGGCAGTAGACTTTCCAAGTTTTGCCACTAGGGTACTATCATAATCTTACCATATGTCACAGAATGTTGGCAGTTGATCTAGCAAGATGCAAAAAGCCACCAACTCGTACTGTGTTTCACTACATTGATGATATTATGCTTACTTTTGGTAGTAGTAATCTCTAGAAACAGTGGCAATGCCATTACAATGCCTTTAAATGAGCCTTGATGCCAAGATCCAGGGGCCCAGTTTTAAAATTCCTAGGGGTGGTTTGATTGGGCAAAACAAAAATAATAGCTATAAAACAGATCCAATCTCTAAGTACTTAATATCATTGCAAGCTGAGAATTGGATGTTTCCTGTACCCAGAAAGGTATGGGTGGGACCTATGGCAAAAGCAAAACAGGAAGTATGTGCTGCTCAGGTGTGGTCCCAACTATGGAAAGAAACAAACAAAAAAAAATGATATAGTCATATTGAAAAACTTCTATTAACAGGATGTCTTGCTTTTATACAAACTGATCCTATAACAGTGATTTGCCAATAACTGTGTCAACGACATTGACAAAAAGTGGATGTGTCAGAGTCACTTGTATGCAGGCTAATAGGACTTGTTTCCAGTTGCATGTTTATTTACAACAGTGGAGTTCTCTCCATACTGTCCTACTATCTGAAAATTTACATAAATTACTGCGGCCAGTTAAATACGTAGTGAATTTGAACTCCACTATACCATCCATGCCAGCAACAGAGAAAATAGAATAATAATAGATGATGCAGGTGCCCGATTGGAAGATACCCAGTATTTTGGTTTTCTAGGCTGCTCAAAGCAATACTGTGAGATGGTTCAAGTTAAACAACAGGAATTTATTCATTTTACAAACTTAGAATTTTGAGGCTGAGAAAAATGTAGAAATCCAGGCATCATCAAGGTCATGTTATCTTACTAAAGACCAGCTGCCAGCAATCCTTGGCATCTCTGTCACATGAGAAGACACATGGCAGTGTGTGCTGATCTCTTCTTTCTCTTTGGGGTTTAGTTGATTTCAGTTACTTCCGTCCTTGGCTATTTCATTCTCTCCCTGTTTCTCTCTCTGTCTTCATTTCATTTATAAAGGACTCCAGTAGCAGGAATAGACATCCTGAACTAGTTGCATCACATTTTAACTGAAATAGTCTCATCAGAAGTTCCTACTTACAATTGGTTTACACATACAGTAATAAATTATATTTAATAACATGTTTTTTCTGGGGTATATACAGCTTCAAAACCCCACACCTGGTATACCGATGGTTCCTGAAAAGGACAGCCTCCAAGATGGCAAGCAATAGCATTTCAAATAACTATGGACAAAATAAAGACGGATGAAAGAGAACATCAGGGCAGCCAGTGTGCTAAGCTACAGCCACCTGAATGGTTCTAGTTCAAGTAAAAATAAATTGCAAGATAAATTTCATGCACCACAACGGTTTTCTTGAGTGCATGTGCATACTTTAGTGAACACGTGTGCACAAAAAAAACTACAGAATGAGACATAAATTTATCAGGTAAATTTTATATCAGCTGAAGTAATAATAAGGAAAAAGTGATTCCATTCTTAGGAACAAGGTGCTAGGTAAAAGAAAAAATAAAATGACGGAAGGAAGGAAAAAACTGTACAAATTAGTTTTGCTTTTATTTTCTATTCATGCTTGTTCTCGAAGTGATTTTCTGTTGGCTGCAGTTGTTGTTGCCATATATATGTTCAGATTTGGAGAAAAGGTTAGTATTATAATTACTGATATTATCAGATGTCAACCTGGTTAATATTTGACATTCTAAAGAAACCAAAGTGAAAAAAATAGGACAAGTAAGGACATATTTTCCCCAAGTTACATTTAGAATGTTCATTAATATTTGAAAGTGACTATTCATATACGGCTAATGAATATGAATACCATAACAAATGGTAATAACTATTCAATTAAAGCTCTGAAGAGCAGAGATTTTAGAAATGATGTTGGAGTAGACATTCAGCTCTTCAGATTTACAAATGCTTTAGTCTAAGCTGATACATGATTTTTACTGAACACTAAGGGTGAAGTTGAACTTCAGAATATTCCTATTAAAAATCTTACATGGGTACTCAAATTTGAGAAACAATAGTCTACACAAGAAAATGGTGCCACTTATATAAATAATGAAAACTTCAAAGGTAACACAAGTCTCTGTATGGAAAGATAGAGCTGTGCCATGTTTGGAATGACAGGTAGGGGAGTAGAGTGGTGTCAGGAAGATGCTATATGTGAATGCAGAGAGTTGGCATGAACTCATGGATGGAGAGAATGGAAGGAGACCTGGATCACAGTTCTTGCATGGGTAGCACATTGGAGACAGAAATACCTTAAAAAGTGGCCGATGTACTGTTTTCAGGGAATGTTTTATTATACTATGTTAGCAACATTGGAGTCACTTGTATGAATCATATTCAGCAGCTCAATAGTAGGATTCAGCTTCGAAGCTTCTTGCCAAGAAACTATTGGATGTTAGAATATATCACTGGAGAATTGAAAAATAACAGTGCTTATTAGTGTGGAAGTGATTTTTGGCACCAACCATTTTGAGTAATTTAAAGCATTGCATTGGCCTTGGAGATGAAGAGAGGATGTGGGAAGAACATATTGCCCATAGCTTCCTGTACACTTAAGGGAATTCACTGTTTCCTTCCATGCTTCATGGAAAAGATCAGATTCTAGAGTTCCAGGGAATCTATTAGTAGGGCTTATAGATTAGTAGGGCTGATCTAAAAAAAAAATACAGCATTCTCATTACCTTAATTTGGCTCATGACTGCAAGAAATCTCACCCTAGAAACACTTGATATGTATATATAAACTTCTAAACCTCCATTAAATCATATCAGGGATTTAAAGAATGAAATAGATTGAAGATGAATCTATCTTTGATTTTGCAGTCTTTCTGAGTGCAACAATTTAAGGGATATCTTATAGGTTGAAGCACCTGAATTCAGAGTCTTTTATGAGAAGGTATCAAATCCTGGAGATTAACCTGTTTACTCAGATGTGTAACAAATCAGTAAGTGAGTAAAGGTGATGCTTCCACTTTTATTTTCTAAACAAGAGATATTTTTTTCAATTTGACCAGGCTTAGGAGTCCAGGTTATATTCTAAGAATCAAAAAACACATTTTATCATGAAATACTCTAAGATTCTTCATTATCATGCCTCTCCTAAACTTTGCAAGTCCTTTTTAAATATGTGCCTCAGAAAACTCTGTAATGATGAAGGGTATAAATGTATTAATAGGTATGTAAGGTTAGATATAAATATTTTAATAAACATGATTCTTATTAATAAAATCATAACCATGTCTTTAAACCTGACATGCTAGATCAAATGTTTCAATGGTTTTTAATAAATAAGAGGAAGTCTTTCTGCCATAAAGGAAAACTCTTTCTTTCCTTTACAGGAGACCTATTTGTTTCAGTATTCTATAAATAGTATTCCAAATCATAGACCAAATGAATTGACATTTAATAATTGACATTATGGGAAGTGAATTTGACTCAAGTAGTCAGGCACCTGTCTACCACATGGGGGGTCAAAGGTTCAATTGCTGTTGCCTCCTAAAGAAGACATGCAAGACAGTGAGCTGACAAGACAGGCTGGCATGTTGAGCTGATGCAGAGAAGTGATGCAATGAGGGGACACAATAAGAAAACACAGAGACAAAACAAGCAGGGAGTGGAGATGGCTCAAGTGAATTCATACCTTCCTCCCACATGTGAGGTTCTGGGTTTGGTTCCCAGTGCCTCCTAAGAAGATAAGCAAGACAGTGGGTTGACACAGTGGGTAGGCATGGTGAGATGAAGCAATGAAGTGATGCACTGAGGAAACACAATGGGAAACACAATGAGAGGCACAACTAGCAGGGAGCAGAGGTGGCTCAAGTGATTGCATGCTTCCCTACCATGTAAGACATCCTGGGCTTGGTTCCCATTGCCTCCTAAAAAGAAGATGAGCATCCAATGAACAAACCAAGAGCAGACAGTGTGTACAAACAATGAGGGGGGAAGAGAAATAAATAAATAAAATAAATCTTTAGTATAATCACAATGTTGTACATTCATCATCTCAAAAATTTTAGAACAATTTTGTTACTCCAAAAAGAAGACTCCACACCCCTTAGCATTCCTTCCTCAGACTATAAAACCATTAAACTCCTTTTATCTTTATAAATTGATTTACATTTTATATAAATGGAATCATATAATATGTAGTATTCTGTGTCCAGTCTCCTTTACTTAGTATAATGCTTTTCCTGTTTTGTTTACTTTTGTCTGATATTAATATTTTGTACTATTAACTTACACTTGTTCAGCATTAAAGAAAAATGGTCTTATATACGCAATTCTACATATTCATATTTCACAGAACACATGTATATTTCACATAATATATTTAGTTAATAAGAGGGCAATCATACAGTATTTGTCCTTTTGTGTCTGGCTTGCTTCACTCAAAATAATGTCCTCCAGGTTCATCCATGTTCTCATACTTCACAACTTCATTTTTTCTTAATGCTGCATAATATTCCATCATGTATATACTACACAATTTGTTTATCTATTCATCAGTTGATTGGTACCTGGGTTGTTTCTACCTTCTGGCTATCATGAATAACCTCCTATGAACATTGGTGTGCAGATATCTATTCATGTCGCTGCTTTCAGTTCTTCTGGGTATATACCTAGCAATGGTATGGCTGGGTCCCATGGCAAGTATATATTCAACCTCTTTAGGAATTGCCAAACAGTCCTAGATGCTGGTTGTACCCTCTACATGCCCACTTACAGTGAATAAGCATTCCTATCTCTCTACATCTTCTTCAACATTCACAGTTTTCTGACATTTAATAGCAGCTATTCTAATAGGACTGAAATGATATCTCGTTGTAGTTTTGATTTGCATTTCCCTAAGTGCTACTGATGTTAAGCATTTTTTCATTTGTTTCTTTGCCATTTGTATTTCTTCTTTGGACAGTTGTCTTTTCAAATCATTTCCCCTTTTTTTAATTAGGTATTTTGTCTTTTTGTTGAGTAGTATGATCTCCTAATGTAGCAAGGATATTATTCCTTTATCAGATATGTGATTGCCAAATATTTTCTCCCATTAAATCAGCTGGCTTTTCATCCTTAAAAGTCATTGATTATATGTTTTAGATAGAAGTGATGAATGCATGACTGTGATTTTAGCCATAATATTGAATGTAAACTTTAGAATAGTTGTATGTTTACTAATATGTGTTCATTAAACAATTTGTTAAAAAAGATAAATGAAATATAATGTAGTTGAGCAGTTGCATTTCTACAAAATGAGGTTCTTTTTTATAATCATCTTACAGTCATATTTTACTATGTAGATTTCTGGTGTCAAAATATTTTTAAAGCATGAGTGCATATTTTTGTGTGATTTAGAAAAATTGTGCCTTCTAAGGATATGACAATATGTGATTGATAAAATGGTTGTTCTTCTTTGAATTTATTTTGATTGATTTACTTTTTTCTCTTTACAAAATTTTCCTGTAGCATGGAAAAAATCTTTTAAAAATATATATAAGCATTCGATCTTATTTGATTACCAATTTATCCATTTTCTGGATGAAAACAAAACAATAAAATGGAACATTTGACTTAACCCTTTACTCATAAGTCTGAGATTATCAGAGATGTTCATAAATATTCTATATAGTCCTTTCATTTTTTTGACAAATGGCTATATAACATTTTCTAGATACCTTGTGGAAATTTATGGTAGTACTTTGTAAAGCTGATTAATGGTACTTTCTGTAACTTATCAGTTGCTTCTTTAGGAGAACAAAAATGTTCTAGTAACACTGTTCATAATAGAATACTGAAAGGATAATGGATGATAATCACATTTTGGATAATCACAAAATGGAATTTGGCATATAAGTGAAACTGAATCTATAGCTACTTTTACCAACCAATATAAAACTTAGTAATTAAATGTGGATTTTTCAAAAAGCCATTTCCAGAAGACCCAATTCAGTATGCTAAATTCAAAAATAGGCAAAACTAAAAAAAAAAAAATGAGATAATTACATTTAATTTTTAAAAGAGTAAGTTTATTACACATTTAAAAATCATGTTATGGGTCACCTTTAGGGTTAGAAAGGTACCCAGATAGATAAGATTCTCAGAGACAGATTTAATTATAGGTAATATTTCAGTTCTTGTGATGGGTGACAAGTTTACAAGTATTAATTATATTATATAAATAAATATTTAAGTGCAATCATATAAAAAATGAAAGAAGGTAAACTAGGTGGGTTATGGCTAAATTCTAGAGTTCACTTTTATTATATGAAACAGTTTCCTCTTTTTATCTGCTATCTCTGCTTCCTTTGTGTTTCAATCAGGCCCTCTCTATTTGCCTTAGTAGGGTTATAAGCAGAAGTTCTGAGTTTGTCTTCTCAGAAACTTTTATTAGGAAAAGGAGATTGATTTCCCTCAATAGTCTAAACAGAATTACTGAGTTTTTATCTAATTTGCTGATACATCCCTGCCTCAATCATTCCACCTTGGGAGAAGAGATCTCTTTTTTCTGATTGTTTAAGCAGAAATCATGTTGCCATACTTGGAAGACAACAATACTCAAATCATATTGCTTAAAATGGAGAAGATATGCTTCCTTAGAGGAAAATCAGAATCCAGTTACCTGAAGAAGGAAAATGCACAAAACCCATTCTTTCCTGAAACTTTGCTCTTTTGGATATTACTAGTCTTTCATGATTTTGCTCATGATGCTTTGAAAATGCTTCTTGAGCTCCTTCAGGAATACTTCTCTATCTTTCCCAGTTTTTCAATTGTTGGTATATGTCTACATTTTTGTTGTTGTTGTTGTTGTTGTTGTTGGCTTACTTCCCCAGTCTCTCTACCTGTTTTCTTTAGGCAATGTCATCCAATCTTATAATATAGTATATCATTTACAAGTACCTATTCCCAGATCTAGTTCTGCTGCTCTGATTAGATTTTTTATTTTTAAAAATTCCAACTTTCAATCTGAGGCAGAAAGGCAACACCATATCCCCAAATCCTCAAGGTTGAGAAATAAGCAAACATAAGGGGGAAGATAACCATGGACAAAGTCAACTTATTAATATTGTGGTAATGAAAGAACATGTAGCATTGATAGAAAGATTGTGGTTAACAGAGGTCCCAAGGGGAGGAGCAGAGGATAATAGGTGGAACATGGGGCATTTTTAGGGTATCGGAATTAAGGGTAAACCACAATGTAAACTATAGACCTTGGTTAGTTGCAATGCTTCAATATTTATTCATCAACTGCAATGAATGCACCACACTATTGTAAAATGGTGCTAATAGGGCAAAATGTGAAAGAGGGAGGGAGAGGGATATATGGGAATCCATTATACTTTGTAACATTTATGTAATCTAAAACATTTTTAAAAATAAAGATATATGATATAAATTTCAATTGTCTACTAAACATGTTTACTTGTATATATTCTGGATAGCTTTCACATGACTGTCATGTAATAATTCTTCTAGGGAAATATCCACTCATGTGACTGTTGGAAGGTTTAAGTTCCCTGGGGCTGTTACATTGAGGATTTCATTTTGTAGCTGGCTCTTTCCCTCAATTCTTTGCTATGTGTTCCTCACCAAAGTGGCAGCTCTTTATCAAAGTAAGCAATCCAAGGAAGCAATAAGGAAGCAAGCTATAAAGACTGAAGTTGTATCTTCTCTGACAATCATGAACATGCCATCCAATCACCAATGCAGCATTGTCATTGCTAGAAGCAAGTTCATAGCCTATACCACTATTTGGGTTATAGAGCATTACTCAAAGTTGTTAATACCAGGTGCAGGTATCATCGAATGCCATCTTCAGGTCTTCCTGCCACAGGCTTTCCTCCTTTGTCAAAATCCATTCACCCTGTGATTCAGGATTCCAAACATCTCATCACAATACAGTATCAAACAAAGATCCAGAATTTCATCAAATGAAATCAATCATACCCAGGTTTGGATAAAGCTCTTCTGTTAAAGTTGTAGATACAAATTGTCCTCCACTGTGGATCTTTGATCTTAAAGAGACAAATTATGTCCCCAATCCACCAAAATACAACGGTGTGTCAGGCATGGAAAAATTGTCCACTTATTTCTGTTTGAAAAAGAAGAGTGAAGGAGGCAAAGAAGTGTCAGTGGCTGGCAGACGGTTTGGATCTACCTTTGTTAATAATGGAAGTTTCTTGATTAGCTTTCAAGGCCTGAGAAAAATTCTCTAAGCTCCTGGTTTCCTCTGCTATTTATATGCTGTAATCAAAATTGACTAAGAATTGATAATAGTTTGAAAAACTTATGAAATGGTATATTGATACAGTACTAAAATTTAATTTTCTAGCTCTTTAACAGTTACATTAATAGTCTGTTCTTAGTAAAAGGTTATAAAGGTTTTTTTTCCCCTAAATAATCATAATAAAAGACAAAGAGTCTGAGACAAAGAGTCTTTTATTGGAATAACATCTTGCACTTCGTGTTAATCTTCTCATATCTTAATGGTTTAAGGAAAAAAAACAAACCTTCATTATTTTATAAATAGAGAACTAAATATTGTTCCTGTTTAAGCATAATGTTAAAACTTGACAATTTTAACATTTTAAATCAATCCTAAAGTATATATTTTTATTTCAAATTGATGCAAAATATTTGCACCTTCACTTCGTAAAAAGGAAGATGCTAAAATAATTCGTTTAATATATTATGAATTATAGGAGCAGTGTTTGGGAAGTATTGTAAAAATTTAAAAAAAAGGATTTTCTAATCTGTTGATGAGATTTGTATCCAGTGAGATTTTATTCATGCATATATTTAGAGATTGTATAAAATTCCTAAAAACAAAAATATTCATGATGTCCATGTTATTTCCTGATACTGATCTGCATGAATATGGTATTGTCGGTTATAGTTTTAGTTATTCTTAGAAGAATGTTACATGACGCAGAACAACCAAATTTCCTTATAAAACTGTTTTGTACTAAGGCTTTTCTAAAAGAGATTGCATTCAACTCATAAGAAAAAAGAAAAGCAAGACAATTCTGTAAGTTATGCTCTACTGTTTGATTAACATAACATTGGTAAAACATAAAAGTAAAATGAAAATAAAAATTCTGCTATGGTCTGTAATTTACAACCTCAATATAAATTGAGTCAATTTCTTAAATCTCTAGGAACAGCATCATTTAAAAACCTTATAAGGTAATTAGGGCCCGTAGTGTAACTCCTGCAGTAGGCACATTGATTCCTGGAATTAATTGCTACTCTGAAATATTAAATGCTTTACTTTTTGGGTAAAATCTACTAGCTCCTTATATCTTTAAGTGTCATGCACCTGAGACTCAGGACAAAAGTTTCCCAGCTCTAAAGTGATGAAGAAGCAGCATTAATTCTTAAAGACCACTCCAGTTAAAGAAGTTAAATTAAGAACCAGGCTTCAACTAACAGGTAAATGGGGCTAATCCAGTTCAAGACTAATGTGAATCAGAATGCAAGGTAAAAAGGTAGCATTATCATTATTTTAAAACTTTAAAATTTATAAAGACCAAAAAAGGAAAATTTAATTTTGTCAAGAAAATGTTTAAAATTTACGTGGTGCACTATCTAATTTAAACTGTCTGGTCAGTTTATTTATTTTTTAGTCTTTAAAACATTAGCTATTTTTTTTTTAAAGATTTATTTATTTATTTATTTTTAAAAATTTCTCTCCCCTTCCCCCACCCCACTTGTCTGCTTTCTGTGTCCATTCTCTTTGTGTTCTTCTGTGACCGCTTCTATCCTTATTAGCAGCACTGGGAATCTGTGTTTCTTTCTGTTGCGTCATCTTGTGTCAGCTCTCCATGTGAGCAGTGCCATTCTTGGGCAGGCTGCACTTTCTTTTGCACTGGGCGGCTCTCCTTTTGGAGCTCACTCCTTGTACATGCAACTCCCCTACACGGGGGGACACCCCTGAGTGGCCCAGCACTCCTTGTGCACATCAGCACTGCACATGGGCCAGCTCCACACCGGTCAAGGTCTGGGGTTTGACGCCCTATCCATTGGGCTAAGTCTGCTTCCCTGGTCAGTTTATTTGAAGAGCCTAGATAACATGGAGCCAAAAAAAAGGAATGAGATTGTGGGAGTCTGTACAGAATTTATATAATACCCTGATGCATTTCAAAGTGTTTTGAGCATAAATTACTAAAGTTTTTGCAAAGTCCTTTGGGAGACAGGAGAAGAAGCATAAAACTATTAAACTTTCCCACTTGGCGAATTTCTAACATCCTTTCAAGCAATAGAGACTTGTAATTTACTGAAACTGTAAAAATCTGCAAGGTAAACCTGTGAAAATAAACTCTGAAATATATGATCCCTGCCTAATAAAAGGAAATATGCTGATAAGCTGAGCCCTCCATCTTGAGGTATGTACTCACGAAAATTATTTCAGTAATGATGAAGCTAAACCTAATTAATGCCTGATTGTCCTCCTGAAAACTTCCTTTGCTGCTCAAATGTGACCATTCTCTCTAAGCCAAATTCTGCAATTAAACTCAACCTTTCCCCTACAAAGGATGTGACTTCAAGAGATCTGACAATGTGGGACAAAACATAAATCCCAGGGATGAGCTCTGCCCTGACACCGTGGGATTAGACCAAAGAGGTAAAAGAAAGAAAACAAAATAAAGTTTCAATGGCCATAAGATTTCAAATAGAGTTGGGTAGTCATTCTGGAGGTTACTCTTATGTAGGTTCCAGACAGATAGTGACAAATGTCACAGAAGGCAAAGCCCCAAGCAGCGGCATTCCAGAAAACCCTAAGGAATTCTCCAGGCTCTATCTAAAATCTGTAAAATTATTTCCACATTGTAACATAGTTCTACTATTTTTATTTAGTCCTATAATTCTCAATTTACTTTTTAAGTTTAATTTTCAGAGACTTAAAGCCACCAGATTTTTCCCTGAATCCCAAAGGTGACAGTCTTTTCAAGAATAGCAATCAGTTCTATTCTTCCCCATAAGGTTGATGCATATTTTCAGCATGAAGAAGTTAGAGCAGTTGCCACCTAAAAATATTACTCAAGATTGAGGGAAAGGAGCAAAACAAAAAGAAGTAATTGTAACCAAAATTTAGGAATTAACAAATGATTATGACTACTGAATCATTATATAGATGCATTTTTACTTTCTAGTATATTGTAGATGAGCCAAAGTAAATACCAGGAATTATTGAAACTTTCTGAACTACAATCTAGATGCTTTGATCTCTGATAATGAAGGTAAAACTATATAGCTTTTATCTCTTGATTGAAAAACCTTGGGACTGAACCCTGTTTTCTATCCCCCATCCTGTTTTATAACTTCACAGTCACCAGACAACCCACAACCCCTTAATGTTTCCTAATAAAGTTACCTGAGCGAGCCCCACCCCAATTACTTATTAGCATAAACCTGCCTGTCCTTGGATACTACAAAACTATCAGGATTGCTGCAGCTCAGGGAAACAGATTTTAGACTGTTAGGTCATCATTTGCACTGGCAATACTCCCCCCCCCCCCCCTCTTTGAACCCCAGTATCTCAGGAATAGAGCATTGAAGTGCATCAGGGTGGAAAAGAGCCCCACTTTAGCTCAACATCAATTTGGTTACTCTAGTGGGACCAACAACCAAGTGTTCCTGAGGAATAAGGAGTCTGACTGCCAGATGATCTAGTGCCCTAGGAAGAAAGGTAAGCACAATAATCAAGTCTTTTGCATCCACTAGACTCTGTTGTTCTAAGGGCTCAGTAGTTGGATTTTTCCTACCTTACTGGCAGCCCAGGTCCCATGGTAATTTAAAGTTTCAAAAAAGGGAATAGTTCCAGTTCTAGATCCAGGAATCTGACTAAGTGAGTATACCACCAAGGTAGAAGTGGATTGGGGAGTGTGTTTGGAAGCTCAAGACCCTAGGATCTGTGTTTTGAAGTCCTGGGACCCCCTTTGGTTGGACATCGACATCTTTTCCTGGTTTTCTAAGTACCATTCTCTTTAGGGTTTGAAGCCCTAACTTGTATATGTCTGTTGAGCACTCTTGAAAAAATAAGTAATCCAGAAATTAATTAAATAATGTTTAATTAAATTATGTGTTCCATGCCAGTTTACTTGTTAATTGGTTTGTAACTTAGATACAGAGAGTGTTAAATGTCCATTTAAATAGCTAATTGGTGTGTTACTGCATTTGTATTGCTAAATGTTCCTAATTGGTTACTGGTTTTTTATATTCTTTAAAGTGAGAAATTATAGTTCTACTAGCATTCCTAAACTTTGCTCTTTAGGCTGTATTTTAAAAAGCTGGAAAAAATGTATTCACAAGTCTATGAAAAAAGCAGACACTGACATAGTCCAATCAAATTACCTAAGTAATCTTATCAAGTAATATAATCAAAGATCCCTCAACTGAATTTAATGCAATCAAAGGGTATTATAACCAAAGGAATAGATTAGTTTGCAAACATAATCTTTCCTTTTTGGGATTCATAAAACAATCTCAAACTGCCATAGCCTCTCTCAAAAGCCAATGTGAATAAGAAAATTGTCCTCCTGATTCAAGTTCTGAAGATCCAACATAGCCTTTAATAATTCCTCCTGTGTGTTCCCCTTTACTGGAGGTAGAAAAGCCTGAGACAGAAATAATTTCCCTTCTAATACCTGTGAAGATGCTCAATTAGCCAGGGCTAATTTTAAAATAAGCAACTGAGCAGGTAAAATTTTCTACTTTTCCAGGAGGTGTCTCCAGAAATAAATAGGGAAACTCAAAATTTTTTAATATTTTCATATCCCATTCCTTATATCAGATTTATTTAACTGGAAAAATAATACACCCTCTAGAGAGATGACCCAAAGAAAATATGGAGAGCTTAATGGCGTCAATACTTGCAACCTATAACCCAAATTGAGCTGGTACTCAGGCCTTGCTAAATAACTTGGTGACAAGCAGTGAATGGAGAATCATAATTGAAAAGATAGATAAGAAACAAGAAGAAAATCCTGGCAACCCGACGCATGCTTGAGCAGGTTTAGCAGCATCAAAATACCAGATATTTAAATATTGCTAGTGGAGGCTCTGGAGTCTGGGCTTCTAATTTCTTGGCTTATGTAGCATAAAAAAATTTAAGGACATGCCAAATAAAAACCAGAGCTGTGGATGGAAAACCCAGAAATAAGCCATACCAAAAAAAAAAAAAAAGTGTGAGATTTATTATTTAAATTAGTGAGTTTTTATTCTGTGTGTGTCTACATTTCTACTTGTGTATGTCTGTTCAATGTATATTTTCACACCTGTTGGTGTGATATATTTACTATTGTTGATGAAAGCACATTTTTGTAACTGTGTTATTAATTATAGTACCTGGTTAATTTAGGATTCCCTATTTGTATAATGCAGTTCCATGGATTTAAAAAAATTATTTTATTACCAAATATATAACCTTACATTTTCCTTTATAACTACATTCAGATATATATTTCAGTGTTGTGAATTACATTCACAGTGTTGTGCTACCATCACAACCATCCAAAGCATTTCTTTCACTTCAAATAGAGCCCTTTATATTTCAAGACTTAACTTTGTATTCTTTTTGCCCAACTCTTCTTCTGGTAGCAAATATTCTAGATGTTGATGCTGTGAGTTTGCTTATTCTAACTAGTTCATATCAGTGAGATCATACAATATTTGTCCTTTTGTGTTTGTCTTATTTCTTCAACAAATGTCTTCAAGGTTCATCCATTTTGTCACATGTCAAATATATCAGGACTTCATTCTTTTAAAGGCTGAATAATATCCCATTGAATGTATATACAACATTTACCCATTCATCTGTTGATGGGCACATGGGTTGCTTCCATCTTTTGTCAAAAGTGAATAATGCCACTATCTTTTGTCAAATGTGAATAATGCCACTATGAATGAACAGTGGTGGGAAAATATTTGTTCAAATCATTTTTGAACAGAAAATATCTGTTAAAATTCTTTTTGGTATATACCCAGGAGTGGGACTGTTGGGTCCTATGGTAATTCCATATATAGTTTTCTGAGGAACTGTCAAACTATCATCTACAAGTGAAGCGCCAATTTATATTGCCAGCAGCAATGAGTGAATGTACCTATTTCTTTGTAACCATACCAATACTTGTAATTAACCATTTTTTCAATAGTAGCCATTCTAATGGGAATGAAATGGTACCTCAAAGCAGTTTTGATTTGCATTTCTGTTACCGGATTCTATCTAGGTTCTTGGACATGCTGCAGAAATGAATTTCAAAAGCATGCCAGGTAAGTTAGGCCAGTGATTTATTTAGGTAGGGAGGGAAGAGAAATGGGAGAAAATAACAGAAAATAACAGAGCAGGGGTTCCAGGTAGAAAGGAAAGAGGTGAAAGGGATGAAGAGGGCTGATTTACAAACTACAATTTCGCATTATAGATTGTAAATCTCCAGATTTACTTGCATGACCACGCAGTAGAGGAAAATTGGTGAAAACGACACACAGAGAGCAGGACAGGTCCATCGGCAAAAAAAAAAAAAAAAGGTGAGAGAGAGTCCATGCTCTGGTTTGTGCCTTGCTTTTAAACTGTTCATTACTCCACCCCTTTGCTAATGGCAGGAGAGGGGGTTCCAGCGGTTTGCTATTTGGATTAATTACCCCACCTATCAATTCCTTAGTGAGGAACCAATGATAAAGTTTCTAGGGAATATCCAGACTTTTTCTTGTTCTCAGGAAGGAGTCTTTGTTCTGGATAGCAGAATCCTGGGGGTGGAGGTCCTCCAGCAGCCATCTTGGGGATTTCTGATGTCCATATGGACTCTCTCCCAGGTTCCAGATCCATTTATTAATTCCCCATTTTACCACCCTGCTTCATTTCCTTGATGGCTAATAATGCTGAGCATCTTTTCATGTGCTTTTTTTTTGCCATTTGTATATCTACTTTGGAGAGATGTTCATTCAAGTCTTTTGTGGATTTGTAAACATTTTTATTTATTTATTTTTTTAAATATTTATTTATTATTATTATTTTTAATTACATTAAAAAAAATATATGAGGTCCCATTCAACCCCACCGCCCCCGCCCCCCACTCCCCCCACAGCAACACTCTCTCCCATCATCGTGATACATCCATTGCACCTGGTAAGTTCATCTCTGAGCATCATTGTACCCCATAGTCAATGGTCCACATCATAGCCCAGACTCTCTCACGTTCCATCCAGTGGGCCCTGGGGGGATCTACAGTGTCCCGTAATTGTCCGTGAAGCACTATCCAGGACAACTCCACGTCCCGAAAACGCCTCCACATCTCATCTCTTCCTCCCGTTCCCCACACCCAGCAGCCCCCATGGCTACTGTTCCCACACCCATTCCACATTTTCTCTGTGGACATTGGATTGGTTGTGTCCATTGCACACCTATGTCAAGTGAGGGCTTAGATTCCACATGGGTACTGGATGCACTCCTCCCGCTTCTAGTTGTAGACACTCTAGGCTCCATGTTGTGGTGGTTGACCTTCTTCAACTCCATGTTAGCTGAGTGGAGTAAGTCCAATAAATCAAAGTGTAGGAGCTGAAGTCTGTTGAGGCTCTGGGCCTGGGTGTCATATTATCAGTCCAGAGATTCAAATCCCCTACATATATCTTAAACCCAGCACCAACTACAATTCCAATAAAGTAGCATGCAAGTCTTGTGAAAAGAGATCCCCTCTGAGTCCATTTCCATCACGCAGAAACACCAGCTCCAAAGAAGGGCCATCTGTCATGGCAGTGAACCCCTTCTGCCATGACCATAGAACCCGTGGGTCTCTTTATCCCTCAAAAGAACCAATACCTGGGGTTGTATCTACCTTATCTGTCTCTTAGACTCTGTTCAGTTGTACATAGGGGTATTCCTTCTGACAACCTCCAGACTCTTTTTTAGAGACTCACAGCCTTATAATCTCATTTCTCCTTTCCATTTCCCCCTTACATTAGGTCAAACCACTTCCCGAAGTCATGTTATTATATGTAGACAGGTATATTCTGCTGTTCCGCATTGAATCTTTAATTCAAGGTCATTTTCTAGTTGCTTCTTCAGCTGGTATGTGGTAGTGATCCCTCGGTGCCAGGGAGGCTCATCCCCGGGTGTCGTGTCCCACGCTGGGGGGAATGCATCACATCTACACGCTGAGTTTGGCTGTGAGAGTGGCCACATTTGAGTAACATGAAGGCTGTCAGGAGGAAACCCCCAGGCACAATGCTACTCTAGGCCTTGTTCTTATTGCAGGTGCATAGGCTCAAAAGTGTAGCCATTAGTATCAAGAGCCCACTGTTGGGCCCTCCTTCCTTCCTGGTTCTTGCCGTTGCACCTGGAGGATTGCCGCTGCTCTCCCAGGGCCCACACCAGTGACCCCCTGGCCAGGAGCCCAGTACCCCCCCAGCTGTTGTTTTTAATTGTTTCCACTATGAGTATATATAGACATTACCATATACCCTGGGCATATGCCCTGTATAACTCCCTGTCAACCATATATATCCTGTCAATAACATCCCATATCAGTATTCCTCCACTGCCATTTTTGAACCACTCTGTGATCCAAAACTTCCCGTAAAGTGAATCCCAACATAATGTCAGCTTCAGAAGAGTCTTAGATCACCAAAATTCATATATACAATATACAGTATTTCCTCAGATCCACCATAAAACCTTTTCCCTTCCACAGCAATAATCTTTTAACTTATTCATATCATATTTCCTGAAACTGATGTACAGATTCCGAAACTATAGTTTTCAAACAAGGTAACATTTGTGCTTACTATGTGGTCCATACTTTAGGTTGTACAGTTTTCTAAATTTTTTAGTTATCCTATGTTTTGTCTTATGGTTTTCATTATTAGTCTGTCGTCCTCTATATGTTTTTGGTGTAATATTAGCTGTTTTATATTCATCCTCGTGTACTCTCACATAACTCCTCTTTTGCCCCCTTATTTACCTTTGTTCCATCCATTGCACGTCCATTTTCCCCTCCCCTTAGGGCCCACAACGCCTGCCAATCTAATGTCCTGGGAGCCATCCTTTCTCACGAGAGATACAGTTCTCTCAATTCGACGGCATTAGTCTTCCCCAGGATATGGGTCCACCCCACCCAATGGTAGAACCCACCTTGGCAAAATGAGCCTTCAGCTATTCCCTCCGGAGTCCTCCCACATCAGACCATACCCCCTGAGCGACCTAACCAGGTAACCCTCCTACTTATACTTTGATACGTTTTACTCAACATTTAGTTCTCAATGAACTTCTGGCACTCTCCCATGTTTGTATGTTGCCACTCCCTCCCACCTATTTCTTGGACCATATTACCCCTCTTCCCATCCCCAGCCCCCCTCAAACCCAGAAAACCCCACCCGAAGGTAACCCCTTGCCCCCATTTTGTCCCTTCTTTGTGCTCATACTTACCCCCAGCTCATCACAGATTCCACCCCTACAGACATTAACTCACAGCCTTCCTCCACCCCCCGATTTCCAGTAAGCCACTTTTCCAGACTCTAGCTCTCTGAGGCAGTTAACTTATTTCATATCATTGAGGTCATATAGTATTTGTCCTTCAATGCCTGGGTTGCTTCACTCAACATAAGATTCTCAAGGTTCATCCATGTTATCACGTGCGATTGTAGTGTATTGGTTCTTACAGCTGAGTAGTATTCCATTGTGTGTATATACCACATTTTATTGATCCACTCATCTGTTGATGGACTTTTGGATTGATTCCAACTTTTGGCAATGGTGAACAATGCTGCTATGAACATTGGTGTACATATATCGGTTTGTGTCCTTGTTTTCAGATCTGATGGGTATATACCCAGCAGTGGTATTGCTGGGTCATATGGCAAATCTATGGATAATTTTTTGAGAAACTGCCAAACTGTCCTCCAGAATGGTTGGATCCTTCTGCATTCCCACCAGCAATGGATGAGTGTTCCCCTTTCTTCACATCCTCTCCAGCATTTGTATTCTACTGTTTTTTTCATGGCTGCCAATCTTATGGGAGTAAGATGGTATCTCATTGTAGTTTTGATTTGCATTTCCCTGATAGCTAGGGATTTGGAGCATTTTTCCATGTGCTTTTTAGCCATTTGTATTTCTTCTTTGGAGAAGTGTCTGTTTAAATCTTTTTCCCATTTTTTAAATGGGTTGTTTATCTTTTTGTTTTCGAGATCTATGAGTTCTTTATATATGCAATTTATAAGTCTCTTATCAGATATATGGTTGCCAAATATTTTCTCCCATTGTGTGGGTTCCCTTTTTACTTTCTTGACAAACGCCTTTGAGGTGCAGAAGGCTTTAATTTTGAGGTAGTCCCATTTATCTATTTGTTCTTTTGCTGCTCGTGCTTTTGGTGTGATATTCATGAAGCCATTTCCTATTACAAGGTCCTGTAGATGTTTCCCTACACTGCTTTCTAAGGTCTTTATGGTCTTGGCTCTTATATTTAGGTCTTTGATCCATCTTGAGTTGATCTTTGTATAAGGTGTGAGATGGTAATCCTCTTTCATTCTTCTACATATAGCTATCCAGTTCTCCAGGCACCATTTGTTGAATAGGCCATTCTCTCCCAGTTGTGAGGGTTTGGTGGCTTTATCGAATATTATATGGCTGTATACATGAGGTTCTATATCTGAACTTTCAATTCGATTCCATTGGTCTGTGTGTCTCTCCTTATGCCAGTACCATGCTGTTTTCACTACTGTAGCTTTGTAGTATGTTTTGAAGTCAGGAAGTGTGATTCCTCCTATTTCGTTTTTCTTTTTCAATATGTCTTTGGCTATTCGGGGCCTCTTTTTATTCCAAATAAATTTCATAGTTAGTTTTTCTAGTTCCTTAAAGAAGGCTGTGTTGATTTTTATTGGGATTGCATTGAATGTGTAGATCAGTTTTGGTAGGATAGACATCTTAATAATATTCAGTCTTCCTATCCATGAACAGGGAATATTCTTCCATTTATTTAGGTCTTCTTTGATTTCCTTGAACAATCTTGTATAGTTCTCGATGTATAAGTTTTTTACCTCTTTAGTTAAATTTATTCCTAAGTATTTGATTTTTTTATTTACTATTGTGAATGGTATTTGTTTCTTGATTTCCTCCTGATCTTGCTCATTATTGGTGTATAGAAATGCTACTGATTTTTGCGCATTGATCTTATAACCTGCGACTCTGCTAAACTCATTTATGTGTTCTAGGAGCTTTGTTGTAGATCTCTCAGGGTTTTCTATATATAGGATCATGTCATCTGCAAATAATGAAATTTTGACTTCTTCCCTTCCAATTTGAATGCCTTTTATATCTGGTTCTTGTCTCAGTGCTCGAGCCAGTACTTCCAAGACAATGTTAAATAGGAGCGGAGACAATGGGCATCCTTGTCTTGTTCCTGATTTTAGAGGGAAGGATTTCAGGATTTCGCCATTGTAAACAATGTTGGCTTTAGGTTTTTCATATATACTCTTTATCATGTTCAAAAAGTTTCCTTGTATTCCGATCTTTTGGAGTGTTTTTATCAGGAAGGGGTGCTGTATTTTGTCAAATGCCTTTTCTGCATCTATAGATATAATCATGTGGTTTTTTTCTCTCAATCTGTTTATATGGTGTATTACATTGATTGATTTTCTTATGTTGAACCATCCTTGCATACCTGGAATAAATCCCACTTGGTCATGGTGTATAATTCGTTTAATATGTTGTTGAATACGATTAGCAAGTATTTTGTTAAGTATTTTTGCGTCTAGGTTCATTAGAGAAATTGGTCTGTAATTTTCCTTTCTTGTGGTGTCTTTGTTTGGCTTTGGTACTAGGGTAATGTTGGCATCATAGAAGGAATTAGGCAGTGTTCCTTCTGTTTCGATTTTTTGGAATAGTTTCAACAGGATTGGTGTTAGTTCTTTCCGGAATGTTTTGTAGAATTCACCTGTGAAGCCGTCTGGCCCTGGGCTCTTCTTAGTTGGGAGATTTTTAATGACTGATTCTATCTCTTTGCTTGTGATTGGTTTGTTAAGATCATCAATTTCTTCTTTCGTCAGTATGGGCTGCTTATGTATTTCTAGGAATTTGTCCATTTCCTCTAAATTGTCATTTTTGTTGGAATATAGTTTTTCAAAGTATCCTCTTATGATAGTCTTTATTTCTGTGGGGTCAGTGGTGATATCACCTTTCTCATTTCTTATTTTGTGTATTTGCATCTTTTCTCTTTTTTTCTTTGTTAGTCTCGCTAAAGGTTTGTCAATTTTGTTGATCTTCTCAAAAAACCAGCTCTTGGTCTTGTTTATTTTTTCAAGTGCTTTCTTATTTTCTATTTCATTTAGTTCTGCTCTTATCTTTGTTATTTCCTTCCTTCTTCTTCCTGTTGGGTTACTTTGTTGTTGTTTTTCTAATTCCTTCAAATGTGCAGTTAATTCTTCAATTTCTGTTCTTTCTTCTTTTTTGATATATGAATTTATGGCTATAAATTTCCCTCTCAATACCACTTTTGCTGCATCCCATAAATTTTGGTATGTTGTGTTATCATTATCATTTGTTTCAAGGTAGTCATTGATTTCTTTTGAGATTTCCTCTTTGGCCCACTGCTTTTCTAAGAGTGTGCTGTTTAATTTCCAAATTGTCATGTGAAGTCTGGGTCTCTGTCCCTTGCAAATTTCCAGCTTGACTCCACTGTGGTCAGAGATATTGTTTTGTATGATTTCAATCTTTCTGAATTCATTAAGCCTTTCTTTGTGGCCTAGCATATGGTCAATCTTGGAGAATGTTCCATGTGCGTTTGAGAAAAATGTATATCCTGCTGTGTTTGGGTGTAATGATCTATATATGTCTATTAGATCCAGCTCTTCTAATATACTGTTCAAATGTTTTGTTTCTTTAGTGATTCTCTTTTGAGATGTTCTGTCCAGAGTTGATAGTGGTGTATTAAAATCCCCCACTATAATTGTAGATGCATCTATTCTTTCACTTAGTTTTTCCAGCGTTTGCCTCACATATTTAGAGGCGCCCTTGTTAGGAGCATAAATATTTATGATTGTTCGATCTTCTTGACAAATTGTCCCTTTCACTAAAATATAGTATCCTTCTTTGTCTCTCACAATTGTTTCGCATTTAAAGTCTATTTTGTCTGATATTAATATAGCTACTCCTGCCTTTTTTTGGTTGTTGTTTGCTTGTATGATTGTTTTCCAGCCATTCACTTTCAACCTCCATGAGTCTCTGGGTCTAAGATTTGTCTCTTGTAGGCAGCATATAGATGGGTAGTATTTCCTTATCCAGTGTCCCAGTCTGAATCTTTTGATAGGTGAGTTTAATCCATTGACATTCAGTGTTATTACGTTTAGAGAGTTATTTATGGTAGCCATATTTTGGTTGGATTTGTGTTTGTTATATTTTGTTTGTATTATTTTATTTTCCCCTTCTATTTTTGTCTTTCTTGTTGCTTTTACACTCTCCTCCATCTCTGACTGTCCTGTTTTTTCCTTTTTTCCTGCAGAATTCCCTTAAGAATTTCTTGAAGGGGAGGTTTCTTGTTGATATACTCTTTCAGTTTCTGTTTATCTGTGAATATTTTGAACTCTCCATCATTTTTGAATGCTAGTTTAGCTGGATAGAGTATTCTTGGTTGGAAATTTTTTTCCTTTAGTACCTTGACTATATCATACCACTGCCTTCTTGCCTCCATCGTTTCAGATGAGAAATCAGCACTTAATCTTATGGGGTTTCCCTTGTATGTGATGGTTTTCTTTTCTCTTGCTGCTTTTAGAATTTTTTCTTTGGCTTGAGCATTGGATAATTTGACAAGTGTATGTCTTGGGGTGGGCCTGTTGGGGTTTATGACCAGTGGAGTGCGCTGTGCTTCTCGATATGTACATCTGTCTCTTTCAGTAGATTTGGGAAGTTTTCATTCATTATTTCCTGCAACACTCCTTCTGACCCCTTTCCCTTCTCTTCTCCTTCTGGAATGCCTATAATACGTATGTTTGAGCATTTTGCGTTATCATTCAGGTCCCTAAGTCCTATCTGGATTTTTTCTACCTTTTTATTGACCACTTCTACTATCTGTTTGATTTCCAATGCACTGTCTTCCACATCACTAATTCTCTGCTCTGCCTCTTCTAGTCTGATATTTGCTGCAAGTGTATTTTTGATTTCTTGAATTGTGGTGTTCATTTCCATCATATCTGTTATTTTTTTGCGCATGTCTGCAATTTCCCCTCCAAGTGTTGTCTTCATGCTGTTAACCTCTTTCATTACTTCATCAAATTTGTCAGTGATAAATGTTCTGAGATCTTTCATTGCTTGTGCGAAGTCCTGCCCCCCTTCCTGATTTTCAGTTTGTTGATTGGATTCAGCCATGTTTTCCTGATTACTGGTTTGGTTTGTAGATTTTTGTTGCTGTCTTGTCAACATTTTTTCTTGACGGGTTTAATCAGTTCCTTAGCTTCTTTGTCTAGTCTTGGAGATTAATTAGCTGTTGTTTTTGCGTAAGTGTTATATCTTCTCTTTGTCACTTTGTTCTTCTTATTCCAATTTCTTATTGCTAGTTAAGCTCACTTTAAAGGAAAGTATTAGTGCTGGGGAAAGTCAATTGTGTAAGGAAGGAAAAAGTGTGAAGTAGTATTGGTGATATATGTTTACAAAGCAACAATATGAGTTCTGGGAGGATGGAGGTTAGATCATGTAAATTGTGTAGAGTTATAGTAGTAGGAAAGTACCTATAATGAGGTAGACGACTGAATATGGGAGGAATGTGGTACGTACTAAGAGGCTATTGTTTTCGTGAGAGAGGGAAAGAGAAAAGAAAGGTAATAGTTTCAGGGACGAATACCAGATGGAAAACTAAACAAAGGTATTAGAAATTAAGAGTTAGACATTTTGTGGATCAAAGAAAGGGAGATGGAATATAGGAGAGATAGCAGATGGTCGAGGATATCAAGTTGTAGGGGAAAGGGGATAGTGTAGATAGGCTAAATCTATTCACAGAGAAATGAGGCAGTGGAGGGTGAGGAAACCCAGCAAATGTGAGGTATTTCCTGTAGGACCTATTGTATTGTTAAGGTAAAATAGTATAAGAAGAATATTGGGGACAAGAAAGAGAGGATTGAAAAAGAAAAAAAAAAAAAGAACAACAAGAACAACAACAACAACAAAAAAATAAAAAATAAAAAATAAAAAAAAAATAAAAAAATAAACCAAAGAACAGAAACCCCGCCGCCAGGCTCGGCTGGGCTCAGCTGGGCTCCGGTCCCCCGCCCGCCGCCCGCCGCGGCTCGGCTGGGCTCGGCTGGGCTCGGCTTTCCCGCCCGCCGCCCGGCGTGGCGCAGCGCGGCTCGGCTCTCCCGCTCGCTGCCCGGCGCGGCGTGGCTGAGCTCGGCCGAGCTCAGCTGGGCTCCGCCCCTCTGCCCGCCGTGGCTCAGCCGGGCTCGGCCGGACTCGGCTGCCCTGGCCGCCGCCCGCCGGGCCTCCGCGCGGTGCTAGCTGCCTCGGCTCCACCTACCCAAGGAGGGAATCCTCCACACGCAGCTGGGATCTCTGTTTATATTTCACAGATGGATCCTCTCTGTTACCTTCCCTCCAAATCGATGTCCAGACACCTCCGGACCAGGAAAAATCCCGAAACAGCCGGTCCCAAAGAGTCTCCGACGCCTCCCAGCCAATTCCCCCCAGGAGCTAGTAACTGGGAAGTTCACTCAGCCGCCATCTTGCCTCCCCCTCCTGAAAAGTCCCAATTTATATCTTATAGACCAGTCCTTTCCATTACCTTCCCACCAAATCGATGTCCAGACACTTCCTGCCCTGAAAAAATCCTGAAAAAGCCTGGTCCCGGAGAACCTCCAGCGGTGCCCAGCTGCCTCTTCCCAGGAGAGACGGCAAGGCAAGCTCACTCAGCCACCATCTTGCCGGAAGTCCTGTAAAAATTTTTAAACTTGCACAATTCACTTTAAAAATGAGATTATAGCATAGAATTTTATTTTATTTATTTAATAGTTCTGTCCCCCACCCCTTTGTCTATTTCACAATCTTATGTCTGATAAACTGCATAATTCTTATTAAGCACACCCAATGATACCATGTTAACTGCTTGTTCTTTATGTTTTACTTTTTATTCATGTTCTGTGGCCATTATTGTTTTCCAGAAAATGGTTTATATATACTTATTTGTACCTTAATCTTCTCATTCAACCTTAGCCTTTTGCAAATCATTCCAGATCAATAGGAAGAATGCTAATGTTTTCCACTAAATGAGTATATAATATTCCACATTATTGGACTATGTTCATCCAATCACCTATTCCCCTAAGGATGGACATTCTTTTGTATCAAGTTTTTGGTCACTAAGAATTGTGTCACAATAAATCTCTACGTAACTATATCTTCCAGAAGGCTAAACACAAAACTGACATGGAATTAGTTGTACCAAACACTTTTCATCAAATCAGTCAAGAAAAGTACATATTCAAAGAGAGTAGCGAAAGTCACTATGCTTTAATGTTAGAACTATTGAAGTAACCATTTTTAATCTTCCTGAACTACCATGATACATATATATAACACATTTCTCGCTCTCATATTCTTTTTCCAATAGCTTTTAGCTTATTATAAATAAATTCCTAGTGGTGTGTTTGTGTCATTGTGTGTATGAGTGTGTGTATTCTTATTTTTCATATGCACACATATAGTATAAGGCACAGATTGAAGAGATACTTAAAAATCACATTATCAAAAGGGGGGAGGATTGATATGTATACCAGACAGGTCAGTGTAAATGTATGGTTAATTTGGGTTCCTACTGAGATAGCCAAATCAAGTCATGGACCAAGACAGTAAACCAAGGCTCAATGTATATGAAGAATTACTTTGGAGCTGTTTCTGTGAATTTGAGTAGACACAAAATTACTTTTAGTACTTCTCAATTTAGAAAATAATGACTAATATTTTGAAAACAAATAGAGTTACATTTTAAACAAAATCAAAAATGTCACATAGCACTTTTTCTGAAGGATCACCCTTGCATGCATGACCCGTTAGCTGAAATAGCACCTTTGCTTCTTTATTTCTATTCTTTGTCTATCAACCACCAGCCTACCAATCTAAAAATTTTAAACAAAAATATTTAGCAAGTTATTACAGATGTGAGTCTGTTTGCAAGGTGTTTCAGGATATTGAAAAATTTACATAACCGATTTTATTTCTAAGAAGCTTAAAGGTGGAAAATATATATATCTGTTGAAAATTAAACATAAGTTGAAAGTATGCTAAGTATTGTAGACCCCATACATTCATAAAATCGTTGAAATTGTTAATTGTACATGATTGGGAAAAGTTCAATTTTACATGTTTAATTTTAAAAGTGGTATTTGAAGCAAGATACAGATATAAAAGGCATCCAGACTGGAAAGGAAGAAATAAAAATTTCACTATTTGCAGATGACATGATCCTATATATAGAAAGTCTTGAGAAATCTACAGGAAAGTTTCTACAACTTACAAATGGGTTCAGTAAAGTCACAGGTTATAGGACCAATGCGCAAAAATCAGTAGCATTTCTGTTTACCAAAGATGAGCAATCTGAGGAGGAAATCAAGAAAAAATACCATTTAAAATAGTAAATTAAAAAATCAAATACCTAGGAATAAATTTAACCAAAGATGTAAAAGATTCATACATGGAAAACTACACAATACTGTTAAAGGTAATCAAAGAAGACTTAAATAAATAGAAGAATACTCCCTGTTCATGGATAGGAAGACTAAATATCATCAAAATGTCTATGCTACCCAAACTGATCTACAGATTTAAAGCAATCCCAATCAAAATCAAAACAGTATTTTTTAATGAACTGGAAAAACTATGAAATTTATTTGGGAGGGAAAGAGGCCCCAAATAGCCAAAGGCATATTGAAAAAGAAAAATGAAATTGGAGGAATGATAATGGCATATATTGGCACAAAGATAGACATACTGACCAATGGAACCAAACTGAGAGCTCAAATAAAGATCCTCACATATACAGTCATCTGACATTTGACAAGGCCACCAAACCCACTCAAGTGGGAGAAAATGGCCTCTTCAATTAATGATGCTTAGAGAACTGGATATCCCTATCCAAAAGAATGAGAGAGGAACATCATCTCACACCTTATCCAAAAATCAATTCAAGATGGATCCAAGATCTAAATATAAGAGCCAAAATCATAAAGACCTTGGAAGACAATGTAGGGAAGCATCTACAGGGCCTTGTAATAGGAAATGGTTTCATGAACTTCACATCAAAAGCACAAGCAATGGAAGAAAAAATAGATAAATGGGACCACCTCAAAATTAAAGCCTTCTGCACCTCAAAGGAGTTTATCAGAAAGTGGAAAGATAGCCTACCCAATGGGAGAAAATATTTGGTTACCATATGTAGTAGTTTGATAATATTGATGAATTCCAAAAGAAATATTGGATTATATTTGTAAACTGATCTTTTCCTCTGTACATAATAGATTATATTAGATTCATAGGTTTACTTGATTAAGCAATTATGTAAACCTCTTGTGCCAGTAGGATGTTGAATCCTCTCACTTTGGTGGGTGGAGACTCACAGATAAAAGGCATGGCAAAGGACAGAGTTTAGGGTTTTTGATGTTGGAGTTTTAATGTTGGAGTCTGACGTTGAAACCTTAAGCTGGAACCCTGGGAAGTAAGCTCAGAGAGGAAAGAGAATCAATCCCCAAGAAGCCTGAAACTTTGCAGCCACTGGAAGCAATCTTGATCCAACATGTGAAAATAGACTTTTGTGAGGGAAGTAGCTTATGCTTTATGGTATCTGTAAGCTCCTACCCCAAATAAATACCCTTATAAAAACCAACCAATTTCTGGTATTTTCATCAGCACACCATTGGCTGACTAATACAGAATATGGTACTGAGGAGTGAAGTGTTTTTGCAATAATAATGCTGGAATGGTTTTATAAGTGGGTAAGTGGTATTTTTTGGAGGAATTGTGAGATGCTTGATGGAAAAGGCCTAGATTGCTTTGAAGAGACTGTTGATAACAATATGAGTGCTAAAGAGACTTTTTTTGATGCCTTAGAAGTAAATGATGAAACTGTTACTGAAAACTAGAGGAAAAGTGATCTGTGTTTTAAAGTGGCAGATAACTTAGCAAGATTAACTCCTGGTGTTTTATGGAAGGCAGAATTTGAAAATGGTGAGCCTGGATATTTAGATGAGGAAATTTCCAAAATAAACCCTGAGAATGCGGCTTGGCTTTTACTTAAATCTCATAGCAAAATGCTGGATGAGAGAGATATGCTGAGGACTGAACTGTCAGGAAAAAAAAACTAGAAACTGATTCCAGAAATTCCAAGCCTCTGAAAATCAAGCTCCCAGAAGAAAGTGCCTCATTGGAGGACTCAACTAAACTTGGAACTTGTAAATCAGTATTGAAGGTGCAGTTTTGTTGGAAAGACTTGTGGAAAGTCTTACTGTCTGATGGCTTCAACCCCTGCTCCTTGCATACTAAACCAAAAGACTTTTTGAGAGAGCTGTATAAATAAAACCACTGTCAGCCTGGAATAAAAGTGACATGCAAAGGAGAGACTGAAGGGAAAATGACTTCAAGAGGAAACCCTTGGGAGCTTAGATTTGGATTAAGATATCACATTGGGCTAAGAGAGGTACCCTATTCATGTTTACAGAGTGAGTGAGTTTGCCGCAGCAGTTGAAGAGGGTAGATGTTCCTGCTTGATGTTCTGGGAGAGTTCTGCTGCCCCAGGGCACAGAGAGGTTGGAGCACATTCCCCAATGATTAGGGCATTTAAAATTGACACCCCACAGGTCTGAGAGGGGTGGACCTGTCCTCTAAAGGTTAGGAAGACAGGTTGCACTGAAAGGGTTGAGCCTGTATGCTAAAGGGTAGGGGGAATGTTGTCTTCACATCACTGTATGAGGGGGGTAAAGACTCTACCCCAAAGTTTGGGTAAGGCATGGCAATCACCCCAAAACTCTTGGAGGGAAAGGTCTAGAGCTTGGTCAACACCCAGATACTTAATGAGGGTGGAACCAGGAAAATGGCCATTTGGAAATCCTGTAGAAAGGGAGGGTTCCCATGAGGCTTCAAGGAAAAGAAGCCATCTTCTTAAGAATGACTCTCAGATTTTGAAATGGAATAAAGGATTCCCTGCAGGTCTGCTGAACTGTAGTGAAACCATAACTCATGTTTCCCTCCCAATTTCTTCTTATTGTAATGAAAATGTTTATCCACATTCTGTCCATTTGTATTTTGGAGATAGATGGATTGTTTTGTAAGTTTCAGAGGTTTGTAGCAGATGGGACTTTGCCCCAAGATAAATCGTATTTCTTAAAATTGATTGTGATGTGATTTAGTACTTGCATTGCACCTGATTTAAGGTTTTTTTGAGTATTATAATGTCTTTTTGGAATTCAGAGGGTGGAGTGTAGCAGTTTGATATTATTGATGAATCCAAATAAAATATTGGATTATGTTTGTAAACTGGTCTTTTCCTCTGGGCATATTAGATTATATTGGATTCATAGGTTTACTTGATTAAACAATTATGTAAACTTCTTGTGCCAGTAGGGCATTGAGTCCCCACCCTTTGGTGGGTGAGAACTCATAGATAAAAGGCTTGGCAAAGAACAGGACTGAGGGTTTTTGATGTTGGAGTTTTAATGTTGGATTTTGATACTGAAGTCTTAAGCTGGGACCCCGGGAAGTAAGCTCACAGAGGAAAAAGAAGCAAACCCCAGGAAGCCTGAACCCTCACAGGAGCCATCTTGCTCCAACACATGAAAATAGACTTTGGTGAGGGAAGTAAGTTATGCTTTATGGCTTTGTATCTCTAAGCTCTTACCCCAAATAAATACCCTTATAAAAACCAGCCAATTTCTGGTATTTTGTATCAGCCCTCATTTGGCTAATACACCATATATCTGGTAGGAGCCTAAAATCCAGCATATATGAAGAAATCCTATATCTAAAAAAAACCATTTAAAAAATGAGTAAGAGATTTGAACAGACACTCTTCCAAAGAAGAAATACAAATGTCTAAAAAACACATGAAAAATACTCAACATCACTAGCTATGAGAGAAATGCAAATCCAAACTACAGTGAGATACCATCTTACAGCCATTAGACTGGTGGCTACTAAAAAAAAAGAGGACTACCATTTTGGAGAGGATGTGGAGAGGAACATTTTGGAGAGGAACACTCATCCACTATTGGTGGGAATGTAGAAGAATCCAGCCATTGTGGAGGACAGTTTGGCAGTTCCTCAAAAATCTAGGTATAGATTTGCTGTATGAACCAGCAATTCCACTGCTGGGTATATATACAGAAGAGCTGACAACAAAGACATGAACCAATATATGCACACCAATGTTCATAGTGGCATTATTCACTATGGCCAACATTTGGAAATCCAAATGTCCATCAGTAGATGAATGGGTAAACAAAATGTGGTATATACACACAATGAAATCCTACTCAACTGTAAGAAGGAATACAGTCTGAGCACATGGAATAACATGGATGAATTTTGAGGGCCTTATATTGAATGAAACAGGCCAGGAAATGAAGGACAAGTACTACATGATTTCTGTGATATGATTTAAGTAAATCAAACTGTCTCAGAGAGCTAGAGACTGGAAGATAGGCTTACAAGAAATTTGGGAGAAGAGGAAGGTTGTGAGTCAATGCCCATATTTCTGAAATCTATGATAAAGTGGAGGTAAGTAGTTGCGCATTGAAGGTATAAGATGGAGGCAAAGGGATACTATTGGGTTGGGATTTGCAGGCTTGAGGGGGGCTAGGTTGGGAGGATGGGTCAGAAGGTCTAAGAAATTGGAGGGAGTGTTGGGGGAGCAGGTGAACATGGGAGATTGTCGGGTATGTGGTTGAAACTATAATGTTGAGAAAATTCTTTAGAAAATTTAATAAGGAAGGGTTACTGGTTTAGGGTTTTTGACGGGGTCATCTGGCACAGGGTTCACCTGAGGCAGACCTCTAGGGAATGTGAGTGCTCATTTTGTCATAGTGTGTTATATCATTTGGTGGAGAACCATGCAATGAGCAGGAAAGTGTTATACTCCCATCCTGGGGAGGTCTGATGTTCTCAAACAGAGGGAAGTTTGTCTCCTAAGAGCATGGGTGGCTCCCAACAGGGGAGAACAGACTGGTGTGCAAGCCATCAGCATTGTTGCAAGTATCTATGAATCTTGTCCTTCAAACAGTGAAGCTTGGTTTTCACTGTGGGCCCCAAGGGAAAGGGGAGAGAGGAATAGAATTGATGGAAAAGGGGGTAACTGGGGAACAATGGAAATATTCTGCATGATCCTGCAATGATAGATACATGCCATGTTTAATTTTGCCAAAAATTTATGGAAGTGTATAGTCTAAAATGTAAACTATAATATAAACCATAATGGAACAATGGTTAATAGCTATGTTTCAATATCTGTACATCAGCTGTAGCAAATGTAACATCCACATACAAAAAAACAATTCCTGGGGAAGGGGGAAAAGGTTTGATATTGGGTAAATGGGAGTCCCCTGTATTCTATATGTGGCTTTACTGTGATCTAAAATATTTTTGAATATATAATAATAGTGAAAACAAGATGTAGACACTGAGGATAAATGGAAAAGAAGCTTTGCCACTGTATGTACAGGGCAACACCTATTACAGTGATGAAAGGCAAAGCATCAAAACATTTTTCATATTTTTCTTATTAATGCCCCAATTTATTTTTTGCTTTATTTTAGTTTTTTCTAAATTATTATGTATTCTATTTCAAATCTTTAAACCTATCGTTAGTATATCATTTTCCTATTAATTGAATTGGCAATATAATTATACTTCATTTTTTAAGAAGTTTTGGATAACAGAGGGGTTCAACTATGGCAGGGGAGGAGCATGGACGTGGGGTGTACTTGTTGAGGGAGGCATGGGTGGGAGGCAATTTTCTAGGGCATGCATGTAAGGTATGTAGATAAGTTTGGATATTCATTAGGTATTGACAGAGTGGATACAGTTTCACATGACAACTGTGGAAGTTTTGAATTCCCATTCCAGGGAACTCTGTCACACTCCCCAAAGGATCAGCAACAATCCCCCAAGTAAAATAGCAAAGAGCAGTGAATAAGGATGGTCCAGTGATGGGCCCTTGATACTGATGAACATGCTTATGAACCTGTGTGCTTGAAATTTCAACTAGGCCTAGAGCTGTAAGGTGCCTAAGAGATACCTCCTGAGAGCCTCTGTGTTTCTCAAATGTGGCCACTCTCTAAGCCAAACTCAGCATGTAAATGCTTACCTTCCCCCCAGCATGGGACATGACTGCCAGGGATGACTCCCTGGCACCAAGGGATTACTACCAAGCACCAGCTGGTGATGCAACTAGAAAAAGACATTGGATAAAAAGTTCGTTTGACTTACCCAGGTCAGCTAACAAGGAGGTGAGGATGGTCAACCACCACACCAAGGAACTGAGAGAGTCTACAACTACAAGCAGGAGAATCCCATCCATCAGCCATGTGGGTTCTGAGCCCTCTCTCAATTTAGAGGTGGTATGTACATCACCATCAAGGGTCCTCAGGATGGAGGATTAAAATATGGACCAGAGTGGACTTACTCTTATTCTACTATAGAATTATTGTGACTCTAGCAATGGAAGAAATTATATTATTGATGTGGAGACAATGACCATGGGAGTTGCTGAGGGCAGGGAAAGAGAAGAAGAGGTGTGATAGGGGGGCATTTTCGAGACTTGTATTTGTTCTGAATGATATTGCAGGAAGAGATGCAGGACATTATATATCCTGCCATAATCCACTGAATGGACTGGGAGACAGTGTAAACTACAATATAAACTATATTCCATGCTGTTTAGCAGTGTTCCAAAATGTATCCATCAAATACAATGAATGTGTCACACAAATAAAGAAGTTGTTGATGTGGGAGGAATGTGCATGTGTTGGGGAGTGGGTATATATGAGAACGCCTTATATTTTTTAATGTAACATTTTGTGTGACCTATGTATCTTTAAAAAATGATAATAAACTTGTTACTTATAAAGAAAAACAAAGAAAAACAATTGAGAGAATGTATGAAGAAAAAGGTGATATTTATGATAATTATTGAAGAAGTGTCAGATATCTAAAAGTGTAAGTGAAGGAACCTTTTTCAGAAATGGAGGAAACCGAATGTAGAATGAGGAGGACATTAAAGTCATCAAACAGAGAGTCTAATGTGTTTCATCAGAAGCCTCCTTGGACCAGAGAAGGAAGGTATAGACCCAGCATGGCTGGGAAACATTACATTAAAGATTGTTGTTAAAAATAGAATGTTCTTTTAGGATATTTAACAAATGTACATCGCTAGTACAGGGTGTAGATAGTGGGGTGATACATGAGGAAAAAATGCACCTAAAATGTAGTTCTGTGGGATATGGGTATTTTTGTGTTATCATATGTATGTTTTCTCAATGAATGGAGTCAAGTGGCAAAAATCTCTGGAATGTATGGGCTTTGCCTGAGGAAAAACGACAGACACATATGCCAATCCCTCCATCTTAATGCTTGTTTCTTTTAAACCTTATTCCTGTAAAAATGAAACTTAGCCTAATTATAATGCCTAAGAGTTATTTCTGGAAAACCTTGTTACTCAAATGTGCCCTTTCTCTAAACCAAACTCAGCAAATACACTACCTTGCCTCCCTGGCACTGAGGGATTATTACCAAGCACAAACCAGCAATGCATTTGGAAAAAGACCTTAGCCAAAAAGGGAAAACATAAATTAAAAAAGAAATTATGACTAGGAGATTTCAAGGTGAGTCAGGAGCTGATTCCCAAGGTTATGTTCATGCAGGTCTCAGACAGATTTCACTAACTGCCACAGTAAACAAAGCTTCAAACGAGAGTGCCTGAAGGACTCTAGGGATATCAGCACACCAGAGGCAAGGCACACAGACTCATGAAATTCTCCTACTCCTTTTATTTGAGCCTATAATTTTCAATGGACCCATTAAATATATCTCTCACAGACTTAAATCTTCAGATTTCAGGATTGATGGTTGACGCATCAATCTCAGCAGAGTTGTGGCTAACTTTTACTCTGCAGTTCTTCAGGCTTGCCATGGATGATGAACAAATGATGCTGATGGACAATTTCCATCCAGAAAAACAAGGAGTATCCACAACTGCAAGTAAAACAATTCCTTCCATCTACCCCAAAATATTTAAGTCTCACCTCAGCCTGAAGCAGTCAGAGCAGACATCATCGCAAATCCCTTAAGATTGAGGAATGAACAAACATAAGGGGAAAAGTGTAGATTTCCTGTTATTCTGGTTATTATCTTGTGTTAATGGAAGAACTTGTAATATTGATATAAAGGTGGTGATTGCCAGGGGTTTACAAGAAAGGGGGAGGGATAAAAATTGGAACATGAGCTTTATTTAGGGCAGTGAAATTGTTCTCTGATAATGCAGTGATGGACACATGACATTATATATTTGACAATCTGTATAAACTATACAGCCCAAAGGGTAAGACATAATGTAAACTATAGACTGGTTATAGCAGTGTTTCAATATTGGTTTATCAATTATAAGAAATGTACCACACTAGTGTAAGATGTTATTAATAGGTTAAATTATGTGTGGTGGTGAGTGGGTGGGCGGGATGTTATATGGGAATTCCCTATACTTTCAGTGTAATATTTCTGAAATTCTAAAACTTCTCTAATAATAAAGGTTAACATTACAAAAATGGAAGAAAGTTGTATAGCTGGAAATTTTTAAAAATTTAAAGTATGTGTGTGTGTATATATATATATTTATCTATCAATCTATCTATCTATCTATCTATCTATCTATCTATCTATCTATCTATCTATCTATCTATCTATATCTTTTTAAGACATCATTTCTATTCCTTTCCTGACATGGACGTATCAGGTGACAATAGTGAAGAATAAGAGTTCATTCTTTGCTAAAGTTGTTGCAGCATTCATAAGGGAAAATAAAGAATAAGAGATATGATTAATCTCATGTTTATATAACACAGTAGAGTGAAGGCAGAGGCTTTTGGGACTTAAGGCTCAGTAGACATTAGAAAAAAATAAGATGTATTCTGCCTATTGTTTACCTACCAGAGAAATGGCCAGAATGACTTATCCAACTAAGGTGGGTTTCTGAGTTATTAAATTTAAAGAATAGAGGAAAAAATACATATTTATTTTAGAAAAAATGAGGACTCAAGTATTGAAAAATTTTAAGTGTATCGTTTAATGACTACTTAATCAATTAAGTGAATTCTGTTGACTAACCGGATTTTTATTAATAAAAAGAGAGTAGGAAATTTCTTATTTATATTTTAACCAAGATTGTAAGGTATTATTTTTACCACTGTGCAATTGTAAATTAATTGTTACTAGTTTAATTTATTCTAGTTTATACCATTAATAAATGAGGTATCATTTTGCCAGAACCTATATATATATGAGTCAATTCAAGCCCATATGGGCCACATACCATAACACTTAATCTAGAAAAAAATTAAATTTAGAACAAAACCAAAATTCAGATTTTCATGTAGCAACAGAAAGAGGTGTACACATGAAAACACACACGTTTACACATATATACAAGAGCACAATCATATATCTACAAATTATTTATTGTTATTTTTTAAATTGTAAACTGTAATAGAAAAGTAAATTTAAATACAGATGCATATGTGTCTGTAAAATTCTGTTGTTCCCACTTTCTAGCACAATTATTTGAATTCTCAAGAGACCATATCAAGTTAGTCATGCAATTGGTTTACTAATGCTGTGGAAAATGTAGAAAGGATCGATAAAGTGTGATAGAAAAGTTCAGTAAAATATGTCTCATGTTTCAGGAAACACTAAAGACACCATATACCAAAAAGGGTAACATATAATGATTTTATTTATTAACTTACATGCAATATCACTAATTTAGTGATATGTTCTTTGTTGCTTAAATTTTAAAATCCATCATGTTCCCTGAAGAATGTAATAAATTTGACTATGTTTTTCTCCATTTAGATACTTGTTTCCAAAATATGTGATGTCTAGTGACATACCTTCTAACCTTGTCTTGGTTATCTAAATTTGGTGCTTCCTGAATGTAATTTTGTTTTGGAAAAGCTTTCCGTTTAATCAAATCAACAGCTTGTCATAAGGTCATAGAAACCAAGAAATCACATATTGCATGAATGACATTGTATTAGTCAGCCAAAGGGGTGCTGATACAAAATACCAGAAACTGCTTGGTTTTTACAAAGGGTATTTATTTGGGGTAGGAGCTTACAGATACCAGACCGTAAATCTTAAGTTACTTCCCTCACTAAAGTCTATTTTCACATGTGTTGGAGCAAGATGGCTGCTGATGGTTGTGCGGGTTCAGGCTCCCTGGGTTCCTTCCTTCCAGGGTCTTGCTTCTCTCTGTGTTCAAGGTTCCTTTCTTCCCAGGCTTGCTTCTTCCTGGGCTCAGGATTCCTCTCTTCCTGGGGCTGGCTTCTCTTTCTTCTGTGAAGTTACTTCCCAGGGCTCCAGCTTAAGGCTTCAGCATCAAACTCCAACATCAAAAAACCCAACTCTGTCCTTTGCCATATCTTTTATCTGTGAGTAAATGCCTTAATGACATGGCCCAATCAAAGGCCTAATCATAACTCAGTCATATCCAGTAATAGACCAGATTGCAAACATAATCCAATATCTGTTTTTGGAATTCATAACTATCAAACTGCCACAAATATCTAGATTTAGAATCAAAGCTTTCCAATCCTTCCTTCCTTCCTTCCTTCCTTCCTTCCTTCCTTCCTTCCTTCCTTCCTTCCTTCCTTCCTTCCTTCCTTCCTTCCTTCCTTCCTTCCTTCCTTCCTTCCTTCCTCTCTCTCTCTCCCCCCTCTCCCCGCACCGCCCCCCTCCCATTGTCTGTTCTTTGTGTCTATTTGCTGCATCTTGTTTGCCCACTTCTGTTGTGTCAGCAGCACAGGAATCTGTGCTTCTTTTTTTGCTGTGTCATCTTGTTGTGTCAACTCTCTGTGTGTGTGGCACCATTCCTGGGCAGGCTGCACTTTCTTTCGTGCTGGGCAGCTCTCCTTACAGAGCGCACTCCTTGCGCGTGGGGCTCCCCTACACGGGGATACCCATGTGGCACGGCACTCCTTGGGTGCATCAGCACTGCACATGGGCCAGCTCCACAAGGGTCAAGGAGGCCCGGGATTTGAACCGCAGACCTCCTGTGTGTTAGACGGACGCCCTAAACACTGGGCCAAGTCCGCTGCCAGCTTTCCAATTCTTGTCAAGAATTTTCTAATTTTTAAATGAGAAAATAATTTCTCTTTAAAAGTAACACATTTCTTGGTATTTTTTGTGGATGAAAGAAAAATTAAAGAGACAAATCACTTTCTGCTTTACAGATAATATATAGTTGATGTCCAAATTTTTTAATTTGGAGCTATTCTATTTTTGGTTATTTTGCAAGTGTTTAGAACAAGATCAAAGAAAAATGGATAGGGGAAATTGCTCTTCCTTGACTGAACTCATTTTCTTGGAAATAATTACTAACTCTGAGATCAAAATGACCCTATTCACCATACTTCTAGTTGTTTTTAACCATTGATATTCTGGCAAACCTTGGAAAGATTATTTAAATTAGAATGGATTCCCAGCTACACATACCAATGTACTCTTTCCTTAGCCACTTCTTCTTGGACCTCTGCTATTCCACTGCAGTTGGGCCCAAGATGCTTGTAGACTTCTTTGTGGAAAACAAATCAATTTCCTTTGTTAGTTGTGCTCTGTAATTCTTCCTCTTCTGTATCTTCGCAGATTCTGAGTATCTCCAGCTGGCCGTGATGGTCTTTGATAGGTACAGGACATTAGCAACCCCTTGCTCTATACAGTCAACATGTCCAGCAGGATGTGCTCCATGTTCATGGTTGGGGTTTACCTGGTGGGAATGGTGGATGCTCTGACACATATGACACTAGTATTCTGCTTATATATCTGTTGGTTAAATGAGATTAATCATTTCTTCTGTGATTTACCTTCTCTTTACCCCCTTTCATGTTCTGATATGCAAGTCAATGAACTGGTATTATTCACCATTTTTTACTTGATTGAAGTCACTATCATGTCAGGAGTTGTAGTGTCTTACTGCAATATTATCCTATTAGTTTTAAAGAGCCCCTCTGTTGAGGGGAGATTGAAAGCTTTCTCCACCTGCACATCTCACCTGGCTGCAGTTGCAATTTTCCAAGGAACTAGTCTCTTCGTGTGTTTCTGGCCCAGTTCTTCCTGCTCCCTAGAATAAGACAAAATGACTTCCTTGTTTTAAACCCTTGTCATTCCCAAGTTAAACCCCCTGACTTATATCTTATGGAGGAAAGATGTGAAAGAGGCTTTGGAAAGACTGAAAAATAAAAAGTGGTTTTAAATATTTATATTAAATATTTATGTACATGTATGTATGAATGTAAGTGTTTGTATTTTTCATAAGATAATTTGAAAATTCATGAAAGAAAATTTTCAAATTCTAATTTTAGAAGTGCTGTACTAAATTACATTCATATCAAAATTTGTGTTTCTCTAAATAATCAAGTTTCATTATATGCCCTGAGTTTGTATATGTAAGTCCCACTTTGTGTACAACATTCCTAACACTTTTTGTCATGCTAAGTTTTTATTTGTGCAAACTTTATTTGTGTGCTATTTCAATTATTCTAAAATATGTTGCTTGTTTACTAAGTGATTTTGTACATTCGGGTGTCTAGCATTTCATAGTGATTCTAGTAGTTTTTACAGTAATGAATAATCTAGCATAAAAACAAACATTGATTAGTGAGGCTAGTTAAGCATTCAAAAATTCATACTAAACTGTAAATCATCATGGAATAAAAAGATCAGTAAAAGTCCAAAGCAAAATGTCTGACTTGGTAGTCATAGAAAGGCTTTCCAGAAGGGAGTAATAGTAACTGAGCTCTAAAGTATGAGTAGAGATGCAAGATGGGGAGAGGAGAGGTTCTGAGGCAGAGGGAAAGGCAATTAGAGAACATTTGAGGGGGACTGTACTCTGCTTTTAAAGAAGAAATTAAATCCAACATGCTTAGATTATAAAGAAAAATTGGTGGGGGCTGAAGAAAGTACATACTTGAATGGAATTCTTAACACGTCCATAATTTCCTCAAGAAAGCTTTTCTTCTCTTCTCTTTTCTCCACCATGTTAAATGCTTCTTTTTCTATTTAGAAACAACCTCTCCACAAGATATTTTTAAAATATTATTCTGTTCTTTAAATTATTTTCTCTAGTATGGGATTGTGAGCATTTTGTGCTCAAGAACTGAGTTTTTCATTCCTGTTATCTAAAGAAACTGTTCCATGTCTTGAACACAAAATGGGAAATGAACCCATTGATAAGTAACAAAATCAAAACAACATTAATATTATGAAGTGCTTATTAAATGTCAAAACAAAATTAATTGAATGCATAGTGTGTATCTTTATATTTTTATTGCCAATAAGTACATGTAATTGTTGTGGTTACTAGAGGTAATGAATGTATAAAGCAATAAATATATTCAGGAGAAAAAGAGCATTCACGGGTGTAGTTTCCTGATATTCATCTTCTTTGTCTGTCTTAGTTGCTGCAACATTCAAGGATGCTCCTAAATTGTATAAGTTAAAGTCATTAATGAATTAGACTTGATAGCTGACAGTGTAAAATTATTTGTGTGAAAACATTTCAGAATAGAAATAAAGCCCAAGGAACTCCTAATATTTAGAAGTTGGCATTTCTTTGTGGAATCCTGGGACATGTTAGGGGAAAATAGAGAGGCCTATGGAGAATGCTTGTTTTAGACAAAAGCTTTTAATTGTTTTCTCCTTCACTATATTTTCTCAATTAATTCAGACTGTGTTTGTATTTTTATTATGAACAGTAGCATTACAGAAAAATGTGTTTGAAGTTGAAATACTAAAGTTAAAACAGTGGAAGAACTTCCATGGAGTGCCACTAATTTTTAATATCTAAACAGAGCACATAATTAACTCATTGTGCATGCATATGACATACTACTACATCTAAAGACCAATTTGATCATCAGACTGGCACCTTTATCTACCTAATGGGTGTGAAATAGAGGATATTATATTTTGAGTCCATAAATGAATTACCAAAAATAGAATTGACTGTTTTAATTGTGTGTGTCCTTTCTTTTAAATGGGAAAGTTGAAGGTGAATTACCAATTATTGAGAATCTTAGTTTAGGTTATTCATGGCTCAGATTAGAGCTTGGAGAGATGGCATATAGTGATCTTCCTACCTTGGAATGCAACAGACATAGAACCTAGCCTCAAAAGATGTTGATCCACCCTAATGTGTCTACATCATTCCTCCCATCACTAGACCTGTTTATTCTCTACTTTATGATGAGAGAAGAACATATTTTCCTTGGTCTCTATTCAGAGTAATGCATTCAGTCACTCAGCATTATGTGTAATAGATCTAGAGTGGTGAAAGAATTCATCCTTGCCTGCTCACTGGAGACTTTCCTTCATTTATAACTCTGAGTGTATTCTTACATGCCCTACAAGTGTTGCTGTATGGATAAGTGATTTCAGAAGATTTTACTGAAAAATATTTGCAATATGAATTTTCCAACAGTCCCCCAAGGGGTTTGTTCCTACCATTAAAGACTTTACTCACTTATTTTTTGTTTTAGTGGTTATGCCTATGGTGAAAGTTTGATATTATTATTTATGAGTTCCAAAAAGAGATATTATGTTCGTAAATTGTTCTGTCCCTCTGGACATGATACTCTTTGATTGATATAAATTCAAAACCTTTATATTTATTTGATTAAAGCAAGATTAGGGCTCTGATTCAACCACATCATTACAGCATGCAGGGTTGAGTCACTTCACCCTTGATGGACTATACAAATGGATGCTCAATCAAGAGAACACAAAATGAGATACACAGGGGAAAGGAGAGAGCTCCATAGACATAGAAGAGTAGAGAGCTTTGATGCTGTGGCCCCTGTGAGAGATAAGAAAACATCTGATTGTTTTCAGCTGAGAGAACAAAGCAGTTGAGCCCTATGGAAGCCTACAGTTGAGATCAGAAGAAGCTGGGCCCACAGTGCCTTAAGAAGAAAGAGGAAGGCTGAACCCTTAAAGATAAAGCCTACCATCTTGCTTCACCATGTGACAACAGACTTTGGTGAAAAAAGTAACCTTGAGTTGGACTGTTTATGGCCTTGTAACTGTAAGCTTTTACCCCAAATAAATACCTTTTATAAAAGTCACAATATTTCTGGTACTTTGTGTCAGCATCCCTTTAGCTGACTAATACAGAATTTGATACCAGGAGAGTGGGGTGCACTCTGAATCAATTATCAAAAAGCTAGAATGGTTTAGTAAATGAGTAAGAGGTATTTTTTTTTTTTAATATTGTGAGATGCTTGATGGAAAGGCCTAGATTGCTTTTAGAGACTGTTGGTAGGGATATGGATGATAAAGAGAATTTGTTGAGACCCTAGAAGAAGTCAATAATAAAATTATTATTATAAATTGGAGGAAACGTTATCTGTTTTAAAGTCACAGAAAATATAGCAAGATTGACTCCTGATGGAAGGCAGAATATGAAAACTATGAGTTTGGACATTTAGCCAAGGAAATTTCCAAATTAAACATGGAAAATGCAGCCCAGCTTATCCTTTCAGCTTTAGGTAAATAGTAGAGGAAAGAGATAAGCTGATAACAGAATTTTTGAGCACAAGGAAATGAGAAACCAATTCCAGAAATTCCAAGCCTCTGGAAATCAAGCCCCCAGAAAACAGTGTCTCATTTGTGGAGATAACTAAACTTACAACTTGTAAGTCAGGATTGAAAATGCAGTTATTCAGGAAAGGGTTTTGGTATGTCTTACTGTCTGATGGCTTGAATCCCTCCATCCTGCTTGCTAAACCAACAAGCTTTTTGAGAGAGCTGTTAAGAACAAAACCACTGCCAGTGAGACTAAAAAGGCCATGGAAGGGAAACATGGAAGGAAAAACAGCTCTAAAAGGAAAACCATAGAAGTTGAAGTCTCCGAAATTAAGACATATCTTTGGGCCAAGAGGGCCCATATGTACAAAAACCCCAACCATATGTACAAAAAGATGGAGTTTGCCCCAGCGTTTGAAGAAGATAGATGTTCCAGCATACTATTCAGGGAAAACTTTGCCAACCCAGGGTAAAGCAGGTGCCAAAAGGGTTAGGGAGTGTTAGGTCAACAACCTAAAGCTTTGAGAGGGTTGTACATGTACTTTATAGGTTGGGAAGAGTCAGACTGACATTTGTAGATCTGAGAGGGATGAGCTTGTCCCCCATAGGTTAGGGAAGATCAGGTGCCATGTCAAAAAATGACTCTTCTGAGACTGTTGTGCCTGTATGCCAGAGATTAGGGAGAATGTTGCCTTCACCTCATTGTACTAAAGCACTTGCAACTGTATCCCAGAGCTTGAGGAAGGTGTGGCCATCACCTCAATGTTCTTGGATAGAGAGGCCTAGACCTTGGCCACCATCTAGATGATAAGGGTGGAACCAAGAAAATGGCCATTGGGCAAACCCAGGGAAAGGGTGGGCCCCAATGAAGCTCCAAGGATGAAAAGAAGCCATCATCTTAAGAATGACTCTCAGAATTTGACATCTAGTGAAATATGCCCCTCGGGTTTTCAGAACTGTAGGGGACCTGTGACTCAGGTTTCCTTTCCAAATTCTCCTTAATGTAATGCAAGTGTTTATCCTTTGTCTGGCCCTTTGCATATTGGAAGCAGATAAATTGTTTTGTGGGTTTCACAGGTCTATAGCCAAAGGAGACTTTGCCCCAGGAAACTGCATTTCTTTACGCTGAATTTAATGTATTTTGTACATAACATTGTTACTGATTGTAGCAGTTTGAAATTATTAATGAATTTCAAAAATAAATATTGGATTATGTTTGTAACCTGGTCTTTTCCTTTGGGCATATTAGAGTGTATTGGATTCAATGGTTTTACTTTTACTTGATTAAATAATGATTCAGCTTTTGATTGGGCTACATCAGTAGGGCTACACCAGCCTTTGGTGGGTGGGGTGGGGACTCACAGATAAAACTACATGGCAGAGCATAGAAGTTAGTTGGACTTTTGATGTTGGAGTTTTGATACTGGAGTCTTAAGGTGGAACCCTGGGATGTAATCACACAAAGCAGCTTGGTGGTTAGGAAAGAGAGAAGGACCCAGGAAGAGAAGCAAACCATTCACTTCATAGTCTATAGCTGACCTTGTAGAAAAAACAGGGGAGCTGAGCACAGAGAGGAATGAACAACAGGAAAAGAGGAACCCAAGAAACCTGAACCCTGACAGATGTAAATAGTCATCTTGCTCCAACACATGGCAAAAGACTTGGGTGAAGGAAGTAACTTACACTTTATGGCCTGATAACTGTAAGCAACTACCCCTAATAAATACCCTTTATAAAAACCAACTGATTGGGAAGCAGATGTGACTCAACTGATTGGGCTCCCATCTGCAAGGCAAGATGGCCCACACCCACAGAAGGCTGACAGTCCATGCCCACAGATAGCTGTTGGCCGGCACCTGTGGAGAGCTGGAGCAGCAAGATAATGCAACAAAAGAAGACAAGTATACATAGAAGAGTGCACAGTGAGTGCACACAGAGCAGACAGTGAGCAAGTGGTGAGGAGAGGGATAAATAAATAAAATATGTCTTTATAAAACAACAACAATCAATTCATCAGTACCTCTTTGGCTGACAAATACACTGATTTAAGTTTTTTTTTTTAATGTTTTAAGTTTTCTTTGGAATTCAGGGAGTGGAGTGTGGCAGTTTGATATTATTTATGAAGTCCAAAAAGAGATATAGATTATGATTGTAAACTAATCTGTTCCTTTGGACATGATCCCTTTTATTGATTTAAATTCAAAAAGCTTTAAATTTACTTGATTAAATTAAATCAAGATTAGGGAGCAGATTCAATTACATCATCAGGATGTGCATGGTTGAGTCCCTGCCCCCTTATATAAATGGATATGGATGCTCAATCAAGAAGAACATGGAAAAAGATACAGAGGAAGAGGGAGAACTCCATAGACATAGGAAAGGAGAGAGCTTTGATGCTGTGGCCCATGGGAAAGATGAGCCATTTGCCTGATAGTTTGTAAGCTGAAAGAACAGAGCAGCTGAGGCCTCTGCAAACCTATGTATGGGAACAAAAGAAGCTGGGCCCACAGAGCCTTAAGAGGAAAGAGAAAGTCTGAACCCTCTTAGAAAGTGCCTGCCATCTTGCCTCAATACATGTCAACAGACTTTGGTGAAAAAAGTTAACCTTGAGTGGGACTCTTTAGGGCTTTGTAACTGTAAGCTTTTACCCCAAATAAACACCCTTTTGAAATGCCAGCACATTTCTGGAACTTTGCATCAGCACCCCTTTGGCTGACTAATGCACCTATACTGAATTTTCTTTGTACATCAAGGCTAGTGCCTGGTGAAATGGTTGTGCACATTGATTACAAACCTATTATTTCCTTTCTATGAAGATCATTAAATATAAAGGATACATTACAAATTAATCTATTATTTTGTTTATGACTTAAAGAATGTGGAAAAAGATTCTTCCATTTTGGTTACATTTATATTGTGAGTCTACTCATGTTGTATGTCTACCATCAATGGAAGGTGTTGCTACATATATTCCATTCCTAAGGATTCTATAGTATAAATTTCCTAAAATTGTCTGAATTACTAAGCATGAGGAGAAACTCTCTGAGTAGCTTTTATGTTCATTACAAACAGTGTTTCTGCAATGTGAGTTCCCTGATATGTTAAGGTTAATTCTAGGCCTGAAACCTGTTCTGTATTTAAAATATTTATAACAAATGATGTCATATCATCTAAGGTCAGAACATTGCCTGAAAACTTTCCAATATATATATCACTAGAGGATTTCCCTCTACTTTGAGTTCTCTCATGTTGTCTAAGTATACAAAAATAAATTTAAGACTTTCTCATATTAATAACATTCATATGTGGTTGCTCCCAAGTGTTGATCTTCTTATGTCATCTAAGGCCACAATAGTGGTGAAGGCTTTCACACATAGATGATGATCATGATTTTTCTCCAGTGTCAGTTTTCTCCTCTTCTATAAGATGAGAACATCTACTTTCTCATATGGATGGCATTAATGTGGTTTCCCTTCAGGGAGGCCTCTTGTAGTACTTTGATATTATTTATTGATTCCAAGGAAGATGTTTGATTATTTTTGTAAGGTTATCTGTTCCTCTGGGTTTGATACCCTTAGATTGTATTAGATTCAGCTGAAATGGCTTTGATTATATTCTGTTAAGATTAGGGCTTTGATTTGATCACATCATTCAGGTGACTCAATTTGGGTCCCCACTGACTTTATGGGCTGTATAAAATGGACACTCACTCAAGGACAACATAGAAGTAGATACACAGAAAAATACAGAAGAAGAGAGACAGCTCCATAGATAAGGCAGAGGCCCCACTAAGAAGGTGAGCCATTTGCCTGATAGTTTATAACAAACTTTGTAAAGAGAACAGAGCAACTGAGCCCAGAAAGAAATAAGCCCCAGGAAGAAAGGCAAACCCCATGTCAATCTACTGCTGAGATTGAAAGAAGCTGGACCCTGGAGCCTTATGAGGACAGACGAAGGTTGGGCATTTTCAGAAGTTATCTGCTATCTTGCTTCAACAAGATGAAAAAGTAATATTGAGTTGGAATGTTTAGGCCTTGCAATTGTAAATTTTTACCCCATATAAATACACTTTGTAAAAGTTAACAGATTTCCTGTACTTTGCGTCAGCACCCCTTTTAGCAACTGTAAGAAAGAAATCTTCTGGAAGAAAACGAAACTTTCCCATTTGTGGAGAAGAAAATAATGTATTCTCAATCTTTCAAGAAGGGGTGCACAACCAGAAAACATGGCTGGCACCCTGAACAAAAGAAAATGAAATAATTTATACCCCTAAGCATAGCACACAAGCCCTTCCTCTATTTCTCCATAGATTGGATACTTCAGAGGTCACAGCCTATCTGAGAAGTCTAACTTTTCTGTGCAAGTGTCCCAATTTTTAATTAACAGTTTCCCCCATCACATTCCATCCATTTTGGCTTTTACCTGCTCCTTTTGCCAAATAAGGAATGAATTTAGGGCTGGATTTATACTGACTTAGCTCTTTCTTGTGCATCAGCTATAGGACTGACTTAAACTGGTTTCCTTTGTTCCTGCTTAACCCAGGAGTGGGAGACTGAGGCAGTAGGCTGCCAGGATACATCGATTAATATTCTTCTTCCCTGTTTTATACTATCTTTATATGAAAGCTAAACTGATCCCTATCGCTTACATGACTAGTGCAAAATTTGGTACCAAGAAGTGGAGGGGTGCTTTTGCAATTAACAAAATGCAGGAATGTTTTTATAAGTTTGTAAGGGGTATTTTTTGGAGGAGTTTTTAAATGCTTGATAGAAAAGGCCTAGATTGCTTTGAAGAGAATGTTGGTAGGAATATGGATGCTAAGGAGACTTTTAATGAGGTTTTAGAAGGAAATGATAAAATAATTATTGGGAACTGGAGGAAAGGTGATCTGTGTTTTAAAGTTGCAGAGAATTAGCAAGATTGACTCCTGATGTTGTGCAGAAGGGAGAATTTGAAAATTATGAACTTGGAATTTTAACCATTGAGAATTCCAAATTAAATGTGGGAAATGCAAACTGGCTTCTCCTTGCAGCTTATAGCAAAATGTTACAGGAAAGATATAAACTGATAACAGAATTTTTGGAAACAAAGCAAACAGAAACAAATTCTGGAAATTCCAATCCTCTGGAAATCAAGCCCCCAGACAATAGTGCCCTATTTGAGGAATTAACTAGACTTGGAAACTTTAAGTAAGAATTAAAAATGCAGTTATCTAAGAATGACTTGTGGATGGTTTGGACCCCTACTTCCTGCATGCTAAACCAACAAGCATTTTGAGAGTGCTATCTGAACAAAACCACCATCAGCCAGGGCTAAAAGGGACCTGGAGGGGAGAGAAAAAAGGGAAAAGAGCTTTAAGAAGAAAACCATGGAAACTGAGATCTCGAATTAAGATATCTCCTTGGGCCAAGAGAGGAACCCCATCTATGTGTACAGAGAGGGTGAGTTTGTCCCAGAAGTTGAAGAGGGTGGGAGAGTTTTGCTGTCCCAGGATACAGAAAGGATGGAAGACGTTCTCCAAGTGTTGGGAGAGTGAGTTTAATACCCTATGGGTCTTAGAGGAGTGGACATGTCCCCCATAGATTAGGGAAGGCGAGATCACTGACTCATGCTCTGTGAGGGTGGGTTTGTTGCAGAGATTACAGAGAATGTTGCCTCCACCTCACCTACTAAGTGTCTTGATACTCTACACCAGAGTTTGAGGAAGATGTGGCCATCACCCCAATGTTTTTGGAGAGAGAGGTCTGAAGCTTGGTCACCACACAGATGCTTGACGGGGGTGGAACCAAGAAAATGATTTTGGGCAAGTCTATGAAAAGGATGGGCCCCCATGAGGCCCCAAGGATGAGAAGAAACCATCATCTGACTCTCAGACTTTGAAATCTAATGAAGTATGCCCTACAATTTTTCAGAACTGTAAGGGATCAGTGACTCATGTTTCCCTCCCAAATTATCCTATGGTAAAGCTAATGTTCATTCTTTGTCCCTTTGAATATTGGAAGCAGATAAATTAATTGTAAGTTTTACAGTTCTACAGCCAGAGGGGACAAACTGTATTTCTATAACTTGTTCACTGTGACGTGATTTTGCATTAGCTTTGTTACTTATTTAATGTGTGTGTGTTTTTTTTAATATTGTAATGTCTATTTTTGAATTCAGAGGGTGGAGTGTAGCAGTTTGATATTATTTATGAATTCCAAATAAGATATTTGATTATGCTTGTAAACTGGTCTGTTCCTCTGGATAAGAAACCCTTTGATTTTATTAGAATCAGTGAGATGCCTTTGATTATATTATATTAAGATTAGGGCCTTGATTTGACCACATCATTCAGGTAACTCAGTTTGATTCCCTGCCCACTTTGTGGGCTGTGAAAACAGACATTCCATCAAAGAGACACACAGAAGTATATACACAGAAGAATACAGAGGAAGAGAGACAGTTTCATAGACAAGGCAGAGGCCCCAGGGAGAGAGATGAGCCATTCACCTGATAGTTTACAGTTGACTTTGTGAAGAAAACAGAGCACTTGAGCCCAGAAAGAAATAAGCCCCAAGAAGACAAGCCCAATGCCAGCCTATTGGTAAGATTAGAAGAAGATAGATCCACAGAGCCTCATCAGGGAAGAGGAAGCCTGAAGCCTTGCAGAGGTTGTCTGCCGTCTTGCTTCAACACATGGCAACCAAGTTTGGTAAGGAAGTAGACTTGAGTTGGACTGTTTAGGGCCTTGTAACTATAAGCTTTTATCTCAAATAAATACCCTTTATAAAAGCCAACAGATTTCTGGTATTTTGCATCAGCACCCCTTTGGCAGACTAACAGACCTCTCATTTCCTCTAAAGCCATAAGAATGGATGAAAGCTTTCCCACATAAATAACATAGAGTTTATCTCCAACATTGGTCCTCTCATGTTGTTTAAAGCCAGATCAACTGGTGATGGGTTTCCCATGCAGATGGCATTCATATGGTTTCTCTCCAGTGTGTTTTCTCATGTTCTCTAAAATAAGAACATTTACTGAAGGCTTGCCTTCTTATAAGACATTCAGAATTTCTCTCAAATGTTGTTTCCACTGTATTGTATATGGATAGAGGTTTGAATAAAGGCTTTGCTCTTAAGATGATACTCATATTATTTACTTCTAGTGTGAATTGGTTTTTAATGAATAAAAGATAAGTGATCAATGATGGCTTTTCAAAAGGGTTTGCTGAAATAGGGATTCCTTCCCTTTTTAATTGACATATATTGAGGGATATCTTCTTGTAAATCTTTACATGTACAGAGATTCTTTGGAACATGAGTTCCCAGTAATATAATGCTAAATGCTTCTTTCCTGCAAATATGTCATACGTCTATCATTTTTTTAATGTTGCTTTCCCAGCCTGAACTCTGGTTTTAGATAAATCCTATTCCTATTCTCCAAAGTTCCTCTCCTTGCTCCTACTGAGAATATATATCTAATTTGAAGACTTGATATCCTGTTGTTTTTACTTCTCTGGTCTAATGCATTAGGATTCTCCCCAATGAGGCGAGATGATTTTCAGTCTCCAGCATTACATCTCTGAACAGATTTCTCTGGGATTTTTTCAGCAGGATCCACTCTTCCTGGGTGAAGTCTATACTTACATGGTTCAAGTTCATTAACCCCAGTGATTGTATTGTCAATAATGCAGATGACAGCTGTCTGCCTCTGAATTTCCAGCACAATCAGAAAAGAAGTAGTTGAGCAAAGGTAGATGGAGTCTATGTAGTCCCAGAGCCATTGCTGGCTCCTCTTTGGGTCCCATGAGAATGAAGTGTTTCCTCCCTCTGGACTGATTTTGAATTTAAAAAATAAGAGTTGATTCATCTTTATAAAAAAGATAGGCACTGCATATTTAAACTAATTTTACCTGATATAGTTGTAGTAATTATATAAATGAGATAGCAGGATTACTATAAGGCCAAATACTTTTAAACACAGCCCTTTAAACTTGCTTCTTATTCACATTTCATCTTTCACAGACATATCACAGAAGTGAATTTCCAACTTTATATATACTCAAGTAAATAAAAATTAAAATCTTAGTACAGTACCATGACTCACCTATAGAACATTTAAAATGAGGATAATCAGTTAACAAATATTGGTGAGTATATGGAAAAGCTGTACTAATCACACATTGGTAGTGCAGATAAAAATTGTCAACCCTGTTTGGAAAGCTATATGGAAGTATCTTCTATAGAAGAATGTATATATGACATAGAAAGATTCGAAAATTCATTTTCTTGTTTTATCCAATACAGAGTGAATATCCACCAAAAGCATGTACAAAAATATTCACAGTAACATTATTTACAATTAAATAAATCTGCAAACTACTTGAGTTTAAGTTTCTATCCACACATTACATAAGAGATTTGTTTTTGCATTTCATTTATAATATTTTATACTTTGCAGACCGTAAAGCCTAATATCACAACCACTCAGGTTTGTCCTTGCATCACAAGAACCACAGTCAATGTACAAATCAACGGGTGTGAATGTGTTCCAAAAAAGTTTACAGGCCATATTTAAAATCACTGCTCTAAATTAAGTAAATGGTATGCTGGTCTACTACACAACAGTGAGAATAGAGAATGACCATAACAAAAGCCTGGAGGAATATCACTCAAATGTTTTTGTGAAAGAATATACAGACATAATTGTTTACAAAGAGTATGATTTCACGTACACATGGTGAAAAATATGCAAACTAATCCTTTATATCAGACATCGATTTTTTTCTGCCATTTTGATTTGGAGATGCTTAGTAATGTCTTGTCTTATGCTATGGGTTCTGAGTAGATCAATATTTTCAATTGTGAAAAATCACTTGATGACTACTAAGCATATGATTATTTTCTAAAAGGTTTCCAAAAACAAAGCCAATTTACTATCATATTGTAAGCAATTGTTGGATTCCATTATTCCATCAATTTTGATTAGTTTCTTAAATACAATAAGTATTCAAATATGTTTGTGAGGATGGCGGCCAGAAAATTATGTTCCCAGAGTTAATCCATTCCTGTGGTTGTAAGCCTATTGCAAGTGGGACCTTTTGATTAGGTTACTTTTATTAAGGGCCGTTTCATTAGGTTACTTCAGTAAGGTGTGGCCCAAAATGGTTCTTAATTCTCTTACTAGAGTTCCTTACACACAGGTAAATTTACAGAGAAAGCCATTGAAGCCAGAAGGTGAAAGCAACAAATCCCAGAAGAGAAGGGAAAGAACAGGAGACACCATTAAATGCCTTGTCATGTGTCCAGGATTGCTGACGGCCAGTCTTTGGGGAGAAAGGATTGCTTAATGATGCCTTGATTTGGTCATTTTCATGGCCTCAGAACTGTAAAATTGTAAACTAATAAGTCCCAATGTAAAAGTCAACTAATTTCTGGCATATTACATTTTAACCACCTAGCAAATTAAAATATTTTGCAAATTTAATACAGAGTAAAACTTTCATAGAATATGTCAATCGATAATTGTTATTATTCTTTATGTTACTCAAAATGTGCTCCCTCTCTTGTACCAAAAATATCTTTATCAACACATGAGCATTTTTAGTCATTCATCATTTATAGTTACACTCATTGTGACTTGTTACTAGTATTATTAGTTTCTAATAGTCCAACCTTCAGTTTCTGAAGACGGAGGTGTTGTATGTAGACAGTTAACTACATAGTATTATTTTAGTGGGAGCAGGGTCACATGGAGAGCCTTAAACCTAGAAATGTTTCTTATGTACTTTCCTCTCATGCTAAATTACTCCTAAAGACACTGATTTCAATTATTAGAATGTCATTCTGTAGTAAAACCCATACCACTTTGAAAGATCAATTATGATATCCAATTGTAATAATGATACAGCTATGGAAGCTCATGTTTTAATGGGAAGGGCTTCATAATTGGTAGAAGCAGTTGTATTTCAGAAGCTAAATCTGGGTCCTGCCTAAACACAATTTACCCTCAAGGGATTTGACATCCCTGGAGGAGGTTGAGCACCTAAAGGAAAAAAGAGATTGGAACAGAATCAGAAGAAGTTGAGCAAATACAAGGTCACCCCCTTCAAATATGTATTAGATAAGTAGATAATGGATGCAAATCTCTTAGGTAATGCAAATCCATCACCTTCTGTGGTTGCCTGGTGGGGCAATTTTTAGCCATTATTCAACATTATTTCCCACAGAAATAAATTTCTTATTTAATAATGGTATTGTTACATAAAGAATGGTAATGAAATGTCAAAAGGCTTTAAAATTGTCACCTAAATCACTTCTCTCAAAATTAGAAATAGTAATGCAATCATACAGTATTTGTCCTTTTGTGTCTGGCTTGCCTTGTTACTGTGAACCAAATATATTGTGTAACATATTGTATGATTTTAAAAAATTGTATGCATCCAGTACATTTAACTGAGAAATGTATGATTTTATTCAACTGTGTTTTCTTTTTCTTTTTAATTATTTATATTTTCAATTATTAAATGTACAAAATAGTTCAAAAAAGTTAGAAATATACTCATTTCACTGATTTTTCTGTGACAAGTCTCCTAACTTTACAGAAAGCAAGGTACACTTCAAAACATGTTCCTCTTTGTGGGTGTTTAAAAGAAACAGGAAATGATATTCAGTTTTGGTGTGCATAAAATGGCAAATGCCTAATACATCCTAGTGTTTTTTTAAATTACACAGCATTTTGCATTGCCTGGTTTAGTGACAATAAAATCAATTGTATAAAGGCAAAGAATTCACATCAAGGTGCTTGACTTTTGTACATTACCTTGACATATAAATCTAGAATCAAAGTTTAATGAATGCATAGAAATCTGTGCTTGTTAATAAATGGAAATAATTCATAAATTATAAAATACCCCTCCAAGCCTAAACAATACAGGAAACTTCCCCCAACACTACCAATTTGCATATTCAGAGGACACCATTTTCCTTATTTCCTAGTTGTTCCCTGGGATTGTGCAATATTTGAATATCCACCTCACTTACTATTCATATAGCGACTTTATTAAATTTTAGTGTTCAGCCGAAATAAATACAACAGTCTCCATTTGCTTTTCTCTCCCTTTGATCACCTACATTGGAACTCATAAGGGCTATGTGTGGGGGCTGTGTGTTTCTTCATGAATAACTGGGGCTGTGTGTGTGTAAACTTGCTAAAACTTAAAGTTTCAGCATAAGCCACGTATTCATGCTTACAATAAGAACTGCAGTCCTGCCTTTTGTAACCATGCTAACCACTCCAGCCTGCCTAGTTCCCAGAAAGCCAATTAAGTTATATATATAAAGGCTCTATAGTCTTTGTATATTCAGGGAGGATGCATACTCTGTATTTGTTAATTCAAGCGTACCTGGAATGTGGGAGATATGTGTTAATTCAAGCTTATCTGGTACTCAAACAAAGTACCATTTGACTCCCCACTCCTACATCCTCTATATAAAAGGGACCCAAAAATCTTATTTGGTGCTGGGCTTTTCGGACAGTAGTTCACTGTGCCTGGCTAGTTAGTAAATTTTCCTTCTCAGAAATATTCCTGAGTCCTGGCCTTCCATATATGATCAATGAATCTTTCTGCTTCCACAACATAACAACTAAATTGGTTTAGATGTGCTACTTGGATAACTTTTCTGTTCACTTATAAACTTAAAAATCTGTAGGACATTAATTTTGATTTTCCAAATAATAAATTAATGTAGACGTACAATAGTCTTCGATTAGAATAACCAAGAGAATTACTTTTTAAAGAGGAATTTGTATTCAGGAATTTATTGAAAGAAATGCTTTGCAGTCCTCAAAATCTTTATGTCTGTAAGCTTTTAGTGTTATGAACTTCATCTGTGTAATGAGGTCTTAACAAAAATTTTAGATATTATGAGGTCATATAGGAAATATAGGAAATATAGTTCAGGGATCTATTAAATAATGTATTTAAAGCACATAGCATTTTTTTAAACTCCAAAGTGATCTTTATTTAAAATTATATAATTTTGTCCCTTAAATCCATTTCTAAGGATTTATTTTAAATGATACGTTTTAAATGCATAATTTAGTTCATAGGGCTTGTTCAAAATATGAAGAATTATATATAAATAATAGTATGGATGAAATTAATAAGCATCAGTAGAAAAACACAATGCCTCTATAATATTTTATATGTAATTGTGGTTCCTATTTCAACACATTGGTTAACATTTAAAATCTGAATGTATATACACAGAAACATGGTCATCTCTAGGAAGTGTGATTAAAATTATATTTTTCTATCATTGTAAAAAAATCTTATATTATCTTAATTTATGTAATGGGAATGTATGTTCATGTTTGTAAGGTGGGGGGTAGCACATTTTTCACAATGGTTCAGTCAGTGTGTGAATTCAGGGAAGCCCTGAAAATGCCAGCAGGGAAGAAATTTGTCCTGAACAGAAATTTGGGGGACAAAGGAAATTACAAGGAAAAGAAGCAATTGCTCCCAAACTGTGACCATTGTTATGGGCATTTAGATATGCTACCAAAGTCCAATTAAAAGCAGAAGCTTGAATAAAGAGATTACAAAAGACTTTAGATCTAGATAAGGATTTTAGGTTAGCATGTTCCAGAAACACCAATGTATTAGCAAAACAGGTGCAAGCCATAGAAGGACAATTAGAAGCAATGCACGTAAAGATGAGAAAATACATGGATTAAGGATGCACTGGCAGCAGGTCTGGGTGGTTATCCAGTGGGAAGGCTGGGATCTGAATGTGCCGGTTCCCCGGAGAGTGCAGAAGAAGGATTATGGGAGGAGGAAATTGAAATTGAAGACTAAACAAGCAAGTCCTTTAATAACTACAAAAATGAAAGCAACCAAGGATCCAGATGACCATTGAAAATACATTCCTGCTCCGAAGCAAACAGTAATGAGGAATTAGTAGAATTAGTGGAATTAACAGAAAAAGTTCAGCAAAAGGGCTGAGAGAACATAGCTGCTTGGTTAAAGATTACAGTATGTGTGGGGAGAAAGAATTATGCTTTCAGGAGTAGAAATAGAAAAATTGGCTAGCATAACCAAAGAGCCCTCTCTTCATCACCTTATTTATCAGTCATGGGAAAGACCAGATGGCATTCTGAATTTATTAGTGAGGTGCATTTTAGCTGCAACATTGGCCTGACCTAATGAAAGGATATACTGTCCACAATAGGCATGAGGTTATCTATGGAAGAATTGCAGTACATAGAGAACCAGGAATGAAGCAGGAAGCATATGCTAAACACATTTGTGGACCTGATGATGAACTGTTTATGGCTGGAATGAAGGATTAAATCTTCCAGACTGTACCTCCAACTTGGTATGGGACATGAGTGGCTATTCATAGCCAGCTCGTCAGTCAGTCCATGAACAGGCAGTAGAAGACTTGTATGAGACAGAAAGAATATGGTCGAAAGGGAGCAGGAAAGTAATCAAAGAGATCTCAAAAGGAAAGGTAAAGGGGGCCTGAAAGTATAATTCACAAATAATTATGCTGTTTTAATTGCCACAGGCACCCCAATAGGAAAATATGTTAAAAACTTTATGCTATATTAGTAGGTCTTGGGCAAAACCTGCCTAAGAGAAAAGACATCATCCACAGTCCATATCTAAAAATGTGCCAGTGGGCTTCACTCTCACAGAACCCCTCAAGGAAAGTAAGTCTGGTATAAGGGAATATATATACTTTACTCTTGAAGAGTAGGACTGAGATCATAGTTGCCTGTAAATATGAGTTACAGTAGGTGAGCTGAGGCCTCATATAGAGTTATTTTCCACTTGTCTCCAACAAATCATTTGCACAATTTACCCCTAATTAAGAAGAGTACATACTCATCTATGGGAATCCCTGGATATTTAATGGTCCCTCAAAGATGATAGATGGGTTTGGGAAAAAAGCTTTAACAGTAGTACAAAATACCCTAACATTACAAATCAGTTACCTCACCCACTTAAAGAAATTGTATGTATTTCTTCCATTCATGACTATATAACGGGGGTGGATATGTAAGAAGACTTAGACCTTACTACTAATAGTGGTGAGATTCACCTTTCCCTTTGCATGGTGAAATCAGTTTTATGGGGTGCAGTTCATTGTTCCCCATTCACCTGCCTCAACCCAGGAGGGTCACCCATACCACACAAAATTGTCTCCCAGGTAAACGTGCTTAAATCAGTGAAACTTTACGAGATCTGGCCAATGTGGGGATCATATGACCAGCAAAGAGCCATTTAATAGTCCTCTATGGATGGTGAGAAAATCTTTTGGTAATTGGAGAATGACAGTCAATTATCTAGAATTGAATAAGGTGGTCCCTCCTATTCATGCAACAGTGCCTAATATTGTATTGATCAAGCTTCTCAATAACTTATCAGGTCACTTAAGAGATTTACAGTATGTATTAGACTTAACTAATGACTTTTCCAGTATCCTACTATCTAAAGACAGCCAGGATCAATTTGCATTTACATTGGGAGGGCAGTAGTGGACTTTCCACAAGGTACCACAGGGGTGCCTTCATAGCCTCACCATTTGTCGTGGAATGGTAGCAGCTGATCTAGCAAGATGGGAAAAGCCACCAAATCTTGCTGTGTTCCACTACATTGATGATATTATGCTTATTTCTGATAGTACTGCATCTCTAGAAATGGTGGTGCTGCCATTGCAGTGTCTGTTTTAAATTTTATTTTTAAAGAAGTTTTAGATTACATAAATGTTACATTGAAAATAGAGGGGAATTCCCATATACCTCACCCCTTCTCAATCCCAAACTTTTCCCTATTAACAACATCTTTCATTAGTGTGGTACATTTATTACAATTGATGAATACATATTGAAGCATTGTACTAGCCATGGTCAATAGTTTACATTTTATTAATAGTGTACACTTTGCACCACACAATTTCATAGGTTTTGACAAACTGTATAATAGCATGTATCCATCATTGCAATGTCATTCAGAACAATTCCAATGTCCCCCCAAAAATCCCATTTTAAAACTATTCTTCCCTCTCCCTCCCCTCAGAACCTTTGGTGACCACTGTCTTTGTTTATTTGTTTTATACTTTTTTATAAAGTGAGTAGATCACAAAGAATGTTACATTAAGAAACATTAAAAAAAAACACACACAAGAGGTTCCTATATACCCCACTCCCCACCACCACACCCCATCATTTTTGTAAACTGTATTTTTTGAAGATATATACATCACAAAAAATATATTACATTAAAAATATGTGGTTCCTGTATACTCCCCACCGTCCCACCCCACTCCTCCCACACCAACAACCTCCTCTGTCACTGTGGCACATTCATCGCACTCAGTGAACACATTTTGGAGCACTGCTGCACCACAGAGATATTAGTTTACACTGTAGTTCACACTCTCCCCCAGTACATTCAGTAGGTTATGACAGGATATATAAAGTCCAACATTTGACCCTGCAATATCATTTAGGACAACTCAAACTCCCAATAAAACCCTACATCACATCTCTTCTTCCCTCTCCCTGCCCTGGGCAACTACTGTTGTCACTTTCTCCATCTCAATGCTACAATTTCTTCTATTACTAGTCACTATAGTTTTATAGTAGAATATCAGTAAGTCCACTCTAATCCATATTTTACTCCTCCATTCAATGAACCCTGGAATGCAAGTTCTTCCATTGCTAGAATAATAATTAGTCTACTTCAGTCCACAGTTGATTTCCTTCTTATATCTGTTCATTCCTCAGTCTTGAGGATTTGGGGATGGTGATGTCCACTTTACTTCTGACTGAGAGTGGGCTTACTTCCCATTGGTCAGATGGGTGGAACTATCTTACTCACAGTTGTAGATACTCTATGTTTTATCAGGATGGATGTTGAATGAGCCAAGGATAGGCCATCAACAATATTTCGATCCAGGGGTCCAAACCCCTGTGTAAAATTCTAGAAATGGCTTGGTTGGGTAAGAGAAACATCATTCCAGCCACTGTTATAAATTACAAATGTGTCCAATTCCCTGTACTGTAAAAAAATGCAGTCTTTTATAGGCTTATTAAATTACTGGAGACCCTTTAAACCCATCTTATCTCAGATACTTAGCCCAGTCTATAGATTAATGTAAAGGAGAGATCAGAGGTATTAGAACACTGAGGCTGAGCAAGCATTCCAATAAGTAAAATTAGCAGTCAAAGAGATCCAATTTCTAGGTAATTTAATAACAGGGAAAGCGTGTGAATTGGATTTTGCTAGTTACTCGGAAAGGTTGGGTGTGGCCTATGGCAAAAACAGAACAGGAAGGATGTAGCATTAAGGTTCTGTACTCAATTATGGTGAAAGCGTGTGAATTGGATTTTGCCAGTTACTCGGAAAGGTTGGGTGTGGCCTATGGCAAAAACAAAACAGGAAGGATGTAGCATTAAGGTTCTGTACCCAATTATGGCAAAGAACAGAACAATGATATAGTTTATCAAAAGTAACAGTATATCTTTCATGCAAACTAAGCCCATAATGACTTTGCCAATAACTGTGTTAATCTTATTGACAATAAGCAGAAGGTGTCAAAGATACTTGGATTTAGCCTAAAACTGCTTGTGCACAGTCTAGTACACTACAAAAATTATTTGCTTATTTGCAACAGTTTTCTCCATATTAGCCCATTTTCTGAAGATTTACATAAATTATTGCAGCTAGTTAATTATGTACTGAATCTGAACTCAACTACACCATCCATACCAGCAATAGAGAAAATAGCATCAATAATACATGATGTTGGAGCCCCACAGGAAGATGCCTGTTGTTTTAGTTTCCTAGACTGCTCAAAGCAGTACCTTGAAATGTTTCTGCTTACGCAATGGGAATTTATTCACTTATAAACTTAGTTTTGAGTCTGAGAAAAACGTCCAAGTCAAGGCATCCTCAGGATTATCTTTGATTCCTGAAGACTAGCTGCTGGTGATCCTTGGCTCCTCAGCTACATGACAAGACACAGGACAATATCTTCTGGTCTTTTCCTTCTCTTCTGAGTTTCATTGATTTCAGTTTCTGGCTTCCATGGATTTGTCTATCTCTTCTCTGTTTTCATTCTATTCATAAAGGACTCCATACAGATGGTTGAAGGAGAACTTCATAGCCATCATCAGTGGACTGAGATACAAGCCATATGAATGATCATAGTCCACAAACCTATGCCACTTTCCATGTGCACCAAAGCTGGGCCCTGTACCATGGTGTGACCTTCTTGTGAGATAGTGGTAACCTTTACATACTTTGTCTATATTAGTTGAAACAGCCACCGAATATCTTTATTTATATTTTTTGTCCATCACTCCCAAGCCTAACAACCTTAAAATGTTTTAACAAAAATATCGAAATAACTATTAGTGATACAAGTTTGCATGCAATAGATTTTAAGATAGTAAAAAAAAATAGTCAAACCTGATTTTATATCTAAGGAACTTACAAAGTGGAAAGGAGACCCATCTATTAACAAAATAAACATAGTTCAAGAGTATGCTACATATGTTGGATGCTATGCATAAATAAAATCATTGAAATGATGATGGATTGCACATGTCTAGGGAAAGGGAATCAAACACACTTAATTAAAATTTAGCATTTTAAGATAACCTTTGAAAAACTGTCAGATTTCTAAATGGAAAGTGAAGGACATTGTTTCAAAAATGGAAGAAACAGGATGGACAATGACAAGGAGATCAAAGTCATTAAGTAGAGGGTCTAATGAGTTGCATTGGATATCTCCCTTTACCGGAGAAGGAGGGTATGGATTCTGGGTACGTGAGATTCTTAACATTAAAATCAGTTTGGTTCCCTTCTTGACACTGATTTGGTGACAAGAGAAAAGAATTAAAATGTGCTGGAGGTGCAGTTAGTGTCGGGGTTTAAGATATATTTAGGGGATTTGAATCTCTGGACTGACAATGTGATAGCCAGGTCCTGAGCCTCAACAGACTCCAGCACCTACAATCTGACTTATTGGGCTCACCACACTCAGCTAAGATGGAGTTGAAGAAGGACAACCACCACACCATGGAGCCTAGAGTGATTACAACTGAAAGTGGGAGGATTGTATCCAGCATCCTGGTGGAATCTGAGCCTCCTCTTGACATAGAGGTGCAATGGACACAACCAATCCAATGTCCACATAGAAAAGGTGGCATTGGATTGAGAAAAGTGGACATGATGGCTGATGGGTATGGGGAAAGGCAGGAAGAGATGAGAGGTGGAGACGTCTTTGGGACATGGAGCTGCCCTGGATGGTGCTTCAGGGGCAATCACCGGACATTGTAAATCCTCACAGGGCCCACTGGATGGAATGGGGGAGAGTGTGGGCCATGGTGTGAACCGTTGATCATGGGGTGCGGGGGTGCCCAGAGATATACTTGCCAAATGCAATGGCTGTGTCATGATGATGGGAGGGAGTGTTGCTGAGGGGGGAGGGGAGAGGTGGGGTGGGGGAGGTAGGGTTCAATGGGACCTCATATATATATATTTTTAATGTAATAGTATTACAAAGTAAATAAAATTAAAAAAAAGTTCAGTCTTGGCTCAAGTTGTTGCCAAATTAACAGGGAAAAATACAGAATCAGAAATCTAAAAAAATGTCATGTTTACGTAACACAGTAGAGTTAAGGCAGGGGCTTTAGAGTTTTAGCTCCCAATAGTCATTAGAAAAAAAAGGAAAAAGAATAAAACATGCTCTTTATATTATTTACCTACCAGAAGCATGGACAGAAAGACTTGACCATTTAAGGTAGGTTTCTGAGTTGTCAAATTTAAAGAATATAGAAGAATAAATGCTTTTTCGGCAGTTGGGAATGGAAATCATGTATATTAGGAACTTTTAATGAATCATTTTATATATACTTATTTTTTTTTTTAAAGATTTATTTATTTATTTAAGTTCCCCCCCTCCCCTGGTTGTCTGTTCTTGGTGTCTATTTGCTGCGTCTTGTTTCTTTGTCCGCTTCTGTTGTCGTCAGCGGCAGGGGAAGTGTGGGTGGCGCCATTCCTGGGCAGGCTGCACTTTCTTTTCACACTGGGCAGCTCTCCTCATGGGCGCACTCCTTGCGCGTGGGGCTCCCCCACGCGGGGGACACCCTTGCGTGGCACGGCACTCCTTGCGCGCATCAGCGCTGCGCATGGCCAGCTTCACACGGGTCAAGGAGGCCCAGGGTTTGAACCCCGGACCTCCCATGTGGTAGACGGACGCCCTAACCACTGGGCCAAAGTCCGTTTCCCTATATACTTATTCTATTAAATAAATTCTGGAATCTAACTTGGCTAACCTAATTTATATAAGAAAGCATAGATTTTTCTTATTTGTATTTAAACCAAGATTCTTAAGTAAACCTTCATTTTAACTACTCTGCAGGTGTTTTCACCGTACTTATTAGCTTAATTTAATTTACTCTAGTTTTATGCCTAGAATAACTTGATATCATATTAGAAGAACAAAGATGTGTAACTTTATGTTCATATGGTCCACATTCCATAATACTCACTTATAGAAAAAGTTAAAATCAGAACAAAATCTACATTCAAACTTTCATATGGCAACAGAGGCACACATATGCAAACACAGTAAACACACAAGTAAAGACATGCACATATACAAGAAGCAGTTCCACAAAATATTTATTGTACTCTTCCCATTTTCATTTTTAATGGACAAGTCAATTAAAATACAAAGATATGAAATGTATGTGTTAAATTCTGTTGTACCTACTTCGAAGCACATCTTTTTTGGTTTCCCAAGGGAATTTGACAGGTCAATCAATTGGATTATAAATGCCACGTAAAAGAAGTGAAGAAGTGTGATAGAAAATATGAATGAAATATGTCTCATGTTTCAGGAAACACCAAATTGTAATATAATGATTGTACTTATTAATTTACATGAAATATCATTAATTCATTGATATGCACTGTATTGCTGAAATTTAAAAATCTATCATGCTCCTTGAATTATGTGATAAAGGTGATCATTTTTTTTGTCGATTCTGTCTATTTTTTTTCAAATATATGAGATATTTAGTCCTGCATCTTCTGGCCATGTCTACCTACCTTTGGTGTTTCCTTGACATATTTTTTAATCAGGAATGAGTTTTCAGTTCAGTCAAATGTTCTGCCTGAGACTAGGGAATAGAAACAAAGACATCAAATATCATTTGATTGACATTTCGTTTCTCAGATTCTGATCAGACTTTTTTGACTTTTCAACTAGAAAACAATGCTTCTTTAAAAGTGACACTTGTCTGGGTATTTTTTGAAGATAAAGAATAAAACTTACAGAAACAAATCACTTTCTGCTCTACATTTAATAATCTGTGGATGTCCAGTGGGTTGAAAATGAATCTAAAATTTTCTTTATTACTTTGCACTAGTTTATAATAAGATCAAAGAAGAATAGGGGAAATTTCTCCTCCTTAACTGAATTAATTTTCTCGGGAATCACTACTAACTCTGAGATCAAAGGGACCTTATTCACCATACTTCTAGTTGTTTATCTCATTAATATTCTGGCAAACTTTGGAATCATCATTTTAGTTAGATTGGATTCCCAGCTTCACACACCGATGTACTTTTTCCTCAGCCACCTCTCCTTCTGTGACCTCTGCAATTCCACAGCTAATGGACCTCTTTGATAAAAACAAACCAATTCCTTTTTTGGTTTGTGCCTTTCAATTCTTCCGGTTCTGTATCTTTTCAGATGCTCATTGTCTATTGCTGGCTTTGATTACCTTTGATAGATATAAGGCCAATACAACCCCTTGCTCTATAAAGACAACATGTCCAGCAGGGTGTGCTCCTTGCTTATGGCTGGCATTTACCTGGTGGAATTGGTGGATGCATTGGCACATATGATATTAGCATTCCGTTTATGTTTCTGTGGGTCAAATGAGATTAATCATTTTGTTCTGTGATTTACCTCCTCTTCTACTGCTATCTTGCTCAGCTACACAGGTCAATGAGTTAATGATATTCACCCATTTTGGCTTCATTGTACTGAGTACAATTTCAGGAGTTATAGTGTCTTACTGTTATATCATCCCAGCAGTTTAAAGATCCACTCAACTGAGGGGACATTCAAAGCTTTTTCCGCCTGCACATCTCACTTGACTGCTGTTGCAATTTTCCAAGGAACCATGCTCTTCACTGACTCAGTTTTTCTTACTCATTAGATGAAGACAAAATAATTTCATTGATTTATATCCTTGTGATTCCATGTTAACCCCCCTGATTTACAGCCTACTGAATGAAAATGTGAAAGTGGCTCTAGAAAGAGTAAAGAATAAATGGTGGTTTTAAATATCTATATTTAATAATGTATATGCATATTTATGTATATAGCTGAGGTGGTTATTTTCATAAAATCATATAATAGAAAAGTAAAAATTTCCTCAAATATTTATTATAAAAAATAGTGTTTGTAATAACTTCCAGTTACACTCAATTTTTGCATTTGCCTAAATGGAAATGTTATATTATCAATCCTGAATTTATTTATACTACTTTCTCTCTGTGGAAAACTTACCTGACCCTTCTTGTAATGTCAAATTTTATTTGTTCTATTTTCAATTGTATATTATTTTAATTATTCTTAGATATATTCAGTGTTTTCTAAGGATCAGTTGCACATTTAGGTACTTAGCATTCCAGGGTTAACCCAGTAGTTTTACGCTAATTAAAAAGATAATCTTGATAAGTAAGTAAGCATTAATTAAACATTCAAATAATTGCAGTGAAAGTAGTTTAGCATGAATTAAGCATCCAAATAATTCATAAAGAGTCTCAAATCATCATGAAATAAAAAGAGTGGATGGTATAAATCAGAATCAAAATGGTTGAATTTGGTAGATAGAGGAGGAAAACTTCTCAGATTAGAGAAATTAATTGTTCCAAAAACAATGATGAGCAAAAATGCAATTTGCCATGAAGAAAGTAATAGAGGCAGAGGGACTAGTCATTTGCATGGACTTGAAGAAGAAAACACCTTGCATTTAGAGGAGAACTGAATGCCAACATTCTTAGGTTATAAAGAGCAAAGGGGAATTATCTCAGGAAAGTTTATCACTGAACGCTAATTTTTAACTATTCCATCACTTATTCCAGAGAGCTTTTCTTCTCTTTCTCTTTCTCAGTCCTTTTGTATTCACAAGCAACCCTATCCTCAAGGAATTTTAAAAATATTACTTTTTATTAAATCATTTCTCACAATATATGAATGTGAGCACTCTGTGATCAACAACAAAATGTTTCACTCTTGTTATTTGAAGAATCTGCACCATGTCTGGGACACAAAATGGGATATAAACATAAAATCAATCTATTGGTAAGATGATTATGTGCTTATTAAATGTTAGCCAAAACAAAATTTACTGAGGGTATTGTGTTTGCCTTGAATGCATTTTATTGTATCTAAGAAAGTAGTTATAATGGTTGTATTTACTTGAGGTAATGGATATATAAAAGAATGCATACAAATAATTCAGGAAAAAAGATCATTCATCTATGTTCTTTTTTGATATTTGTCTACTTTACCTCACTCAGTTCTAGCAAGACAGTAGGATATGCCTTGTTATGCTTTATAATTGAAAAGCTAAAGTAATTGAATGTCTTAGACTTGACAGCTGGTGTTGAAAAATACCCTATGTGAAAAGATTTCAGAATGATAGTGAAGTCAGAGAAGATCCTGGGCTTTTCAAATTGGCATTTCCTTGTGGAACTACGCGGTATGTTAAGGGAAAGCACGTAGGCAGCAAAGGCTATTGGGGAATGCTTGTTTTAGACAAAAGACATTAAGAGTTCTTCCTCCACCATATTTTCTCAATTAACACATAATCTGTTAGAATTGTAAGTTATAGCAGTAGCATGTCAGAAAACTGTGTTTGATAATGATGTATTAAAGTTCAAACAAACTGGAAGTACAATGGATTGCCATGAATTTGAAACATGAAGATATGACATTTAATTAAATCATCTCCTTTTCATGACATTATATGTTACTGTATCTAACTACTGTTTGATCTCCACATTGTCCATTTTTGACAGTCCTATAAATGGATGACTAAAAATGGAATTGACTGATTTGATAATGTGCTTCCTCTCCCCTATTGTGCAGGCAGTCATTACAACTATAGTTTAGGAGAGTCATGATGATATGGGTTGTATGTGTATTCAAGAATGATATGGGCTGCGTGTGTATTCAACCTTACCTAGTTTCCTAAAAGCCTTTAGGCCCCAAGAAAATGAAATCTAATCCAACAAAGAAAGTCCTTTCACACCGAAATGCCTCCTGACCTCGCCCCCAAATTCTCTGTATAAAAGGGACCTAAAAACCCTGCTCAGGGCTCAGTTTTTGGACATAAGCCCAGTGGGCCTGGCTGGCTGTTAATAAAACCTCCTTCTCGGAGGAGTCTCGTGGCCTGGTCTTCAATACTGCGGATCATTTCATCCTCTTGACTGCAGCAACAAGGGCTCAAATAAGAGTTTGGGAAGATGGGCATGGAGTGATCTTTCTACCTTAGAATCTACGGAAATAGTGAGAATAACACATGAAAAGGCTGTGATCTATTCTAACTTGACTAGTTTCTTTCATTCTATGTTTCGCGGCCTCACACTATTCTCACACATCTACCAGCAATTAAGGCATTTCATTTTCCAAATAGTAGCAATACATAGGTATAGTGTGTTAATATTGCACACATATTCAATTCTTCCTTAAGCCTTCTCACTGAAATGCCTAAATGTAAGAATGGCATGGAAAAGGTCAATCTGAGTAGTTTTGTGTATGTATATAAACAATAAATAGACAAATGAATAGCCTGTTTAATCACCTTTGTGAGAAAAGACAAGGAATAATTTTCAGTGGCACAGTTAGTGAGAAGTAGGCATTATAGCCACCAACATTATTTCACCTTCATCTTAGAAATCTCTCGTTATGAACATGCTATGAACTAGATGCCCAATGACTCAAATCGCTTTGTCCTTTTACAAGTATTTCTTTGCTAGAGTTCATTTCTCTCTCTGTTAATGAAGAGCTCAATTTCAACATCACTAAAGTCATTTCCAGCTGCCACATTTTATTTCTCTATGTGTACCACTGATTTTAATGTTGTGTAAACCCATCCCACTATTGGACTGACTGTGGAAAAAAAAATGATTTGCTTCATCTTTATAAAAAAGGAAGGCACTGGGTATCCAGACAAATTTGACCTGATATATTAATAGCAGTGGCAATGATATCAGCGAGATAGTGGGATTTTCACAATGCTAAATACTTTTAAACACAGCCCTTTTGACAGTTCTCCTATTCACATTCAGACTTTTATAGACATTTCATAGAAGTAGTTTTCCAACTTAACTAGTGCTGAAGTGAATAAATACTAAAACCTCAATACAGTACAATGACTTACATACAGAATGGCTAAAATGACAATAATCAGAATTAATAGGTATTGTTGAGTATGTGGGACAACCACAGCCCTCACACAATGGTAGTACAAGTAAGAATTGTTATTCTTATTTGGAAAGTGGTATGGAAGTATCTACTAACTGAACATGTAAGTAATGATAAAGAGCTCAAAAATTTGACTGCTGGTTTTATATCCAAGAAAAATGACTGATTATCCACTCAATAGTCATAGTAGCATTATTTACAATAACATAAATCTGAAAATAACTCTAATCCCTATATATATATTATACCACATCTGAGGAAAATTTGTAAGTATCAGATAGAGAAATATTTTAGATTTTGCAGGCCATAAAGCCTCTCTCATAAGAATTCAAATTTGCCCTTGCATTGCAACAATGAGAGACAATATAAAATTGAATGGGGAAGACTCACTATGGTCCAATAAAACTTTCTGGGCTATATTTGCAAATCACTGCTCTAGATTAAACAAATAATCTACATTGGACACAGCAATTGGAATAAAGAACTACCACAACAACAAGAACAAGGAGAAATCTCACAAAAATAGGGTTTAGTGAAAGAAGCCAGATACAATAGTATACAAATAATATGATTCCACTTTCACATGGTTAAAACTATATAAACAAATCTTGTATAGTGGATATTAATTTGTGATGGGGTATGTGGTTCATTTCTGAGATGCTTAGTAATATCCTATCTTATGCTCTATATTTTGGATGCACAGATATTTTCATTTCTGAAAAATCAGGAATTGTATACTATTTATATTATTTTTAAAAGGATTCCAAAAGTAAAAATTATTCACTATCATATTGTGTTTGATTTCATTAATATTATTTCAATCTCCATAATTTCTTATATACAAAAAGGGTTCAAATGCATTTGTAAATTTAATGTAGAATACAAATTTCATAGAATATGTCAATCAATAATTATGCTTTATGCTACTCAAAATGAACTGACTCGCTTGTAGAATAAAAATTTCTTTATCAACTAATGGACAATTCCATGGGTTCATCAGCATCAGGGATACAATGCATTTTGTTATTAGTAGTGTGTAATGAAAACTGTTTCATAACAGCCCAAGCCTCAGGGTCAGGCAACTATTTTCTGAGAAGGTCTTTTATCTAGACAGTTGACTATACAGTATTATTTCGGTAGCAGTAAGGTCACCAGAAAGCCTTAAAATAGATACGTATTTCTCATATGCATGCATCTGATGCCTAAATTCCTCTTAAAGGCATTGATTTCAATGATAAAAGTGCCATTCTGAATTACAACACAAATCCCTTTGGAAGACCAATTAGGTTATCCAATATGTAATAATGATATAGTTATGCAAGCTCAGGTTTTAATGGGGAGAATTGGAGGGAAGTTAAATTATGCTTCTCTGGGGGAAGAAATGTATAGGAAGCTAAGTCTGAGTGTGCCCTGAAGACATAGATGCACTTGGAGGGAAAGTGCGTTCGGAAAGGAATCAGAAGAAGTTGAAGAAGGACACACACCCCTCAATTCTCCAAAATACACAGGAGCACAAGATAAGGATAGCAAAACTCTTGCGTAATACAAGTCTATCAGCTTCTTGTGGTTACCTGGGGGACAATTAATTAGCAATTACTCAGGTGGTTTGTACTGTGCCTCAACACCATCTCCAACAGGAATATTGGGGTATTTTAGTACTGGGATCATGATGCAAGAATGTCAATGAAAAATAAAAAGGCATTAAAATTTTTACCTAAATAAATTCTCTCAAAATTAAAAAAATATATATACTAGTTTCACTGGTTTTAGTCTAATGAGTCTCATAACTCTACTGAAAGCAAGGTAAATAACCACAAAAACAAAATCATATTCCTGCTTACTTCTAAATGGGATTTTAAAAGAAACAGAAAATGATCTTCAGCATTGGAATATATAAAATGGCACATGCCTAATACATCTTATTGTGGTTTTTTTTACCTTAAATTTTGTACTGACTGGATCAGTCAAATTAAATCAAATACCTTGACATAAATTTTACATGGTATGTGCTTAAATTGTGTACATTATTTTGAAATATAAATCTAGAGTAGATGTTCAATGAACACAAAACAAACTTTTTGTTGATATAAAGAAATAATTCAAACATTATAAATACCACTCCAAACCTGAACAATATAGAGAGAATCCCCCAAGGCTGCACATTGCACAATGTCAGAGAAACAATTATCCTTATTTTCCTTTTGCTCCCTATAATTGAGCAATATAGTGTCCATGTGACTTATTCTTCATACTAATTCATACACATTCTATTTTTTAAATGTTAGTTTGATAAATTACAGCTTCTCTGGGAAGTTTCACACTTTGTTTTCAATGAGGGATTATTTAAGTGTGAAAATACTGAGCCTGGCAATTAGAAGTATCCATGGAAAGAGAAAACCACAGTCTACTTGCTGAAGCCAACACAAAAATAACCAGGGAACAGTAGGAAAAAATGTAGAGATCAAGGTAGGATTTGTTTTTTATTAACAAGAAAAAAATAATTTCAGAAATCTTTAAACAATAACTTTCCAGAAACATGGAAATAGACACTAGAACATAAAATTACTATTGTGTGACCCCAGGCCTTTCCCATCTCAAAGAGATGACAAGACAGTTGAAGATAACAAGCAATTCTGAAAAACAGAAAGACTTAAAAAAACAAACAAATATGACTGAAATTTAACTTATTTTCCTTTTAAGAAAATTTTACATATATATATTCATATAATTTTTACAAAGTCAGCTGAAATCAATGCAACTATCTACCTCCGAATATGGACCCCTTCCTATGTTCTTCTATCTGCCCTAGATCACCTACATTGGAATCCTGCCTTTGTGTAGACATACTAATTGGAAGACTTTTCTCTTTACTTAGCAAACAAAAAATATGTAGAAAACTAATTTTGAATTTCTAAACAATGCTTTAATGTAAACACATATTAGCCTTCTTTAACTTAACCAAGAGAATTACATTTTAAGAAGGATTTGTGATCTGGAAATTATTAAAAGTAAGTGCTTTGCAGTCAATAGAAAATTAAAGTCTGTGAGAATCTAGAGACTGCTAGCTACATTTGTATAATGAGATTATTAATAAAAACTTTGTATATATGCAATAATATATGAGATATAGTATAGACTCCAGTGGTATATTAGATAAGACATGAAAAGTTTCTAGCATTTGGTTAGAACTCCATAATGGTCTCATTTAAGAGCAAATAATTTTGTCCAATTCTATTTCTAAGGACTTAGTTTAAAGAAACATCTGGAAATAGGTTTTGTACATATAATTTATCTCATAAGACTTGTTCATAAGATAAGGGTTATATAAAAACTATCATATGAGTGAAGTAAATATGAATCAATAGAAAGGAATACAGTGACTCTATCCATAATATTAAAAATATGATTATGTTTATTGATGTCCATATACTGGTTAAAATTTAAAAATATGATAGTATATACAAAGAAACATGGTTGGCCCAAGGACCAGCTCCAGGTTGAGGGGTTGAGCCAAGCCAAATGCTTAATCATCCACAGCTGAACTTGGGAAGAAAGTAGAGCAACTGAGAATAAAAGAGGAGGCCCATATAGAGTCAAGTCCTATGCCACTACTGGGGTCTGGGAGATGGTGAGCTCAGAGAGGAAGGCATGGACTTAGGCAGAGACTGGTTACCATCTTGCTTCACCACATTTCAGGATCCCAAGATCACCAGCAATTGACTTTGGTGAAAAACCATCTCTGCTGAGGCCTTGATTTGGACATTTCATGACTTCAGAATTATAAGCTTAAAAGCCTATAAATTGTCCCATTGTAAAAGCTAACCCATTTCAGTTACTTTACCTCAGCAATACTGTGGCAAACTAAGATATTTACTGTAACCAAGAGATTGAAAATGGAGTGGAAAGGTCATTCTTGAGCTTACTTTTATGCAAATATCACAAACTGCCAAAATAAAGCCTTAAAGAACAATTTCCTTCAAAACCCTAAGAACATCAGACACCTTAAACAAACCACAAATAAAGGACTCAGTAAGCTATCTAACGTGAAAAACAATTGGGGTACCCCAAATATCCATCAAACACAAACAACTTATCTAACCCTGTTCTTTTTCTTTAAAGACCTTTGTGAAAAGTGCCAAAACAGGGCACTATTTTGGTTGCAACCTGAATTGGTGTTCCCTGAAGTGCAAATATTAGATCCAAATAAATGCCTTTGTTGCATTGTAGTTAAGTTAGTTGTTTCTCATTTGACATTGTATGGTGTCAGAAGTGAGATCTGAAGTGACCACTGATTTGACTCCAAGCCAAAGTTAGATTCAAGTATGGTATCTGCAAGAGGCCCTTGAGCTCTGTCTTCTAACTTTTGGCCATGGGTTCCTGTCAATGAGTCCTCTTGTTGCCAAATATCTCTTTCTTTGGTTGGTGTTCTGGCCTTTCTGTGGGAATCTTCTGGTTAAAGGTATTTGATCTTTGGTGCTTTTATTTTGGTCTGGTGGAAGCATCCATTTTTTTTATTTGAACTTTGATTCTTTTAGTTTGGGCTAGTGGAAGCAGTAGTCCTTCTGTGTATTTTTTCTTTGGTTTTGGATGGTGTATGTAGTTCTTTTGTGTCCATCCTTTTTTGTATACCAGGGATATTTCCTTGTCTGGTGGGTACTAGAATGGGATTTAAACATTCCCACCTTAGTATTGAGCTCTTTTTCAGGAGAAGGATGCCTCCCTAAAAATCTATTTGATTTATGTTCTGACTGTAGAGCAATCAAATAATTATTTTGGTGGGCACAAAATGAGCACTTAAATGCTACTAGAGTGCCCACCTTTTGAGGAAAAAAAAGTAACTTCCAAAGAACAAGACTCCCATGAAAGTAAAGGTGGTATTGGAAAGGTTAGATTGACACCAAGTCACTAAGTCACCTGCCATTTTTAATACAATTTTTATTCAACTAAGGATGCCTCGTCATTGGTTGGACAGCACAGGCTTCCTTCCAGGTAAAACAAGTATTTCATGAAAGGTACAATGTAAAGCATGACACTTGCCCAAATTCAAGATGATTCCTCCCTGGTTTAGGATTTAGGTTTGCTCACAATCAGAACTAACTAAGAGAATGGGTTCCAAATCCTAAGAATTCTAATGATGCACAGCAGCTGATTTAATGAGCAAAAATTATGGCCCTATATCATGTAAATTCTTATCCCACTCATCCTGGTACACTAGAAGAAATCTAAAATCAAATGGCCACAATGAGAATCTTTTGATGAGACTAAATTGGTATATTTGTATATTGTCCAGGAAAATAGAGTTTCTAAAACTAAGCATCCCAAATGGGATACTTATTTTAATTGGTAATTAGAAGCTTCCAAATTGCCTCTTCAAGAAACAATACTAAATTAACAAAGACAAATAAAGACTTAGCTAAGCACATTATCAACTTTGAAATATGATCTGGGACTCCTGGTTCTGACTGTTCTAATCCTCCTTTAAACACCTCCTGTCTTCCTCCTCTATATCCTAATCTAGCCAAACTCCCATTCTATAGTGATAATCCTATGGAAAACACAGAGGTTTTGCTAAATAATTCAATCTTATCATTCAGATTTATGAGCCTGGATACTCAGACCTTTATCATTTAACTCACATGAATCTTGGTGAAGATCATGCCAAAGTCTAGAAAAACAAACCAAATTGGAAAGATCTCTTAAATGACTTTTCAATATAAGGAACTATTTGCAAACTGAAACATTTAAGCTAGCTATAGCAGTTTGATATGGTTATGAATTACAAAAATAGTTATTGGATTATGTTTGTAACCTGGTCTGTCCTTGAGAATGATTGAGTTATGATTGGGGCTTTGATTGGGCCATATCATTAGGACATTAAGGCATATAAGACATGGCAAAGGGCAGAGTTGAGGGTTCTTAATGTTGGAGTTTTGATATTGGAGTTTGATGCTGAAGTATTAAGTAGGAGCCACAGGGAAAGAGACAGAGCCATTTGCCTGATAGTCCACAGCTGACCTTGTGGAGAAAGCAGAGTAGCTGAGCCCAGATGAACCCAGGAAGCCTGAACACTCACAGACATCAGCAGCCATCTTGCTCCAACATGTGAAATAGAATTTGGTGAACAAAGTGACTTATGCTTTATGGTCTGGTGTCCATAAGCTCCTACTCCAAATAAATACCCTTTATAAAAACCAACCAATTTCTGCTACTTTGCATCAGCACCCTTTTGGCTAACTAATACAGAAATTTGGTATCGAATAGTGGGGAAGTGCTTTTGCAATTACTGAAATGCTGGAATGGTTTTATAAATGGTAAGGGGTATTTTTAAGAGGAATTGTGAGATGTATGGAAGAAAAGCCCTATAGTGTTTTGAAGAGACTGTTGATAGCAATATGGATTCTAAAAAGAGACTTTTTATGAGGCCTTAGAAGTAAATGATGAAACTATTATTGGAAAATGGAGGAAAGGTGATCTGTGTTTTAAAGTTGCAGAGAACTTAACAAGATTAACTACTGTGTTTTAGGGAAGGCAGAATTTGAAAATGGTGAGCCTGGGCATTTAGCTGAAGAAATTTCCAAATTCAATCCAGAGAATGTGGATTGACTTCTGCTTGCTGCTTGTAGGAAAATACTAGATGAGAGAGATGTACTGAAGAATGAACTGTCAGGCACAAAGAAAACAGAAACAAATTTTGGAAATTCCAAGCCTCTGGAAATCAAGGTCCCAGATGAAAGTGCCCCATTGGAAGACTTAACTAAACTTGGGACTTATAAACAGGTTTGCATTTCCAGTTATTTGGAAAGGCTTGTGGAAAGTCTTACTGTCTGATGGTTTGGACCCCTGCTTTCTGCATACCAAACCAACAAGTTTTTGAGAGGGCTGCGAACAAAACCACTGTCAGCTTGGAATCAAAGGGACATGGAAAGGAGGGACTGAAGGGGAAATGTCTTCAAGAAGAAAAACATGGAAGCTGGGACCTGGAATTAGGACATCACCTTGGGCCAAGAGAGGAACCCTACATATGTGTACAGAAAGGGTGAGTTTACCCCAGGTGTTGAAGAGGGTGGATGTTCCCACCCAAACTGAGAGTTTTGTCACCTCATTGTGCAGAGAGGGTGGAGCATATTCCCCAAGAATTAGGGCCGCTAAGGTCAGCACACCACAGGTCTGAGAAGCGTGGACCTGCCCCAAATGTTAGAGAAGGTCAGGTAGTCAATTCATTGCTCTGAGAAGGATGTATGCCAAAGGTTAGGGGGAATGTTGTCTTCACATCACTCTGCTAGGGGGGTTAAAACTCTAACCCAAAGACTGGGTAAGGTGTGGCAATCACCCCTACACTCTTGGAAGGAGAGGCCTGGAATTTAACCCCAGATGCTTGATGAGGGTGGAAACAAGAAAATGGCCATTGGGCAAATGTGTGGAAAGAGTGGGTTCCCATAAGGCACCAAGGAGAAGAAACCATCATCTTAAGAATGACTCTCAGACTAAAATCCAATGGAGGATGCCCAGCAGTTGTACTGAATTGCAAACTATCCGTGACTCATGTTTCTCTCTCAGTTTCTCCTTATTGCAATGAAAATGTTTATCCTTTGTCTATCCATTTGTGTACTGGTAATAGATAAATTATTTTGTAAGTTTGAGTGGTCTGTGGCAGGCAGGACTTTGCCCCAAGACAAATTGTATATCTTTAAAATGACTGTGATATGATTTAGTACTTGCATTGATACTATTTTAAGGTTTTTTTCAAATATTGTAATGTCTTTTTGGAATCAGAGGGTGGTGTATAGGAGTTTGATATGGTTATAAATTCCAAAAATAGATATTGGATTATGTTTGTAATCTGGTCTGTCCCTAGGCAAGATTGAGTTATGATTAGGGGTTTGATTGGGCCAAATCATTAGGACACTGAGGCCCCAACTCTTGGTGGGTGGGGACTCACAGATAAAAGACATGGCAAAGGACAGAGTTGAGGGTTTTTAATCTCTGGACTGTCCAGGTGCCAGCTAGGCTGTGAGCCCCAGCAGAGTTACAACACCTACTCACTGGTTCTTTGGACATACCCAGATCAGCTGATGGGGAGGTGAGAATGGTCAACTACCACACCAGGGAACTGAGAGTGTCTACAACTGCAAGCAGGAGAATCACATCCATTAGCAATGTGGGATTTAAGCCCACTCTTGATTTAGAGGTAGAATGGACATAACTATCCCAAAATGGAAGAATAAAATATTGATTGGTGGGGACTTTTTGGTATTCTACTAGAACTGTTGTGACTCTAGCAATGGAAAAAATTGTATCATTGATGTGGAGACAGTGACCACAAATTTGCTGAGGGCTGAGAGAGGGAGGAAGAGGTATGATATGGGGCAATTTCAGGACTTGGAGTTGTCCTGAATGATATTGCAGGGACAGATACAGAATATTGCTTATCCTGCCATAACCCACTGGGTGGACTGGGGGAGAGTGTGAACTATAATGTAAACTATGCTTCATGTAGTGTGGCAGTGCTCCAGGGTGTATTGACCAAATTCAATGAATGTGCCCCATTGATGACAGAGGATGTTGATGTGGGAAGAGCAGGGGGTGGGGAGGGGGGTATATGAGATCCTCTTATGTTTTTCAACAATGTTTTGTGTTATCTATTTTTTTAAGTAAAAATTGCATTAAAGAGAATCAGATGTAGTTAAAGTGATTGAGTGCCTGCTTCTTATGTATAAGGTCCCAGGTTGAATCTCCAGTACCTCTTAAAAACAAACAAATCTCATTGTAGTAGATGCAGTTCAGTGATTGATACCTGCTTTCCATATATGAGGTCCTGGGTTCAATCCCTGGTACCAGCTTAAAAAAAAATTCATTAGAGACATATAATAGTTGATTTGAATTGATGAAAGATAGAATTAGTGAATTGGAGGATCAAGCATCAGAATTTTAAAAGACAGGAGAATGGAAAGAGAGGAGGATGATAAAAACGGAACAGGGTCTCAGGGAATTTAGTGACAACACAGAAACACACAAACAAACTCATTATAAATGTCCAAGAGGGAGAAGAGAATGGAAACGGGGCATAAACAATATTTGAGGATACTATGACCAAAAGCTTCTGAACCATTATGAGAAACATAAATATCAATCCCCAAAAATGACAACATACCCTAAACAGAATAAATCCAAATATAACTACTCTGAAACACCTAATATTCAGAATGACAAATATGAAAGAGAAAGAATATTCTGAATGAAGCAAAAGTAAAGCAAGGCATCACATACAAAGGAACCTCAATAAGACAAAGTGCCATTCTCTCATTAGAAACCTTGGAGTTGAGAAGAAAGTTATATGAAATATTTAAGGTATTGAAAGAGAAAAATTGTCATCTAAGAATTTTTTATCTAGCAATATTGCCCTTCAAAAGGGAGTGCTACAGTTCAAAAGGAATAAAAGCTAGGATGAGAGACTTGAAGAAGACTAGAGAAATGAAGATTATTAGTAAGGGAAACTTAAAGCATAAAAAGACATAATATTAAGGTAATAAAACAGAAAGCAAAAGGATGAAGTGGACATATTAAGTAATGCCTTTATTAATCAACCAAAGGGGTGCTAATGCAAAATACCAGAAAGGGGTTGTTTTTTATAAAGGTATTGATTTAGGGTAGAAGCTTACTGTTACCAGGTCATATAGCACAAGTTACCTCCCTCACCACAGCCTATTGCCATGTTTTGGAGAAAGATGGTTGCCAATGTCTGAAAGGGTTCAGGCCACCTGGGTTCCTCTCTTCCCTTTCTCTGGGCTCATATGCTCTATTATCTCCACATGGTAAGCTGTAGACTATTTGGCAAAAGATTTCTCTTCCTGGGACCTTCTCTCTTTCCTCACAACCCAGCTCCCAGGATTCCAGCTCAAGCTCCAACCTCCCTTCTTTGTAGTGCAAAAGCTTTAATCATTATTAATCAGTAAAAATAAAACTTCTGAAACCAATACTCTCTAATATGCCTAGAGGAAAAGACCAATTTGCAAACATAATCCAATATTTCTTTTGGAAATTCATCAATAATGTCAAACTGTTACACCATAAAATTGATCTAAAGTGTATAATCAATGGCTTTTGTATAATCAAAATGTTGTGCATTCATCACTACAAAAAAATTTAGAATTATTTCATTACTACAAAAAGAAAAACTCCACACCCATAGCATGCCTTCCCTAGCCCTACATAACCACTAATCAAATTTTATATTTATAAAATGATTTATATAAATTTTATATAAATGGAATCATAAAATATGTTACACAATATATTTATTTTTTAAAGATTTATTTACTTATTTCCCTCCCCTCCCCCCCACCCCAATTGTCTGTTCTCTGTGTCTATTTGTTGCATCTTCTTCTTTGTCCGCTTCTGTTGTTGTCAGCGGCATGGGAATCTGTGTTTCTTTTTGTTGCATCATCTTGCTGCATCAGCTCTCTGTGTGGGAGGCACCATTCCTGGGCAGGCTGCACTTTCTTTTGCACTGAGTGGCTCTCCTTACAGGGCACACTCCTTGTGCGTGGGGCTCCCCTATGCAGGGTACACCCCTGCGTGGCACAGCACTCCTTGTGCGCATCAGCACTGCACATGGGCCAGCTCCACAAGGGCCAAGGAGGCCCAAGGTTTGAACCATGGACCCCCCATTTTGTAGATGGGCGCCCTAACCACTGGGCCAAGTCTGCTTCCCCACAATATATTTTGTTTATAGTTACACCCTAACCAAACTTGATTTCCAAATATTTTCTCCTATTCATTGAGTCAGCTGCTTTTTCACCCTTTTGAGAATGTCTTGAGGTGCAAAAGTGTTTACTTTTGAGGAAGTCCTATCCTATTTTTTCTTTCTTTACATGTGCTTTCAGTGTAAGGTCCAAGAAACCACTACCAACCACAATGTATATAAGATGCTTCCCTATATTTTCTTCTAGTAGCTTTATGGTACTGGCCTTTTTATTTAGGTCTTTGATTCATTTTGAATTGATTCTCTTATAGGGAGTGAGAGAGGGCCCCCCTTTCTTTATTTTGGTGAAATATATCCAGTTCTCACAGCATCATTTGTTGAAGATAATGTCTTGCCCTTTAATATGGACTTGGTGTGTTGGTCAAAACACAGACCATAGAGGTGTGTGTTCACATTTGGAATTTCAATTCTATTCCACTGAGTGATGTGTCTATCTCTATGCTAGTACCTTGCTGTTTTGACCACTAAAACTGTGTAATATGTTTCAAGGTCAGGTAGTGAAATTCCTCCCATGTTGCTCTTCTTTTTTAGAAAGTTTTTGGCTATTTAGGTACACTTCCACTTCCAAATGAATTTAGTAATTGCCTTTTCTACTCTGTAGACTATTGGAATCTTGATTGGTATTGCATTGAATGTATAATTCCATTTGGTTAGGATTGACATCTTCACAATATTTAACCTTCCAATCCATGAACAAGGGATGTCTTTCTATTTGTTTAGATCTTCATTGATTTCTTTTAGCATTGTTTTATAGTTTTCTGTGTATACTTCTCTGGTTAAATAGATTCCTAGGTATTTGGGTTTTTATTGCTATTGTAAATAGAATTTTTACTGATTTCCTCCTCACATCATTCAATACTAATGTAAAAAACATTACTAATTAAAAGAGTATTACTGATTTTTGCATGTTGATCATGTATCCTGCCACTTTGCTGAACTCATTTTTCATTTCAAGTAGTTTTGTTGTAGACATTTAGAATTTTCTAAATATAGGATCATGTCATTTGCAAATAGTGACAGTTTTACTTCCTCTTTTCCAATTTGGATGCCTTAATTTTTTTCTTGTCTAATTGTTCTAGCTAGAACTTCTAGTACAATATTGAATAACAATGGTGACAGTGGGCAGTTTTTTCTTGTTCCTGGTCTTAGAGGGAAAGTTTTCAACCTTTCCCCATAGAGCAAAATATTGGTTGTGGGTTTTTCATTTATGACTTTTACTATAGTGAGAATTTTTTCTTCTATTCTTATCTTTCGAAGTGTTTTTATCAAGAGAGATGCTGAATTTCATTGAATGCCTTTTCTTGAAATCTCGTGGGATTTTTTCTTCAATTTGTTAATATGGTGTATTACATTGATTGATTTTCTTATATTGAACCAGCCTTACATACCAGGAATAAATCCCATTTGGTTGGGATATGTGATATCTTTTGATATGCTGTTGGATTCAAATTGCAAGGATTTTGTTGAGAATTTTTGCATCTATGTTCATTAGATTGCTCTGTAAATTTATTTTCTTGTAGTGTCTTTATCCAGCTTTGGGTGATTTTGGCTTCATAAAAGCCTTGGGTAATTTTCCCCCCTCTTCAATTTTTTTGGAAATTTTTAAACAGTATTGCAGTTAATTATTTTCAAAAATGCTTGGTCAAATTCACTTGTAAAGCCTTCTGGTCGTGGACCTTTCTTTTTGGGAGATTTTTGATGACAGATTCAATCTCTAAATGTGATTGGTTTCTTAAGTTCTTGTAATTCTTGTAGCATCACAGTACGTTGTTTCCTGCATTTCTTGGAATATGTCCATTTCATATAGATTTTCTAGTTTATTGGCATACTGTTTCTCCTAATATCTTTTTTTTTCTTTTTTAAAATTTATTTTTAATGTTACATTCAAAAAATATGATGTCCCTATATACCCCCCACTCCCCTCACCCCACTCCTCCACCTATAACAACAACCTCCTCAATCATCATGAGACATTCTTTGCATTTGGTGAATACATCTCTGAGCACTGCTGCACCTCATGGTTAATGGTCCACAACATAGCCCACACTCTCCCACAGTCCACCCAGTGGGCCATGGGAGGACCTACAATGTCTGGTAACTGTCCCTGCAGCACCACCCAGGACAACTTCAAGTCCCAAAAATGCCCCCACATCACATCTCTTCCTCCCACTCCCTACCCTCAGCAGCTACCATGGCCACTTTCTCCACACCAATGCCTCATTTTCTTCGATTATTAATCACAATAGTTCATGAATAGAATATCAATATCCTTTTATGAACCTTTTTATTTCTGTGGGGTCAGTTATAACTTCCTTCCTTCCATTTCTGATTGTATTTATTGTCATCTTCTCTCTTTTTTTCTCTGTACGTGTGACTAGGGGTTTGTCAGTTTTATTGATCTTCTCAAACAACCAGCTTTTGGTTTTGTTGATTTTCTCTGTGTTGTTGGTGTTGTTCTCAATTTCATTTATTTTTGCTCTAATATTCATTATTTCTTTCCTTCTGTTTGGTTTGGTATCCCATTAGTTTTGATAAATTGTGTCCTCATTTCCATTTGTCTCAATATATTTACTAATTTCACTTGCAAATTCTTCTTTGACCCACTGGTTATTTAGGAGTGTTTTGTTTAACATTTACATATTGCAAATTTCCTGTCTATCATTGATCTCCATTTTCATTCCATTATGACCTGAGAAGGTATTTTGAATAATTCCAATCTTTTTGTATTTATTGACAGTTGCATTGTGCCCTAACATGTGGGTCTACTCTGAAGAAAGATCCATGGGCACTTGAGAAAAATATATAACCCACTGAGTTTGGATGCAATGTTCTGTATATGTCTGTTAGGTCTAACTAGGTTATAATGTTCAAGTTCTCTATTTCCTTATTGCTCTTCTGTCTAGTTGTTATATCTAATGATATGAGCGGTTTGTTGAAGTTTCCAGTCATTATTGCAGAGATGTCTATTTCTCCTTTAAATTTTGCCAGAGATTGTCTCATGTATTTAGGGGCATCCTGGTTAGGTGTGTAGATATTTATTACTGCTAGTTCTTCCTGGTTGATTGTCCCTTTCATTCTATGTAATGATCTTCTGTATCTCTGTGTTATCTGATATTAGTTTATCTAACCCTGCTCTTTCTTGGTTACTGTTTGCATGGAGTATCTTTTTCCAGGCTTCCACTTTCAACTGGTTTGTATCGTTAGGTCTGAGGTGAGTCTCTTGTGAGTAGTATACAGATGAGTCATGTTTTTCTTTTCTTTCTTTTTTTATCTATTCTGTAAACCTATATCTTTTGATTGGGGAGTTTAATTCATTCACATTCATGGTATTACTATAAATATATTATTCATTTCTACCATTTTATTTTTTCATTTTCATATGTCATATTTGTGTCTGTCTTTTTATTCTTTTGGTTATCATTTACAATATTATTTCTTCTATCCTCTCCTCCAAGCCTCTCTCTCCTATCTTTTTCTTTAAGGCTCTAAGGGCTCCTTTAATATATCCTGCAAAGGGGGATTATTTTTTATGAACTCTCTTGCTTTGTGTTTGTCTGAGAATCTTTTATGCTCTTCTTCATATTTGAAGTACAGTTTTGCTGGATCAAGAATTCTTGGCTGGCAATTTTTCTCTTTCAGAATCCTAATTGTATCATACCACTGTCTTCTCACTTTCATGGTTTTGGATGAGAAATCTGGGCTAACTCTTATTAGGCATCCTTTGAATGTGATAGTTTGCTTCTCCTTTGCTGCTCTCAGAATTTACTTTTTATCTTTGACATTTGACATTCTGAGTAGTGTGTGTCTTGGAGTCAGTCTATTCTGATTTATTCTCATTGGGTATAGTGCACTTCTTAGACAAGTACGTTCATTTCTTTAATGACAGTTGGGAAACTTTCAGCTATTATTTCCTCAATTACTCTTTCTGCTCCTTTTGCTCTCTCCTCTCTTCCTGGAATTCCCATGACAAATGTGTTGTACTGTTTCAGGTTGTCATTCAAATTCCTGAATCCCTACTTAATTTTTTTTTCCATTCTTTTCTCTTTGTTCTTTTCTCTCCTTCAGTTTCAGCTGTTCTGTCTTCAGTATCATTTATTTTTTCTTCTATCATTTCAAGTCTGCTGTTGTATGCCTCTCCTGTGTTTTTTTATCTCATCTATTGTGTCTTTCATTCCAATGAGCTCTGTTACTTTTCTATTCAGGATTTCAAATTATTCTTTGTGCTCTCTCAATGCTTTCTTGATATCATTTATCTCTGTAGCCATGTTGTCTTTCAAATCATGAATTTGGTTTTGGAAATTTGTGTGCATCTCATTAATTAGTCATCTCAAATCCTGCATCTTTTCTTGGGCCTTGGTATATTCCTTTTCTTGGGCTACATCTTCCATTTTCTTAGTATGGCTCAACATTTTTGATGTCTAATCTTTGTTGATTTGTTCACTCAGGGTCACAAATTATTTCTTTTTTGTAGGGATTTAGTGGCAGGAGGCTGTGTGTTATAGCTGCTATTTAATTATTGGTTCAATATCAATTTTTAGGATTGTCCCTGTTATGTGCTCTAATCTGGGCTCTGGACCCAGTAATGGGTACAGAATTTCTTTCTAAGACCTTTGGGGATTGAGGCTATAAGGCCAGAAAAAGCCTCTCTTACTTTTTGACTTTTTATTTTCTCACATGTGCTTTCTTTATCTGCCAGAAGATGACACTCTTTGGCAGTCCTCTCACTTTAAAACCTTGTCAGTGTGTGTTTACTGCAACGCTGGGAGGATCAATGTGATAATAAACCCTGCCTGGAGGCTAATAGCCTTATAATTCAAACTTTCTCAGAGACAGTTCTCCAGACTTCTCTGGCAGTCCCCTCCCTTTTTCTGGGTAGGAAATAATTTCACTCCCTTCTGTGTTCTCAAAGGGACACCAAATGCAATGAATGTCTCATGATGATGGACAAGGTTGTTATTACGGGTGTAGGAGTGAGGTGAGGATGGTGGGGGGTATATGGGAACCTCATATTTTTTTAATGTAATATAAAAAAAATAAAGACAAAAAAAATAAAGTGAATTGCAGCTAAAAAAAAAAAAAAATCAGACCTGGCCAGTAGAGAAGGAGATTAAGAGTGTCAGATCTCTTTAGTGCAGAATGTCTTTTGTCTCTTGCTGGCTCCCAAGGCAAAAAATGGCACCATCCCACCCAATCTGGAAAGGCTCCTGGGATACAGCAGACCAAATTTGTGGGTCAGAAATTGAGCCAGTCTCAGGCTATGTCCCCCTCTCTCCCCTTTCTTGGGACAATGGATCCTTGGAGCCTCCATTGTCTGTGGCCAGCTCAGAGACTTGAGAATTTGAAAGTGTCTTTAGTGTGGGGGAGGGTGCTGGCAGTAACAGCCACTGGTTTCAAATCACAGTTTTGCCATTGTGATTTCCCTCATTTGTCTCTCTCTCTTTTTGCAGTGTCTCATTTTTCCTGGTGTTCTAAACCCTAGCAGATTTTTTCCAGGCCATTTCAGCCTGTCCTCTAGCTATTTTTCTGGGAGAAAAGAGAGTTCCTTGTCTCTCTAGTCTGTCGTCTTTCCAGAAGTCCCTCCAAAATAGATTTAAAATACAAAACTGTTATAACAGATGGAGAAGTTCATTACATATTATTGAAAGGGGCAGTTCACCATGAAGAAATAGCTATAATAAATATTTATGCACCTAATCTGGAGCTACAAGAAACAAGAAACACATACTGGAAAAACTGAAACAAGAAATGGATGTCTCTATAATAAGAGTTGGAAAATTTAATACTCCACTGTCTAAATTGGATAAAAATAACTGGTCTGAGGTTAAAGAAGAAACAGAGAGCTTGAATATTAATATATCTAAGAGACATTTATAGAGCCTTACACCCCCAAATAGTAGGATATACTTTCTTTTCAAGTGGACCTTTCTCCAATATAGACAACATGTTGTGTTACAAGACAGGTGTCAATAAATTTAAAAGATTAAAATAATAAAAAACACTTTCTCTGGTCATAGTGAAATGAAGCTGGAAATCAATAATGGACAGAAAAGAGGAAAATACACAAATTTATGATGATTAAGCAACACACTCTTAAATTATCAGTAAGTCAAAGAAGAATGTGCCAAAGGAATCAGTAAATATCTTTAGATGAATTAAAATGAGAACACAACAAGTCAAAACTTATGAGATACAGCAAAAGTAGTGCTGAGAGGGAAATTTATAGGCCTCAGTGCTTACATTTAAAAAGAAGAATGGGCTAAAATTGAAAACCAGACTGCATACTTGGAGGAATTGGGGGGGGGGGGGAACCTAGCAAACTTGTCACAAAGCAACTGGAAGGAAAGAAATAAAGAGTAGAGCAGAAATAAATGAAATTTAGAACAAAAAAAAATCAACAAAACCAAAATTTGGTTCTTTAACAAAAATCAACAAAATCTAAAAACAGTGAGACTGACAAAGAAGAAAAGAAAAATGCAAATGAAATAAAAATGAGAAGGGGGAGATCACTGACTGCAGAAATGTGAGATCATAGAAGAATACTATGAACAACTGTACATCAAAAAACTACAAAATGTGGATGATATGGACAAATAGTTAGAAACACATGAACAGCCTACACTGACCCTACAAGAAAGAGAAGACCTCAACAAACTAATCACAAGTAAAGAGATTGAAACAGTCATCAAAAACCTCCCCCAAATGAAAAGCCCAGAAACCCAGGGCCTAATAGCTTCACAGTTGACTTCTAGCAATCATTCAAAGATGGTTTAATATCAATCCTGCTGAAGCTCTTCCAAAAAATTGAGCAGGAAAGAATGCTACCAAAATCATTCTATGAAGCTAACATCATCTTACTACAAAAAAAAAAAAAAAAAAAAAAACACAAAACAAACAAAAAACAGATAAAGATACTATTAAAAAAAATGACAGACCGATTTTTTCTAATGAATATAGATGCAAAAATCTTCAGCAAAATACTCCCAAAATGAATTCAAAAGCACATTAAAAGAATTATGCATTATGATCCTGTGGGTATTATCCCAAGTATGCAAAGGTGGTTCAACACACAAAAAATCACTTATTGTAATAAACCACATTAATAAGTTGAAGAAGAAAAATCACATGAACATCTTTATTGATATGGAAAAGGCATTTGACAAAGTACAACATCCTTTCCTGATAAAAGCACTCCAAAAGATAGGCATAGAAAAAAACTTTCTCAACATGATAAAGTGCATATATGAAACACCCACAGTTAGCATTGTACTGAACAGTGAAAGACAGAAAGCTTTCCCACTGAGATTAGGAACAAGACAAGGGTGCCCACTGTTGCCACTGTTATTCAATATTGTGCTGGAAGTTCTAGCTAGGGCAATTATGCAAGAAAAATAAATAAAAGGTACCCAAATAGGATAAGAAGAAGTAAAACTGTTGCTATTCACTGATGATATGATCCTATGTCTAGAATTCCTGAAAAATCCACATAAAAAATTTCTAGAACAAGAGATGAGTTCAGCAAAGTGGCAGGTTACAAAATTAATATGCAAAAATCAGTAGTGTTTTTATATACTATTGATAAGCAAACTGAGAAGGAAGTCAGGAAAAAAAATCCAATTATAATAGTGACTCGAAAAATCACATTTTAGGAATAAACTAAACCAAGAATAAAAGACCAGTACTCAGGAAACTAGAAAACATTGCTTAAAAAAAACAAACAAAGAAGACCTACATAAATGGAAGGTCATTCTGTCTTCATGGATTAGAAAGCTAAACATCCTTAAAATGTCAATTCTACCCACACTGATTTACAGATTCAATGCAATCCCAATTAAAATCTCAACAACTTTTTTGCAGAAATGGAACACCCAAATATATAATTTACTTGTAAGGATAAAGGGCCCCAAACAGCCAAAAATAGCTTTAAAAAGAAGAATGAAGTTGGAGGGTTCTCACTTCCTAACTTTAAAGAATATTACTAAGCTACAGTGATAAAAACAACATGGTATTGACATAAAGAAAGACATTTTGACCAATGGAACTGAATCGAGAACTCAATACTAGACCCTAATATCTACCACAGAGTGATTTTTTCCCCATAGATTAGCCTTTTCTTGGTCACCAACATGTCAGACATAAGGAATATAAGCACTAAGCAAAAATCAACAGAATCTGCTTGTCATGTTCACAATTTCCACTTAATAATCTGCAAGGTGTCTTTCAGCCTGCCTCTTCTAACGTGTTTCTCTCAAATCTAGGTCCATAATCACAGATGAGGATAGCTTTCTAGTTTTCAGATATGCTCCAGCAATAAGCTTGTATCTTCAGACTTGTTAACACTGTGGAAACTCAGAGGTAACCAGGTCCTGAGGATCCTGCCTTTCATCACCTGGTCATGATCCCTGGAATCCTCATCCCCCTCCAAAAGACCATAGTCATCCTAGAATCTTCCTTCAGCACAGCTGAGAAATGGTGTATACAATGAAAGTTGTCATTTCCTGAAATGTTGCAGATCAATTAGAGCAAATAGAATGGTGGCCATCAGGGAAAACTGTCATTCCAGGCTCTTTTTGACTATAGTAGTTAGGTGGACGCCATCTGCAGATTTGATGCTGACTAATGATTTTTGACAATGCTATCGAAGCCGCCAAGCTGTGACAGAGCAGTCTATCCAACAAAAGGAGTGGGGAGAACTAGATATCCATACTTAAAAGAAAGAAAAGATCCCTATATCACATCTTATACAAAAATTAATGCAAAAATAGATCAAGGACCTAAATATAAAATCTATAAATGTAAAACTCCTAGAAAAAAAAAAAGTAGGAAAATATCTTCAAGATCATTTATTAGACAGTAGTTTCTTAAACCTTACACCCAAAGCAGGAGCAATGAAAGGAAAAATAGGTAAATGGGGCGTCTTCAAAATGAAACACTTTTGTTCTTTAAAAGACTTCTCAAGAAAATAAAAAGGCACCCTACTCAATGGGAGAATATATTTGGAAATCATATATCCTATAAGAGTTTAATATCCATATTATATTTTAAAAAGATCATGCAACTCAATGATAAAAAGACAAGCAACCCAATTAAAAATGGGCAGAGGTCTTGTGTGGACATATCTTCAGAGAGGAGATAAAGATGGCCAGAAGTCACATTGGGGGAAGTTCAGTGCTACTGGCTTTTGAGGAAATTCATATCGAGGCTACAGTGAAATACCATTTCACTTCTTATAGAATGACCATTATTTGAGAGGCAGAGGACTGTAGGTTCTGAAGTGTATGTGGGAAGGTCAGAGCACTCTTTCACTGTTGGTGGGAGTGTGGAGTAGAGTGACCTCTGTGGAGGACAGTTTGGCTGTATCTCAGGAAGCTGGGGGTGGAACTGCCTTATGATTCCTGTTATTGGCAATGTATTCAAAGGTATTGAGAGTAGGGCCAGTGGTACTGGTAGCATTATTCAGGTTTGCTAAAGTATGGAACCCACCTGGGTGTCCATCAACCAAAGTAAAGGTAGACTGTGTGATGAATGCATACAATGCAGTTCTATTCAGCTATAAGAGATGAATCTGAGATGAATGTGACAGCATGGATGAGTCTTGAGGATATTATGTTAAGTGGGCTGAGCCAGAAATGGAAGAAAAAATGTTGTATGGCCTCACTAATATAAACTAAATGTCTAATATGAACTAAATATGATGAGTAAACTCTGGGAGGTAAACTCTAGAGTATGGGTTACTAGGAGATAGAATGTGGTTTGAGTATGGGAGTTAATGCTTAAATATGCAGAATTTTTAATAAGGTTTATATAGAAAGTGTGGAAATGAATAGAGTTGATGGTAACACAATTAGAGTGAATATAATTAAGACTGTCAATTTATAAATGTAATTGTGGCTGAACGGGGTATTCTGTGGATGTAAATGTCAATTGAAAGGAAGCTACAAAATAATCTAAAGAATGTATAACAGTGATTTTGGTTGTGTATGAAGATTGTGGTTATGAAGATAATGTAAGATTTTTTGCATTGTGCCATTCATCACCATCAAATCCATTATCTTTTTATGTATGTTTACAAGTTCTTCACTATATTCTCCTAGTGTCTCTCCATCACTTAATTAGGTTGATTCATGATATTTGTTTGAACATCTCTGATTAGTTGTTTCATGTTCTGCATCTCCTCCTGGCTTTTAGTTTGTTCATTGGACTGGGCTGTGTCTTCCTGTTTCTTAGTATGGCTTGAAATTTTTTGTTAGTGTCTAGGCATCTGTTTATCATGACAGATTTATTCAGTTGATTTGCTTCTCTTTCTAAGTTAAGGTTTTATTTTGTTGTTGTTTTTGTGTGTGTGGTAAGATTTCATTATGACACTTCATTTCTCTTATTCTATATCCTTGCTGTTGTCTATGATCCCTTGGGGAAAAGAAATTAGGACCTGAGAAAAGAAAAAGAGATTAAAAGAGAAAAAGAATGATAGTAACAATAATAGTAAAAGGTAGAAGAGGAACTATACAAGACCTAGGAAAATGAATAGTTTTACTCTTCTTACAAGAGTAAGGAGTACAGAGGAATAAGAATAAAAAAATGGAAAAGAAATTACAAAATGAGTAACAAAATAGAGAAAAATATATAGAATGAATTAAAAGGCCAGAATGATGAGAAAAGAGGAAAAGAGAATAAGGGAAAAAAGAAAGAAAACAGAAAAAATGAGAGAGAGAGAGAGAGAGAGAGAGAGAGAGAGAGAGAGAGAGAGAGAGAGAGAGAGAGAGAGAGAGAGAGAGAGAGAGAGAAAGTAAAAATGAGAAAAATTGAAAACCAAACAAAAAGTGCTGGAATGAAAGAACAACAGAAAACAGAAGATAGAAAGATGAAGGAAATTAAAGAAATAGTGTAAGTAGAAAAAATTGGTGAAAGAAAAAGCAGGAAACAAAGAAAAGGAAAACACAACAAATAAGAAACAAGATAGCAACTAATTTTTAAAAAGTAGAAAGAAAGAAAAACAAAACAAAATAAAAACAAGGAAAACCAGACTTCCTTCTTAGCCCCCTAAGAAATTTTTCTTGATAACAGTGTTCATCAAGCACCCTGCAGCCTGCCCTCTGCAGGTTTTGAACTGGGCTTTACTTAGTAAAACAAGAAGAAGAAAAATAAATAAATAAAAAGAACCTTTAAAAAAAGAGAGAGAGAGATCCAAGAAAAGCTAATACAAAAGGAATGTCTATATGTTCTCTGTCATAAAGCTATCAGCTAGATGCCTGATAAACTGGCTGGATCACTTCTATAAGAAGAGCTTGGAATCCAACCAGGGATCTTGTGTATTCAAGACAGGAGCTCTTCCACTGGACTAAAATGCCTGCTTACATTTGTTAGCCTTTCAGAAAGCTATCTATCCCCTTTCCCTTGGGCAGGTTAGATTACTACAGCTTGCTAGTAGGATAAGGTGCCTGTCTGACCCTGCCTCCTCTCTAACTTATCTTGTTTTTTTTCCCCAGGAGGTTGAGTGTGACACAGCCTGCCTGAAGAAATCACCCCTTCCCTCTCCCCATCAGGTCTGGGTCCCTTCTGGGATTCAAAGGGAACTCAGCTGGCCAAACTCACTGCAAAGAAACCACTTTCCACCCTCCCAGACCCCTCTTCCTCCCAGGGACTACCCTGTCACACTGTTGGGAGTAGGGAGCCAGAGCTCCACCTAGGCTATTTTCCCTGAGGGTGGGGTATATGTGCCATTTCCAGCCACAGGGGCAAACAGCAAAAGGATTTCCTTTGGTTTCTTTATCTTTTCAGCACCATCCTGGTGACTCCTGAGGGTTCTGGAGACATCCAGACACTACAATCACGGAAGACAGCTCAGGAGTTTGGCACCCTGCCAGTGGATCCTACTTTGGAATTTATGCTCCCCAGTGTGAAAAGGTTGGACTTGGCTGTGTTTTCCCTACACATTGCTCTTTTGTCCCTTCTGTTTGAACCTATAGTTAGTGCTAGACTTGATAGATGTATGTCCAAGAGACTTAAATCTTTGGGCTTCCCATGTACCAGTTGGGCCCTGAATCTCAACAGATTTGCAACACCTACTCTCTGGCTCATTGGACTCATCCAGGACAACTAATAAGGAGATGATGATGGACAATGACCATCTCAAGGAATAGGGAGCATCTGCAACTGCAAACAAGATAGTCCCATCCATCTGTCCCATGAGATCTAAGCCCCTTCTCAATTAGAGGTGGAGTAGCAACCACCATCCCAGAATCCTCAGGATTGAGGAATGAATGATGGGCTAGAGTAGATTTATTTGCATTCTACTATGGATTTATTATAATTCTAGCAATGAAAGAACTTTTATCTTTGATGTGAAGGCAGTGACTACTGGAGGTTCTGAGGTGAGGAAGAGGGTAAAGCAGATGTAATTTGGGGACATTTTCAGGACTTGGGAATTCTCCTGAATGACATTGCAATGACTGATACAGGCCACTATTTATCTTGTTATAACTTACAAAAATATGTGGGAGAGAGTGTAAATTACAATATAAACTGTAATCCTTGCTTAGTGGCAACACTCCAAACTGTCTTCCTCAATTTTAACAAACGTACTAGATTAATGAAGGATGTTGTTAATGTGTGGAAATGTGGGAAGGGTAGGGAGCAGAGCATATGGGAATCCCCTGTATTTTTTATGTAACAATTATATAATCTAATTATCATTTTAAAAATTAAAAAGTATATTTAAAGTATAAAATAAGAATATTCTTTTTTTTTTTTTTCCTATCTGGTTGTGTCATCGTCTTTTTGGTGTATCAATTGGCCACTCTCTGCCCAGGTCTGGGACTCTTCTTTTCTTTTTTCACCAAGAGGTCCTGGAAATCGAACCATCCTCCACTTGATAAATGGGAGCTCAATTGTTTGAGCCACAGCCACTTCCCCAAGAATATTCTTTTACAAAGTGTTAAGAAAATTGTGATACATGAGAAAATTACAACTAAATATACCTTATGGATAATAGTTAACAGTAATATTGCAGTATTTTTTTCCAGCAATGGCAAAGAAGATACATCAGTTGTTTTTTTTTAAAGATTTATTTATTTATTTCTCTCCCCTCCTCCCCCCACTTGTGTCTGTTCTCTATGTTTATTTGCTTCGTCTTCTTTGTCCGCTTCTGTTGTTGTCAGCGGCACGGGAATCTGTGTTTATTTTTGTTGCGTCATCTTGTTGTGTCACTTCTCCATGTGAGCAGTGCCATTCCTGGGCAGGCTGCAATTTCTTTTGCTTGGGCGACTCTCCTTATGGGGCACACTCCTTGTGCGTGGGGCTGGCAGGGCACTCCTTGCACGCATCAGCACTGCACGTGGGCCAGCTCCACATGGGTCAAGAAGACCCAGGGTTTGAACGTCGGACCTTCCATGTTGTAGACTGATGCCCTAACCACTGGACCAAGTCCACCACCACATCAGTTCTAAGTGATAATATTAGGGGGTATTAGTGGGTATAGGATTTTTCTTTTTCAAATAATGAAAACGTTCTATAATTGACTGAAATGATGACAGCACAACTCTGTGATGAAAATAAGGGTCACTTTGAATGGATTGGACAAAGCATGAGACTATATAACATAGGGAATCCAGGGGTAGAAGACAGACTTTGGTTATCAAAACAGATATGAGTGTAGGCTCCGAGCTGGCTGAGCTGCGCACCCGAGGACGCTGCGGCTCTAGCAGGCCTGCTGTCTAGGGATGGCAGGCGGTGGGCTCTCAAACTCTGCGAGAGTGTGCCGATCCAACAAAAAACCCCTGGGTCTGTTTGGCTTGTTCAAGTGTCCACTGTGGATGGTATGTGAATGGCCATGCAAAAAAATATTAAGAAAAGGCACAGATACACTTAACCAACCATAAGAAACCAGAAAAGCAAGATAAAGCTCAGCATACTGTGTAAATGGATTGCAGTAGCTACAGTACATACTGTTATCGCTGTGATGGTTTTGTGGTTAATGACACCAAGCTGGGACTGGTACAGAAGGTCAGAGAACACTTACAGAACTTGGAAAACTCAGCTTTCAAAGCTGACAGGCATAAGAAAAGAAAACTTTTGGAAAACTCATCACTAAACAGCAAGTTAGTAAAAGTAAATGGAAGCACCACTGCCATTTGCACCACAGGTCTTCGGGATGTGGGGAATACTTGTTTCATTAAGGCTGTCCTTCAGTCACTCAGTATCATTGAACAGTTTTGCTGTTTTTTCAAAGAACTACCCACTGTGGGGTAAAGGAATGGGAAAACAGTGGGAAGGGAAGGCGAACAGACCACACCAGGAGGCAAAGGGATAACAATGTATCTTTGGTGGAAGGATTTAGAAAGACACTCTGTGTATTACGGCAAGGCAACCAGACTGCATTTAGCCTGGAGTCCTTCTTTCATGTTGTTTGGAAAATTATGCTGAATTTTAGGGGCTATCAGCAGCAGTATACCCATGAATTCATGCGCTACCTTTTGGACCACCTACACCTGGAACTCCAGAGCAGTTTCAATACTGTTTCCCGCTCAGCAATTCTGCAGGAAAACGAGGTTAACTCTCTCATGTGTGGGGCAGAATCTAGAAAGTTTGATCCATTCCTGGACCTTTCATTAGATTATCCAAGGCAGTTCAGAAATAAGCATTCTAAGAACCAAGAAAATGGACCAATTTGTTCACTGCAAGATTGTCTTTGCAGTTTTACTGACTTAGAGGAACTTGATGAGACAGAGTTATATATGTGCCACAAATGCAAAAAGAAGCAAAAGTCCATTAAAACTTTTTGGATTAAAAAACTACCCAAGGTGCTATCCTTATATATGAAAAGATTTCACAGGACAGCATATTTAAGAAACAAAATTGACACATAAGTAGAATTTCCTTTGAGAGGCCTAGACATGAAATGCTACTTATTAGAGCCTGAGGACAGTGGCCCAGAGAACTGCCTCTACGACCTTGCTGCTGTGGTGGTGCACCGTGGTTCTGGGGTTGGTTCTGGACATTACACAGCATATGCAACTCATGAAGGTCACTGGTCCACTTCAATGACAGTACTGTAACACTGACTGATGAAGAGACCGCTGTGAAGGCAAAGGCCTACATCATTTTTTTACGTGGAATGCCAGACAAAAGCTGGATCTGATAAACTTTAATACCTCCTCTAAATCATTATTCATCAACCATAATGGACAAACATTTCCAGTTTTCCATAAATACTTGATTCAAGATTTAATTTCATTTTGTACTTTTCTGTTTCCTATTTTGAGTTGTTTTATTTTTGTCAATGGTAGTGACTTACTGAACATGGGCACCAACTATTTTTATTTTTTTTAATTCTACCAGAAAACCTCAGCAGGCATTTTGATTTGCTGCTTTAGTTGTAATAATTCAGTTTTTATATTTCGTTTCCAGAACTTAGTTCTATTTTATTTATTTTTTTATATTAATGTTTTCAATTCTCACTCTGAGGCACATTTCCCTCAATGCTTTTGTTACTCTCACATGCTGAATACAAGATATATTCCTGATTGTGAAGAGCAACCTAACTGCCACTGCCATTTCACAGCTGTAATGGAGATCAAGTCAACTCTCAATCAAGGATCATGTGTGCGCATGATTTGTGGCCCATGAGATTTCACAGCAACTGCTCAGTAATCATTCGTTTTGCCTGTAAAAGATAACTAAAAGTAGTTATCAGTTTCAGTAGACCTGATAATTGCTGCTCTTGGTATCTCTTACAGCTGCTGGCTTTCAGCATTAACTAAATAAATTTGTTGGTTCAATTGGAAAACAAAACAAAACAAAAACAAATATGAGAATGTTCTCTCATGAACTATAACAAATATGTAATATTAATACAGGGTATTAATAATTGGGTGGGTTGGGGGGAAATACACCAAATTCAAGATATAGGCTATAGTTAATAGTAATATTTTGATGATGATCAGTGGCTATGCAGCTGTTTCTCATGTATGTGGTCCTGGGTTAAATCCCTGGTACCTCTGGAAAAAAAAAGTGTTTTCATCAAGTGTAATAATGTTTCACAACAATGTAAAGTGTTGGTGGTGGGGTGATATATGGGAGCCCTGTAGGATGATATGCATGTAAGTTTGCAACTTTTATTATGCACTTATTGTTTATGTATGTTCATGTATGAATGATATACTTCAATAAATTTTATTTTTTAAAAAATTAGCTGAACCTGATTTTATAACTAAGGAGGTCACAATGTCAGAAAGAGACATTTCTGGTAAAAATTAAACACAATTCAAGAGTATGTCAAGTATGCTGGATGCCATACATTCATAAAATCATTGAATTGACAGTGAATTGAACATGTTTGGGAATAAGCAATCAGACATAGTTAATTTAAAAAGTGTTGTTTAAATAACCATTGAAGAATTTCCAGGTTTCTAAGAAGAGAAGTGAAGGAGCCTGTTTCAGAAATGGAAGAAAGAGACTGAAAATTGAAGTGAGATTAAAGTCATTAAATAGAGTGTCTAATGAGTTTCATCAGATATCTTCTTGACCTGTAGGCAGAGTATATAGACAGTTTTGAAACATACAATAAAATCGTTTCTGTTCCATTCTTGACATTGGTCATTTTGGTGGCAAAAGTGAAGAATTAAAAGTTCAGCCTTTGCAATAGCATTCACAGGGAAAAATATAGAACAAGAAATATAATGAAGCTCATGTTTACATATCACAGTAGAATGAAGGCAGAGGCTTTTGGGAGGATCATTTTAATTAGATTGGATTCTCTACTTCACACATTGATATACTTTTTCCTCAGCCACCTCTTCTTCTCTGACCTCTGCTATTCTACAGCAATTGAGCCCAAGATGCTGGTGGGCCTCTTTGCCAAGAATAAATCAATTCTTTTTTATGGTTGTGCTCTACAATTCCTCATCTTCTGTATCTTTGCAGATTCTGAGTGTCTCCTGCTGGCAGTGATGGCTTTTGATAGGTACAAGGCCATTAGCAACCCCTTGCTCTATACAGTCAACATGTCCAGCAGGGTGTGCCCCATGCTCATGGCTGGGGTGTACCTGGTGGGAATGGTGGATGCTCTGACACATACAACATTAGCATTCCACTTATGTTTCTGTGGGCCAAATGAGATTAATCACTTCTGTGATATGCCTCCTCTTATGTTGCTATCTTGCTCAGATACACAGTTCAATGAATTAATGATATTCGTCTTTTTTGGCTTCATTGAACTGATCACCATATCAGCACTTATAGTTTATTATTGTTATATCTTTCTATCAGTTTTAAAGATCCACTTAAGCTGAGGGGAGATTCAAAGCTTTCTCCACCTGCACATCCCACTTGGCTGCTGTTGCAATTTTCGAAGGAACTTTGCTCTTCATGTATTTCCAGCCCAGTTCTTCTTACTCCTTAGATCAAGACAAAATGACCTCATTGCTTTACACCCTTGTGATTCCCATGTTAAATCTTTTGATTTACAGTTGATGGAACAAAGATGTGAAAGAGGTCATGGGAAGAATGAAGAATAAATGGTCATTTTAAATATTTGTATTAAATAACTTATATGTATGCGTATATATATAGCTGTGGTTCTTGTTTTTGTAAAACTAAATGATATTAAATGACAAGTTGTGTAAAATACTCAATTTTAAAAAAGGTTGTTTGTACTAATTTTAATCATAGCAAATTTTTCACTTTCCTAAATGGATATATTGCATTAGAGATCCTAAATTTATATATAGTACTTTTTTGTGGAATATTAACTGATGCTTCTTGTTATGTCTAATTTATTCTTTTTTCATTTTTATACTATTTCAAATATTCTAAGATACATCGAATGTTTACTAATTCTGTCGTATGTTTAGGTGCTTAGTACTTCATGGTGAATCCAGTAGTTTCATATTAATGAATATTATAATCTAGTGGAAGCAGTAAATGTTATTTAATTAGCATACAAATAATTCATGAAAGCCTGGGTGCTATAAATCCAAAACAACATGTCCGAGTTTGGTACATAAAGAAGGCAGGCTTTCCTGAATGGAGAATTCTGTCTCACATCTAAATGATGAGAAATGATTTAACTTAGAGAGAGGAAACAATTATGGTCAGAGGACTGGTAACTAGAAAGGACTTGAGGAGGTCTATACTTTGCCTTTAAAGAATAATAAGGTCCAAAAAGCTTAGGTTATAAAGAACAAAGGGAAGGGCCTCAGGAAAGCACATCCTTGAATGGTAGTTCTTAATTCCTCCATCACTTAATCCAAAAAGCTTTCCTTCCCTTCTCAACCACGGAAAAATACTCCTTTTGGATTCACAAATAACCCTCTCCTCAGAACATTTTAAAAATATTATTCTGTTTACTAAATCATTTACTTCAGTATGCAATTGTGAACAGTTTGTGCTCAAGATTTGAGTGTTTCATTTCTCTTATCCACATATTCTGCACCGTGTCTAGGACATAAAATGGCAAACAAATGAAAAATTGATAAAATCAAAAACTCAGGAATATTTTAATTGCTCGTGAAGCCTTGTCAAAACAAAATTAACTGAGGGCATGCATGTGTCCTGATAAAATATTTTATAATTTGTAAAAAAAATATACTGGTTGTGGTTACTGAAGGCTATGGATGTATGAAGAAATGTACATTAATTATTTAGGGATACAAAGAGAATTCATAAATGTAACTTTTTGATATTTTCTTAATTTATCTGGTTCTGTTATACTTTTCTATAGCCAAAGTACTAAATCTCCTTGATGAGAAAGCATGATATGGCCATATATTTGAAGGGTCATAGAAGACTGAAGAACGTTCCTAATTATGTTTTACACTTGAACAAGCTAAAAGTTACTGAACGTCCTAGGCTTTGATATCTGTATTGTAAAATGCTCTGTGTGAAAACATTTCAGAATGGGAGTAAAGTCTCTAATTTTCAATTTGGCATTTCTTTAAGGAAGACAGGAACTAGTTAGGGGAAAGTATAGGAGTAGAAAAAGCTTATGGAGAATGCTTGTTTAGACAAATAGCTTTAAAGGTTTCCTCCTCTCCCAGATTTTCTCAAGGAACCCATAATTTATTGGAATTGATTCTTATGAGCAGCAGCATTGCAGAATACTGTGTTTGAAATTAAAATATTTAAGTCTATAAACAACTGCAGGGGACTGCCACTAATTTGGAATGTGGAAAGAGGCCATCTGATTAAACCATCTCCTTTCTGTATGATAGCATTCATTACTGAGTCTAAAGACTGATTTGATTTCCATATTGTTCCCTTTTATTAGCATTAGCAGGTGTGGCCTAAAGGCAGGGATATATTAAGCCCTGTAAATGGATGACCAAAAATTGGACTGACTGATTTGATATTGTCCTTCTGTAACTAAGGGTTAATAATTAACATATGAGTATGATTACTGAATCATTATATAGATTTCTTTTTACTTTTTAGTGTATTATGAAATAGACAAAAGTGCATACTTGGAATTACTGAAACATGCTGAACTAGAATCCAGATGCCTTGATCTCTGATAATGATTAAACAACTATAGAACATTTATCTTGTCATTGTAAAAAACCTGTGACTGACCTCCTTTTTTTTTTTTTATTGACTTTGTAATAATATTACATCAAAAATATATATGTGAGGTCCCATTCAACCCCACTCCCCCACCCCCCCTCTCCCCCCCAAAACACTCGTTCCCATCATCATGACACATCCATTGGATTTGGTAAGTACATCTTTGGGCACCTCTGCACCTCATAGTCAATGGTCCACATCATGGCCCATACTCTCCTCCATTCCATCCAGTGGGCCCTGTGAGGATTTACAATGTCCAGTGATTGCCTCTGAAGCACCATCCAGGGCAGCTCCATGTCCCAAAGACACCTCCACCTCTCATCTCTTCCTGCCTTTCCCCATACCCATCGTCCACCATGTCCACTTTTCTCAATCCAGTACCACCTCTTCTATGTGGACATTGGATTGGTTGTGTCCATTGCACCTCTATGTCAAGAGGAGGCTCAAATTCCACATGGATGCTGGATGCAATCCTCCCATTTTCAGTTGTAATCACTCTAGGCTCCATGGTGTGGTGATTGTCCTTCTTCAACTCCATCTTAGCTGAGTGTGGTAAGTCCAATAAATCAGATTGTAGGTGCTGGAGTCTGTTGAGGCTCAGGACCTGGCTATCACATTGTCAGTCCAGAGATTCAAATCCCCTAAATATATCTTAAATCCCAACGTTAACTGCACCTCCAGCACATTAGCATGAAAGTCTTATGAAGGGAGATCCCATCTGAGTCCAGATTCATCACACATAAACACCATTTCCAATGAGGGGCCATCTGCCCTGGTAGTTAACCCCATCGGCCATGGCCATAACTCTCATGGGTCTCTTTAGCCTTCAAAGGAACCAATATCTGGGGGTTGTATCTGCTTTATCTGTCTCTCTGACTCTGCTCAGTTATGCATGAGGGCAATCCTTCTGCCAGCCTCCAGACTCTTTTTTAGAAACTCGTAGCCATATAAACTCATTTCTGCTTTCCATTTCCCCCTTACTTTAGGTCAAACAGCATTTTAAAGTCATGTTATTTATGTAGACATGGATATTCTGCTGATCCGCATTGAACCTTCCATATAAGGTCCTTTTCCAGTTGCATCATCAGTTAGTATTTGATAGTGGTCCCTCGTTGCCAGGGAGGCTCGTCCCCGGGTGTCATGTCCCACGCTGGAGGGAAGGCATTGCATTTACATGCTGAGTTTAGCTTTGAGACTGGCCACATTTGAGTAACATGAAGGCTGACAGGAGGAAATTCCCAGGCACAATGTTGCTCTAGGCCTTGTTCTTATTTTAGGTTTATCAGCTCACAAGCATAGTCATTAGCATCAGAGGCTCACTGTTGAACCCTCACTCCCTCCAGGTCCCCGCCGCTGTACCTGGGAGACTGTCGCTGCTCCCCTAGGGACCGTGACAGAGCACCACTGGCCAGGAACCCAGTACCCCCCCTGCTGTGGTTTTTAATTGTTGCCACTATGAGTATATCCAATCATTACGATGCCCCCTGGATATATGTTCTGTACAGCTCCCTGTCAGCCATATATCACCTGTCATTGGTATCCCATACCAGTATCCCTTCATTGCCATTGTTGAGACCCTCTGTGGTCCAGAGCTCCCCGAAATTTGAAGCCCAATATAATGTCATGGTCCCTTACTAGGGAATGGCATATAGCGATGGGTTTAAAGGATAGATAAAGAACTTGGATAAAGTTAGATAAAGAACTTAGATAAAGAATGTTGACTTGAAAAAATTCCACATCCTATCCTTTTTTTTTTTTTTCCCCCCCCTAATTATTCAGCATTTCTTCACAGGAGTCCTAGACCACAGCAATGCATATATATAATATACAGCACTCCCGTACATCCACCACAAAACCTTTTTCCTTCCACAGCAATACTCTTACACCCTATTCACATCATATTTACTTAAGGTGATGTACAGAGTCTGAGATATTAGCTTTCTAACAAGGTAATATCTGTGCTTACATTATGGTGCATACCTTAGGATACACAGTTCTTTACATTTTTAGTTATCCTATGTTTTACATTATGGTTTACATTATCAGTCTGTCATCTCCTATATGTTATGGTGTAATATTACATGTTTTATATCCATCCTTGTGTACTCTCAAAAAACTCCTCTCTTGCCCCCCTTTTACTTTGGTTCCACACATTTAACGTCCATTTTCCCTTCCACCTTGGTGTCCACAGTGACAGCCAACCTCCGTTTCCTGAGGAGCCACTTCCAGAAATAGATGGAATAGTGTTCAGGGCCTAACTTGCTCAACTGCCCCAATGCCCTGGGAGCCACCCTTTCTCTCGAGGGATACAGTTCCCTCTATTTGGTGGCATTAGTCCTCCCCAGGATGTGGGTCCACCCCCACTCTCACTACTTGAGATTCTACCCCATGGTGTCACCCACTCTGGCAGAATGAGCATTTAGGCATTCCCCAGGAGCCCGTCCTGCATCAGACCCTCCCCTCCGAGCATTCTAAACAGGTAACCCTCTTTATTATATTTTGATATGATTTTCTCGGCATTTTACTCTCCACCACCTCCTGACCCTCTCCTGTGTTCGTATGCTCCCCCTCCCTCCCCCCACTTTTGGGTAACGTTACCTAACCATCCCTCCCCAGCCACCCTCAAACCCGTAAAGCCCCAACCAAAGGCAACCCCTTGCCCCCATTTTATCTCTTCTTTGTGTTCATACTTACCACCATCTCGTCTTAAATTCCAGCCCTGCAGACATCGGCTCATATCCTTCCTCCACCCTCCGATTTCCTGTAAGCCTATCGTTCAGTCTCTTGCTATCTAGGGCAGCTTGTTTATTTCATATCATTGAGGTCATGCAGTATTTGTCCTTCAATGTCTGGGTTGCTTCACTCAACATAAGGTTCTCAAGATTCATCCATGTTATCACATGTGTTTGTAGTGTGTTTGTTCTTACAGCCGAGTAGTATTCCATTGTGTGTATATACCACATTTTATTGATCCACTCATCTGTTGATGGGCATTTGGGTTGATTCCAACTTTTGGCAATAGTGAACAATGCTGTTATGAACATTGGTGTACATATATCGGTTTGTGTCCTTGTTTTCAGTTCTGCTGGGTATATACCCAGCAGTGGTATTGCTGGGTCATATGGCAAATCTATGGCTAGTTTTTTGAGAAACCGCCATACTGTCCTGCAGAATGGTTGGATCCTTCCGCATTCCCACCAGCAGTGGATGAGTGTTCCCCTTCCTTCACATCCTCTCCAGCACTTGTATTCTTCTGTTTTTTTCATAGCTGCCAATCTTATGGGTGTAAGATGGTATCTCATTGTAGTTTTGATTTGCATTTCCCTGATAGCTAGAGATTTGGAACATTTTTTCATGTGCTTTCTTGCCATTTGTATTTCTTCTTCAGAGAAGTGTCTGTTTAAATCTTTTTCCCATTTTTTAAATGGGTTGTTTATCTTTTTATTTTCAAGATATAGGAGTTCTTTATATATGCAAGTTATAAGGTTCTTATCAGATATATGATTGCCAAATATTTTCTCCCACTGTGTGGGCTCCCTTTTTACTTTCTTGACAAACTCCTTTGAGGTGAAGAAGGCTTTAATTTTGAGGAAGTCCCATTTATCTATTAGTTCTTTTGCTGCTCGTGCTTTTGGTGAGATATTCATAAATCCATTTCCTATTACAAGGTCCTGTAGATGTTTCCCTACACTGCTTTCTAAGGTTTTTATGGTCTTGGCTCTTATATTTAGGTCTTTGATCCATCTTGAGTTGATCTTTGTATAAGGTGTGAGATGGTAATCTTCTTTCATTCTTCTACATATGGCTATCCAGTTCTCCAGACACCATTTGTTGAATAGGCCACTCTCTCCCAATTGAGAGGGTTTGGTGGCTTTATCGAATATTATGTGGCTGTATATGTGAGGTTCTATATCAGAGCTTTCAATTCGATTCCATTGGTCTATGTGTCTCTCCTTATGCCAATACCATGCTGTTTTCACCACCGTAGCTTTATAGTATGTTTTGAAGTCAGGTAGTGTGATTCCTCCAATTTCGTTTTTCTTTTTCAGTATGTCTTTGGCTATTCGGGGTCTCTTTCCTTTCCAAATAAATTTCATAGTTAGTTTTTCTAGTTCCTTAAAGAAGGCTGCGTTGATTTTTATTGGGATTGCATTGAATGTGTAGATCAGTTTTGGTAGGATAGACATCTTAATAATGTTCAGTCTTCCTATCCATGAACAAGGAATAGTCTTCCATTTATTTAGGTCTTCTTTGATTTCCTTGAACAATCTTGTATAATTCTCGTTGTATAAGTTCTTTACCTCTTTAGTTAAATTTATTCCTAAGTATTTGATTTTTTTATTTACTATTGTGAATGGTATTTGTTTCTTGATTTCCTCCTGATCTTGCTCATTATTGGTGTACAGAAATGCTACTGATTTTTGCGCATTGATCTTATAACCTGTGACTTTACTAAACTCATTTATGAGTTCTAGAATCTTCGTTGTAGATCTCTCAGGGTTTTCTATGTATAGGATCATGTCATCTGCACATAATGAAATTTTGACTTCTTCCTTTCCAATTTGAATGCCTTTTATTTCTGGTTCTTGCCTCAGTGCTCATGCAAGTACTTCTAAGACAATATTAAATAGGAGCGGAGACAGTGGGCATCCTTCTCTTGTTCCTGAGTTTAGAGGGAAAGAGTCTAGGATTTCTCCATTGTAAACAATATTGGCTTTAGGTTTTTCATATATACTCTTTATCATGTTCAAAAAATTTCCTTGTATTCCAATCTTTTGGAGTGTTTTTATCAAGAAAGGGTGCTGTATTTTGTCAAATGCTTTTTCTGCATCAATAGATATAATCATGTGATTTTTTTCCTTCAATCTGTTTATATGGTGTATTACGTTGATTGATTTTCTTATGTTGAACCATCCTTGCATACCTGGGATGAATCCCACTTGGTCGTGGTGTATAATATGTTTAATGTGTTGTTGAATACGATTAGCAAGTATTTTGTTAAGTATTTTTGCATCTAGGTTCATTAGAGAAATTGGTCTGTAATTTTCCTTTCTTGTGATGTCTTTGTTTGGCTTTGGTACTAGGGTAATGTTGGCATCATAGAAGGAGTTGGGTAATGTTCTTTCCATTTCGATGTTTTGGAATAGTTTCAGCAGGATTGGTGTCAGTTCTTTCCGGAATGTTTTGTAGAATTCACCTGTGAAGCCATCTGGCCCTGGGCTCTTCTTAGTTGGGAGATTTTTGATAACCAATTCTATCTCTCTGCTTGTGATTGGTTTGTTAAGATCATCAATTTCTTCTTTCGTCAATATGGGTTGCTTATGTGTTCCTAGGAATTTGTCCATTTCCTCTAGATTGTCATTTTTGTTGGAATATAGTTTTTCAAAATATCCTCTTATGATAGTCTTTATTTCTGTGGGGTCAGTGGTGATATCGCCTTTCTCATTTCTTATTTTGTGTATTTGCATCTTCTCTCTTTTTTTCTTTGTTAGTGTTGCTAAAGGTTTGTCAATTTTGTTAATCTTCTCAAAAAACCAGCTCTTGGTCTTGTTTATCTGTTCAAGTGCTTTCTTATTTTCTATTTCATTTAGTTCTGCTCTTATCTTTGTTATTTCCTTCCTTCTTCTTCCTGTTGGGCTACTTTGTTGTTGTTTTTCTAATTCCTTCAAATGTGCAGTTAGTTCTTCAATTTTTGCTCTTTCTTCTTTTTTGATATATGAATTTATGGCTATAAACTTCCCTCTCAGTTCTGCTTTTGCTGCATCCCATAAATTTTGGTATGTTGTGTTATCATTATCATTTGTTTCAAGGTAGTCATTGATTTCTTTTGAGATTTCCTCTTTGACCCACTGTTTTTCTAAGAGTGTGCTGTTTAATTTCCAAATCATGGTGTGTAATCTGGGCTTCTGTCCCTTGCAAATCTCCAGCTTGACTCCGCTGTGGTCAGAGATAATGTTTTGTATGATTTCAATCTTTCTGAATTCGTTCAGCCTTTCTTTGTGGCCTAGCATATGATCTATCTTGGAGAATGATCCATGTGCGCTTGAGAAAAATGTATATCCTGCTGTGTTTGGGTGTAGCGATCTATATATGTCTATTAGATCGAGCTCCTCTAATATACTATTCAGATGTTTTGATTAATTGGTGATTCTCTTTTGAGATGTTCTGTCCAGAGTTGATAGTGGTGTATTAAAATCCCCCACTATAAGTGTAGATGTATCTATTCTTTCACTTAGTTTTTCCAGCGTTTGCCTGACATATTTAGAGGCACCCTTGTTAGGGGCATAGATATTTATGATTGTTCGATCTTCTTGACAGATTTTCCCTTTCACTAAAATGTAGTATCCTTCTTTGTCTCTCACAATTGTTTCACATTTAAAGTCTATTTTGTCTGATATTAATATAGCTACTCCTGCCTTTTTTTGGTTATTGTTAGCTTGTATGATTGTTTTCCAGCCATTCACTTTCAATCTCCATGTGTCTCTGGGTCTAAGATGTGTCTCTTGTAGACAGCATATGGATGGGTCATATTTCCTTATCCAATGTCCCAGTCTGAATCTTTTGATAGGTGAGTTTAATCCGTTGACATTCAGTGTTATTACTATCAAGGAATTATTTGTGTTAGCCATATTTTGATTGGATTTGTGTTTGTCATATTTTGTTTGTATATATATTTTTTGTCTTTTTTGTTGTTGTTGTTGGTCTTATACTCTCCTCCAACTTTGCCTTTCCTGTTTTTTCCTTTCTTCCTGCAGAACTCCCTTTAGAATTTCTTGAAGGGGAGGTTTCTTGTTGGTATACTCTTTCAGTTTCTGTTTGTCTGTGAATATTTTGAACTCTCCTTCATGTTTCAATGCTAGTTTAGCTGGATAGAGTATTCTTGGTTGGAAGTTTTTTTCCTTTAGTACCTTGACTATATCATACCACTGTCTTCTTGCCTCCATGGTTTCAGAAGAGAAATCAGCACTTAATCTAATTGAGCTTCCCTTGTATGTGATGGTTTTCTTTTCTCTTGCTGCTTTTAGGATTTTCTCTTTGTCTTGAGCTTTGGATAATTTGATAAGTATATGTCTTGGGGTGGGCCTGTTGGGGTTTATGACTTGTGGAGTGTGCTGTGCTTCTTGGATATGTACATCTGTCTCTTTCAGTAGATTTGGGAAGTTTTCAGCCATTATTTCCTGCAACACTCCTTCTGACCCCTTTCCCTTCTCTTCACCTTCTGGAATGCCTATAATACGTATGTTTGAGCGTTTTGCATTGTCATTCAGGTCCCTAAATCCTAATTGGATTTTTTCTATCTTCTTATTGACCCCTTCTACTATCTGTTTGATTTCTGATGTACTATCTTCCACATCACTAATTCTCTGCTCTGTCTCTTCTAGTCTGCTGATATTTGCTGCAAGTGTATTTTTGATTTCTTTACCTGTGGTGTTCATTCCCATCATATCTGTTATGTTTTTGCGTATATCTGCAATTTCCCCTCCAAGTGATGTCTTCATGTTGTTAACCTCTTTCATTACTGCATCAAATTTGTCGGTGGTAAATGTTCTGAGTTCTTTCATTGCTTGTGCCAAGTTTTGCTCCCCTTCGTGATTATTGGTTTGTTGATTGGATTCAGTCATGTTTTCCTGATTATTGGTTTGGTTTGTAGATTTTTGTTGCTTTCTGGTCATCTCTTTATTTTGACGAATTTAATCAGTTCCTTAGCTTCTTTGTCTGCTTTTGGAGGTTAATTAGTTGTTATTTTTGCATAGGTGTTATATCTTCTTTTTGTCACTTTTTTCTTCTTATTCAAGTTACTTGTTGTTGGTTAAGTTCTCTTTAGAAGAAAGTATTAGTGTTGGGGAAAGGCAATTGTGTCAGCAAGGGAAAAGTGTAAAGTAGTATTAGTAATGTATGTTAACAAAGCAAGAATATGAGATCTGGGAGGATGGAGGTTAGATTCATGTAGATTGTATAGAGTTATAGCTGTAGGTAGAGTACCTTTTATGAAGTAGATGACTGAATATGGGCGGAATATAGTATGAACTACAAAGCTATTGTTTTCATGAGAGAGGGAAAAAGAAAAGAAAGGTAATAGTTTCAAGAGTGGATAACAGACAGAAAACAGAACAAAGGTATTAGAAATTAAGAGTTAGACACTTTGTGGATCAAAGAATGGGCGGTGGGGGGTGGAATATAGTAGAGACAGTAGATGATAGTGGATATCAAGATGCAGGGGAAGGGGGATAGTGTAGGTAACCTAAATCAGTTCACACAAAAATGAGGCAGTGGAGGATGGGAAAACCCAGCAAATGTGAGGTGTTCCCTGTAGCACCTATTGTGTACTTGAATTAAAATAAAATAAGTGGAAAATGAGGGACAAGAGGGAAAGAGAAAACCAAAAAAAAACTAATTATAATAAAGAAAAAAAGAAAGACAAGAAGAAAGGAAGAAAGAAAAAGAGGATAAGCAAACGGTGGGGAACAGATAGGGGGAAGAGTGATACAGGTAGACACGTGTCACAATTGCAACACTATCTAAAACAACAACCAAAAAAACCCCTAAATAACTGTATAAAAAAAAAAAGGACTTTGGGGGACATGCTAGGAGAAAAGACTAGGGGATAATGCAATATTAGCAATCAGGGCGTCAAACAGAGTAAAAAATAAGATAAAGTGAAAATAAAAACAAAACAATATGAACCAATATAGATAAAACACAAAGGTTAAGGTCCAGAGCACTCAAGGATCCCAGGTAGACCCCAGAGCGTGATGGATTCAGGGGTGGAAAGTCTGAGACACTGAAGACTCAAGAGGTGTGAGTCTGGGGTGTGGACCGCCAGAGTCCAGGAGACCCAGACCTGGCAACCTCAAATCTGGTCCACGGAAAGCTTAGGAGCCCCGCAGTGCAATACAGCCCTCAGGGATCCCCATAGCTGGGAGCCAGCCCCGTGGGGGAAGCCAGATCCGCGAATTCTATATTGAATGTCTGATCCCTGAAATTCACCTACACCTCAGGGTATCAGCCTTTGGACAGCTCGCTCCCTGTGCTCCCATGCAATGGCCACTTGAGGGCACCTCTACACCACGGCCAGTTCAATGACCCAGATCCCAAGCCCCACCGGGTGGGGTGGGCTTCAGCTGGAAACGCGGAAAACAGACTCTAAGATCCGAAATCCCAAACTTCGCAAAATATTCCCCAATCAGCTTCCAGACGTGTCCTCCTCCCTCACTGCACCCTACAACAGTCTCCCAATTGTGTCCCCTTATTGCTCAAAATCCAATTCCGTTGCAGATCTGCAGCCGGACCTGTGGGGATGGGGCTCCAGGTGGAAGCGCTTCCCCCCCTGTCCGGCGACCAAAACGTCCCCCACTTCACAAGAAAACACCGTCTGTCTCCCCAAATCAATCTGCTAAGGAGTCTTGTCCCAACAATCCCTCACCAGCCAGCCCAGTATCTGCGAATTTCTCAGCACCGCAAAGCCTCCAGAAAGAGGAAAAAAAAACAAAAACCCCTGGCCGCTGCGGCTCCGGAGCTGCAAGAGCGCCCGCTACCGCGACTCCGCCCACCCAAGGAGGGAACTTCCCGCGCCCAGCTGGGACCTCCGTTTATATATTATAGACGTATCCTCTCTGTTACCTTCCCACTGAATTGACGTCCAGACACCTTCCAACCAGCAAAAATCCCCGAAACAGCGCGGTCCTAAAGAGCCTTCAACACTGCCCAGCCGCCCCCTGCAGAGACACTACCAGGCAAGCTCACGCAGCCACCATCTTGCCTCTCCTTCCTCAACTGACCTCCTTTTGAAACCCCCATCCTGTTCTATAACTTCGAAGTCTTATAATCACTAGACAGCCCCTTAATGTCTATGAATAAAGGAAAATGAGCCAGCACTACTTCAATTACTCATTAACTTAAACCTGCCTGTCTTTGGATACTATAAACTACTGCAGTTTGGAGAGACTCATTTTAGCCATTAGGCCACTGTTCTCCTTGCTATATGCTGGCAATAAATTCTTATCTCTTTGAAATCGCTATTTTAGGAACTGGTCATTATGAAATGCATTGAGCAAAGAATCTCACTTTTGCTCAGTACCACTTCCTCTACCTTAACTGTGCAAGTCGTGGTTGACTAACCAATAATTGGGAATATTTAAGGAGGTTTATGATTCAAATAAGAGCTTGGGAAGATGACATGGGGTGGTCTTCCTACCTTAGAATTCTAAAGATGTGGTAGGAAAATAACATCAAAAGGATTTAATGTATTTTAACCTCTTTCTTCATTCTCCAATAGTTACTTTCTTTCTGTTCCTCTACTGCACACTCTTCCCACAAATACGTCACTGCCTAATGGGGTTTCTTCCAAATATGATATTAACAATATGTGCTAATTGTGAGTTAATATTTCAGGTGTGTTCTTTTATCTAAAATTCTTTCTTAAGCGTTGCCACTGAAATCCATAAACAAGGAATGGTATGGTAATGGTAGATTAGTTATGTGTATAAAACAGCAAATAGATGAATACATAATGGTGATTCCCTGCCTAATCACATTTGTAAGAATAGAGCAGTAATAACGCTCAGTGACACAGTTCATGGGAGTTAGGCATTAAAACCAGAAGCTGCAACTTTTTTTGTCTTTATTTTTTTAATGTTACATTCAAAAAATATGAGGTCCCCATATACCCCCCACCCCCCTCAATCCACTCTTCCCCCCATAACAACAACCTCCTCCATCATCATGAGACATTCTTTGCATTTGGTGAATACATCTCTGAGCACCACTGCACCTCATGGTCAATGGTCCACACCATAGCCCACACTCCCCCACAGTCCACCCAGTGGGCCATGGGAGGACATACAATGTCTGGTAACTGTCCCTTGCAGCACCACCCAGGACAACTCCAAGTCCCGAAAATGCCCCCACATCATATCTCTTTCTCCTACTCCCTACCCCCAGCAGCAACTTTATCTCCCTTGAAGAAATCCTTCTGCAAGAGCATGAGATGAACCAGGTGCCAAAGTCCACTCAAATCACTATGACCTTTAACTATCTTGCTTCCTTGCTAGACTTAAGTTCTCTCTCTGTAAGAGAGGGGCTCAAATTCTTTATTATTATTATTATTTTATTTTAAAGAAGCTTTAGATTATATAAGTGTTACATAAAAAGTATAGGCCGTTCCCATATGCCCCACTCCCCCACACATACATGCAGTCCCACATTAACAACATCCTTCATTAGTGTTTACATTGGTTACAATTGTGGAACACATAGTGGAGCATAGTTACTCACCATGGACTATAGTTTATATTGTAGCTTAAACTCTGTCTCACACAATTATTCTTCCTTCTCCCTTCTCTCAGAACCTCTGGTGGCCACTTTTTATCTATGATAAAAGTTATTCCTCTGGTAGAATAATAATGTCTATAACAGAATAATTAATAAGTCTACTTTAGTCCATTGTTTATTCCCCTATCTCGTGGATTTTGGGATAGTGATGCCCACTCTATTTCTAATTGAGAGGGGAATGATCGCACAGGGCAGATGGATGGAACTATCTTGCTTGCATTTACAGACACTCTCTGTTCCTGGGAATGGGTGTTGTCAATCATAATCTTCTTGTTAGTTGTCCTGCGTGAGTCCAGTGAATTGGAGAGCAGCTGTTGCAGCTCTGCTGAGATTCAGGGCCCGAGTGGCACAGTTTCTTGGACATATATTTAAAAAGTATAGTGTTAATCATAAGTTCAAACAAAAGAGACAGAAGAGTCATGTGTAGAGAAAATATAAATGATTCTAACTTTGTTACATTGGGGAGCATAAATTCCAAAGTAAGGCCCACTGACCGGGTACAGAATTCCTAAGCTTGTCTGCCCTGCTTATAGTGTCTGGATGTCTCTAGATCCCTCAGCAGCCCTGCTATTTGAGGTAATGTTTACTGTGGCGGTCAATGAGATCGTGCTGAGATGTGCATAAGTGTAACCTCTGGAATGATCTCCTGAGTCACTTTGAAATCTCTTAGCCATAAAAACTCATTTGTATTTACCATTTTTCCCTTTTGGTCAAGGTCTTTTTCCAGATGCATTGCTAGTCAGCTCTTGGTAATAGTCCCTCAGTGCCAAGAGGTGCATCCCTGGAAGTCATGACATACACTAGGGGAGGGGGAGTGTGAAGGGAAAGCAATGTATTTATATAAATTTAGCTTAGGGAGAAACTGCATTTGAGCAATAAGGAGACTTTCATGAGGTAACTCCTAGGCAATAAATAGTGCTAGGCTGTTTCAATTTCATAAGAAAAAGTTCATAAGTACAATCTTCAATACCAAAAGCCTGGTATAATGGTCTGTCTTCCTTCACTAAGAAGTGCCCTTGTACTCAGGGGATTTTTGCCATCCTATTAGAGAACATAGCAGAACTCCCGTGGATGAGAATTCAATATTCTTTTGGTTATTGAGTGGGTCTCCATCCACCAAGACAATGCAAAAGGGGCTCAATTTCAATTATCACTAAGAACCTTTCCAGCTGCCACCTTTTGTTTGTAGTATTCCTATGAATATAAAGCTGTTTAAACCTATCCTACCATTGTACTGATAGAACAACAACAAAAAAAAATGAGCTGCTTTCACCTGTATAAAAAAGGAAGGTATAACTTATCTAGGCTGATTTGACCTGATATAGCAGTTATGTTATCAGTGAGATAGTGGGATTATCATAAGGCCAAGTACTTTTAAATAAAATCCTTTTAAGTGGTCTCTTATTCACATTCCAACTTTCATAGAAAGTAGATATCCAATTTCATCATTGCTCAATTATATAAAAAATTGAAACCTCAGTGCAGTACAATTGTCTTCTCTATTTGGTAAGGTGTATGGCATTATCTATTATAGCTGGACATATGTATGTCACAGAACCCAATATATGAATTCTTAGTTTTATGTCCAAGAGAAATGAAGGAACATTCCCCCAAAGGCATGTACAGAAATTTTCAGAGCAGTATTATTTGCAAGACTATAAAACTGAAATCAAGTCAATTTCTGTCAGTACATTAATTTAGAGTTTGTGAATTTTGTAAGTATCAGATATGAAATATTTTAAACTTTGGAGGCTATAAATCCTTGACACAAGCAATCAGGTTTGCACTTGCACCCCAACAATGCAAGATTTGGGTTGAGTGTGTTTCAATACATTTTCATGGGCCATAGTTCACTGATCCCAGCTCCTCATTAAATAATATCTTTTGGTATGTTGTACATTCAACTACTACACAGCAATGAGAACAAATAAACTAATCCAACAAACAACAGCGCTAAGGAATCTCACAAATAAAAGCTTTAGTGAAAGAAGCCAGATATAATTGTATGCAAACACTAAGATTTCACTTTTACATGGTTAAAAATATACAAACTAATTGAGTATATTAGACAAGAATTTGTGATGGAGTATGTGGATGATTTCTGGGCTATTTAGAAGTCCTGTCTTATGTCTGGGTTCTGAGTACAGGAATATATTCATTTCTGAAAATTGACTTCATATATACTAACTATATGATCATTTCCTGAAAGGTTTCCAAAAACAAAGTTAATTCACTACCATATTGAAAGTTACTGGAGGATTTCAATATGCCTTTTTACATTTCTAGTATTTTCTTATAAACAATATGTTTTCAAATATATGTTAATTTACTGTAGAACACAATTTTAATAGAATGTATCAATTAATAGTTATGCTTTATGTTATTCAAATTGCACACTGTCTTCCCTGTATAGCAAAAATGTCTTTATCAACATTTATCAATGTTCTCTTTAAGTAGGGAAATATGTACTTTGGTGTTAGTATCATGTGATGAATGCTGCTTTATAACAGTTCATGACTCAGGGCAGGCAATGACTTTTGAAGAGGGTGATCTTGTTTGTAGACACTAGTCTACATAGTATTATATAAGTGATATTCACATAACCAGAAAAGTCTTGTACATGGAATTTTTCTCATGTATTCTTCTCTGATGCCTAAATCCCCTCTGAAGACATTGATTTCAATAACAAGAGTGCCATTCTGAAGTACAATAAAAATCCCTTTGGAAGCCAATTAGGTTATCCAATTTGTAATAATGATGAAGCTATGCAAGCTCAAGTTTTAATGGGGAGAACTGGGAGGAAGTTACTATGTGATCTGTAGAGGCAGTTGCGTTTAGGAAGCTTGTTCTGGGACCTGCCTGAACATAGTGTACCCTGAAGGAATCTGACATCCCAAGGGGAGAAGCACCTGAAGGATAAATGAGCTTAGAAAAGAATCAGAAGGCAGCAAGCAAGGGCAATTCCCTCTCCTCCGAATATGTACTAAAGACGTAGATAATGGTAATAAACACATCTTCTTGTGGTCACATGTTTGGCAAATATTAAAAATTACTAATGTGGTTTGAGCTTTACCTCAACACTATTTTCACATGAATACATTTGGTAATTTACTATTGGGATCATTACACAAATAATGGCAATGAAATGTGAAAAGACATTAAAATTGTCACCTAAATCACTTCTTTAAAAATTTAAAATAATACTAGTTTCACTGATTGTAGTGTGGTGTATCTCCTAGCCTTACAGAAAGGAAAATAAACAAGAAAAACAATAAAACCATGTTCCTTGTCCTCCCACATAGTGTTTTAAAAGAAACAGGAACACATCTTCATTGTAGGACTGCTTAAAATGGTATACACCTAATACATCTTATTATTTTTTTTTTACATTCAAATTTTACATTGACTTGTTTAGTGGTAATTAAACCAATTGCATTAAGACATACATTTGACTTTTGTATGTTATTTTGCTATATAAATCTAGAGTAGATGCTTAATGAGCACATAGCAATCTGTGCTTGTTGATATATGGAAATGATTCACACATTATGAAATATCACTCCAAATTTAAACAATACAGAGAGCATTCCCATAGGCACTAATTTGTCCACATTCGGGGGTACCTTTTTTCTTATTTTTTGTTTGCTTCCTGGAATTGTGCAATATAGGCTCTCCCTGTCACTTAGTCTTCAAAACAATTTTAATAATGTTTCTATTTTCAACAAAATTAAAGCAGTCTACCTCCAATAAGGCCATGCTTTCTTTATGTTTCTCTCTGCCTTTGATCACATACCTTGGAAGGTTTTATCAGTTTAGACATGTGACCTGGATGTCTTGTTTGTTCACTAAGAAATCTAAAAATCTGTGGAACACTAATTTTGAATTTTCACACAAATAATTTCATGTAAGCACACATTCACTTTCCCTTACATTAACCAAGAGAATCTGCATTCAGGAACTTGGTGTTTTTTTTGTTTGTTTGTTTGTTTGATTTTTTAAAAGATTTATTTATTTATTTATTTATTTATTTATTTATTTATTTATTTATTTATTTATTTCTCTCCCCTCTTCTCCCCTCCCCGCCCCGGGTGTCTGCTCTCTGTGTGAATTCACTATGTGCTCATCTGTGACCACTTCTGTCCTTCAGCAGCATGGGAATCTGTGTTTCTTTTTGTTGCGTCATCTTGTTGTGTCAGCTCTCCATGTGTGTGGTGCCATTCTTGGGCAGGCTGTACTTTCTTTCACGCTGGGCAGCTCTCCTTACAGGGCACACTCCTTGCAGGCGGGGCTCCCCTATGCAGGGGACACCCCTGTATGGCAGGGTGCTCCTTGGGCATCAGCACTGCACATGGGCCACCTCCACACAGGTCAAGGAGGCCCAGAGTTTGAACCACAGACCTCCCATGTGGTAGGCAGATGCCCTAGCCTTTGGGCCAAGTCTGCTTCCCCATTCAGGAACTTGTTGAGAGCAAGGGCTTTGCAGTTCAAAAAACTCAATGACTGTGAGATTCTATATATTACTATCTACATCTTTAAAATTAAGTTGTTAGTGAAAACTTTGGAGATATGATATAGTATATGAACCATTAGATACATTAGATAATATATGTTGATACATTAGATAATATATGAAAAAACAGCTAGGATTTGTTTTGAACTCCAAAACGAGGTTTAAAATCAAGTACTTTTGTCCCTCAATTACATTTCTAAGGACTTATTTTAAAGAAACACCTGGAAATGATAACATTTATATGTATAATTTGACTCATCAGACTTGTTTATAATATAAAGAATTATATACAAATCAAAAGATGGATTAAATAAATTAATAAACATCAATTGAAAAGAATGGAATGCTTCTATTAACAATAGTTTTTATATAATTGTGTTTTTCTAAGTCCTCATATTGGCTAAAAATTAAAAATCTGATAGTATATGAAACAAAACATCATTATCTCTAGGCAGTATGATCATAGATATTTCTATCTTTTAAAAAACTTCTTGTATTCTCTCTATTTATTTAAAGGGAATGTGTGTGCATGTATATGTATGTGTGCAATATAGAATTAAAATAAAATACCAATATTGAGATTAGTGAAGCAGAAATAATAAATGTTGGTTGACTAGAGATCATGTAGTTATTGTTCATCAGCTACAATATTAATGTAGAGACAAAAATAATGGTAAAATAAAATAAAATAGCAAAGGTATTTCATTATCAATTACTTACCTGTACAGGATATCAGATTTTATTTTATTTTATTTTGCTAAATTTTTATTTGTGGGGGGCAGGTAACAGGGATTGAATCCTGGGCCTTGTATATGCCAAACAGGTGCATAACCACTGAGCTGCATCTAATCCAGAATATCAAATTTTAAGTTATTTGATTATAGATTTCACTTGTTCCAGTGATCAAGAATTGAACACTAAGGCACCAGACAGAGAGATATTTATATGATCTAAATCAGTTAAGGGACAATGACAAACCCCATGTGTATACAGCTGCATCAAAGACTTGTCACTGGTTTTGGAATAGGCAGTAATATGTTTGTTGTGGTGGCCTTTTTCCAAAAAGAAGGGTATGCAATTTTATAGAAACTCATTTTCATAACATACATCTTAACATCCTTACATCTGTTTCTGAATAGAGACCAGGGGAGCTCTAACAAACTAGAGCAGAGGGAGACACCCAGTAAACCACCCTCCCTTTCTTGCCTGTGTTAGCAGCTCTATCAGCCCTCTGTGATTAGGTCTCTCTAGTCTTCATTCTCTCCCCTGAGCAACAGCAACTTTCCCAGAGAGGCATGGTTTGCTCTGACACATTTCTGCCTGTTACTTCAGTCTATTGCTCTTGGAGATCTTCCACCCTCATCTACAGCAATCCTGAGAGTTCCTGCTTCAGTGGGCCCAAAACACAGACTTTGTCCATCCTTGTGCCAGTGACACACAGGGTTGTTCATTGCAGCTGAACAGGACCTGAGAGTAATGGGGGAAACAGGGAATATTTTATCCAATATTTTATCCAATATTTTATGTCATAGTGCGGTCACCCCTCGGGCTGAAGTGTGGTTTGCTGGCCTGGCAGGGGAGCGGCCGCGGTAGGCCTAATTCCTAGCCGCTGCCCCCATAATAGGGTGGCTGGTCGGACTCACCGCCACCCCTGAAGGGAGCTCGGCATGGGCGCAGAGTGCCCTCGGGTCTCCCCTTCTCAGCAGCCATGCTTCCGTGGCCGCCCCTCCTCCCAGATAGCGCCACACGATGCCTTATGAGGCAACACCCTTCCTCTTCTTTCTCCCTGCGCAAGCGCAGGGCGGAATATTCCAGTCTGCCCTTCCTCCCCCCCCGACAGCAGCAACAGCCAGGCACAAGGCAGGAAACTCAAGTCTGCCCTCCACCCCAGCCACAGCAGCCACCAATCCCTAAACCCTGCCACTTCCCCCAGCAACAGCAACAGCCAATCCCTAACCACCCCTCCCCCTTCCAGTACCTCCCACTGACCTTTCTCCCCAGTAACTGCTTGCGGCAGCCAATCAGAACACGGCATAACTTCGACCAATCAGCCTTCCCCAGCCCCTATGAAACTGTAGCCACTTCCTCAATAAAGTGGGACCTGCGTGTTTACCTCGTCTCCGCGGTAGTTCTTCTGCCGTGTGCCCTCCAGTCCTGAGAGCCCCTGACAAGGGCCTGGCCTCCCTTGTCCCCAGTTCGTCGCCAGCTTCTCCGGGCGACCCCTTCGTCACCGGCTTCGCCGGGCGACCCCGTCAGCCAAACCGCGCAACCCCTGTGAGACGGACCCCTCGTCTGCTGCCGGACTGACCCCTCTTTCCAAGCCGGACCGACCCCTCGTCCCAAGCCGGACCGACCCCTTGTCCAAAGCTGGACCAACCCCTCGTCTGCAGCCAGACCCCACCGCCACCGACCGAGCAAGCCGCCACAGCTGGCGCCCAACATGGGGCTAAGCAACCCCACCACAGCACAACGTGGGGCAAAAGCAACCCCACCACTGCGCCGCTCCGAGGGTAGGGGCCCTGAGAACCTCCGCCGCCTCACTCCATAACCTGGCATCCCCCCCCCCTTCTCACCCCTATCTTTTTGCTCTACATTGCTGCTCCTGAACCTTGGCGACCTCATATGATCCACAGCGGTCTGGGAGAATCGCTGGATGGCTTTCTCCTCCCATGTCGGGGGCTTATACCGACCCGCTATGATCAAGAGGCACCAATAAAACTCTCAGGAGCGCGTGCCTGAGTACCTCCACCCCTCCCTTCACCTCTGCCTCCTCCCCTGTTCTCGTCCCTTGCCTCCTCCTTTTGCCCCTTTGCGCCCTTCTCCTCACTTCCCTCCTCTGGCTGGGTAAGGACCCCCTTCACCTTGCTCCACTGCTCATCGTTCTCCTCTTCCCCTAAGGAGCTCTTAGTTCCGCTTTCCCCTTGTTGGGGCCTTCTCTTGGCCCGTGACATCCATTGGAGCCCCACCGGCTCCGACCCCTTGTCTCACCGCGCCCCTCTGCTCCCATCGCCGCGCTTTCAAGGTAAGGGCCCCTTCTCTTATCGGCTCCAAAAGGCCATTAGCAATGGGTAATATCCTTTCTGCTAAGCAAGCCCCGCAAGTTCGGGCCCTCGCGGGTCTCCTAGACACTCACCGGTGTAAGATCTCTTTGAAACAGCTCCAAGTATATTGGGACCTTCTTCTCCCCTTTAATCCGTGGCTTACCATGTGTCAGCTCTGGGACCCGGATACCTATACTCGCCTTATAGATAGGGTCACTTCTGCTGTGGAGCAGGAAGGTAAAAGATTCCCTCCTGGCTTATTACCGGCGCTTTTTACCATCCGCTCCTGCCTTCAAGGCGCCCCTACCATCAACTCCCTCCGGCCGCGCCACCGCCGCCGCTGTGATTCTCAGGACGGCGACTTTAGCTGGGATCCTGATCGGGATCCTGATGCTGGCTCCGACTCCGACTCTGAGTCGCTTGTCGAGCACCTTAATAGCACGCTCGAAAATTGTCCCCCTAAACAGTGTAATCTTGCAGTGCCGAGCGCCTGTGAAGATGGCGAACTTCCGCCTTCTTCCTCACTCGAAAAGGGGAAGCACTCCCAAGATGGCGGGCTTCCGCCTTCTTCGCCATCCAAAAAGGGAAGGCACTCTCAAGATGGCGGACTTCCGCCTTCTTCCTCGCTCGAAAAGGGGAGGTCCCTTTACCCCTCCCTCCCCCCGACGACTTCCTGCCTGGGTGGGCCGGAAGCTCCCTCCCCGCCATTTTACCCCTCCGCGCAGGGTGGCCTGCGGCCATCTTGTGGCACCATTTGGGCACCGGGAGCTTCCGCCCCGCCATTTTCTCAGAGCGGTCCGCGGCCATCTTGTAGCCCACAGCCATTTTGTAGCCCGCCACCATTTTGTAGTACCGCTGGGGACGGCCCGCAGCCAGCAGTCCCCCCCGGCTCCGCCTCCCCCTGGCAGCCCCCTCCATCCGATCCGTGGCAAGCTGCCACATGCGCGGCCCCCTCTAGCCTATTTTTGGACCCATATTCCTCCCCCGCCGGGGCACCTCCACCTACCTCCCTGCCGCCTCCTACCACCTGCTTTCCCCTTAACATAACTCCCACCCCTTCAGTTGCAGTTGGTCCCAACGCAATCACCAACCCTCCCTCTCCTCCTTCTTCTGCGCCGAGGCCAATCATCAATTCTCCTTCTCCTCTTCCATCATCTACCATTCCCTCCTACATAACCTCCAGCAGTCAATCTTCTAATCCCGTCCGTACTCCTCCTACCCCTCTACCCCCACTACAGATCCATAACCCGCTTCTGTCTCTAGTCCAAGCTACCTTTCGTACACTTAACTCCTCTAATTCTAACCTTACCGTTAGCTGTTGGCTATGCCTCTCCCCCTCACTTCTTCTCTACGAGGCCATAGCCACCAATGCCTCTTACCAATCTTCCGATAGCAGCAATCCCGCCTCTTGTAATTGGAACCAAACGAAAGTAGGACTGATAATCCAATCTGTCTCTCAAAGCGGGCTTTGCGTCACCAGAATCGGAGGCACTGTTCACCCCCCATGAAGACTCTTTGCAACCTTACAGTCACCCCTAACGTAACCTCAAAATTTCTTTTACCCCCCAATAATACAAGATGGCTGTGTTCCTCCACAGGTCACACCCCGTGTCTTAATGTCGGCACCCTCAACTCCACCAGTGAAACCTGTGTGCTCGCAATCATACTCCCCCGGGTTTTCTATCATACAAATAACCAATTCTTTGATTCCTGGCAGCACTATCTTCTTCCAGTCCATGTGCAGAAAAAAGAAATCATTACCACCATTACTATCACCTCTCTTCTAGGTCTTGCAGGAGCTGGCACCGGAATTGCAGCCTTAACCACTCACAGCACTGCTTTCTCATCTCTCAGGGCAGCCATCGACGAGGATGTCGCCCGCCTTGAAATATCCGTCTGCCACCTAGAAAAATCGCTTAACTCCCTATCCGAAGTGGTTCTTCAAAATAGTAGCGGGTTAGACCTCCTCCTCCTCAAAGAGGGAGGCCTCTGTGCCGCTCTCGGCAAGGAGTGCTGTTTCTATGCTAACTACTCTGGTCTCATTCAGGACAATCTGGCCCAAGTCAGGGCCGGCCTGGAAAAACGAAAAAGGGAGATAGAATCCCAAGGAGGCTTCTCCTGGGGATTCAATGGCATCCTCCCCTACATCCTCCCTTTCGTAGGCCCCCTAATTATTGTCCTCTTCGCACTGGCAGTCAGACCATGGGTCATTAGAAGGATCATCCAACTCACCAAGGATCAGGCTAATGCAATTTTTAGGACATACGTACAGGTCAGCTATCAGCGACTCGCCACTGCCGAGGACACCCCCCCCACTTCATCTTCTCAGCCTCCTCCTACCCGACCTCTTCCTGCTCACTCTTCCCGCAGGTGCCCCAAGTCTTCTGTAACCACGGCCCCCCATGCCGCCATCGCTCTCAAGCAGCTCCAGCCCTGCTAAATGGCCCCCAACCTGCTTTCCCCGGCCCACGGCCTGCTTTCTAGCATCTAATAACGTTTCTGCTTTTGCCTCCCCATACTTCTGCGGAGCTTCCTCCTGTCTCGACCTCACTCCTCTTCTCAGCCATCCAAAGCGTCCTTTCTCGTCCCCCGCCCCCCTCCTTTTTTTTTGCTTGAACCCCCATTGCGTTGCAGATTGGGCCGTCCCATGTCGGCCCACCCCGTTAACATCGGCCTCTCTTGTGCCCGTGGAGACCTTGGCCTTCTTGTTGTCCTCGCCTACGTCTCCACCACTCCCGACGCTGCCGCCACCACCACTGCTGGTGCCCTGACGCGACTTGTCCTCACAGCTGCGATCATCCAGACCATCACACAGTCTGCCTCTGCCGCTCTTCGCCGCCAAGAAGAGATCAACTACCTGTAATGCGCTGTCATCCTGGACTTTTAACAGCAGATGGACCTTATAGCTGCCGAGATCAACGAGAATTGGACATTGGCCACCCTTGCTTGCAACAGCAAGATAACACCCCCCCCAAATTGTACATTTATATGCCCGTCATACTCACCTCCCTCTTCAGCCCTGCTTCCCTCATTGCTTACTGCCCTTGGGCCTCAGCTACTTGTTGCTGCTGCCATCCTGGCCCTTATTTGAAAAGAAGGGGGAAATGCGGTCACCCCTCGGGCTGAAGTGTGGTTTGCTGGCCTGGCAGGGGAGCGGCCGCGGTAGGCCTAAATCCTAGCCGCTGCCCCCATAATAGGGTGGCTGGTCGGACTCACCGCCACCCCTGAAGGGAGCTCGGCATGGGCGCAGAGTGCCCTCGGGACTCCCCTTCTCGGCAGCCATGCTTCCGCGGCCGCCCCTCCTCCCGGATAGCGCCACACGATGCCTTATGAGGCAACACCCTTCCTCTTCTTTCTCCCTGCGCAGGCGCAGGGCGGAAAATTCCAGTCTGCCCTCCCCCCCCCCCCGACAGCAGCAACAGCCAGGCACAAGGCAGGAAACTCAAGTCTGCCCTCTACCCCAGCCACAGCAGCCACCAATCCCTAAACCCTGCCACTTCCCCCAGCAACAGCAGCCACCAATCCCTAAACCCTGCCACTTCCCCCAGCAACAGCAACAGCCAATCCCTAACCACCCCTCCCCCTTCCAGTACCTCCCACTGACCTTTCTCCCCAGTAACTGCTTGCGGCAGCCAATCAGAACACAGCATAACTTCGACCAATCAGCCTTCCCCAGCCCCTATAAAACTGTAGCCACTTCCTCAATAAAGTGGGACCTGAGTGTTTACCTCATCTCCGCGGTAGTTCTTCTGCCGTGTGCCCTCCAGTCCTGAGAGCCCCTGACAAGGGCCTGGCCTCCCTTGTCCCCAGTTCATCGCCAGCTTCTCCGGGCAACCCCATCAGCTGAACCGCGCAACCCCTGTGAGACCGACCCCTCGTCTGCTGCCGGACCGACCCCTCGTCCAAAGCTGGACTGACCCCTCGTCCGCAGCCAGACCCCACCGCCACCGACCGAGCAAGCCACCGCACCATAGCATTGTTTCCTCCACCATTTTGACCATTTGGAGAAAGAATAAAAGGATATATTTACTACCTGCACTTCTCACTTAAATAAAGTTCTCTATTACAGGGTCCAATAATATAAAATTAACAAAGAATTCTTGTCTGAAGACTTGTCTTACCTGCCAAAGCTAACTATAAGAACCACGATTTTCAACTTTACTACCTAGTTTACTTTTAACTCTCCTAGCATTGGATATATGTAAATGTATGAGCTTGTGTGCTGACAACAGCTTGGGTTCCTTGGCGCCAGGGTCCTTCTCGGTTGCCCACTGGGCCCACTGGCACCTGAGACCTGCCTTGCCTTCTTCTTTGAGGCTGTCCTAGGCCTGGGACTTCTCTGGGAGCGGTGCCTGTGCCTGTGCATGGGGTCCAGCCCCAAACCCTCCACCTCCTGCCTACCCTTCTGCTCAGGCCTCCTGCCACCTGAGCCCGACTGCGTAAGTCCTACCCTCCTCCACCAAGTTCACCTCAACCTGTAGACTGCCCTGGAGTGCCCCAAACACCTGTGGCCTCAGGCAACCCAGTAGCCCCCCAGGTGAGTTCCCCCTGGCTAAGGGACTCATTGCACTGGGACTTCAGCCACGGTTCCCTGGAGGGGAGCATCGTCAGCCCCACCACCGTGCATCGCTAAGTGCTGCTCGGGTGCTATCGCGTGACAGCCCTACTGGCCCTAGGAGCCACCTCAGCCGGGCTGGCAGCCTAGATGGAGGTGCATATGTGCCTGCACCCTGAAGCTTGAGTGCTTGACTTCCCTGTCCAGCAAAGAGAGACTCGAGTTCGGTGTCTGAAACGGCGACAGCACGGCCCCAGAGGCCTCTTCCGCATTGTGGCCCTGGCCGACTCCGGCTCAGGTGGTGCACCCTCTCTGCTCCTCGGACCTGGAGGTCTTTCCTGACAACTGGTGGCAGAGAAGGCAGCCTGACTACAGGCACAGGAGCCGGGCCCAGCTTATGACCGAGACGCATCGCCATGGTGGGCAGTTCTGCCCTCCAGCACGTCTTCCTCTTTGGGGCCACACAGGACATGTGGATAGGCTCCTCAGCCGTGGAGGGGTTGGAATTGGGCACGGCCTGCAGACTAGAGAGCTTCCAGAACTTGCTGCCCTGGGAACCGCATCCTGTCTCCTCGGAGCACTGCATGTGCCTTGAGCTTGCAGGGCAGTGCTTGCTTGATGCTGCACAGCCACATCTGAAAGCCAAGGCCACAGGCCCCATGTGGAATGCTGAGCACTTCCCTGTGGGACTGCCCAATGGGAAACTGAAGGGAATCCCAAACCCTGCTCACTGCAGGAGGCCCTCTCTGCCCCTAGGAATCCTGTGGAAGCGATGGAATTCCAGGCTGAGCCTGCAGTGTGAAACTTTCTTCCTGGAATCTGAGTTTAGGACCCAAGAGCTCCCTCGGTCCACCCAGGTGTGGCAACAGGTGCATGGGCCCATGGGAAGAGCAGGGGTCCCAGAAGACAGTGAGCCTGAGAGCGGGTCTCCAGGCAAAAGGTCTAAGTGGAGCCCAATTGCAGGCCAGAAGAATGCCTGTGTTCCGTTGCCAATCTCTGAGTTCAACTGGACTCCCCCTGCCACTCTTGGGCCTGGGACAATGGGTCAACGCCAGGCAGGAGTCCCCCAAGGCCACCTATGCCCTGCGGACAGCGTCCTCCTTGCTGCAGGCCTCTCCTCACCCAGTATTTGGTGTATGCCCTTGCCTGAGTGTAGGTTGCTCCCCAACTGGCTCCTGGAGTTTTTTCTGAGGTCTTGGTCTCATCATGAAACAGATAAAATCCAGATTTTCCCCCCACTCCTGCCTGTCCCTATTCTCATGCCCCTCCGCAGACTGAGTAGCCCCCTAAGAGGGTTTCCTCAGTTCCTTGAAAAAGGAACCAGTCTACAATGTTTAAAAAAATCTGAATTAGAATTTAGCATGCAATTTTACCAATGCAATTTTACCAATGCTTTGCTAATCTTGACTTTTGTGTAAGGCTTTTTACAGCAGAGGCTTCTGTTAAAAAAAAAAAAAATTGAGCATCGAATAAGACCTCTATTACATTTTATTTATTTTTCAAAATTTAAATGAAAGTTATTATTCTTTCAAATTGTAAAGGTATAATATGAGCATATTAAAAGCAACACTAATAAGATTTTTCTTAACCTTCTTCATTCTCAACCATTAGAAGGTTATTTAATATTATTTCAGATGATATCCTTGAATACATGCAAATAAAATCATTTATCCACATAGAAAGATATTACATTTATTTTAGAAAAAAATTGATTAATCATATAATGTAATTTGGTTTTGTTTTTATAAAGCATATGCTTGAATATCCCCATGCCAGAAGATTTAAATTTGTGTATTAAAATACACAAATGAAAACACACATATCCACATGTATTTCATGTTTTTTTTAATTTGAAATTATAGCATAGAATTTTACTTACTTAATTAGCAGATTCTTTTTACCCCTTCTTTGTTCCATTTCACAAACTTACATTCATAAAACTGTATCTTTCCTATTAAGACACACCCCAGGAAATCCATTTAAAGATTGTTTTTTATCTTTTATTTTAAGCTCTGTTTATCGCTTGGTATGGTCATTATGTGTTTTCAAAAAATGGTGCATATATAATTATTTGTATATTAATTTTCTCAGTCAACCACAGCCTTTTGCAAATACTTTGACATCAATAGAAAGAATGCTAGTGTATCTTACTTAGTGAATATATAACATTCCACATTATGGAACTATCTTAACCTGTTCACTATTCCCCCTATTGACATTCTTTTGTTTTCAGTTCTTGGTCACTATGATCTATGCTACAATAAATGTCTAAGTAATAATATCATTTTGAAGGCTAATTACAAAACTGACATGGAGTTGTTCATCAAAGCAGTCAGAAAACAGTCCAAGTTCAAAGGAAGTAGGGAAGGACATTATGTCTCCATGGTAGAAGTGACAAAACAATTGGCAACTATCATCAGTCTGCCTCATCTACCATTAGCAAGATGTAGCACCCTGAAATTTCTCATTTCCGATTTTTTTTGACATTTTGCCTTCCATCATTTTAATAGGTGTTGCACTATATGTACAGTGGCAAGGAAATTTCTTTCATTTCTTCCTCACATGTACAATATAGGGAATTCTCATATGTCCAACATCAAACAATTTTCCCCCTTCCCCAGCAATAATTATTTTATTTTGTTTTATTTTTTCTCTTTTTATTTTTTTTAAATGTCCCCATATACCCACCCCCCTCACCCCACTCCTCCCACATCAACAACCTCTTTCATCATCATGGCACATTCATTTCATTTGGTGAACACATTTTGGAGCACTGTTACATCACATGGATAATGCTTTACATTGTAGTTTACACTCTCCCCTTGTCTACCCAGTGGGCCATGGCAGGACATACAATGTCCAGCATCTGTACTAGCTTTTAGCTTAGGTAAGTAAATATCTAGGAGAGTGTATGTGTATACATTCACAGAAAAAAGGACATTGATTGAAGAGATACTTAAAAATCACATTACGGAAGAAAGGGTGGAAGGAAATTTATATCATCAGGTCAGTGTGAAGGTATTTTTACCTCGGGTTCTTGTTGAGGCAGCCAAATCAAACCACGGACCAAGAGAGTAGACTACGATGCAGCAAGCTTGATTACATAGGGGCTGTTGGGGTGGATTTGGGGGAAGACAAACTTACACTCTTAGTACTTTTCAATTTAGAAAGAAAAAATATAAAAATGTCAAAAAAAATTCTTTAGAAACAAACAGAATATTGCTATAAACAATAACAAAAAACATAAGTGCACATGAAACCATTTCAACAGGACTCCTTAGCCCTTACTCATTATTGTAACCTGGGCCCCTTACCTAGAGCTCCCTCTATGGCTTCCCTGTTACCTGTGTCCCTAAAGGTCAGCTTACCTTAGCCCCAACTAGCCCTACTGAGCTTATGGAGACTCTCCAAGACCTTGTGTGTGCATTCCCTGCTAACTGTGACTGAAAGCAACCTAAGGAGGCCTGCCCTGCTAAAACTTGTGATAAAGATGCCATTTTCAGCTTATGCCACACATAAGTCAGAATAATGTCCATCTTGCGTGTGCTCCATGTTTGCACCTGAGCTGTATTCCTCTCCTCTCCTGATCAGATGTTTAATAAACAACCAATCAGAACATGTCAACCCATATTTCAAGACAGTCCCCACCTCCCATTGTTCCCATGTTGTAAAATTTCCTTAAGTTTTCAACCTGGAGAGACAGATTTGAGCCTTGCCTCCTGTCTCCTTGCTGTCAACCTCACAATAAACTCTTTCTTTCTCAATATGTTGGTATGGCACTGACATTTGTGCACATCAGGCAATGGGCCCACTTGCTTGGTAACACACAGCTGGCTTTTTATTGTCATTGTTGCCGTTGTTGGTTTAATGGTTTTTTTGGTGTTTTATTTTTGGTAAGAAAAACCCTTGCATGAATGAACTATGTTAGTTAAAACAACCCCCAAAGCCTCTTTATTTCAACTCCACCACCAACATGACCACCTCAAAATGTTTTAACAAAACTATGATGCAAGTCTGTTTGTTAGGGGTTTCAGAATATTTAAAAATTAGTCAAACCGAATTTTATTACTAAGGAGTTTACAATGCTGGAAAGTGACACATAAGTTAACAAAACAAATGTAGTTTTATACTATGCATAATGGATTCCCTACATTCATAAAACCATTAGTATATTGCATATGATTGGGGAAAGGCAATCACAAATGCTTAATTTAAAATACAGAATTTCAGATAACCATTGAAGAAGTATCAGATTTCTAAATGGAGAGGTGAAGGAGAGTGGTTCAGCAATGAAAGAAACAGGATGAACAATGAAAGGATATTAAAGTCATTAAGTAGAGGGTCTAACGAATTTCTTTAGACACCTCCTTGAACTGTATGAGGAGTGTGTATATATACAGGACAGCTGAAGACCATAATATTAAAATCAATTCTGTTCCCTTGTTGGCATTGGTCAATTTGGAGAAAAGAGTGAAGCATTAAAAATTCAGTCTTTGCTAAAGTTATTGCAGCATTCACGAGGGAAAACACAGAATCAGAAATCTAATTAAAATTATGTATACATAATAAAGCAGACTAAAGGCAGAGGATTTAGGGATTTAAGTCCCAACAGCCATTTAGAATAAAATAAAATGTGATTGGTCTGTTCCTCCCCTACCAAAGGCATGGTGAAAAAGACTTCCTCATGTAAGGTAGGTTTCTGAGCTTTCACAATTAAAGAATAGAGAGAAACCCTTTGCGCATGTGTGTATGTGTGTGTGTGAAATATGAAGAATCAAGTATTGAGGAATATTTAAGTGAATCATTTTATGCCTACTTACTCCATTAAATGTATTGTGAACCATAATTTGACAGACCAAATTTGTATAGAGAACATACAGATTTAATTTATTTGTATTTTAACCAAGATTTGTAGGTCATTATGTTTATCACTGTGCAAGTGGTATTATTTTCCTTATTAATTTATTCTAGCTTTAATGCAAATAACAAATGAGGTATCACAGTACAAGAAACAATATCTGTAAATATGTATAAATTCAAGACCATGTGGACCACATTCTATAACATTTAATTACAGAAAGAATTAAATTCAGAACAAAGACCACGTTCTAATTTTCATATAGTAAAAGAGCGATGCAAACACACCAGACATACACTTAAACACACACACATATACAAGAAATATAATACTCTATATCTACAAAATATTTGTTGTTACTCTTCCCGTTGTCATTTTAAATGGAAAAGTCCATTAAAAATACAAAGACATGCAAGTGTATGTGTTATAATCAGTGGTCCCCACTTCTTGATAGCATATCTGTTTGGTTTCTCAGGGGACTTTGTCAGTTCAGTCATACAATGAGTTATAAGTACTGTTAAAAAGAAATGAGGACCTGCGATAGAAAAAGTCAATAAAATATGTCTCATATGTCAGGAAACCCTACGTATACTATACACTGAAACCAGTAACATAATGATTTTATTTATTTATTTACATGCAATATGAATAATTCAGTGATATGTTCTTTGTTGCTGAAACTTTAAAAGTCCATTGTGTTTCTTGCGGAATGCAATATATTTAGCCAATTTTTTGTCCATTACAGCGTTTATTTTCAAACATATGATCTGTTTTATGCTATTACTTTCTGGTTTTTCTATCTAACTTTGGAGTTTCTTTGACATTATTTTGGTCTGGAATAAGCTTTCAGTTCAGTCTAATCTGCATGAGATAAGGTAAGATGTTAAGATATTATATACCTCATGAATGATATCTAGATTTAGAATAAAATATTTTGAAGTCTTGTTTCAAACTTTTTTGTTTTTTCAATGAGAAAACAACACCTCTTTAAAAGTGACACAAGGTATATTCTTAGGATAAAGAAGAAATTTTACAGAAGCAAATAACATTTTATTTTACAGAAAATAGCTTGTGAATGTCCAAATAGTTAACATTGGATCCACTATTTTCTTGATCATTTTTGCAACAGTTCAGAGTAAGAGAAAAGAAGAATGAACAGGGAAAATTGCTCCTCCTTGACCGAATTCATTTTCTTGGGAATAACTACTAACTCTGAGATCAAAGTGACTTTATTCACCATACTTCTGGTTGTTTATCTCATTAATATTCTTGCAAATCTCGGAATGATCATATTAATTAAATTGGATTTCCAGCTTCACACACCAATGTACTTTTTCCTCAGCCACCTCTCCTTTTCTGACCTCTGCTATTCCACAGCAATTGGGCCCAAGATGCTGGCGGACCTCTTTGCCAAGAACAAATCAATTCCTTTTAATGGTTGTGCTCTGCAATTCTTCACTTTCTGTATCTTTGTAGATTCTGAGTGTCTCCTGCTGGCAGTGATGGCCTTTGATAGGTACAAGGCCATTAGCAACCCCTTGCTCTATACAGTCAACATGTCCAGCAGGGTGTGCTCCATGCTCTTGGCTGGGGTGTACCTGGTGGGAATGGTGGATTCTCTGACACATACAACATTAACATTCCACTTATGTTTCTGTGGGTCAAACAAAATTAATCATTTTTTCTGTGATAATCCTGCTTTGCTGATGCTATCTTGCTCAGATACACAGGTCAATGAAATAGTGGTATTTACCCTTTTTGGCTTCATTGAACTTACTACCATTTCAGGAGTTATAGTGTCTTATTGTTATATCTTCCTATCAGTTTTAAAGATCCACTCAGCTGAGGGGAGATTCAAAGCTTTCTCCACCTGCACATCCCATTTAACTGCCGTTGCTATTTTTCAAGGAACCATGCTCTTCGTGTATTTCCGGCCCAGTTCCTCCTACTCCTTAGATGAAGACAAAATAGCCTCATTATTTTACACCCATGTGATTCCCATGTTAAATCCTCTCATTTATAGTCTAAGAAACAAAGATGTGAAAGAAGCCTTGCAAAGAGTGAAAAATAGAAGGTGCTTTTGAATATTAATAAATATATATGTATATTTATACATACATACATACATGGTTGTTAAAATCATTATGGGTTAAAATCAACTGTTAATACGTGAAGAAAAATGTAGTCTAAAATACTCATTTTAAAAAAGTATTTGTGCAAATTTCAATCATAGCAGAATTTTGTCCTTTCCTAAATGGAAATGTTGCATGGATAGATCTGGAAGTAATGCATTCTACTTCCTTTTAATAAAAAACTTAGCTGACCCTTTTTGTCATGTTAAATTTTTATTCTTTCTACTTTTAGTTATGTACTATTTAAGCTATTCTAAGATATACTGAGTGTTTATTAAATATCTTTTGCATATTTAGGTGCTTAGTATTATATTTCAGGGTGAATCTAGAAGTTTTACACTAAGGAATTAACATCTCGGAGAAGTAACAAAGACATTAATTAATAAGCATCCAAATAACTATTAAAACCTGCAATCATCATAAAATAAAAAGACTGTGTGCTGTAAATCCAAAGAAAAATCTGAATTTGTTATGCAGAGAAGAAAGACTTCCATGAATGAAGAAATTTTGTCTCAGGTATGAAGTATGAATAAAAGTGAAATTTTGGTATAAGAAAACATTATAGTCAGTGGGACTGGCAATTAGAGAGGAAACAAGAAAGACGTTCTTTTTAGATGAAATGAAGTTCAATATGCTTAGGTTATAAAGAACAAAGGGAAGGATCTCAGGAAAATACATACTTGAAGGGCAATTCTTAATTCTTTCATCATTTCCTCCAGAGAATTTTCTTTCTCTTCTTCCCCATTCTTAATTACGGATAGATATTCCGTTTGGATTCACAATAATCTTCCCTTCAGAGTATTTTAAAAATATTCTGCTTATTAAATCATTTTTACAATATGGTGTTGTGAGTATTTTGTGGTCAAGGTCTGAGCTTTTCATTCTTATTATCCAAAGACTGGCACAAAATAGGAAATAAATAATTGATATAACCAAAACTTCAGTAACATTTTAAGTACTTATGCATGATAGTTAAAACAGAAGTAACCGAAGGCATAGTTTGTGCCTTGAATACAACCTTTTAAAACTTGTAATACATTAGATATACTGGTGGAAACTGGAAATTATGTAAGTGTGAAGAAATGCATATTAATTATTTGGGAGAAATAAAGATCTTTCATGGAATTTCTTGATATTTACCTACTTTATCTGACTCTGTTCCAGCTTTTCTGATGGGCAACACACTGAATCACCTTGTTGAGAAAACAAGGATATTGTCATATATTTGAAGGCCCATACAAGACTCAAGAATACTTCCAATTACATAATTGTACAAGCTAAAAGTTATTGAATATACAGATTTAGGAGCTGTAATTGTAAAATGCCCTGTGTGAAAACATTTCAGTATGGAGTAAAGCCCAAGAAGCTACTCTACATTTTAATTGTTGTATCTTTATATAACACAGGGATAAATTAAGGATAAAATGTAGAAGTAGAAAAACCTATGGAGAATGCTTGTCTAGACAAAAAGCTTTAAGGATTTCCTTCCTCACCATATTTTCTCAATGAACCCACACTGTGTTTGAATTTTTACTGATAAGCAGCAGATTAGCAGAAAACTGTGTTTGAAATTAAAATTGAAATATTAAAGTTCCAACAACATGAAGGTGTTCAATGGATTGTCACTGATTTGGAATATGGAATCATGGCATCTAACTAAATGTCTCCTTTCCATGTGACATCATATATTCCTGTCTCTAGAGACTTGATTTGATCTCCATATTATTCCTTTTATTGGTAGAAGTTGAATACCTAATTCCTGGAAATATTGTTTAGGATTTCATGATTCAAATAAGATGTGAAATTGAGCCCGTCTTTTACAGAGAGAAGATTGCAGGTAATGACACTTCTGCTTTGGAATTCTATACACATATTGAGAATATAACATAAAAAAGACTTTGATGTGGAGACAGTGACCACTGGAGGTTCTGAGGACAGGGAGAGGGAAAAACAGGTGTAATAACAGGGGCATTTTTAGGACTTGGGAATTGTCCTGAATGACATTACAATGACAGGTACAGGCCATTATAATTCTTGCCATTACCTACAGAATTGCGTGGGAGAGAGTGTAAACCACAATGTAAACTTTAATCCATGCTTAGTGGCAATGCTCCAAAATGTGTTCAAAAATTACAGTGAATGTACCTCACTAATGAAGGATGTTGTTAATATGGGAAAATGTGGAAGGTGTGGGGAGCAGGGCATATGGGTACCCTATATTTTTTATATGATATTTGTATAATCTAAATATCTTTAAATTTTTTAAATTAAATTTTAAAAAAGACTTTGATCTATTTTAAACTGCCTACTTCATTCCTCAGTAGTCCTTTCATCCTCTGTTTCTCTACTTCTCAACCTTCTCACACATCTACCAATGACTAATAGCATTTTTGTTTTAAACATGATAGTAACAATACATGTATAGTGGGTTAATATTCCAGGAATTTCGTATATATATACTCTTTTATTTAAACTTTTTTACTGACATGTGTAAACATGAGGATGGCATAGTAATGATATATTTGGGTATTTTTATAAACAGCAAGTAGATGTATAAATACTGGTGATAGTCCATTTAACCACATTTGTAAGATTAGAGCAGTTATAATGCTGTGACCCAACTAGTGAGAAGGTAGCATTAAAGTCAGTACCAGCAGATTTGACCTCCTTTGAAGAAATACATCTTATGAATATATTATGAACCAAGTGCCCAGTGTCACACAAATCACAGTACCATTTGACTAGTTATTCTTCCTTGCTTGACTTCAGTTCTCTCTGTGTAAAAGATGAGCTCAATTTCAATATCACTGAGACTATTGCCAGCTGCTAAATTTTGTTTCTATGTGTAGATATGATTCTAAAGCTGTTTAAACCCACCCCACTATTGTAGTAATTTTGAAAAACAAAACAAAACAAAACAATTTGCTTTGTCTTTTTAAAAAAGGAAAGCACTGTATATCTAGGCTGATTTTACCTGGCATAACAGTGGCAATGATAATGCTGAGATAGTAGAATTATCCCAAAGTCAAATACTTTCATAGACACTTCATAGAATTAGTTAAACAACTAACTTTTTTAGAGCTCAAGTAAATAAATATTAAAAACTCAATGCAGTATCATGAATCACCTATCTGTACAATGACTAAAATGACAATCAAAACCAACAATTATTGATAAGTATGTGGATCAACCATCGCTTTTACACTTTGGTAGTCCAAGGGACAATTATCATCTCTATTTGTGAAACTGTATGGACATATGAAATATGAATGAATATCCACCCAAAAGCATGTACAAAAATATTCATAGTAGCATTATTTCTAGTAACATAAGAAAAAGAAATAAACTCAAGTTTATCAGAAATTAACATTAAATCAGAATCAATGGATTTTTTAAGGTCACATAAAAATATTTTAGGCTTTGCAGGTTATAAAATCTCTATCACACATTCACAAATCTGCCATTGAATCTCAAAACCCAGAAACAATATATTGGGGTGATTGTGTTCCAATAAAATCTTATGGTCCATAGATTGCTAATCCCAGCTCTAGATTGAATAATGTCTATTATATTGTAATTGGCCTACACCAAAGCAATGAAAATAAAAAACTACCACAATAAACAAAAACTTGAGGAATTTCACAAACATGACTTTAATGGAAGATGTTAGGTATTAAAGAAGTTTGACATGGGTATGAATTCAAAAAATAAATATTGGATTATGTTTGTAATCTGGTCCATACCTGGGTGTAATGAAGTTATGATTAGGGCTTTGATTGGGCCATGTCTTCAGGGCATTGAGTCCCCACCCTTGGGTGTGTGGGGACTCACAGATAAAAGGCATGGCAAAAGACATAGTTGAGGGTTTTTGATGTTGGAATTTTGATGTTGGAGTTTGATGCTGAAGAGCACTGGAGGGAAGTTAGAGTATGTGATCTGTGTGGGCAGTCATGTATTGGAAGCTTATTCTGGGTCCTTTCTAAGCAGAGTTTACCCTGAAGGAATTCACACATCTGGAGAAAGAAACACACTTAAAGGAAATATGAGTTTGGAAAGGAATCAGAAGGTGAGCAAGGAGGAATATACATCCTCCAGATAGTAAAGATGTTGGGTAACCCAAATGCATTAGCTTCTTGTGGTTACCTAGGGGATAATTATTAGCAATTCCTTACGTTGTCTGAGCTTTGACTCTGTACTGTTTCCCACAGGAGTACATTTTGTATTTTAGTATTTAGATCATCACATGAAGAATAGCATTGAAATGTGAAAAAAAAATTAAATTTGTTACCTAAATCACTTGTCTCAAAATTAAAAATATATTTGTTTCACTCATTTTAGTCTGATAAGTCTCCTAGTTTTATGAAAAACAATGTAGACAATAAGAAGAACAAAATTATATTCTGGATTACTCCAAGGGGTTTTTAAAAAACATAGGAAATTATATGTCAATGTTGGAGTGCATAAAATGGTGTAGTACTTTTGTTTTCACACACATATTTTGCATTGACTGGTTTAGTGGCTATTTTAGTTTCCTAGGCTGCTCCAGCAAATACCACGGAATGGGTTGACTTAAACAATGGGAATGTATTGGCTTACAAATTTGAGGCTGAGGAAAATATCCAAATAGAGGCATCACCATATCAATGCTTTCATCTCTAAGACAAGCTGCTAGTGATCCTTGGCTCTTCTGCCAATAGCCAAGGCATATGGCAGCATCTCCTGGTCTCTTACTTCTCTTCTGGGTTTCATTAATTTCAGTTTCTTTCTTCTGTGGATTTCTCTCTCTTTGAAGTCCATTCTCTTGTAAAGGATCCCAGTAACAGGATTAAGGCGCAACCTGACTGAGGCGGCTCATACTTTAACTGAAGTAACTTCATCAAAAGGTCCTACTGTCAATCGTTCATAGCCACAGGAATGGGTTGAAAATATAATCATGAAGACTATAAAGATTGATATAAAAATAATGTGATTTAATTTGGGTGATGGTATGCTGCAATTTCTGAACATTGCTGTACAAATATGAGATTTTCATATTATGATTTCATAGATTTGCATTAGATGGTATACATTTAATAGTTTACTTCAAGCAATCCTTGCAATACACATACACACAGGTAAATTTAGTTACTTACAATGAGAACAAAGGAAAAAGAGGTTAAAGTGCTAAGACAATGTAGTGATTTCCATCCTGTATATTGGGGGATGGGGTGTTTATTGATGCCAGATTGGATCTGAAGGGATTATGAGGAAAAGAGATTTTGTATTGGTGGTATTTTGCTGCCTAACAAATTACCACAGATTTAGTCACTTACTCTGGGTTGCCTGTTACCAATAACAATTTTCTCACTTCCTTTTGAGCTCTCATGAGCATTGTGCACCCAGTTCAGATTTTTTATAATGAACTGTCTAAAGTACTTTAGATTTTCTCTATCATGCTGTACAAAACCCTTCAATCCTTTGGCTACTTCTGGCTCCCAAAGCCATTTCCACATATTTAAGTATTTGTTCTTGCAGCAGCCCAATTCCAAAACCAACGTCTGATTTCATTCTCTAACACTGCATAATAAATCATCACAAGTTTAGCACCTTAAAACTACATCCATTTTCTCACAGTTGATTAGGAATTTGGGCATGGTTTAGCTGTGTCATCTGTTTCAAGGTTGCTCACGAGGCTACAATCAAGGCATATTCGAAGTCTGGGATGTTATCTAGAAGCTTTACTGGAGAAGGACCCACTTCTAAACTCATATGGTTGTTGGGCAGAATTTAATTCTCAAGTGCTGTCAGATTGAGGGCCTGTCAGATTGAGGGCCTGGGTTTCTAACTCACTTTCGATTTCCTCAGTGCCTTTCTACATGGACCGGTCCACAATAATTAAAAATTTGTGTATCACCATGTTGAATGTAATTTACCAAGTCTTTGTTAATCCTGAGTTTGGTAGAAAAGGATTTGCAATGGAGGCTTCTGTCTAAAATATTTTAAAGGCATCATATAAGAGCAATATTAAAATTTTATTTGATTACTTTTCAAAATATATTAGTCTAAGCATCATCCAAATCATCTTATGTCTATTTTTTGTCCATCACCCAGCAGCTTCACAACTTAAAAGAGTTTTGAAAAAATATTGAATAGCCTAATATTGTGCAAGTCCACATTTTTAGTGGTTGCAAGATCTACAATATTTAGACAAATCTATTTTTATTTCTGAGGAAGTCATTAGAATTCACTTACAAGACACATCTGTGAACAAAATGAACAAAATTGGAGAGTGTTCAAAATTTAGTTCTGGTGAATTGAATTGTGTGCCCCATTTAGACATGTTCTTATACTTGTTCTGCGTTGTGGTGGCTGTGGACTCATTGTAGATAAGATCTCCTCAAAATATTACTTCAGATAAGGTATGCTAGCATTAGAATCAAATGGATTTAGAAGCCAAAATAGGTTGCTGTGTGCATTGCCAAGTGAAAGAAAAATGAACAACCAAGGATTGTCAATAGCCAACCTCAGAGTGCCATAAGAAAAAGCATTTCCTTGCTGATACCCTAATTTGGGACTTTTCCCTAGCCACAGAATCATGAACCAGTTTTCATTGTTTAAGCAAATCTATTGTATAATATTTGTTTTAGCAGTTGGGAAAATAAACCTGTTTTTGGTACTGAATTGTAGGGAGTTTTGTAAAAACCTAAAAATGTGGAAATAACTTTGGTAATAAAGTTATTTCCAATGAGGTCTTAGAAGAGAATGATTAATATGTTACTGTAGATTGGAAGGAAGGCAATACTTGTTATAAATTGGCAGAGAACTTGGCAAAATTGTGTTCTGGATGTTGGTTTGAAAGTGAAATTTTTAAGGGATGAACTTGGATATTTAACTGAAGAGATTTCTGGGTTAAAATTGCAGAAGTTGTACTCCATCTTCTACTTGCAGCTAGCTTATAGTAAAATGCAAGAAGAAGGGGATAAAGAGAGAACTGAATTCTTAAGCCCAAAGAAACCAGAAAGTGAGGTTTGGAAATTTCTGAGTTTGCCCAGTAGTGTAATGGCAGCACCCCACTTTCAGTACCAAAAATTGTTTTACTTTTCCTGCTGCTAATCAAATAGCATATAATAGCTTTGCTTAAACAATGGGAAACAACTCTATCAGGGATTTCCCTGGGCTCTCAGGAAGATAGTCCCCAGAAGACATGGCTCCATGTGAGGGTTTAACTGAAATACCCTTTGCCAAATAGGTTGTGAATGGACATGGATCTGGTCAGCTATTTCAGTGAAAGCCAGAACTGGTGTAAGTCCAGAAAGGATCTGTGAAAAGTCCTTTTGTCTGATGGTTTGGATTCCTGTGAACTTTACTCAAAACCAAGAAAGTTTTTGCAAAATTTGTCTAAGTAGAACCACTGCCAGCCTAGGCTGAAAGGAACAGAGAAGGAATGAATTGAAGAAAGAATGACTTCAAAAGCAAACTTATGGAAGTCAAGATCTTGACAAGAGATTTCCTCAAGCCAAGACATTGGGCTCACCAGTGTGTGGAAAGGACAGGTTTGCTCCTGTGTTCAAATTGGGCAGGTCATTTCTATCACAGTGCTTGGAGGCATCGGATCTTCTGCCTCATTTGTCAGGGCAAGTGCTGCAACCTCAATGTTCAGAAATTGTAGGACCTGCACCTCAGCATTTTCAGAGAGCTCTCCTGCCAACTCAATGCTCATGGGGCCTGTACTGGCATTTATGGAGACTAGTCCCTCTCTCAATGCTTGGAGAAGGGAGGGCCTTCATCCGAGTAGTCAGGGAGAGCATTACTGCTGCCTAAGCTATTGGAAGGGTAGGGCTGCCATTCCAATGAGCCTGGAGGAAAAAACATTGATGCATAGATGGCTTTGAGACCTGGAAATCAATGGAGTTTGCACTTCTCAGTTCAAAATTTTGGGTCATGTTGAAAACATGTTGGGACCCTTGTTTTCCCTCCAATTTTTCCTCCTGGAATGGGAAAGTTTATCCTATATCTGTTCCACAATGCCCTTTTGGAAATATATAACTTATTTTCTAAGAGTCATGGGCCACACAGGGTTACTTTGCCCTAGACCAGACCGTATTCATAACTGATATTGATGAGGCTTTGCACTTACCATTGATACTGAAGTGATTCAAGTCTTTTGGGCTATTGTCATGGAATTGATATATTTTGCTGTGAGAAGAACCTGTCCTTTTGGGTCTACATGGATATGTTCTTGATCTTGGTCCACATTCTGGTAAGATCTCTTAAAAATTTTACTTCAGTTAAGATAGGGCCCCATTGAATCATTTAGGGTTTTAACCCAAAATTCTAGAGCCCTTTATTGAAAGAGTGAGAATCAAAAAACATAGAAGCCAGGAGAGGTTTCCATATGTATTGCCATGTGACAAAAAAGCTAAGGACCAAATTTCTCCTGTGACCAGCCAGTCACAGAATGCCACAGTCTTTGGAAAGAAAACATCACCTTGCTGACACCTCAGTTTTGCACTTCTCTTAGCCTCAAAATCATGAGCCAATAAATAACCATTTTTAAAGACAAACTTTTTAATGTGATTTTATCATGTGGGAAATTAAAACAGTAGTGAATGCTATGCCTTCATTAAATCATTGAAGTGTGAATTACACATGATTGGGAAAATGCAATCAGACACACTTAAGGGAAAATGTTGTATTTAAGTTGAACATGGAATTGTAAGATTTCTAAATGAGAATGTGAAGGAAACTCTTTTATAAATAGAATGAACAGGATGAACAATGCAAAGAAAATTGAAGTCTTTAAATAGAGAATCTAATGAATTTCATTATATGTCTCCTTAGACTGGAGGATGAGAGTATAGATTTAATATAATGAAGCATCACATTAAAATCTAGTCTGTTCCCTTCCTGAGTTGGATCGATTAGGTGACAAGAGTGAAAAATTAAAAGTTCAGTATTTGCTAAAGCTGTTGCAGCATTCACTAGGGGAAAATACAGAACCAACTATCTAATTAATCTCATGTGTGTCTAACACAGAAGTAGGCAGGCAGAGTCTTTAGAGACTTAAGTCCCAAATGTCATTAGGTAAAAGTAAAATGTGATATATCTCTTGTTAACCTACCAGATGCATGGAGAGAAAGACTTGCTCAACTCAGGTACTGAGTTCTGAGTTGCCAAATCTAAAAAATACAGGAAAATATTAAATAAAAATGTGGGGTCAACTATTGAGGAATTTTTAATAAATTGTCTTATGCCTACTTACTCCATTAAATAAATTCTGAAATCTAATGACCAAACAACATTTTTTTTTTAAATTGGAGCTGTATGAATTTGATTGACCTCATTTGTGTGAAGCATAGATTTTACAAAGTAATATTTCAACCAAGATTCCTAAATAAGCCATTGTTTTTACCTCTGAGAAAGTGATATCACTATATTATTAATATGATTTGTTTTGGTTTTTAAATTGAGGTTCCACATTTAAAGAAACAATATGTGTAAATTCAAGTCCGTATAGGCTACATATCATAATATTTAATTAAAATCAGATGAAAGCCTACATTCTAATTTTCGTATAGTTACAGAAAGATGCATGCATACCACACAAACATATAAACAAATATACACACATACAAGAAATAGAATCCCATATATTTACAAAATACTTATTGTTCCTCGCCTATTTTAGTTTTTACTGGAAACATCAATGTAAAATCCAAAGAGATACAAATATATGTGTTAAATCCTGTTGTTGGGAGCAGATGTGGCTCATGGTCCTGGGTTTGATCCTGGTGCCTCCTGAAAACAAAAAACAAGCAATCAAATGAAGAAAAACAATTCAGGAGAGGCTATGTGTCTCAGTGGTTAAGTGCCAGCTTCCTGAATACATAGTACTGGGTTCGATCTTTGGCCTTGGAAGCTCAAAAAGTGATAGTAGGGAGCTAATTTGTCTCAAGCAGTTGAGCGCCCTCCTCCCATATGGCAAGTCCCAATTTCGATTCCCAGTGCCACCTAAAAGAAAAACAAAACAAAACAGACAACAAGCAGACAATGAGGCAGACAATGAATAAAAACAACAAGCAAACAATGAGAAGACAACAAGCAAACAGATGAGGAAGTGAGTGCAGGGGAAAATAGAGAAAAATAAAGTGACAGTAAAGTTCAATGAAGCATGCCTCATGTTTCAGTAAACACTAAAACACCATAAAATAAAAACTTTGACATGATAATTACATTTAATAATTTATATACAACATCACTGTCATATACTCTTTTTTTTTTTTTTTTTTTTTTTTTTTAGTTTGATACAGAAACACCATTTAGTTATTTAAAACTTTTTTTTTGCTGGTTAATTCAAAATAAAGTTCCTTCACTGGCTTTCCTGTGTCATATACTCATTTTTGCTGAAGCCTTAAAATCCTTCTTGTTCCTTGAAGAATGAAATAAATGTGATCACTTTTATTGTCCATTGTTTATTTTCAAATATATGAGATGTTTAGTACTGTACCATCGTGCCCTGTCTACTTAGCTTTAGTGTTTACTTCACATTAGTTTAGTTTTAGGTATGAAATGAGCTTTCAGTTCAATCAAATTTTCTGCCTATGAAAGACAATAGAGGCAAGCACATCACATATCTCATGAATGACACCTAGATTCGCAATCAAAATGCCTTAACTTCCTAGTTCAGACTTTTAAAAACAATTTTCAACCAGAAAACAATGTCTCTTTAAAAATCACACTGTCTGGGTATTTTTTGCGGATAAATAAGAAAATTTGGAGAAGCATAATACTTTCTGCTTTATAGATAACAGCATTTGGATAGCCAGATAGTTAAATATGGGTCAAATATTTCTTGATCATTTTTGCAAAATTTAGAACAAGAATAAAGAATAGACACAGGAAATTTCTCTGCCTTGACTAAATTTCTTTTCTTGGTAGTAACTACTAACTTTAAGATCAAAGAGACCTTATTCATCATACTTGGAGTTGCTTATTTCATTAATATCCTGGAAAATCTTGGAATGATCATTCTAATTAGATTGTATTCCCAGCTTCATACACCAATGTACTTTTTCCTCAGCCAGCTTTCCTTCTATGACCTCTGCTATTGCACAAAAATTGGGTCCAAGATGCCCATGGACCTCTTTGCCAAGAAAACATCAGTTTCTTATTTGTTTGTGTTTTTTATTATTCATCTTCTGTATCTTTGCAGATTCTGAATGTTCTCCTGTTGGCAGTGATGGCCTTTGATAGGTACAAGAACATTAGCAACACCTTGCTCTATACAGTCAACATGTACAGCAGGGCGAACTCCATGCTCATGGCTGGGTTTACTTGGTGAGAATAATGGATGATCTGACACATATGAAGTTAGCATTCTGTTTATGTTTCTATGAGTCAAATGAGATTATACATTTTTTCTGTGATTTACCTCTTCTTTACCTCCTTTCTTGTTCAGATACACAATCAGTGATTTGTTGTTATTTACCCTTTTTGGCCTCATTGAACTGACTACCATATCAGGAGTTCTGGGGTCTTATTGTTATATTATCTTCTCAATTTTAAGGACCATTTGGCTTAGGGTAATTTCCAAGTTTTTTTCACTGCACACCCACTTCACTGTTGTTGCAATTTTCCAGGGAACTATGATCTTCATGTATTTTTGGCCCAGTCTTCCCACTCAACAGATGATGACAAAATGATCCCTTTGTTTTACACATTTATGATTACCATGTTCAACCCCCTATTTTTTAGCCTATGGATCAAGGATGGAAAGAGTCCCTGGAAAGACTAAAAAATAAACACCATTTTAAATGCACATATTTACACACATGTGTATATATATGTACACACAGACACATATGCATACAGTTTTAGTCCTCAAATCATAAAATGTTATACAATGTCTCAAATTATTTAATAAAAATTTTATTACTAACCTCTAATGATATTAATATTTTATAGATTCCTTTATATGTCATGCATCATTATTTGTCTTCCTTCTCTTTAAGTAAGTTACTCTCTTTCCAGAGAACTTTCCAACCTTGTTATTTTGCCAAATTTTCATTTGTTCAATCTGATTTTCACATCTTACTTGAATTTCCTAAGGGTTACGTAGTGTCTACTACATACCTGTTGCACTTTTAGGTGCTCTCTATTTCATGGTGAATCCAATTGTTCCTATAATAACAAGTCACATAATTTATTGGAAATGAAAAACATTAACTAAATCATACAAATAATTCACACCAAATACAATACACCATAAAGTCAAACATCAGAATTCAAAGTAACATGTCTAAATCTAGTGTGCATGGAAGAAAAATTTGAAATGAAGACTCTTATTTTTGAATATAAATAATGAATAGAGAAACAAATTGTGAGACAAAAGAGTTATAGTTAGAGAGTTTGCTAATTAGATATCCTAAGATGGTTTGGACTATGCATTTGTAGAGGAAATGAAATCCAACAAGACTAGGTTAAAAATAGCAAAACTTAAGTCTTGGCAAAGTAGTCCTTTTGCTATAATTCCTAACACAGTCATTTCTTCCAGGAAGCTTTTCTTCTCTCTTTCCTCATTCTTAGTCCTAGTTAAATGCTCCCTCTTTGGGGTTCATAAAGGACCCTTCTCAAAGAATCATTGCATCTATTACTGTTAAATCATTACCTACTTTGAGTTTGTGAGCATTCTGTGCTCAATTGCTTCATCCTTGTTATCTCAAGCATCTGTATCACATCTGTGATACAGAATGTGAACCCAAACAAATAACAAAACCAACACTCTCTATACTTTACTTGTTGTTGTTATTTTTTGAGGCCCTGAGGCAGGGCATTGAACCCTGGACATTTTAAGTAGGAAGTCAGCACTCACCTATTAAGACACATTGGCTCCACTGAGTTGGCTGTTTTGTTGGTTTCCTTGTTGTTGTTGTTTTTTGGGGGGAGATACCGGGAATGAACCTGGGACCTCCCATGTGTGAAGCAGGGGCTCAAACACTTGAACCACATCTGATCCCCCAATACATTTAATTTTTTTTAATATATCCTTTTTTATTTTTAAATGATACTTAGATCACATAAATGCTACATAAAAAATAAAGAGGATTCCCATATGCCCTGCTCCTTACTCCTCCCACATTTTCCCACATTGACAAAATCCTTCATTAGTGTGGCACATTTGTTACAACTGATGAACACGTTTTGGAGCATTGCCATGGAGTGTGGATTATAGTTTACATTGTAATTTGCACTCTCTCCTGCACAGTTTTGTAAGTTATGACAAGATAAATAATGACTTGTATAATCATTGCAATGTTATGCAGGACAATTCTCAAGTACTGAAAATACCACCATATTATGCCTGTTTTTCCCTCTCCCTCCTCTCAGAACCTCCAGTAGCCACTGCCTCCACATCAATGATAAAAGTTCTTCCTTTGCTAGAATCACAATAAGTCTATATGGAATAATGGAAAGTCTACACTAGTCCATCATTTACTCACCAATCCTGAAGATTCTGGGAGGGTGATGCCCACTTCACCTCTAATTGAGAGGGGCTTAGATTCCATGGGGCAGATGGATGGGATGTTCTCAGTTTCAGATGCTCTCTGTTCCTTGGTGTGGTCATTGCCCATCACCATCTCCATGTTAGCTGTCTTGTGTGAGTCCAATGTCCTGGAGAGTAGATGTTGCATCTCTGCTGAGAATCAGTGCCCAACTGGCACGTGGACAGCCCAAAGATTTAAGTCCCTTGGACTTACACCTCTCAACTCTAGAATTAACTATAGGTTCACACAGAAGCAGCAGAAGAACCACATCCACCAAAATATTTTCAATTGTTTATTAGATGTCAGTAAAAATATAATTAACTGAATATAGTTTGTGCCTTATTTTTTCATAGCTCATAAAAAAGAAAATAAAAGTACATAATTTGAATGTTAACACTAAGGTAGTGGATCTATAAAATATTCATACAGTACTTTCCTGGAATTTATCTACTTCATCTGTCTCTGTTCAAGTTTTCTGATATCAAAATATGGGAAGAAAAGTATTTAGAAGACATGAATATGCCCACATATTTGAAGGAACTGCCAAGACTCAAGGATGCCAAGGACTCAAGGACATTTGCTAAAAGACAAATGTCTTAGGTCATTTAGTTGTCATTGTAAAATGTCCTGGTGAAAACATTTCAGAAAGGAGATAACACCTAAGAAGCAGCAGTGCTTTTCAACACGGCATTTCTTAGTGGAACTCTGTAACATATTAGGGGGAAGTATGATGGTGGAATATGTATGAGAATGCTTGTTTGGGGGGAAAAAGATGTTAATGAAAGCTTTAATTTTCTCAGTTCATCCACAGTCTTTTGGAAATCTTACTTATGAGCATCAGCATAGTAGAAAACATCATTTGAAATATATTAAATTCCAAAGAAAGTGGGAGGTCAGTGAATTATCCCTAGTTTGGAAGATACAAACGTCATATAATTAATTCATCTCCATTCCATATGACAGACTAGATTGATGTATTTATTTTTCCTTTTAATCACATCTTATAGTGTGAAACTAAAGAGAAAGAAAATTTAAACCCAATAATCAAGGTTTTTAAAACTCAATAAATGGATGTTTAAAAGTAGAATGAATCAATTTAATTAAATGCAGGCTTCCTCTCCCTGAAATTGTATAATTCAAAATTGAATGATAACTTACTGAGATTTAGTTGTTTTTTTTTTAAAGATTTATTTTTCATTTATTTCTCTTCCCTTCCCTGGCCATCCCCCAATTGTCTGCTCTCTGTGTCCATTCACTGTGTTTTCTTCTGTGACTGCTTCTATCCTTACCAGTGGCAAGATTTAGTTTTGGGAATTCATAACTCAAATTGGAGTTTGATAAAGATGGTCCAAACTAACTCTTCTATCTGGAGATTCTACAAAATATTGGAAAAATTTACCATAAATTTTTTTATCTATTCTAGTTTATCTCTTTCAATCCTTATCTTTCCTTACCATTTTCTCTCTCTCCATATTACCCTTTTCACACATTTATCAATGACTGATAACAAATATTGTTGTCCAAATAAATATTATCAATGACTATAGCAGTTTAAAATTATATGTGTTTCTATACTTTGACTCATTCCTTAAGGCTTGACACTGAAATCCTAAAATATAAGAATGGCATAGTTATGATAGATTTTAGCATATGTAAAAAGAGCAAATAGGCAGGTATATACTTGTTAGATGGTTTAACTACCATTGTGATAATAGAACAGTAATAATAATGACCCAGTAAGTGGGAAGCCTTCTGTTAAAGTCAGAAGTAGCAGCTTTTATCTGCTCTAGAAACCCTCCTTTAGAAGCATACTGTAAAGAGTTACCCAATGCCACTCTAAATTATTATGGTCTTCAAGAAGTCATTCTTCCTTATTGGACTTTGGTTCTCCCTTTGTAAAGGAGTAGTTCAAATTAGATTATTTCTAAGGTCCTTTCCAGTTGTCACATTCTTTCTCTATATGTCGATGATTTTATTGTTTTATAAATTTCCAACTATTGGAGATATTTTTTAAAAAATGGGTAGTTTCACACAAAAGGACTGTGTTGCATCTCTGTTTTGGTTTCACTTGAAATGACAGTAACAATGAAGTTTGTTAGATAGTACAAGTTGCAAACTGCAGAAAAGCAAGTATTTTTAAGTATGGTCCTTTGACTTCTTATTCCACATTTAGATTTTAATAGAAACTTCACAGAAGTGGTTATCCAACATATTTGTGCTCAGGTAAATAAAAATTAAAACCTCTGTAATGTACTGTGACTCTGTAAGAATAGTTAAAATGAAAACAATATACAATATCAAATATTGGTACAGATGTGGTATAACTACTTGTCTCACAAATTTTAAGTAGATGTGGGAATTGGCATCCCACTAAGGTGAGCGATTTTGTTGTTTCTCTTTTTTTAGGTTATTATTACTGAAATAATGAAAATGCTCTAATGATTGAAGTGATGAATACACAACTATGTGATTATACCAAATACCTTTGATTGCACACTTTGGATGAATTGTATGCTTTACAAATATGTATCAATAAAACTGAGTTGTTAAAAAATCTATAAAGAAGACTCTACTGCAGCTGGACATGTATATATATTGTGACCCAAAATTTCCATTCCTAGTTTTATATTCAAGAGATGTGAATGAATATATCTACCCAAAATGTTTTTTAAAATGTTCAAAATGTTCATAGTAGCGTTATTTGTAATAGCATAAAATGGAAAATAACTCAAATTTCTATCAACACATTAAATTAGGGGTTGGACAATTTTTTCTTAAAGAGCTATATAGTATATTTTAGGTTTTGCAGGCCCTAAAATATTTGCCACAACTGCTCAAATACATCTTTTTATTATTAAAATAGCCTTGATCATACATAAATGAGAACATTTGTCTGTGCTCCTATAAACCATTATGGCTCATACCTTGCCTCTCCTAGCACTAGATTAGAGAAATAATTTATGTTGTATTTGTACATTGAAATATTATACCACAATGAGAATAAGTGAACTGCTAATACACAATGATGTTTAGGAATCTCTCAATCATCTTGTTGAGCAAAAGCAATCAGAAAATTATTTAACTCCTATATAGTTAAAAAACAACAAATACTAGTCTATCATACTGGATATCAATTATGATGGGGCCCTCAAACTGCCACAAAAGTGCTGGTAAAGGTTTGTCTTTTGAGCTGGGGTCTGTTGTAGGGATGTTTGAGTTTCTGAAAATTCACTTGATGTATACTTATTTTATGATCATTTTATATGTATATCTTATTTTTAAAAGATTTTCGGAAGACAAAGTCTATACACTATTAGATTGTAACCAACCACAGATCATTATTATGATTTTTAAAAAAATATATCTGGCAGTTTCTTGTATACAATATGTTTCCAAAATATGTTTGTAAAGCTAATAAAGCATGAAATTTTCATAGAATATTTTCATTAAATAATTATCCTTTAAGTTACTAAGAATGTGATGCATTTCTTACAGAACAGAGCTTTCATTATCAACCAATGGGCATTTTAGTCTTATTTCCAGCAGAGGCAATGAACCTCCTTCTCATGCACTCTACTTATTTCACAATGCCCATGCCTTAAAGCCAGACAAAGATTTTCTGAAGGAAGGAATTTATAAATAGACAATTGTCAACATGACATTATATTAAGGACATCAGTAACAATAGGAAATTATTTATGTATGTATGCTTTATTTTTCTCCCTTTTATGTCTCAGATGTCTTAAATTATACTTTATATCTGCTTTATTCTTGTGATTTTGATGATCATTCTCAATTAAAATACACTAAAACATTAAGTTATTTGGAGATAATTTAGATTATCCAATTTTCAGCAGTATTTACTCTCCAAACTCAGATGTTAATGGGAGAGGGAGTTATATTACATGATACATGTTATGGATGGGCAATAGTTTTGGGGAAAAGTCTGGGTCCTACCTAAATTCAGTATAGCCTGAGGGAATTAGGCATCCCTGGACACAGGGAAGCACTTGTGGGGAAAACTTGTTAGAAAAGGAATCCGAAAGTGATGAAGGATGACTCCATCTCTTTCAAATAGATACCAGAAAAGTAGATAATATTAATAAAGCTGTTGAATAGCACAAATAGATAGGTTTCTTCAGTATACTTGGTGGGAAAATGTTACAATTATTTAGGTGGTTTGAGGTTTGTCTCAACAAAATTTCCCATGGGAGTACATTTGGTATTTTAGTATTAGGATCATCACACTAAGAATGACAATGAAATATGAAAAGGCATTAAAAATTGTGGCAAAAATTGTTTTTTCCTAAAGCAGAAATATGCTAAATTCCCTGATTTTAGTCTGTGTGTTCTAGATTTATAGATGGCAAGAGAAAAGTCAACCACAACAAACTAAATAAAATAAAAAAACACAATCTGTGAACCTTTTACTCCTAGATGAAGTTTCAGAAGAACGAGATTATCTGGAGCACTGGTGTGCAGAAAATACTACATACTAGACACATTACTTTTCACTCCTTTTTTAATTTTCTGAGGTACCAGTACTGGGATTGAACCCCAGACCTAATATGTGGGAATTAGGCGCTCAATCATTGAGCCACATTTGCTCCCCTTAACTGTTATTGTAAATGCAAATCTCGTTTTGACTGGTTTAGAGGTAATTAAGTTAAGAGGGGAAGTGGATGTGTCTCAACTGATAAAGCATCTGTCTACCATATGGAGGGTCCAGGGTTGGTCCTCAGGGCCTCCTGACCCATGCCCACGTGCAGTGCTGCCGTGCACAAGGAGTGCTGTGTCACTCAGGGGTGCCCTGGCCTAGCGGCACGCCACGTGCAAACCACAAAGAGTGTGCCCTGTAAGGAGAGCCACCCCACATGAAAAAAAAAAGTGCAGCCCACCCAGGAGTGACACTGCACACATGGAGAGCTGATGCAGCAAGACGATGCAAGTAAAAAGAGATGCAGTTTCCCAGTGCCAACAGATAATGCAAGTGGATCCAGAAGAATACACAGCAAATGGACACAGAGAGCAGACAATGGGAGGAAGGGGAGAGAAATAAATAAAAATAAATCTTTAAAAAATAAAAAGATAAGAGGAAGCATGTCCAGCTGATGTGTATTATGATTATATATTATCTTTAAATATAAATTAACTGTAGATACTTAAAGAACTTAGAGCACCTACACATATGATTGTACTGCAAAGGCTTATGAGTTATCAATTATTGCTCTTAATATGGCCAATACAAAGAGCTTCTCACACTGTCACTGGTTGTACAAGTTCAGATGCACTAATTTTCTTATTTTCTGTTTGCTTCCTGGAAATATACATACAATGCAGCAGTCCTCCATGTCATTTTTCCTTTATACCAAAATTAATAATGTGCATGTGCCCAGCTGACATAAATAAAACAGACCATCTCCCAATTTGGCAGCACTTGCTATTCACTCTTCTCTGTCCTGAATCACTTTTGGAATTCTGCCTTGCTTTAAAAGTAAAATTTGGATGGCCTTTCTGTTCTCTTAGAACTCTATGATTCTATGAGTCACTAATTTCTTGAATTTTCAAACAAAAACTTTAACATAAACACTCTATAACATTCTATGAGAATATCAAAGAGAATTAAATGTTAAAAAAGTATACTTCATTACCTAGTATTCATGAATATATTGTGGGAAATTGCCTTGGAGTTAGAAAAACATGTATCTTCAAAAAAATACAATAAAAAAAGTCTTTATAGTTTTAACTATCAGTCCTAAATGTCAATTCCTTCATCGGTAAAATGAGGTTGTTAGGTTGTCAGAGATAAATCAGGACATATGAGATAATATATGAAATGTAAGATAATATGTGGTAATAATTTATGAAAAGCACCAGATATTTGGTAAGAATGCCAAAATTTTGTGACTTTAAAGTCAGATGTCTTTGTCTGTAAGGGTAATTTCTTAGAACTTATTTATATTACCTTATGTATGCATGATTTTACTAATTTCAAAATTATTTGTGGTATGAAATTATATATAAACCAAATGACCCCCAGGGACCAAACCCAGTGATAGTATATAGTCCGGATCATTCAGGAGACAATGCTGTACACTCATGCAGATAGAGCTGTATCCAAGAAATAAGGCACTGGTTCTGGAGCAGGTACTAACAATTTTTGTTGTTTTTTTGATTTATATCTTAGGTTTCTTTATTCTTTTTCCCCATTTCTAATAAAATCATGTTACAAAACCAAAAGAGGGTATGGAACTTTATATAAAAACTTTCATTTTAATTACATATATCTATATACAACACAATGCAAACCGTAATTGGGAACATAGTCAAGATATTTATTATTATTATTAATCTCTTATGGGTACTTTTACATATTTTTTAACACACTCTTTTTCAATAAAGGAATTATTTTTAAAGGTGTGTCTACAGGAATAGATCCTTTTGGAAATAGGAGATTTGTGCTTTGATCTCTAGATGATTATGGAGCTTTTTTGTTCTTTATCTAACCTTCAATCTCTGCTGCTCTTATGTTCCTGCAGAAAGAAAGAGTACATGTGTACTATGATGTATGATCTAATCGGTTTGGGTAAAACATAACATCAGGGCATAAAATTCATTGGCCTCCCAAGGTCCACCAACTTTTTCTTTTTTTAGCCAAGAGCTGGCAGATTTCAGAGGTATCAAAGGCAAATAGAGATCAAAGGGTATAATAAAAGTAACAAAACAACATAAAAATTGGAATGGAGAGGATAATTCAGACATGATTCTGTCTGAAGTTATGGGAGCAGACTCTGAAGATTTTTATCCTGTGTCTGTTTGTGAAGAGAAATCACGAAAGCTCTAGTAGACTAGGGCAGAGGGAGCACACAGTAAACCACACCTCCTTTCCTGCCTCTCTGAACCCATGCTACCAGCATCTCTGTCATTAGGTCCAAAATGTTCTTCAGAATTTTCCATGAGTAATAGCAACTTTCTCAGAGAGACTTGGTTACCCTGGCACACTCTTGTTAGTCACTGCAGCCTATCACTCATGGATACCACCCTCTTCTTTGGCAAAAACTGCTGTTCTACTTCTGTGCATCCTGAATATTAGGCTCTGTCCATCCTTGGGACAGTGGGACCCAAGGTAGTTTATTGAGGCTTAATAGGACCTGACAGGTTAATGAGGGAAAGAAGAAATGTTATATCGAAGAACATGCCTTAACTCTGCTTGCTTCATAATTTTGGATGATCTGGTAGGAAAAATATGGCAATATACCTATTCTCCTAACTTAACTAAGTGTCTTTTTTAAAAAATAATTTCTTGTCAAAAGATGTGGATTTTCTGGACTAACTGTTTTAAGAGCTATGGTCTTGAACACTTGTAATATCAATTTTCTTAATCTATAAAACAGATTTAGTAATTATCATGACAGCTACATAAGTGAAAATGCTGCAAACTCTGTACAGTGCTAGAGAAATAGAAGACATATCATGGTTATCATTATCATTTCATAGATTTGAATTATATTGGATATATTTTCAGTTGAATTGGTTCATGACTTCAAGCAGTCAAAATACTCCTTCTTATTAAGTACTGAAAATGAGAATGGATATGTGGTTAAAATCTTAAGACAATAAGATAATGTTAATCCTCTGCTTCCATTTCCTTTTTTTCAGTACCAGAGATTTCATAGATCTGAATGATGGCGGATGAGAACTACACATTGTTTACTGACTTCATATTCTTAGGATTCTGTGTCAGAAAGGATGTGCAGCAGCTGATCTTTGTGCTCTTTCTTCTGGTTTATGGCACAACCGTGATTGCCAATCTAGGGATGATTCTACTGATTAAGATGGACCCCAAACTTCACACACCCATGTATTATTTCCTGAGCAATCTGTCTTTCTCTGATGTCTGCTACTCCTCCACTGTCTCTCCTAAAATGTTGGCTGATCTCTTATCTGAGGAAAAAAAGATTCCATATAATGCATGTGCTATCCAGATGTATTTTTGTGGGGCCTTTGCAGATGTGGAATGTCTCATGTTGGCTGCCATGGCCTATGACCGTTATGTAGCCATTTGTAATCCACTTCTTTATACAGTTACCATGTCCAGGAGAGTCTGTACCCAGCTAGTGGCGGGTGCCTACATTATAGGCTTGGTGGATTCAGCAATCCACACTTGCTGCACATTCCGATTGTCTTTCTGTAATTCCAATGTCATCAATCACTTTTTCTGTGACATCCCACCTTTACTAGCCCTTTCCTGCTCAGATACAACAGTCAATGAGATAGTATTGTTCACGTTCGTTACCTGCATTTTGGGGTGCAGCATTGTCACTGTCCTCTTCTCCTACAGCTATATCTTGACTACAATCTTTAAAATGAATTCAGCCAAAGGGAAACAGAAAGCATTCTCCACATGTGCCTCCCACTTAACTGCTGTGGCTATATTCCATGGTACACTCTTGTTCATGTTTTTACGGCCAAGCTCAAGTTACTCAATGGACACAGACAAAATGGCCTCTGTTTTCTACACAGTTGTGATCCCTATGTTAAACCCTCTGATCTACAGCCTGAGGAATAACGATATGAAAGATGCCCTGAAAAAAACAATAGGCACTAACCTGTGTTCTGTGTAAAAACATCTTTCCACCCAAAGGATTTATTTAAAGATTATGAGAGCTAAAGTTCAAGAGTTTTAACACAGGGTCCTGCAGCCTTACCAAAATATCCCTCTAAGTATTTCCTTCACTTATCATTGTGCCTTAACTGAGTGTAGGGAGCAGTTATTACCGGTCTTAGTCTTCCCTCTAAACTAAGGCATATGGGAGTGAACTCACCGTGCTATTTTATTTCCAAAATCCTTTTATACCTGTAATATTTGTCCCTGAGTATGTCACACTGAGCGTTCATGAGTTAAATTCTACAAAAACACCAATTCAACACACCCTACTTAAAGTTCTGATAAAAAAAAAGTGTTGAAAAAAAAATAGTGCTTAGACAGAAGGGAGTTTTAATGTGCAAAACTTAGCTGCATTGGTGTCCCTCCCATGTACTGGTATGGTCCCTATAAATGTTCTCTCCTAACACTCTGTTGTAAATAAACAGGTGTGAGGCAACGTGAAGGAATCTCCTGCACTAGACTCAAAGTTCCATAAAGGAAAGGCTCTTCTCTGTTTAGTTCACCATTATTTCTGCTTTGTTTTTCACAATGCTCAGCTCCAAGATGTCATTCAAAACCATTTATAAATAAATGAGTGAGTGAACATCTGCAAATTCAATATAAAAGGAGCCTTTGCACTGGTGATTGTTATCCTAAAGGCTTCTGAACTAAGATGTTTCAATGAATGCTTTATCTAGTGAATTGTTCAAAATTTGGTATAAAACAAATTATAGAACAGGTATAAATTGACCTTCTGTAGCTTATCTATCAGAAGGAATACATGTGGGTGTAAAATCTGGAGTAAAGCTAACACAATTCCTCTGCCAGAAGATTTTCCCCACTGCCAACAGTGTTTGTGGTATGGGAAGAAAGGTTCAAGGAGTTTGCATGGATCTACATTTTGTGTAATCAACCATATCAGAAGAATTGTGACACTTGTTCAAAAAGGGAGGAAAAAGGATGACTTTCTGTAGCTACAACTGTGAGTTATAATTAGAAAATATTTGATTATCAGGTCTGGAGAAACTGTAAATTTTAAGGTAGCCAGGTTTTTTTTTAATTTGTTTTGTTTTGTTTTTCCTTCAAAAATTGAAGCTGAAACAGAACCATGCTAATTTTGTCAAAGGCCATTATATGGATTTACTGTTTAAGTCTTCTAAAGAAAATAATCCCATTTCACCCATTGTTAATTTTGCCCTTAGGGAAGCAGGGAGGTCTGGGGGCAGGGGAGTAGCGAGGACTCTCAAAACACTAAGCACTGAGGACTTTAACATGCTTCCCTAATTTGAAGGCCCTAGTTTCTGGGTCAAGTTGAATTAACCCCAATTTGGAGCACTGCAAATTATTTGCAAGCATTACTCTTACCATTACTTGTGCACTATCGAAGTTTTGTCTTTTGAGAAAAACAATCTACCTACAAAAACTGCCTTAACACAAATAGTTCTGGTTTGACTAATCATTTTGTTTAAGTAATGAGTATATGTAAGGTGGACTTTTGATGAGCCAAAACTACACTGTGGACACATGTCAATATTTACACATTATTGCACTAAAGGCGCTGTATATAGAAATGTTGGTTTAAAGCAATATTTGAAAAATATTAAAACTTCTGTTATCTGTTTTGGAGAAAATAAAACAGGTTTTTGTTGCTATGTTTCAAAACAAAAAAAAAGAGTCTTTGTAAACTTACCAAAAAAGAATGTCCTTCCTTTATATGCTCACCTTAGATGAACTCTGTCTGTACCACATGTCTATTGGCTTAGGCAGAAGTATGAAATTGGAGGAAGAGGTCATTTGATGTAAAGACCTTCAAGAGCCTTCTTTTCTCCATCAACCTCCCCCAGCAATACCTTTTCAGTTCAAAGAATGAAATCCCCAAGTTCAGTAAATTATTATTGTGCATAACACTCTAAGCTTTCACTCTGAAGATCAGATGTAATGATGTGGCGATATTGACAATTGTAAGCCACCACGAGAAAGGAGTTTGGGAATGTGCATTTTCTTTGTGTGTACGTGTATATGTGTATAGATATGAATGGCTGTATAGTGGATATATTTATAAATTTATTAAAATTGACTTTATTCAAAATAAGTTCATTCTTGTGTTTCGGTAATTCATTTCATGGGCCAGATTTTTTCACGTAAATTTGCAATTATAAAACACTTCAGGATAATGACAAGTTAATTGCTTATATTGTTCTTATTATAATCAATTTCCAATTAATCCATAATGAAAAACATAGCACATTTTCAGGTGCCCAAAAGCATTCTTTTCATTTGGTTGTTGTTGTGAAAGGAGCACAGAGGCTTTCTTCACTTATCCCAGGGTAGCAGACTATGGAGTTACATGAGGTTTTTCATTCAGTTTCTCTCCACTAATTTTATATATTCTTTATTTATAAATTAAGCTGAGTTTTATGTATAGAAAATATCATAATGATCAAATAATTCACTAAAAATATATAATCACAGACAGTTTACTTGTGTTACACTATAGATTGAGTATGGTTTTAAAACCAAAAATATTACCTTTTAAAAATTTGTTTTCTTCTATCATCTTTGTCTTAAGTTTTGATAGATAAACTAAAGATGTTTGTCTTAACTTTTGATAAAGTTATATTTTTAAAGGACATCACAGTCACTGTTTAAATTGTTTCCCAATTTAATTTACTCTATTACAAGTAATTATTAAATGCATTCTTGATTATAAATACTAAACTTATGTTATCGGAATTTGACACACTGCCTATCTTTCACACGTATGTTCAGGAAGAAGATATTCTTCACATTTTCTACACCTTTAAAGGTATTCATTTAATAACCTTGACATGGGCAGAAAGTCAGGAACATTTTTATTTGTTTGTTTTTGTTATTTTGTTTGTAAAAATTGATAAAGATGAGAAAGTGTTTAAGATAAAAACTTGGACTTCAAAGTGACACAGATCTGAGCCAAAATATGTATGCTACCATTTACCTGATAGCTGTGTGACCTTAGTCAAAAAAGTTTACCTTATTAGACCTCAGTTCCCTCATCTGTTTAAGAGATTTTAAAAAATCTGTTTAATTATGATGTCAGACATTATTTAGAGGATCAAAAGATGCTAATTATTATTACAGAAACACGTATTTTCAAAGAGAGTTTCCAAGAGTATATAGAGCCCTTAATAATGATCTCCCTATCCAGGGCCTCTAACCCTACTGCTGGAAGAAAAAGTATGTTTTCCATGACATCATCTCATGAAAAGGATCCTTCCAGCTACATCTCCTATGCTTTTTAGAACTGGCTCACTTCTGCAGACTCCTATTGTAGATCCTACCTGGAGCCCAGGTTTATAACTCTCTGCTCAGCTATTTTACAGCTTTTTCTTCCTGACCCATTCCTAAGAAGTGAGTTAGATAATTTATGATATACCATGCGACTCCATCCTCAGATCTGTGAACAAAATGACACCTTTAGCTTCAAATGAAACAGTAGTTATCTATTTTAACTGAACCATGCACTTCAGAGAATATTGCCTGCTCAGTATTTAGGAATAAATTATTGGTTTTTATCAGCCTCAGGCAGCAATTCATTACAATCTTCATTGTTGAAAGCAAAAACTGGCCAGAGCTCTGCCCTTTCAATGATCTTGTGCAAATAGATCCCATTGCAGTGAATAGAAGTCTGGCATGGAATTAGAATCCAGCATACATTTTCATTGTCAGAAGTCTTTCTTCTCTAGTTCTTCCTGTCTTCCTCACCTTCTGGTTTAGCACTTTCTTTAGAATTTCCATCTACTCCTTCTCTATGTGCATTTGAATAGACTTGCAATAAACCCTAACAAAACACCAGATTATATCCCAACTTTCATAGGTTCTAGTTTCAGTCTCTGGCTCCAAGAGCAAACCATTCCACAGAACAATGTGCAGTTTGCTTACCAAGGAATTCCAGACTGTATTTTTGATAAACTACTCTTTGATTTAGTCAATTGACATATTGTTGTCCAAAAAAAGCTACCAAACAAGGAAACCTATTTTAAGTCAATTAGGTATTCACTGCAATTGAGAATGTACCAAAAATACTACAAGAGAGAGAAATAATTTCTTCCTAGTTGAGGTATGAAATCCAGGTTAAAAACAATCAATAATAAATTTACTCATGTTTATTTCATGAAGATTCAATCAGTATCTATACTAGGTTGGATCTTGTGATAAAGAAGCAAGGGATCATATAATGAATAAGGAGTTAATGAGTAAGTGTATTAGAGGGATATATAACAGTCACAAAGAGCTATAAGGCTCTTATAGAGAAAATACTGAGGGTCTTAAAAAAGTGTATTTAAGATTCCAATGAAGTTCAGAATACAAGCTATCATTTGAAAATTAAAGGAGGTTTCAGAAAAAAATCATGTGGAGTTACTATTTGAGCCATTGTTAGTGTTAGTAGAATTTGAAAAAAATAGCTACAATGCACACATATGTACATAGAAACAAAAATTAATTAGAAAAGAGACTCGGTAATGTATTTATTTTCTTTCACAAAAGGGATTAAGGTATGTCAATGGTTTAGTCAATATTGTTATTGTGATGGAAAGTTAAGGTGAAAAGATACAATGAGTAAGAATATGAAATGTAAGAGATAAAATGATGTTTAAATATGCCTCTAAAATAAATATTTAGAATTTCAACTTTAAAATTATAAAAAGACATACCACAAGTGATGTGAGAGTACCCTGACTTGGATATTAGTCCCTGACCCCTTTCTGTGCTTGGGGTCTCATTACTTGCAGATTTGGGAAATATTCACATTAAACTGAATTTTCCATTAATTCTAACTACACAAGGAATGGACATTGTTAAAAGGTTGTGAGGTCCAGTTTTATCCATTCCTAAGAGAGCTATTTCAATCTGATCACTTTTTTAAAGGCATTATTGACATCTTTGTTCCTTAAACTATAAATCAGAGGATTCAACATAGGTATGATCAATGTATAGAACACTGAAGTCACTTTGTCAATGTCCAGTGAGTGACCTGTGCTGGGGCACAAATAAATGAAGATGAAGGTACCATGGTAACAAGTGACAATGATCAGTTGGGAAGCGTAAGTGGAGAACCCCTTCCTTCTTCCTCAGCAGAGCCTGTCTTGCAGATAGCTATGATGATATAGATATGAGAAAACTGTTAAGAGACAGATAGTTTCAACCAAATGAGCAAAGACCACCAGAACCATGTTATGCATGTAAGTGTAAGTGCAGGACAGAGAGAATAATGGAGAGACATCACAAAAGAAATGCTTAATTTCTTTGGAACAGAAATACAGATGGAAAGTGTTAATAGTGTGTATAATTGTGTTCATGGTGCCCCCAAAAATGCTCCAATTGCAAGCTGGCAACAAACTCTCTTGGACATAACAATATAAAGTAATGGGTTGCATATTGCTATGTACTGGTCATAAGCCATGGCTGCCGAAAGGAAAGATTCTGTATCAACCAAAGAACAGAAAAAATATAACTGTGCAGCACATCCATTGTAAGAAATGGTCTTATCAGAAACCAAGTCTACAAGTAATTTGGGAGTAATGACAGAAGAATAACATGTATCAATGAAGGACAGTGTGCAGAGGAAAAAGTACAAAGGGGTGTGCAAGTAAGAACTGGTTATGATTAAAAAGATCATCCCAAAGTTCCCCATCAGGGTCATAGCATAGATGGAAAAAACACACAGCAAAAAGAAGACTTTGAAGTTCTGGGTGGTCACTAAATCCCAAGAGAAAGAATTCAGTCTTCATAGTGCCATTCTCCTCCTCCATATCTCTGCAGTGCTCCTGGATTTTTGGAGCTATGGCAGAGTAATGATGATGACATTAGTAATAACCTAGACACTGACCAAAAACAAACAAAAAATGGTTAAAAGAAATAAAGCAGCAATCCTAAATTCACCTGGGCATCCAGATAACACCAAGGCATGTTTATAGTTGGTGTGGGATAATGCATAGGTTTTCAAATATTTTAGTGGTAGAAATATGCAATTTTTAAATAAACTGCTAAATTTAGCATCACTTACTCTTTAAGCTATTTGTTTCCATGTTAAATGGCACCACCATCAAGCAAATTTCTGAACTCTAAACCCGTAATTTTTTCAGCATTATCCACCACATCCAATGCATCACAATTCCACAACTAAGCTATCCCATCTCTATTCACTCTTCACAATCCCTACCATCATACCAGTCAATGTTTTCTTCACCTTCGCCCTAGACTGTTGCCATACCCTCCTTATGATCTTCCCCAAGTCCAAATCTGATCTGATCCAATCCATTTTGCTCACATTTGCCATCTTCCAGTAACACAAATTCCTAACACATTAAGATCTTGCCTCCATTAGCACTACTGGATCTAAAGGAAAGTCGCCACCCCTGGAATGATGCAACCACACCCAACTGTTGGTTTTGTGCAAAGGAAAAGTTATTCCATTATTCAGTTATATCAGCTTTTTGACAGAGATCAACTCAGCTAGTGAAACACAATAGGATTTGAACTCCCATTACCTCCCCTACAGTAGTACGTTTTTATAATGCTGTTATATGAACCCTGTCCTTCAGAGCCTTTGCACATGCAATTTCTTCTGACAAAACATCTTCCCACTTTTATTATGTTCATGCCACACTTTCAATACCAACTTAATTAAAGCCCGTTTATTCAATATCTGAAACTACGCCATAGCTGCCAATTTTTTTTTAAGATTTATTTATTTATTTATTTCTCTCCCCTCCCTTCCCCCACCCCAGTTGTCTGTTCTCTGTGTCTATCTGCTGTGTCTTCTTTTGTCCGCTTCTGTTGTTGTCAGCGGCACTGGGAATCTGTGTTTCTTTTTGCTGTGTCATCTTGTTGTGTCAGCTCTCCATTTGTGTGGCACCATTCCTGGACAGGCTGCACTTTTTCTCGCGCTGGGCATCTCTCCTTATGGGGCACACTTTTTTGCACGTGGGGCTCCCCTATGCAGGGGACACCCCTGCATGGCAGTGCACTCCTTGCATGCATCAACACTGCGCATGGGCCAGCTCCACACGGGTCAAGGAGGCCCGGGGTTTGAACCGCCATAGCTGCCAAATTTAAAGAGTGTTATTTCATAAGTAATGCACTTGATTTCTCCATCCTATAAGATAGTTTGGGACCTTTTGTCTTAAATTCATACCTCTCTTGGCTTCTAAACACCTCTCTTGAGTTCCCCCTATAGTTCAATATATCCTTACTTAGTCTCCTTCCCAGACGGTTGCACTTTCCCAGGGTTTCATTATTTACCTACTTCTCTCCTCACCATGTACAATATCTTTAGTTTATTTTGTCTTTTCTTACAGTACCATATGTACAATGAAAAATTTCATATTTTCACTGAATCATATTCTCTATGTCAGGGGATATTTAAATGATAGTATCCATTTGGATGCATGCAAATTTCATATAATTAAAGCATATCTAAAAAAAGATTTATATATAAAAAGATTTCACTTCTTACAAGTTATTCTATTCTGCAATCCCTATCTTGAAATATGGCTCTACCACCCACACTACTGGTAAAAATAAGAAGCATCTCCTAACTAAAACCTAGCCAAGAAACCACTGAATCATTCTTGTAAACATGGCAAATATGCAAACTTTCCTCTTTATTATCACTCCATTATTTAACTATAGTTCTTTATCCTCATTAGAACTTCCTAATTGGCCTCATTACCTCTAGGCTCTCTCCGTCCTACCTCCAAAAATCCAGCAAAATCTATCCATGTACCACTGTCTAAGTAAGACCTGTATAAAACAGATTTTTTATTACGTTACCGTCTTACTTAACTCCTTCAGTGATTCTGTCTCCTTCAAGCTCAGAATTTAAACACTTTCAGTTATGAGATATATTTATATTTATTTCATCTTTTTCATCTGTCTATACCATCCCAAATCTTATCTTACAACATTACCAACTCTTAATCACCCCGATTTGCCACAGGCTCTTTATAAATCAAAAAGCCCCTATTAATATTGCTAATTCACGTAATATTTCTTTCACAGTGTTTATAATTGTTCAAGTTCTTCTAATTTCTGTAACATATTTTCCATATGTTTAATCAGTCTATATATCACATACATTTCCTCAGTTACCATTTTTAAAACCAATCATATATAATAAAACCAGAATCAGTAACATTCAAAAAGTTGTCTATAAATTTAAAGCAAATAAACAGAATATTTGAGGAATTATTATCTGGGACAGAGAATAAAATATAATCCAATAATGATTATGAATTCTGAAATATTATTCCAGTTTATTTTTCTACCTTTGTTTCTTTTCTGACTTGCTAAAATAGGTGTATTTTAGGTAAATGTGGACTGGTGATAACATTGGGTTGCACAGTTCTGCTATAAAATTGCAGGGGGTAGAAGCTAGAAATACCATAGCATTGGCATAATAAATATCTCCACTAAAACTTGTCTTTCTAAAATATGAAACTGAGACAGGTATAACAGAATATAAAATGATTAAGTAGGTGTCATTATTTCCTGGCAGCTCAATGTGCTTCATTTGATAAGAAATATTAGTTATAAACTAAGTTAAATTTTCATTTAGGGTATGTGGGCAAGAAGAGGCAAGTTTATTTCTTTCATCACAGTACTAGTGGCTTATGATGAGGTGATTAAAAGTATAGACCCTAGAGGTAGAATGCCTGGGCTTATTATTAATAACCTATTGCTTATTTTTCTGATACATAAAGTGTATATTATTGTAGCATTAGGGTTGTGATGAGGATTAAATGAGCTAATAATACATATGAATTATTTTGAAAAGTGCCTGAAACATACCAAATGCTCAAAAAAAAATAGCTATTACTATTCAATGGTTGGGCGAAGTTAGAACTTCACTAGACTTTAGTATTTATTTAAATTTTTTTCTCGTTTTTTTTAAGTTACTTTTATTTTTATTATCTTTTTTTAAAAGATACATAGATCACATAAAATGTTACATTAAATTATTTAAGAGGTTCCCATATACCCCACTCCCCACACCCCCCCCACTCTCCCACATTAACAACTTCTTTCATTAGTGTGGTACATTCATTGCATTTGAGGAGTACATTTTGGAGCATTGCTACAAAGCATGGATATAGTTTATGTTGTGGTGTACACTCTCTCCCAGTCCATTCAGTGGGTTATATTTATTTAATTTTGTAACAACTACATTATGCACTGTTTTCTGATAAAAAGGTTTAACTGGAGAGAGAGAGCATAATTGAGATCAAAGTTAATACTTTGCTGAAATGCATGATCTCCTCCTTAGAAAATATCGACTTGGAAGCCCATGTATTCCTGTCTATAAACACATTATTTGAAGACTTAAAACTGACCAGGAGCAGAGCAATGGCCACTGCTGTGAAGGTAAGAGAGAAATAAAATTATACTCTGTATCCAGAAAGTAAGGGGTGGAAAGAGGAGCTTCTCTCTTGTGCCATTCTCTATTTTGGTAATTGTGAAGAACAAACCTTGAAAAAGTAGGCAGTAAGAAAGAGGCTCATCTTTAGGACCAATATTCAAATAAGCTTGGGGCCTGGGACATGGGGAACACCCATCTCTTTGTTGAAGGTATTTTCCACCAAAACCCCTTATTTCTTATCATAGAATTGAATGTTGGGAAGAAATCATTTAGACAATTTATATAGAGTATTACTAGTAATGATGTTTCAAGGAAGTTATAAACATCAAGACTGAAAGAAATTTGAAGGATGCAGAAAAGACATATGAGAAGTCAAATAGAACAATGAAATGAAACCAAGATTGAGAAAAAAAAGCGATGTCAGTTAATGTTCTATGCAATTGTCAGCTTGCAAAAAATGTTTCTGAATGCGTTCAGCAAAATAATATACTCCTGCAGCAAGTTCTCATCTTTTGTTATTTCCTTAAAGCCAGGCTCCAACCCAAACCCAGACCTTTTACTTGTTTGTCAATTGTTGGCATCAGTATATTACCATAGTGTAGAATAAATAGTATGATATAAAAAAATGAGTCAGCCTTGATTATTATTTAAATCAGTTTAGTTTTAATAAGAGGTAATGAGAATTGTGTTTAGATTCAGATTCCTAACCAGACTCCATTAATACTGACAGTTGCCGAATGAAAACATGTTAAATGTGTTTGATTGTTTTTGTTGTTTTTATTACAATTACCGAGGATTTACAACCTGTCACACCAGTTTTCTTCAGGACATCAGTTTTCTCTGTGTAAACTAAGCGAATAAAGGAGATGAGCCTTCAAAACACAAACCTAGTGCTATTATTCTGATTCTGTCAGTTTACTTACAAGGTTGATACCTCTCTTGTATCCACTTTCTTACTATACTGTCCAAAGCCTCAGTTCATTTTCTAGTGAGAAACTCAAGTTTGAAACACAGAGACGAATGTAAAAAAAAAAAAAAAAAATTGCTTGTAACATTATCACAATCTACTTGTGGAAAATCTCTTCTTTTCATAGAAGAAATTTTTGCCTCCCATAGAGAGGCTGTGGTTCTTTAGGAAAATGAACATATATTTATCATTGCTTTGAGAGTTAAGATCATCCTCATGATGCCACATCAGATTTCAAGGCCCTAAATACTAATATCCAAACTCCAAAGGGAAAAGATGGGTAAACAATTAAACAGTTTTACTTAGGAGCTGATTAAACAGTAAGCAAAATGATGTAGTGTGTTCTTGTACATCTTGAGAGTTTCCCAAAGAAATATATCTAGGCTTTCAGAGAAAATTAGATTATAATATTTGTTATCTATTTCGATTTAACCTGCTCAAAATAATCGGTTATAGAAGAATTGGAATATTCTATATGAAGGGATGGTGAAATAAACTGGGTGAAAACAAAAATTTACCTAGCTAACCATCAAGAGATAAAAAGATCCTGTCACTCAGCATGTCTAAAGAGAACAAATTGGAAAGGAAGCTAATCACTGTTGTATTTTATGATATATTTTTAGCTGTGTTCAAAGTGATTTCTTGTAATCCAAGGCCAGCAGAGATCAGGAAGTCTTCATTCAACCTATATGTGTGTGTCTTAACATATTGGGCCCAACACTGTCCTAAATACAAAATAGAAAAGTCGGATGATTTAACCTGGGCATTAATGATTTTGTCAAGTACAGAATAGCGAATAAGAGAAGAGAGAGAAAAAAAGCAATTACAAGGAGATAGCAAACTCTGTGTCATGCTTGCGGATATGAAAATAAAACTTAGAGATAGCTATTGCCTAATGAATACATATATGTCTGCAGAGATATATTTGTTTTAGACTGATTAGGACTTGCATTTGTTTTCATGGGGAGTGAACTTTATTCTCTGATAAAGAAGATACTTAAATGTATCAGACATCTTTTGGTGCCGAACTCTTTTTTTTTCTTTCAGAAAAGCAAAGACATTTTATTCTTAAAATAAATGAGAGATTTACAAATATTAAGAAGTGATTATACATGAAACATGTAATAAACATTTAGACCTCACATCTATGAAAATCATGAAAGCATTTCTAAAAATTAACAGAACAAAGTAGGTTTCAACTATTTTATGAAATAGTAGGAAACATTTACTTTGGTGTCTATCCAAATGTGATAGGTACTGAAAAGCTAGAAGACTGAAAAGAAAATTCAGATGCCAAACTCTTTTTTAAATGACTTGAACAAAAATAAAATACGAATTTATTCCTGATATAACTTTAAAATCTGGACATAGATTAGTTAACAGAGAATCCAAATGTACAAAAAATATGTTATCAAGTACATCTCTTTCGACAGTCCTCAGTCTTGTTTCTTCTTTAATGACTTAATTCTGAAGCAGATGCTCTCCTCTTCTTGGCAAAGAGAAACAAAACCAATTTTGCTTAAATCATTCCAGAGAATTAGCCTCGGCAGAAAGAAGCTCTTCTTTACCAATACTTTAAGCAAAATCCACATTTGACTCACTAGCTCAGTGGGGAGTGAACCAGAAAGCAGTCACTGTGATTCTTGTGGCAGCTGTTGATTCTTGTCAAATCCCAGAGTCTGTGCAGAGGCAGATCCCTACTGGGAAAAGGTGAAGGGTCGGTTCCCCTAGGGAGATGGAGATTCCATTCCCAAGGCACCTGGGGATGCATATTGTCCCCTATAGTAAGTTTATGAATAAAGTTTTTGTTATAGTTTGTAATTAATGGAGTAATTGTGATTGATATATGATATATATGGTAAAATTGATTAAGGACATGCAAGCAGGAACAGATATATTCTTTCTTTGAAGTGCAATCAGTGTGGATTCATTAATCTCAGAAAAGTGGAGGCCTTACCTGTGAAGCGACTTTGTGTCTGAGGAGAAACCTGGTATTTTTAAGCTTTTGGTGAAGCTGAATCTAACACAGATGGTCTGTTTCCTAACAGCCTAAAAATGAGTCTTTATACTGATTACATGTTTATCTCTCAGAAGGATAAAGAGGCACATAGTTATTCACACTAAAGAGATACTGAGTGTCCCTGAAGTCTTAATAACAAGAACAATGTAGATTGTGACTACTCCAAAGATATGATTTATTCAGGTAATGAAGAATTAAAGTAACAATAAAGAGCCAAAAAAAAAAAAAGTTAAAAGCATAGTAACAATGTTTGATAATTATCTAATCAATTGCAGTATTTCATAAGTAACACCAACAATTTAACATACGATATTCATTTAATATTCATGATACTTTATGATACGTAAACTTTATCTCTATTTTTGATAGAAATTTCTAAAATTTATTATTGTAAATCTTGCAGTGGAAAAGTAGTAACTGAGAGAGTAACAACCAAAATACGACTAAAATATAAAGCCACAAAAACACATAAAACCATGAATTGGTTTTCTACAACTTTATTGTTGGGAAGTGTGAGATCTTATTTGAAATTCATGAAGATGAAGTGTCTGTACATTAGTATGATTCAAAATGAGAAAAAAAAGATAGTTAAATACACACTAAAAGACAATCACTTTTGCTTATCAAATAAATGAAGTGATTTTACTAACTATATTGGTCAAGGCCAACAATGATTCAGAATTTGCAATCATTTCGGTATAAACTGGAAAGTAGTTAGGCAAGGTATACTCAAAGCCTTGACCCCCAAAACAATAAAAGCTAAGTGATATTTTTTGAGGAGAGATTATGATAATCTAGTATAAGAATGGTTTAAATATATTGACAAAATTATAATAAAAACATGGTCAAAGTGCCATTGTACCTTTATTTATGATATCCACAGAAAGAAACCCTTAAAGGATAGAAAGAGGGAATTGTTAAGCTGTGGTTTACCATATCTTTGATGGAATGTTATGCTAATTAAAATTGCTTTGAGGATGGCTATTTCAAACATGATACCTAATAGCAGATATGATATATAAATGGAGATGGAGATGTTGATGCAGATGCATTTGTATATGTCTGAATAGAGAAAGACATACACTATCATTTTTATTTGGCTACAACCCATATTGATAAATATTTTACCCACACAAAATGAAATAGTGAAAGCTCTCCCCAGTTATATCAAAGAATAGGATGTGGGAATGTTGTATATTCTATATAAGTGAGGGTTGCTGTCAGACTTTTAAAGAAAGGGTACACAGAAATTGAGGAATTTTACTCTCTATCCTCCCTCTTAGATGCAGAAAGTGTACATACCTGACTTCATAGACAGATGTGTAATGGAAATCAAGTGAAGAGAATCTGGACTAGAAACACACCCAACCTGAAAATTTCCACATATGTTGAACTAAATTTAAAAAGATGAATAAATTGTCATCCTCTAGTCATAGTATTCTAAAAAAAAAAAAAAAAGAGTTATTTTCCTGCCTCAGAGCAAAAAGAAAATAAACTTGGAAATGTTCTTCCCAATTTTCTAGGCTGATATGAGGAAATCGGACTATGTTAAATCAATTAGAAATGGTAAAAGAATACTTTTCCTTTGTTGAGCAGAGATAATTCACATGTTCATGACTTCCCATAAATGTAATAAGCACATTAATTCAACCATCAGAATTAGAGTAACATTTAAAGAGCATCTCCATGGTCATCTTTACTAGATTCCATGAAGAATATTGGTGTGGAAGAAGGAAGAAAGGGAAGAGAGTAAAAAAGATGCACTAATAGATTTGGCATTAGAGAAGAAATTGGTTCAATTTCCCATCCACTATCTCTTATTACTACATGACAGGAGTATTCTAAGCCATAACTGTCCAGAAATATGTGTTCTGCTGAAAGATTTTAATTAGAAGTGATCTGAATTAGGTATACTTTTTAAAAACAGGATTTTTTGCTCATAATATATATTTATTTCCATTTTCAAGTAACCTAAGTCTAGATATAACTAACAAACCTAATGGTTCTGAAGATTCCAGGAAGTGTACAGAATAGCGGTAATACTTTATACTGTAATTTAAGCTCTTGGGAAATAGATCCCTTTAGTATACCCAAACATTTATGTCTCTCTATGGGATGCTGAAAGTAAAAAAATAAAAATAAAGGTAATTCTATAAATGGTAGAAGAAAACAAATAATAATTGACCTTTCTGGTATATCATGAGGAATTTTTAAAAATACCGTAATTTGTGTAACAACTATTTAAAACTAAATGTCTCCTTCCAAATTTCTTGGTGCCTTATGAAATTCTACATGCCATTATTGTATATGTGAGCTACAGCTAATATCATGCTGAAATTACATGAATATTTCTTATAAACTTTCCCTTTCTCATAGTATTACAAATTTCTTATCTTTCTGCCTGCCATACTTTCGAAAAACACATGAGAAAGGTAAAAAATCTCCTAATCAAAAAAACTATATTACACTTATTGAGCACTTTTATGTGCTTGAAACTATCCTAAATAGTAGGCAAAGCTTCACTCATTTTATCTTCTTAAAATCTCATCAACAGATCTAATATATTATACACGCACCTTTTCACTTGAATTCTTTAAGAGATGTTTAAGAGATTTCTATGGATTGAAAATATTGTTCACCTGTGCCCTCCTTGTGATGCAACCAACAAATTTCCCCTGATCATTAGTACTAATGAACTCTGCCCCTTCTTTTCTGTTGGTTTAATAGAGGTATGAAGAGTCCAAATGTCCAGGGTTTGTTTTCAATTACCAATTCAATAAAATCACTGCTGTGTTCCCTAATGAAAGCATAATCCCTTTATATCTAAGACCTACAAATTTACTTATCTAGAAATGGTGGGACAGGAAGCAAAAATTTGTAAGTGGGTTGAAGTTTGGTCGTAAAAGGAGTTACCTGCACTTACATCTCTTGATTCCCATAACAGTTTATTCTGGTTGTGGAAGAAACAGCATTATATACTGGCCAATTTTCATTAAAAATTGAGCTCCAGATTTTCAAGGTGTTATCTTTAATAGTAAGGTATTCCACCATTCTGTTATACAAGCTACTACAGAGTAATGGGACATGATAAGAAAGTGAATTCCTTGATAGTGTGGGCACTGTCACATTTCTTTTACTATGAAATAAGATAATCAGACTCAGTGCTGTGTTAATAACAAGATGATGAATGAGGCATCCCATAAATTCATGGTTTTTGCTATTAAAACTTGCATCTGACCAGAACTTTTAACAAGGACATCCAGAAAAACTGGGGCAGTTGAGGTAGAATGACTGAAGCATCACAGTGCCAAAAAAGTAACCAAGGCTGGAGTAGCCAAGTTACCAGAGAAAAGTATGTATAAGTGAGGCTGATACTCAGTGTTGCCCCGTACTTAAGTTATTGGATGATTTTCAAGTATTAGCCAGCAGATGGATAGACTAAATGTAACAAATGCTTGCAAGGATTTAGAGAATTAGAAATCATATGCATTACTGATGGAGTGAAAAATGATACAACCAATATATCAATTAGGAAAACAATTGACTAAAATTGAGCATACTGTATTCCTATTGCACATCTTCCAGACAAATATAATTTGTTTTCTTCTAGAAGAGATGAGGGGGATAATTCTCTTCACCCAGAGGTTCCCAGGAATGTGGGTGTTCAAAGTTCTCTGACTCAACCTTAAAGGTCATTATCCCAGATTTCAGCATCTAATTTTCCAGGGGTTTCTTATTCACATAAGAGTCCCTAAAAACTAAAGCCCTGCTACCCTCATAACTAAATTCTAGGTCTGATTTGCAGCATGATCTGCTTTTTGTCTTCTGAATATCAGAACTCCAAGAGAAGAGCTCTGACTTTCATAGCATTCCTTAGCAACCTAAGGCCAAATATGCAACCATTTCCTTTATGTCAGCTTTGGAACCATCAAAAGTTTTTATGTTTGTATGTTCCATCCTTTCCATCCAGGCTCCACAGTCATTGCAAATCCCAAACCTTCATCATTTGCTTTCATGGCATTTTTGTTAACATAAGTGAGATACTCCTTCTTAGAGCCCTGTACGCACAATCCAGATGTGAGGGGAGTTAAGAAAATGTAGGAAATTTGTTTATCTTCTCCTTCCAAGTGGATTGTCTGAGACACAGTAATTTATACAGTTGCTCAGAAGACAATCAGGCAAAATGGAGGGAACTTTTGTCCTTGACATCATACAGAGGACACTTTATTTTTTTTTTAATTTTTTTATTTTTTATTGACTTTGTAATAATATTACATTAAAAATATATATGTGAGGTCCCATTCAACCCCACCCCCCCACCCCCCCCTCTCCCCCCCCCCCCAACAACACTCGTTCCCATCATCATGACACATCCATTGGATTTGGTAAGTACATCTTTGGGCACCTCTGCACCTCATATACATTGGTTCACATCATGGCCCATACTCTCCTCTATTCCATCAAGTGGGCCCTGTGAGGATTTACAATGTCCGGTGATTACCTCTGAAGCACCATCCAGGGCAGCTCCATGTCCCGAAGACGCCTCCACCTCTCATCTCTTCCTGCCTTTCCCCATACCCTTTGTCCATTATGTCCACTTTTCCCAATCCAATGCCACCTCTTCTATGTGGACATTGGATTGGTTGTGTCCATTGCACCTCTATGTCAAGAGGAGGGTCAGATTCCACCTGGATGCTGGATGCAATCCTCCCATTTTCAGTTGTAATCACTCTAGGCTCCATGGTGTGGTGGTTGTCCTTCTTCAACTCCATCTTAGCTGAGTGTGGTAAGTCCAATAAATCAGATTGTAGGTGCTGGAGTCTGTTGAGGCTCAGGATTTGGCTATCACATTGTCAGTCCAGAGATTCAAATCCCCTAAATATATCTTAAACCCCAACATTAACTGCACCTCCAGCACATTAGCATGAAAGTCTTATGAAGGGAGATCCCATCTGAGTCCAGATTCATCACACATAAACACCATTTCAGAGGACACTTTAAAAATGCACACTATTATTTTATGTCTTCTTAGCTAACTTATTTTCATTTTATTTCACCATTGAACAATAACTTATAAATTTTGGCTCATTTTCCATTTTTTAGGAAGCCCAGGTTGAGGTATCTGTGTTCAGAAGCAGCCAAGGGTTATAATCTCCCTAATAATCCACTTTAAATGTCACATGGAAATTAAATAGAATATTAGATATACAACATTTGGTTAGATAATAAAAAAAACATTTTTCAGCATAAATGACAATCATGATTTTGTTTCATCTGAATTTCAAAAAACATTAGAGTCCACTCCCCTCTGCAGAGAAATGAGGGAAGTCCTACAACTGAGAACTGCACAGCACTTACCCTTAATGCATAGTAAAGTTCATTAGTCTTTATGAATGAAGTTAAACATCTATTCTGACTGCATTCTAACACTGAATACCATCTTTGATTCAGAATTAAGGGAAATTATCTCATGAGTTCATCTCCCAGTAAGTAAAAATCCAACAGATTATAAGAAACAAGTATTATTTTCAAATAGAAAGTTACTTTTCATATATAATACAAATTATATTTTGCTCCATAAATATGCTGATTTAATTTTATTGAGATGTGCGTTTTCCCTGTTTCCTTCAATCTTGTGCAAATGTTTTAAATATTAATTTCCCATTATTTATGTAAAATGCAATGAATGATTAAATCTATATCCTTCAGAAGATGTTAAAATGAGGCAGACTTTTTTATGATTTTAGAAAATTCATTAAGAAAAATAGTATTACTGTTCAGTGTAACATATTGGGCTCTGTTGTGGGAAACTGGCTTACCTATATGTTGCTTCCTGTTATTGTAAAAGATGTTGTAAGTTGCTTCCTGTTATTGTAAATGTTACTTTATTGTAGATGTTGCAAGTTACTTCCTGTTATTGTGAATGTTGCAAGTTGCTTCCTGTTATTGTAAAATATGTTGCAAGTTATTTCCTTTTATTGTAGATGTTGCAAGTGGCTTCCTGTAACAAACACCTGCTTGTTAGCTTCCAAATAAATACAATTAGTAAACCAGGTTTGAGGTTCTCAGTTTAAAAAACTGTGAAGTCCCCTTGCCCCATTGCTGTTTCCTCTCTTGTGTCTTTCTTTCTGTTCTTTTATTTATTCAGTTCTGCATCGCCTTCCCTTTGTACAGACCTCTTGCTGAGCTGGTCTCAGCAACTGGTGCCTGAACAGGGACTCAAGGGAAAGAAGAGCTTCAAGCTAAATTAAAGTTCTTGTTACCACACAGAGCCTTGAGTGGTTTAGAAGGCCTTACTAGTCCTCGGTGAGTAAGGACACTCTTGGGTATTCTTGCAGGGTTACAATGGGAAATGGAGACAGTTCAGCAAAATATCACCTGTATGTCTGTCTCCTCAAACAACTCCTCAAGGCAATAGGAGCTGAGTCTCATATTTCAGAACTCTTAGAGATTACAGAAAAATATTGCCTATAGTTCCCAGCAATAGAAAGTTTAGAATTAGGAGATTAGGAAAGAGTAGGAAAAAGAGTTAAAATTTTTACAGGTACATGTTATTTTGCTCCCTGTTACTATATGGCTCACTTGAATTATTACTAAATCTGTTTTGATACTAAATCTAAAGTTGTTATCCCTTTAAGTCCTTCATGAACTGACTTTAGAAAGTCACATTCCACCTGCCGACACCTCCTCCCCTCCAATGCCTGAAGATGCTCACCCAAAGTTGTCAGCTTTACAACAGGGCATCTTGCAGACAAGAATGGAGGGAAATGATGTTGAACCATTCATGCAAGGAAAGGTTAACTCATAAATATAATGTCCCATATAGGCAAAAGTGCTAAATTAGGCCCTTGTTAGTGAAATCATGCTTGTAAGAAAAATCTCTGTTAAAGTTTTGACTAAGATAAGGAAAATATTCTGGCAGCAACTGTGCAAACCCCTTACTACCTAAAAGATAATGGGGCTGTGGGTTAGTGGGGGCTAGCAGAATTAAACCTCTGGAAGAGGAGGAAAACACAACAACATTGGTGTTCTGTTTTGTTTCCATGCTGATTCTGATTGGGCCTATTTAACCAAACTGAAAATTTTTATCAAGGTGTTAAAAGAAATTTTTAATTTTGAATCAATAGCTTACTTCTGAACTTCAAGTCTCAGTGTAGTCTTAAAAAGTAGTAATCCAAAAAAAATATGTACTGTCTGTCTAAACTGCTAAATAAGAGCTTAACTGCATTTATACTGCTCATGTTATCCTAACTGGTTACTCATACTAATAAAAGTGTTTCCAAGAACAAGCTTACATGTTACAGGCAACATAGGTTCCAGAAGAGATCTTAAAAGTAGTAAAATCTAAGATGTGAAATGATGGAGGGCTTGGAAACAGCTATATCAAAAGGGTAAGAATTATGGGTCAAATTAGTAAGCTTTACATTTCCGTTGATGTGTTGTAATTGTTTTTCATTTGTCTGTTTGTTCAATGTCAGTATATATTTGATAACTCCACATGGTGTTATAAATTAATAAATAGGGGGGCGGACTTGGCCCAGTGGTTAGGGCATCTGTCTAACACATGGGAGGTCTGTGGTTCAAACCCTGGGCCTCCCTGGCCCATGTGGAGCTGGCCCATGCACAGTGCTGATGCGCGCAAGGAGTGCCCTGCCATGCAGGGGTGTCCCCCGCATAGTACACACGTGCAAGGAGTGCACCCCATAAGGACAGCTGCCCAGCATGAATGAAAGTACAGCCTGCCCAGGAATGGTGCTGCACACATGGAGAGCTGACACAACAAGATGACGCAAATAAAAAGAAACACAGATTCCTGTGCCGCTGACAACAACAGAAGCGGACAAAGAAGATGCAGCAAATAGACACAGAGAACAGACAACCAATGGGGGAAGGGGAGAGAGATAAATAAATAGATAAATCTTTAAAAAAATAAAAAAATAAATTAATAAATAAAAATTTCTAAAGGAGCTCTATTCAAATGGCCAAAAATTATATATGCATTTATATTAATACATAATTTTAAATGTTAATCTCTATAATAATAAAAACTGTAAGTCTTGATTAGTGAAGTTTCTTTAAGTCTCTGCATAAAGAATAGTTCTTGCTCAAATTGAAATGAATAGTTCATTTTCTTCACAGGATAAGATGAAGGATGTAAAACTTAAATGAATATTTAAAAAGGTAAAAAGTTTATGGGAGTGCTGACTGAAATCTGATGTCTGCTTTAAAAAAAAAAGTAAAAGTATGTTTTGTCCTAAAAGAATATGGCTAGTTTTCATAAAATCAAAATGGAAATATGCAGGACAAAACTTGAATGCAAATGGCAAGTTGTAAAAGGTATTGTAATGTTAAGTAAGGGAATGTGGTCTGTAAAGGGGAAATTCATCTTAAAATAATATAATTATCATCTATATGGTTATAAATAATTGTAAGACATTTGTGGAAGCATTGTTTGAAGTGAGGTGTTTAAATGGCTAAATCCAGGAAGTCATTGTTGAACAAAAACTGAATTGATGGGAAGCGGACTTGGCCCAGTGGTTGGGGCGTCTGTCTACCACATGGGAGGTCCGCGGTTCAAACCCCAGGCCTCCTTGACCCATGTGGGGATGGCCCATGTGCAGTGCTGATGCACGCAAGGGGTGCCCTGCCACGCAGGGGTGTCCCCGCTTGGGGGGGCCCCACGTACAAGGAGTGCGCCTATAAGGAGGGCCGCCCAGCACGAAAGAAAGTGCAGCCTGCCCAGGAATGGTACCGCCCACACTTCCTGTGCCACTGATGACAACAGAAGGGGAAAAAGAAACAAGACGCAGCAAATAGACACAGAGAACAGACAACGGGGGGAGGGGGGAATTAAATTAAAAAAAAAATCTTTAAAAAAAACAAAACTGAATTGATAATAATAACAAAAGGTAATTTTATAAAAGAAAAACTTGTTGGCAAACAACCTCCCCTGCCAATTTGTTTCTAAAAGACAGTTTCTAATATTGTATTCTACTAGGTATTGGAAATAAATAAAAGTTATATTTGCATATAACTAAACTGAATTATTATTTTAACAAGTTTGTTTAGTGTTAATTATAATTGTATGTTGTAAGAGGTTTGACTGGAGACAGTTTCCAAAACCAATTTGGTAACTTATGTATGTACGATGTATAGAGTGTTTTTTTATTATTAAAGAAGGAGAAAATAATTTCTTCCTAAAATAGAATGATTGGTTATTAAGAAAGAGTAGGGTGTAAGACAAAAGCCTGAAGGAATACAGAAAGTGCAGAAGGTTTGTGGAAAAGGAACTTTTGTGGTTAAAGTTGAGTAAGATGTAAGGGATCTATCTATAAAGTGTTAAAAGGTTTTGTATCAAATAGTATGTGTCACAGAAATGACCTCTTATCGTAAATTAAAGTAACACCATTGTAGTATGCTGCACTCCCAAATATTGCTAGTTTGTTGCAAGAAATGAATACCCAACTGTGTCACTATCACTTTGCTTTAAAACTTCCTAAGCTGTTCTTTAGTATTTCATTGGGCAAGTCAAGCCAGCCCACATTCTCCTACCTATAGAAAAGTCAACAATGGACTTTTGCAGTGTCTTCCTTAGACTGTGTGCATAGCTCAACCTTCTGCTTTGGCCTGGTGGCAAAGAATCTGGCTGCATAGAAGAAACCTGTGGCAGTGACCCTACAAAAAAAACAACAGAGACAATGGTATTTTAAGGGCCTGGAATAGGCAAACAATTGGGACAGTCTGCAAGGTCACTGCTGCTTTATCAAATTCTTAAATGTTATTTGACTGGGTAAGATAAAACTATATTCTCTGTTGTAATTGATATAGTACAATGTTTTCTCATGATTAATAGAATTTGTAATATTGTTGGAATACTAAAAATCTTTTTTCCCTCACTAAGATATGTTAATTAGGAAAGGTCCTTCATGGGAGTAGGAGGACCTCCAGCAGTCTGCTTTAAAAAACAATAAGAGATGGAGAAGGTGGATATTGACAGCCTGTGAAATGGATGTGACCCCAGGTTCAGAGAAGATGCTAAGAGCATTATACAAACTGGGAAAAATGAGGTCATTTTTTAATTGAGTACTGGTCAATATAGCCTTGCTGGTAGGAAATCTTAAGCCAATGAGAAATAAATCATCTGCTATTTGGAAGTTTGTGTAATCTGCTGTAGTTATGGATTATGTATAAAATGCTCTTCTCTGGTTTGACATTGTCACTTAAATGATAAAAACACAATGAGTCCTTCAGGGTATGAGGCAGTAAGAAACCACCTAATTTGCCTTGGTTTTTTATAAAAACAGAAAGGTGGATATGTTGTGGGAAACTGGTTTACTTATTTGTTGCTTCCTGTTATTGTAGAAGATGTTGCAATTTGCTTCCTGTAGCAAACAGCTGCTCATTAGCTTCCAAATAAATATGATGTGGAAACTAGGGTTGAGGCTCTTGGTTTCAAAAGCTGTGAAGTTCCCTGGTCCCATCTTTGTTTCCTCTCTTGTGTCTTTCTTTCTGTCCTTGTATTCTTCAGTTCTGCATCATCTTCCCTTCATGCAGACCTATTGCTAAGCTGGTCTCAGCAGGGCTCTAATTAGAGAAAAGGAAATTGGTAGATTAATCAAATAAGTGACATGTGTTTTAGGGATAAAGAAAAATATAAATGAAAAGAATAGGAGGCTCAGATTAAGGGGATACACTAGAGTAGAAATTCACTACTCTTTTCACCTTTTGCTACACTGTAAGTGATATGTACACAAGGGAAATTAAGAGCATGGAATGTTGTGTAGGTTTAGAACACCTTAATATCAGAGGATCCTAGAATTCAATGTAGAATAAATTATAGATGGACAGTATAATGTGAACAGTAAAAGAGAAAGGAAATAAGACTGGTTCTGTGAACTGGTACTAGAGATAGGAGAGAACTTTGAAGCTGGTGTTGAGAGAAATTTCTCGAGTGAGAAAACTTGGATTGCAACATAAATGGGAATATGTTCCTAAAATAATTCCAAGAATTATTTGGATGTGAAAACTATTTTATCAATACCAAAATTATAGAGGAAGAATTAAAATATATCTTAAAATAACTTCCATGTATTATTAGTATTTACCCCTATTGTAAAAAATGTCTGGTTCCCTCATTTGCAAAACAGGGCTTTTAAGAAGAAAATTGGGTCTTTGTTAGTACTATCAGTCAATACATGTAAAATGCTGAGAGTCACATCTAAGAGGTGGTAAGCATCGAATAAATAGTCACTATCATACCATTATTTCTCTTTTCAGTCTCAAATAGTGACATTCAATTAGATATGAATTAAAGTAACTTTCATTTTTATACTAATTTTGTATCTTTAGTGTGATTTTACTTATTATTTTGGTAAATACATATTGGCTATGTAATGTATACAAAGCAAAGTAAGGAAAGGCAAAGAGAAAGAAAAGATAAAGACTATTACACACTATGTATGTGTCTTATAAATTAACTTGCACAACTGAGGGACACTGATATTATAAATGCTTGTATCAGAAGAGTAGCAACAGAGTATCAGGCAAGTTTATTATCCTGCCCCAAATTAGAGGGCTTTGTCTCTTTACTGATCTTTTGTCTAAATCCAGTCTATGCACAGACTGTTAGATTAAATTAAAATGGCAAGAAGAATACAAGGAGCTGTGGCTCACTCTCTGAAGAAATATTTGGAGAAACAGAAAATATTATAACTATCAATTTCTTGGCTGTTCCAATTAAGTGTTTGTGGAGATTTGGACCCATCAGGAATGAAAGAAAGAGAAAAGGGAGAAGGAAACAAAGAGAAAGAAGGAGCGAGCTGGGATCAGGGGTTCTGTGAGTAGAGACTCCTCAGAAATCTTTATTGTTTACAAGGGGCTCTCTATATATCCCAGTCTATTGACAACAAGCAGCAACATGCAGTTAACTATCAGCATTACTAAGGAACTCAAAAAATCTTACCTCAAGTTAGAAGGTCTAAGTTTCTATTTACTACAAAAGGTATGTGCTCATCTTTTCTTTCAACCTTTAACAGCTTCATCCCATTTGCCAGGAACTCTTAATTACTGCATTCCTTAGGTTGCAAGCATAGCCATGGAGACAGCATGTCTCTCCTTGTGAGGCCACTGTGACTCAGTTTCCAACAAGTGTTACTGATAAGATATCTGAAAGTATTTTAGAGAATGTTACAGGAACTTAAGACCTTAAAAGGTTAAGGAAAGCTTGCTGTATTAGTGTAGAAGCAAGTGTTGTTCTCTGAATATGGATGTAACAAAAGAAACCAAAATTTTAGAGACATTGATCTATCATTATATAGGCAATGAATTGGAGAGGGACAAATAGCTTCAAATTTTGAGATAAAATACTTTTATCATACTCACAGAGATTAAGCTGGGAGCTGTTATTATGAAACTTTACTATTAGGAATGAGACAGGACTCAGGACAGGATGAAGCCTGCGATATTATCCCTCAACAAGTGTCCTAAATTATCTATTATGTGCAAATAGTACAGGGAACAAGAAGTATGTTACCCCATTTATCCTTCTAAGATAATGTCCTGTTTAATGTCCTAACCCCACTTCCCTAACAAGTTTCAAAAACTCCTTTCTTGATTCCAATTTAGCATGTAGCCCATTTCCTTAAAGTTGAAGTTTTCCTGGTGAAATTTTATATATGTTTATATGTTTCACAAATAATTAACTTAATATAATAATGATATTATATGTTCAGCTTGGAAACAGTTCATTTCAGATGTATCTTTTTTCAAATCAACCCAGAGGAGAGTATGGCTTGGGGGAACATACACCAAATTGGAGGTTATGAGAAAATTTTGCTGCCATTTACTAAATGAGGACACGAACATTCTATGAGACTTTATTCATTTGTACATGGGGATAGAGAGTAAACCTATAAAATCTTTAAGAATATGATTAAAATGTCTATAATTAATCAGGAAATTGGCAGGGTATTTAAATCTAAGATATATATGCATAAAATAAATAGATTGTTCTGTATGTACAGTCACAAGGTAATCTTTTTCCATTTTTCCTCAGTGTCTACATCCATTTTTTTTTTTTAATTATTATGTCTTCAGAAAAGTTTTAAGTCACAGTAAAGTCACATGTAGAATATAGGGGGCTCCCAAATACCCAACATAAAAACCATTTTCCCCTTCCCCAACAAAGATCTTTTTACACATAGGTGCTACATTTGCTGCAACTGATGTACAGATATTGAAACATAACTAGTAACCATTGTTCCATTATGGTTTACATTTTAGGCTATATATTTCTATAAATTTTTGGTGAAATTTAACATGGCCTGTGTCCATTATTGCAGAATCATGCAGAACACTTGCATTGCCTCCCAGTTGTCCCCTCTTCCATCTATTCTATTCCGCTCTCCCCCTCCCCTCAGGGCCCACAGTGACAACCAAGCTTCATTCAATACTTGAAGGACAGGGATTCACAGATACTTGCAACAATGTTGAGGGCTTGACACACTAGTCTGTCCTCCCCCATTGGAAGCCACCCCTACTCTCAAGAGCCATGTGGGATCTAATACACTCACTTCTGTTTGTGAACATCAGACCTCCCCAGGATGAGGGTATAATACCTTCCCTCTCATTGTATGGATTTCCACCCACTGATATAACACACTATAACATGATGAGCACTCACACACTCCCTAGAAACCAGCTCAAGGTGCACCCTGTGCCAGATGCTCCCTATCAAACACCTTAAACCAGTAACCCTTATTATATTTTCTAAAGAGCTTTCTGAAAATTACAGTTTCAACCAAATATCTGACAATCTCCCATATCCACCTGCTCCCACCGCAACCAGTTCCCTGGACCATTTGAACTATCCTCTCAACTGTAGTCCCCCTCAAGCCTGGAAAGCCCAACCTAATAGTATCCTTATACCCCCATCTTATACCTTCACTGCACAACTGCTTACCTTCACTTTATCATAGATTTTGCCTGTGTGGGCATTGGCTCACAACCCTCCTCTACCGCCATATTTCATGTAAGCCTGTCTTATAGTCTCTGGCTCTCTGAGACAGCTTGATTTGCTTAATTCATGTCAGAAAGGTCATATAGTATTTGTCCTTCAACGCCTAGCTTGCTTCACTTAATATAAGGTCCTCAAGTTTCATCCTCATTATCCCATGTGTTAGTACTGTATTCCTTCTTTTAGCTGAGTAGTATTCCATTGTATGTATATACCACATTTGTCTATCCATTCATCTGTTGTTGGACATTTGGGTTGATTCCAACTTTTGGCAATAGTGAATAATGCTGCTATGAACATTGATGTGCATATATCATTTCATGTCCTTGTTTTCAGTTCTTTTGGATATAAACCCAGCAGTGGAAATGCTGGGTCATATGGAAAATATATAGCTAGGTTTTTGTTTGGTTTTGTTTTTTAGGAACTGCCAAAGTGTCCTCCACAATGGCCAGATCATTATACATTCCTACCAGCAGTGGATGAGGGTTTCCATTCATCCACATCCTATTACAGTGAAGAACAGCAAAATGTCAAAAAATTTTATGGTATTTTTCATTTTTTAATACCCCAACTTATTTTTTACTTTACTTTAAAAAAATTATTGTGTATTCTATTTCTAATCTTTAAACATATAATTACTAATTAATTTCCCTTTTAATTGAATCTGGCCATAGATTAGACTTCATTTTTGAAGAAATTTTGTATCATGGAGGATTTTAACTATGGCACAGGAGGAGTGCTTTGATGGAGTGTCATTGATGAAGGATGCATGGCTGGGAGGGAGTTCTCCAGGGCATGCATATAAGATGTATAGATATGTTCAGATGTTCATTGGGTATTGACATAGTGGGTAGAGTTTCACATGACAACTGAGAAAGTGCTGAGTTTCCATTCTGGGGAACCCTGTCACACTCACCAGTAGAGCAGCAACAATCCCCCAAGTGCAAGAACAAAGAGCAGTGAAGAAGGATGGTCTAATAATGGGCCCTTGATGCAGATGTCTATGCTTACAAAGCTGTGTGCTTGAAATTTCAACTAGGCCTAGAGTTTCAGGGTACTTAGGAGTTAACTCTTATGAGCCTCCATGTGGCTCAAATGTGGCTGCTCTCTGAACCAAACTCAACATGTAAATACATTACCTTCCCCCCAGCATGGGACATGATTCCCAGGGATGACCTTTCCTGGTGCTGAAGGATTACTACCAAGATCAAGCTGGTGATGTAACTAGAAAAAGACCTTGAATAAAAGGGGGAAATGGTAAAGAAAAATGAGTTTATATGGCTAAGAAACTTCCAAATGAGTTGGGAGATCATCAGAGAAGTTGTACTTATGCATGTCTCAGCAGGCTCTTAGAGACAGCCAAAGTAGATACAACCCCAGATGGTGCTGCTCCTGAAGGCTATGGAGATACCCAGTCCCTATGGTCATGACAGATGGCTTTGGAGTTCAAAGCCCTGATTATGGGTCTTACTTTGGAACTTGTGCTCCTGAGTGTGATGGAGTTAGACTCAGATGTAATCTCTCTACACTTGCCTCTTCTGACATTTTTACTAAATCTGTGGTTGGCACTGGGGTTTGGTGTATGCCCAGAAGTCTTGAATCTCTGGACTGTCTATGTGCCAGCTGGACCCTGAGCTTTAGCAGAGTTGCAACACTTGCTTGCTGGTTCTTTGGACTTACCCAGTTCAACTAACAGAAAAGTGAGGAGGATCAACAATGACACCAGGGAACTGAGTCTACAACTGCAAGCAGGAAAATTTGATCCATCAGCCATGTGGGATCTAAGCTCCTTCTCAATTTAGAGGTGTAGTGGACATCACCATCCCACGGTCTTCAGGATGGAGGAATAAAATATGGATTACAGTAGACTTACTGGCAATTTTCTATAGAATTATTGTGACTCTAGCAATAGAAGAAACTGTATCATTGATGTGGAGACAGTGGCCATGGGACTTACTGAGGGCAGGGAGAGGGAAGAAGAAGTGTGATATGGGGCATTTTCAGAACTTGGAATTGTCCTGAATGATATTGTAGGGACAGAGGCATTACATTATTTATCCTGCCATAATCCACTGAATGAACTTGGATAGAGTGCAAACTGCAAAGGAAACTGTATTTGATGCTGTGTAGCAGTGTTCCAAAATGTATTCATCAAATGCAATGAGTGTGCCACACTGATGAAAGAGGTTGCTGATGTGGGAGGAATGTGGGGGAGTGGGGAGTGGAGGTACAGGGGAAATCTTATATTTTTTAATGTAACATTTTGTGTGATCTATGTATTATTTAAGAAAAGATAATAAAAAATTAAAATTAAAATTATAAAATAAAATAGAAGTAAATAAATAAACAATAAATAGATTGTATCTAACCAAGGAAGGACAAAACTAGAAAAGACAAAGAATTGCATTACAAAACCAAAAGTTATTTACAAGTAAATTTTAATAAAAGATACTTTGGGCCAAAAGGAAGAAAAATTAAACCTTTTTAAAGCTGTAAAATGATCATGGACAAATATAATCATTTATCAAATGTTTGAGTGAGGAGTTAATATAAAAAGCACAATTTCAAGAATTAATGTATGAATTAAATGCAATACCTATTAAAATTCCAAACTTTTTGTTTCTAATAAAATAACCATAAACTTTACATGGAAGAAAAAATACCCAAGAAAAGGCATAAATGTGTTTTTATTAGTTGGGGTAACCCTCATTGGAAAACAATTTAGGAACTTAGGCAAACAATAAGTGTTGTTTTTCTTTAATGTAAAAATAAGACCAGAAAAAATAGTAGAAGCTAAGGTTAATACAGACAGACAGGCTTCTTCTAGCTCCCTTTTCTACCATGCTTTTCATGAAGTATTTGTCCTTATAGTTGCAAAATGGCTGTTTATGTCTATGTTTCAGGATAGAAGAAGGAAAAAAGATAAAAAAAGAACAAAAATGTTTATCAGGAAATAAAACTTTCCAGAATTCACCAACAGATTCTCATTTAGGTTTCATTGATACAACAATGTTACATCACTAACCTGGTTACAAAGGAGAATGGGAACTGCCAGCACAAACAATCTCAGGGTTCTGAGAGTAATAAAAAAGTAGAGATTGGGTAAGCCATTGAAAACATGTGAAGTAAAATGAAAAATAAGAACTCTGGAGTATTTGTTTTCTCATATACTGTTAAATGTTTGCAATAATTAACAGTCTGTACCACAGTCTCCCCTGATATGCACTGGGAAAAAGGTATACCCCCACCCCCATGTGGCACTTTCCCACAGGTTAAACAAAAGAACCCCACAGAGACAGGAGTAAAGGGAGATAGAGATCTTTACTACCTCTACCTGCATATCAGAGGGAGATGGACACAGAAACCTTCACTATTTACAAACCCTTTAAAACTCTACAGATCAAAAGAGACATTTGCTCCTGCAGCATTCCAAGAAGCCAGAGACTCCCCGCTGTAAGGAGAGCCGCCAGCGGGAAAGAAAGTGCAGCCTGCCCAGGAATGGAGAGCTGACACAACAAGATGATGCAGCAAAAAGAAACACAGATTCCCATGCTGCTGACAACAACAGAAGTGGACAAAAAAGATGCAGCAAATAGACACAGAGAACAGACAACTGGGGCGAGGGGGAAGGAGAGAGAAATAAAGAAATCTTAAAAAAATGAAGTAAAGGTTGCAGGAAGAAATCTGGTGCATAAATGAAGGAGTTGAAGTTGGAATTCCCTTGTTAATAATTGCTATTTCTAATATCTTCTGCTCAGATGTTTTAACAATTCCTATTCAAAATTTTTATTACAAGAGTAGAAATCAAAGAAACATCTGTATTAATTTTTGATGTTTTATTTTTCAGTAATACATGTCTGGCTGGTTTGGAGGCTAGAGCTACTGAAACAGAGTGAAATTCAAGGCTTTGTTGGTCATAGCAGAGACCATGATTATTGTAAACTAGAAAATCATCTCCCATATTTTGCCTGTGATGTTGTTCTCTGATGTACACTTCTCAAATTATACTTCTAGGAAATTTTGAATAAACTTTGAAGAATTTCAAAGTTAACTCAGAGTTAAAGAACAACTAAGAAAGTATATTAAGGGATTTTTCAAGAACTTTTAGAATATAATGCTTTCAGTTTTATTTCTTAGGCAGTTTAAACTGAAGTGAAGCACTATGCTATTTTTAAATTTTTATTTATCCATCTTAGGTAACCTCAACAATAACCTATCTTTATTCAGTAGGTCTTCCATACCAGACTGAAAACAAATTCTTATGCAAGCAATGTTCAGTTGCTGGAATTTCTGAAGAACTCACTGATCCTAACCAATTATTCAGTGGCCATATTTGGTTTCCAGCCCTTCTTGATTTCAAACAAATTTCCTCTAAGGTAACTTTTGATTACCGTTTGGGAGGAACTGCCTTTAATTTTTATAGTACTAATGATGTGGGCTATGGGTAGGAGACTGTTCATCTCTTCATAGATAACCTAAGCTCTCTGTGTCCTGACTTGTGGGTGTGGGATAGTAAAAGGCTGCAGTCCTGCCCTTGCTGGCCATGGCAATGATTCCAGGCCTGGGAAACAGTTTATCAATGCAAACTTTATAAACTTTAAATATTCAGGGAAAATGCAAACCAAACATGCTAAAAGCTTATCTAGAATGTATAAAGTCCATACTAAAAGCTTACCTAGGATGTGGAAGATATATGCTAATTCAAGCCTATTGAGCACTGAAACAAAAGAAAATTTTGGCCCTTCCTCTCTGTGTAAAAGAATTCAAAATTCCTGATCAGAGCTCAGATTTTGGAATGAGATGCTCCGAGCCCAGCTGGTCATAAGTAAATCATTTTTTAACTTCTCCAAAATTATCCCTGATTCCTGACCTTTCTATACACAAATAATTGAACCTCTCTCAAAATCTACAACATTTTGGGGGGCTCATCTGGGATTGCAAACAAAGGCCAGAGATGGTAGCATTTTGCTGTCCCTTTCAAATCCCTGAGGAAGCTGGGAGGACTCAGGTGAACCCCAAATCTGGGTGTCCCTGGATTAAATTTAATCCAGAAAAAGAGGTGGGCTCCACCGGAGCCTTCTCAACAAAAATCAAGGGCATTGGAAGGTCTGAAGAGAAAATTCAGGGGACAAAAATAACTACAGATGCAGAGGAAGGTAAAACACCCTGGAGGAGCATTTATCAGGAAAGTGCTAGCTTTAATTGCTAGGGTGGGAGTCTGATCACCTCCTGAGAAGAAAGAACCCCAGTACCTCCAGAAATTTGGGGGGAAGACATTCTCTCTAGGTCTGAAAAAAAGGGAAAAAGCTTGGTGTTTTGGGTTTGTCTAACTGCGTGTTAGAATCTGGTAGCTGGTCTTATCTCTGCAGAAGGAGTGGAGGCTTGATTATAATAGGAAGAGATGTTTATAGGTTTGAGTCCCAACATCCTGGAAATTTATCTGGATTTTAAAAAACTTGGCTACAAGAGACTGGATTGGGCTTTTTTGTGGAGCTTGGTCTGGGTGTAAAGTTAAACAATAAAAAGCTCTAGATGGAATCTTTTGTTGTGGTGCTGAATTACAAATGAATTTGCTTCATATTAGATGTTAATGTTAAGAGTTCTGTCTTTCTAAAGTTTGTAATGGCTGTGGGGGCAGCCATGCTGAAGAATATAGAGAGAGAACTTGTGGGTCAGATTAATGACCTTTGTGCTACTGTCTGTGTCAGTGCAATGCTGGTGTTGGAGTTGTGTGGTTATGTAAAGCTGTGGAATTTGGTTGAGCTGTAACCCTCCCTTGCCATTGGCAAGGAGGTGAATTGATTATGGGGCAAAACTGCAGAGTCTGGATGTTTGTGCATGCTCTGCTATCTCTGGCCCACCCCTTTGCTGGGGCTTGGGGGCCATCCATGTCCTCACCACACACCCGGATTTGTTGGGGTTGCCCCAGTCAGGGTGGCTGGGTCCCCAGAAGAGGTGCCAAATTTGAGTAGGTTCTATCTCCCCATTTTAGCATAAAGCTGGAAAGGGGGAGTGGCTTGCCCCTTTCCAGTGAGTCCATGCCTTCTATTCATAAGCAGCATTCCTATTTGATCACTGTGCACCTGACTGCCTGGAAGGGAGGAGATGAAGGGGATGAAAAGCAGAATCAAAATAAATGCAGTGAAGTTCCCTCCCTAGGGTGTCAAAGGCCAAAATAAATTTGCATTCTGCCCAGGTTCTTCTACTTTTCTGAATCTCTCTCTCTCTGAGACTGTAGAAATGCTTTGACATGTTTTAGAACTGTAAGCTTGTCTGAAGAAAGGAGGCTGTTGCTTGAAACAATAGACCTCTAATCACTTGACAGCCTTTTCAATGGTCTGGCTGGGAACATCAAGGTTGTAAAACTATAGAGGAAAATAATCTGTTTGGCTTTGTCAGTTGCTGGTGCCTAAGAATTCACAGTAAAAATGAATATTTTAATGCCAATACTCTCTTGATGGTGAATTAAATGCCAACCTCACAGATAAGAATTTGTTCTGTTACTAGGAAAAGGTAGACCTTCACAGGATTGTTACTAATAAAATTCTTGTAGCTTAATTAATAAAGGTATCCAATTCACCTTAAGGTTAAAACTTAATGAAAACTGTAACTAAGAGTTAAGATCATTTATAGATGCATTTGTTTTATAAAAAAAGCAGTAGGATAATAACTAAAATTATAACTGGGTTCATTTAGCCTGAACCTATTATTGTAAGTGTAAATTCTAAACTAACCTTACCTTTGTTTATTGGTCACTTTCAGCCTAGCCTCACCCCTTGCCTTTGATTATGGATATTTCATAACAGCTTGTGCCCCTATAGTCCAGGGAAATGTGGACATGGGGAAATCCTTGTCTCATGTCTTACTGGTATTAGTAACCCTGCTTTCTCTCATGATTCCAAGTGTAAACTAAACTGTTGCCTGGTAGAATTGTTAGCCCTCAGAGTTGAATTACCACTGGAGTTTTATTATCACCAAGGACCGGCAAAAATAAAGGAGGTCTCCTGCCTTGACTGTCAGGGTTCCTAAGAGTGGCAATTCTTGAGAGAAACCAGTCTCCCTGAGGCTCCAGTAGCCTCGGTAAATATACATAGAATTAGTCATGTTGCTCATCCAAAATTCTGCTAAATTCAAAGTGAAAATTAAAGTTCTGAAACAAAAGAAAATGGTGCTAAAGCACTGGGAACGTTTTGGCTCTAAACCATTAGTTAAGAAACAAAATTCTTGTGCAAAACTGCATGGTCATAGTGCAAATTAAGAAAAACTTTCAGGAGTCTTTGAAATGTTTTGCAGTCACACTTATTGTGTAAAAATGAAAGTTTTAAGTAACTAAGTTATGTTTCTGTGTCAAACTATTCATGTCTGCTTATTTGCTCAAATTGTTGGGGTTAAATATGCTGTTGGTTAAGTAGTATATATTTCTGAAACACAAATTAAGCTAAACAGTATATAAAATAATGCAAATTATAAGTAACATTAATGAGTTGGGTTTCTGTGTCTAACTCTATTTGTTCTACCTATTTGCTCAGTGTATATCAGTATACATCAGGATGATAATATCAAATTAACAAATGAAAATTCTTAAAAGAGCTCTATTCAAATTATTAAAATTAAATATGCAGTTTTATATGTAAATAAATATTCCTGGACCCCTAATTAGACTCAGCAGGATGGAAAGGTCATATAGAAATCTGATTATAGACCTATTGGGAAAAGGCCTTCTCTTTGCAAGAGCTTTGAAGGCGGGACTAGGTGTGGAAGCTTCCATCTACTCGACTACAGAATTAAAAATTAGTTTGCCCTGTAATTTCCCAGTTTAAATCTTTTAACAGCCTTAAAAAGGGTGGTTAGTGATTCTGTTGCCAAATTTCAGTAAGAATAGTTCATAAAAACTATGGAGAGATCTTTCCTGGATTATGATTAAACAAATTATGTAATTGTAATGTGTTTTGAAACCTGGTAATCAGTATGCTTTTAAAAATTATTCAGTTTCAGAACTTAAACAAAGAAAAGAAGTTTTAGGTACCTGTAAAGAAAAAAAAGAGAACATTCCTTACATAAACTATAATGGATTCAATTTTATTTAGCTTGGGTATAATCTCCCTTAGTTTATAAAATACCCATTAAATAAATTAACATTTTACATACAAAATTTTTAGAGTAATAAAAATCATAAGTTCTTGTTAATTAAATTAAGATAAAGAAGAAAATTGTAGATATGCTCTCTTAAATAAATAAAGTAAACTTCTTTGGTTGGTAATTGTAATTTAGTAAGTTTACTTAAATGTAAGGTAACTAGTCTATGTGGTTATGGTCAAGTATAAAGAGTTTGTAAAAGCATCTTCCAAACTAAAATGTTTAAATGGTTCTAGTTCTAGAAGCCATTGTTAACTAAAACCTGGACTGAGTTTATTGATGGCAAAGAATAACTTCATGATAATAAAACCTTTCTGAAGATCACCGCAAAATGCATATTTAAGTAAATGGTAATGAAAAGTTACTTTAATTCTATTGGGAATCTTCCATTTTTATTTTAACAATGAAAAATAGATTTTTCCTTCTACTGCTAAGGTGAAATGCCTGCTAGTATCTTCATGAAAAAAGTGTAAAAAATAAACAGTCATTTGAAATATAATATGTTGCATTAAAAATGTTTAATATATATATATAAAAAGAGATAAACTTTAACATTGTCAAAATCTCTTGTGCATTCAAGCCAGGTCTTGAATACATTACAGGTTGCTTCTCCATGTAAGTTATTAGTTAGGCTGGTCACTGACTCCTCAAATAGGAACATTTGCTATATCAGCCTCTGGTTCTGCTCCTGAAGTCAATGAAAACTACATTGTGAGGTGAGGCAGGCTGAAGTCTGGCTGGCAAGCATAGCTGCGCCCAGTGGGGGATATGCGCAGCCCACCACTCGGGTGTAGGGTGGCTGGAACGGGTGAACTGCCCTCAGCCATGGAACAGGTGCACTGCCCTCGGCCCCGCCCAGGCAACCGACACCGGCTTGCTGATAGCCAGCAGAAGCTGCCTATGCTCACATCCCCCCTCCCGCACTGTCAAGCCGCAGCACAAGCCGCACCATAAAAGGCAAGGAACTAGTCCCTACCAATCACTCCCAGCCCCGTTCCCCTTTCCCGCCGGTACCGCCCCTTCACCAACCTAGAATCTGCCTCTTCCCCCCACCAACTGCTCACCACCGCCAATCCAATCCCCCTTTGGCCACAGCCAATCAGTCCCCTGCTCACTCCCCCATAACCCTATATAAACACATGTACTTCCCTTAATAAATTAGACCTGCGTGCTCACCTTGTCTCCGTGGTGGTTTCTCCGCCACGTGCCCTCCACGCCTGCGAGCCCCCACAGGAGCCTAGGCCTCTCCTGCCCCGTCGTCCACCAGACAGGACGTACCAACCGCAACTGGTGCCCAACGTGGGGCACTGCCCGCCGTGAACGGGTAAGGCCCTACTCCACCTCGCTCCATAACTTGCCGGCCCCTCCCTGCCCATGAACCCTGCTCTTCTTTCCCTTTTCCCCGTCTTTCTCCTGCTCCCGATCATCCTCCTTGCCGTCCTCGCCATATTACACCACTACTGCCCCTCACTTTCACGCTCAACCGCTCCGACCGCCATCTTTCTCTGCCTCCTTACCTCCCTTCTCATTGCCTTTGTTGTTGCCATTTTCCTTTACCGCTGAGTAGGGTGCCTCCTGCTCGCCGCCCTGTCCGAGACCCCCGGTAGCTGCCACTACCCGATCGCCGCACTCGCTAGGTAGGGCCCCATCCCTTCCGGCTCCCTAGGCCTAAAATGGGCGGTAGGCTGTCATCTTGCCAAGAGCCCCAAGTCCGTGCCCTTGCCGGACTCTTAGACACCCACAAGTGCAAAGTTTCTGTTTGCCAACTGCAAGTTTATTGGGACCTTCTCCTTCCTTTTAACCCTTGGCTCATGACTTGCCACCTTTGGGACCCCGGTACTTATGAACACCTTATCGACCGGGTCACCAATGCCATGGAGCACGAAGGGAAGCGTTTCCCCCCTGGCCTTGTGCCTACACTGATTACCATCCGCTCCTGCCTCCAGGGCTCTCGTCCTCCCACGTCGCAGGTTCTGTCCTCTCAGTTGCGCGATAAGGAGGGAAAGGCATCTCCCTCTTGCCCCAGGTCTGGCTCCGACTCAGACCAGGACTCCGACGCAGAGTCTCTTGTCGAGCAGCTTAACAACGCGCTCGACCTAGACCCGCCCAAGCAAACCAACCTTAAGCCCTGCCAAGATGGCGAAATTCCTCCTTCTTCCCCACCAGAAAGGAGGAAGTCGTTTGAGGAGGAACCAGACCCGCCCCATAGGGCGGTGACCTCCCTCTACCCGCCCCTCCCTGTCGAGGGTGGAAGAGCAGGCTGGCCCTCTGACGCTACCAATGCACATGTGTCAGGTCAGCCATTTTATGAGCCCAAGCAGCCATTTTGTGATGCCTTCAGTGCGCGTGCGCCTGGTCGGCCATCTTGTGAGTCTGAGCGGCCATTTTGTGCCCTGGCTGGCCCTGCGCCCACATCCGCTTGGGTGCCCCCCCCGCAGACCCCTGGGCTGGTCCTCCGCCCAATCCCTGGGCGCCAATGACGGCCCTCCCTCAGCGCCCCGCTACCGTGGTGAGCACCAGCCCTTTCACTCCCGCCCCAGCACAGGTACCCCCGCCGGCCGGTGGCGCTTCCCCAAGCACCCTACCCCCTCCCGTCTCCGGCTTCCTCATGAATGTCACTCCCTCCCTGCAGCGCCCACTCCCCTGGTATCCCCACGACCCGGAGGACATTAGACGCCTTAGAAAGGCAGTCAAGGAAGACGGGTTGGGGAGCCCATATGCCATGCAGATGTTGAAAGAGATTTCCACAAACCTCTGCATCCCTTATGACTGGACCTCCTTGGCTCAGGGTATCCTCACCCCCGGCCAGTTTATAGATTGGAGAGCCCACTTTCATGCTGAGGCAGAAAAACAAATTGCAACCAACGCCGCAACCAGCATACAGATCCCGGCAGACGCCTTCACCGGCTCTGGCCAATTTGGCAACCATGTAGTCTACCAGCGTGCCCCGGCCGACTTCTGGCTTCAGCTGCGCGATATTGCCCTCCAAGCATTTCGCTCATGTTCCGCTATTAAAGCTGACAATTTCACCAAGCTCACACAAGGCAAGGACGAGGACTTCTCCGCCTTCGTCTCCCGCGTCCTCCAAACCTGTGAGCGCAAAGTCGCAGACCCTCAAGCCCAGACAGCCCTTGCCCAAGAGCTCATCTTGCAAGGTGCCAACCCCATCTGTAAGCAGGCCATTGTTCCCGTCAGAGAGAAGGCAATTCATGACTGGGTTCTAGCCTGCAGTGGCCTAGATATGCATACTGCCGCGCTCACACAGGCCTTTTCGGCCGCCATGGCGCTGAATGCAGGCTGCTTTAAATGCGGCAATACTGGGCACGTTGCCAGAGAGTGCCCTGAGGCACCCAGGCTGCCTGCTCCCGCGGCCACTCTCCCCCCCCCCTCCCCGCCACTTCCACCTCAGCGGCCACCCCGCCGGGGGCCTCCCACACCCTGCCCCCGTTGTGGCAAGGGTTATCACTGGGCCCGAGACTGCCGCTCTAACAGCGCGCTGCAGCCTTTAAACTCCACCAGGGGCAGGCCTCAGCCCCGCGCCCAAGAGGCACGCCCCCAGCTGATGCCCGGCCCCAAACCATAATGTGGACCATGCCCGTCTCCCTCGAGAAGCCCCTCCGAAGCTTTAAAATTAACAACCGCTGGTACCAAGGCACGCTCGATTCCGGGGCTGAGGTATCCTGTTTCCCTGCCCACTATGCCACCCAAGGGGCAGTCCAAGATGGGCCTTCAGTGGTCGGGGCCACTGGCACGTCCCCCTCTCTCTGAGCCTCTCTCCCTATAGAATGGGAAGATTCCGAGGGACGCCGCGGTACCTTTAAACCGCTATTCCTGACCACCATTGACCAAATACTATGGGGCCGAGATGTCCTAGAGGCCTGCGGAGCTGTCATCACCACGCAGCCCCCCCAATAACTTGTGCCACTGCTCGTTTAACACCTCCTGCACCCACTCCTCTGCAATGGGATACTGAGGAGCCTATCTGGGTGGAGCAGTGGCCTTTACCTTCCCATAAACTTGCTGCCCTCAGAGCGCTCGTAAGTGAGCAGCTCAAGGCTGGTCACATTGAACCTTCCACAAGTCCATACAACTCGCCAGTTTTTGTTATTCAGAAAAAATCCACTGGCAAGTACCGGCTCCTCCACGACCTCCGCGAAATTAACAAGCATATCTTGCCTATGGGGTCGCCCCAACCTGGCCTCCCACACCCCGTAGCCGTTCCGTGCCATTTCCACGTGCCCACCATTGACATTAAGGACTGCTTTTTCTCTATCCCACTCCATCCGCAGGACTGCCAGCGCTTCACCTTCACGGTACCCCTCCCTAACCACTCAGGTGCCTCTGATAGATACCAGTGGAGGGTACTCCCTCAAGGCATGCGCAACAGCCCTGCCATTTGTCAGCGCTATGTTGATTGCGCTGTCCTGCCACTAAGGCCTTGGGCGCGCATTATTCACTATATGGATGATATCCTCGTAGCACGCGAGGAGGCAGAGAAGCTCCAAATAGTTCTCGGCATGCTGCGAACTAACCTTGCTGACATAGGTCTTACCATCCAGCCCGAAAAGGTCCGGGTTGAACCGCCATTCACATTTCTGGGCTTCCAAATTGACAGGTATGTCACACCAGCAGTTCCGCAGCTCTCTGTCCCAGAGCGCCTCTCCCTCACTGAACTGCAACAACTCTGTGGTAATATTAATTGGGCTCGCTCCGCTCTGCCTATCACCATGGCCCAGCTCCAGCCACTCTTTGCCCTTTTGCAATCAGACTCAGGCCCAGCCTCCGCCCTAACACGGCATATCAGGCTCACCCCAGAGGCCAGGGCTGCAATTCAGGCCGTTAACAAGGCATTAGACAAGTGCTGCCTGCACAGGTTCGACCCCAGCCTGCCTTTGCTGGCTTTGATCCTGCCGACTCGAGGTATACCCACTGGAGTCCTCTGGCAGACTGGCCCGCTGCTCTGGCTCCATCCAGCCAAGAGCAGGCTGCGTAAGATCTGCCCTGCTGTCAGGTTATGGATCAGCTTAGCCTCGAACTTAATCACCCTAGCTATCCATACCTTTGAGGTCAAACCTGCCACCATCATCTGGCCGCTAGACGCCAAGCAAACCGACCTCCTCATACGAGACAATGAAGACATGCAGGTCCTACTAGAAGGGTTCTCGGGTAACTTTGACAATCACTACCCCAGCCATAAGTTACTTCAAGGAATCACCAAGCTCCCCTTTCAGAGCCCCTTCCACCCCTTCCCTACTTCCAATCCTATCCCGTTTGTCACCACTGTGTTCACAGACGCTTCCACCACCGAATTCGCCATGGTTGTTTAACAACCTGCCGTGTTAGAGCCCAAGGTTTTCACCCACATCAACCCGCATTTTGTGCAGGTGGGAGAATTACTGGCTGTATGCCTTGCCCTGCATACCTTCCAGGCTCAGCCAGTCAACATCTTCACTGACAGTCTATATACCCTCCAAGTCTGTCGGGTCCTAGCATTCTCCACCTTCTTCCCGGGCTCTACGCCCATCGACGAAGCCCTTGCCAGCCTGCAACGTCTCCTTGAACACCGCCAGGCTCGCTGGTACATTGCACATATCAGGAGTCACTCCGGCCTTCCCGGCCCCCTCACTTCGGGGAACGAGACAGCCGATTGGGCAGTTTCCATATCTACTGCCCAGCCCACTGGAGATACAGTCAACCAGGCCAAAATACTGCACGCCAGGTTTCACTTCTTGGCAACTTCACTTCGTCACCTATTGGGCCTGCCCATTGAAACCTGCAAACACTTGGTGCGCAGCTGTAAAACCTGTGCCCCCTTTCTGCCCCTTGGGCCGCTACAGCCACAGGGGGTTAATCCCCGTGGGCTCAAGCCCAATTCGAGATGGCAATTGGATGTCACACATGTCCCATCCTTCGGGCGCCTCAAATATATGCATGTGGCCATTGACACCTTCTCTGGCATGTGTTACGCAGTACCCCTTGTGGGAGAGACCGCCAAGCATTGCATTAAGGCATTGCGTCAGGCTATTCTCTTCATGGGAGTTCCATGGGACCTAAAAACTGACAACGGGCCAGCCTATCGCAGCACCTCCTTTACCGCCTTCCTACGACTTTACAATATTACTCATCACTTTGGGATCCCCTATAACCCGCAAGGACAGGCTATAGTTGAGAGCGCGTTCACTGCCGGCTCAAAATACAAATTCAAAAAGAGAAAGAAATGCTTCCCCAAGCGCAACCAAGTGACCTAGTCACTGCATCCTTAATATTCCTCAATATACTCACCTTTGACAAAGAGGGACTCTCCGCCCTCCATAGGCACTGGGGGCCCTCCTACAGGCCCACACAAGCCCCCTTTCTTTATTGGAAAGACCCAGAAAGCAATACTTGGAGGAGGCCCTGCCCCCTCCTCACCCAAGGGAGAGGGTTTGCTTGTATTTTCCCAGATGATGCCCCCAACCCATCTGGATCCCGGGACGCAACATCCGCCCTGCACCCGCAGACCCAGCGCCTGACAAGGAGGGAACGCCGACGACTGAAGCACCTAACCCACCAGATGACGCGCTTCGTTCTGGACGACCCAATTCCTCCAATAGAAGAACAACTGCTCCTCAATCTCTATCGCCGAGTCCGAGCACAAACTCCCCTCCCGCCTAACCAGCCCATCAACCTTGTAGCCCTACTAATCCTCCTTCTCTCCTCAGCCACCGCCCTGCCCACTTCATGACCCATGTGGGCTGCAGTCCGTCACCCTCCTGGCTTTCTTTTCCTCACCCCCGAAAGCCCTACCTACCCCAAGATTTATCATGCTAACTCTTCTCTGCAGCTACCGTGCAACCTGAAGGAAGCACTCCGATCTGTTACATTCAACGTTTCACTTACCCCCCCCCTCCAGATGCTCTCCTATTCACCTTTTTCCCTAACACCACAGGGTCTAATACAACTACCAGTAGCACCGGAGATCCGGTCCCCGACCTCTATCAAAATGCCCTTAGATTCACCCCCTCCACCAGGGGAGACCTTTTCCCAACCGCAACTGGCGCCGACAACACCTCAGGCACCTTTCTGCTTAAATTGGCTAGTTTATTCTCCCCGTCTTCCCTCATCGCATATGGGTCTATTGGACTCCTTTGTATTCTTCTTTTCCTCATCTTCTATGGTGTGCGCCGCATTCTGCTGTCTCTCCGAGATACCCAAAATCAGTAGAAACTAATAGCTGCAGCCACATTGGCCATAAACAAAAAGAGAGGGAGAGATGAGGTGAGGCAGGCTGAAGTCTGGCTGGCAAGCATAGCCGCACCCAGTGGGGGATATGCGCAGCCCACCACTCGGGTGTAGAGTGGCTGGAACGGGTGAACTGCCCTCAGCCATGGAACGGGCGCACTGCCCTCGGCCCCGCCCAGGCAACCGACACCGGCTTGCTGATAGCCAGCAGAAGCTGCCTACGCTCACATCCCCCCTCCCGCACTGTCAAGCCGCAGCACAAGCCGCACCATAAAAGGCAAGGAACTAGTCCCTACCAATCACTCCCAGCCCCGTTCCCCTTTCCCGCCGGTACCGCCCCTTCACCAACCTAGAATCTGCCTCTTCCCCCCACCAACTGCTCACCACCGCCAATCCAATCCCCCTTTGGCCACAGCCAATCAGTCCCCTGCTCACTCCCCCATAACCCTATATAAACACATGTACTTCCCTTAATAAATTAGACCTGCGTGCTCACCTCATCTCCGTGGTGGTTTCTCCGCCGAGCGCCCTCTGCGAGCCCCCGCAGGAGCCTAGGCCTCTCCTGCCCCGTCGTCCACCAGACAGGACGTACCAACCGCAACATTGCAGTTTCAAGCTCCTGCAGCAGCCAATGATAACTTGGTACAGCCAAGCATACAACGGGTATTGCCTCCAAACTGGCAGTGTTCCATAGTGCCAGAGAGCACTATGCACAGGCTGCTATAATACTGGAAACTCTCTCTAGGATCAACAATGCTGTGACTTGCTCACTGTGTGAAGAAGATGCTAAGTGGAGCCATGATTACCAGGATACTGTAAGTAAAACTTAAACACAATTGGCATTATGGCCTGCTCTCATGGAGAGATAACATGTAAAGTATTACAAACCTGAAACTTAACACTATTAATTGCAACACAGAATCCTTATGCATTAAATAATACATGAATTAATATTAAGTGCTGTACTTTTATCCTGTACTAAATATATGCCTAATAATTATAATGTTATCTTCTCTATTCTGGATCAGTTACAGAAGTATATTAGACATGTTAAATTTCTGATAACTTCATTTTCTATATAGTTAATAAACATATCTATAAAATAAAGTGGTGGTCTTAGCCAGGCTCAGCCAACTTACTTTTCTACAGTACTCTACTGTGTAGCAAAATGAGGCTTGCTTGCTAATAATAGATCACCTATTGAACAGAAATTGTACAAATACCAGAAATTGTACAAATAAAACCAAAATGTAAAAAAAAAACTTTATTCTGTAGTTCTGATCACTTCCATGGCTAAAAACTAAAAAAAAATTCCAACTTGGTGCATTAATCCTGAATGAAACCAACTGCCCAAAAGGTGCTAGTTCACCGGGAACAGCTGACAGAGCACATGAGTGCCAATCATTAAACAGCCTGAAATGCATCCTCAAAACAAAGCTACTTCCATGGCTAAAAACTAAAAAAAATTCCAACTTGGTGCACTAATCCTGAATGAAACTAACTGCCCAAAAGATGCTAGTTCACCAGGAACATTTGACAGAGCACATGAGTGCCAATCATTAAACAGCCTGAAATAAATGCATTCTCAAAACAAAGCTAAGTATCTGTTGCAAATTCTCTCTGAATATAAATAACATATATATATATATATATATATATGTATATATAGTGTTTCCACCAGCTTTTAAAAAGGAGTGCCGGGAAACAGACTTGGCCCAGTAGTTAGGGCATCCGTCTACCACATGGGAGGTCTGAGGTTCAAACCTGGGCCTCAATGACCCGTGTGGAGCTGGCCCATGCACAGTGCTGATGCTCGCAAGGTGTGCCATGCCACGCAGGGGTGTCCCCCGCGTAGAGGAGCCCCACGCGCAAGGAGTGCGCCCGTAAGGAGAGCGGCCCAGCGCGAAAGAAAGTGCAGCCTGCCCAGGAATGGCACCGTCCACACTTCCCGTGCTGCTGAAAACAACAGAAGCGGACAAAGAAACAAGACGTAGCAAATAGACACAGAGAACAGACAACTGGAGGGGGGGGGGAATAAATAAATAAATAAATCTTTAAAAAAAAAAAAGGAGTGCCATCTTTATAGGCACGTAACCGTGTCTACCTCTGTAATCCAATGTCCTCTTTTAAAAATGGGTATTCCAAAATTCTAATTAAGTTTGTTTCTTTCAAAATAAACATCATATTAACCATATGAAAACTTCATCCAGCTTTGTACAGAATGCCAAATACATCTTCCTCCAGTTAAAATAAAGTAAGTGTTTTACACCTGGTTAGGCAATGACTACAACCCATGACCAGCAGGAAGCAGTTACAGAAAAGAGATAATCTCCCTTCAGCACCCTTCTAAGTTTAAAGGTGTAAACTCTTTAAAGGTAAAATAAAATTAATAGATGGATCTGGAGCCTGACTGGAAATCTGCATGTGCACTGGTAGCCCCAGTACGACTGCAGGGGGGCCCTGCCCCAGGATTCTGCTATCCAGAATGAAAACTCCTAAACTTCTAAAAACAGGATCCTGGATGCTACCCTGAAAATTGTTAAATAAAGTAATCAATCAAAACAACAAACAGCCACCCATCTCATTGCTCCAACAATAATTATGCCAAAACTTCGTAAGTTAAGCTTCAGCATAAGGTGGGAAATGATGTAGGCTATGGATGGGAGGCTGTTCCTCTCTTCATAGATAACCTCAGCCGTCTGTGTCCTGACTTGCGGGTGTGGAATGGTAAGAGGCTGCAGTCCTGCCCCTGATGACCATGACAATGACTCCAGCCCCGGGAAACAGTTTAGCAATGCAAACTCTGTGAACTTTAAATATTCAGGAAAATGCAAACCAAATGCTAAAAACTTACCTAGAATGTATAAAGTCCATGCTAAAAACTTACCTAGGATGTGGAAGCTATATGCTAATTCAAGCCTATTGAACACTGAAACAAAAGAACCTTTTGTCCCTTCCTCTCTGTATAAAAGGAACTCAAAATTCTTGTTCAGGGCTCGGATTTTGGAATGGAAATCTCCACCCCGGCTGGTCATAAATAAATCATTTTTTCCTTCCCCAAAATTATTCCTGAGTCCTGACCTTTCAATACACAAATAATTGAACTTCTCAAAACTTCTACAACACTAAGGGGGAAAATGTTCACATTGACTCAGTGAATTTAAGTGGTATTCTCCACTTAACCACTGTAAGAAAAAGTTCCATCTGATACAGGAACATGACATTAATGTTCCTTGCAATTATTTTCATTCTTAACACCCACACTCTTCCAGAGGTAAGTAATTGTGAGATTAGGTATTTTTCAATGCATAACAGAAGAAAAAATAATACAAATGCCTCATACCTACTGAGTTATTTCTATGTGAAAAACAAGGCGATAGCCCCTCACATGTAACTCATGAATTTGTGATAGGTATGCCACTATTATCACCTGTGTGTTATAGATGATGTATTGGATATATCATTGGCTCAGGGCATAGTAAGTGACCAAGTCTGGTTTTGAATGAAGTGATTCTGATTTGAAAGCACTTACCCTTAACGAATACACTATACGGTATTAGAATTAGAGAAAGCTGTTTTCTTTCAGGAGCAGATCTAGAATGGAAAGTGAGTTAGAAGAAAAGTAACTAATTCTATCTAGGATGTGTGAGAAACTCCAGAATGCCATTGGTTACAAAATTATCAGAGTACATGGTGAAAATATTGATAAATGTTATTGGCCATGATTTAGAACTTTCAAAACACTCTCTCCGTAATACAATTAAAATATTGGAATTAATTTTTAAATTATTATTTGTGATAGTTGAAATTATCTTCACTAAATATAATCTTACATAAGAATAGATTATATAGGCTTTCAATGTTCTTTTGGGTTTCACCAGGCCCCAGAGAGTCTGCTACTAGTGATGAGCTTGGGAATCATGGTGGAAGTATAGCAAAGGTCTGAGAATGAGAAGTAAATCAGGAAGAAATACATAGGCTGATTAATAAGTTGACTGCAGATGATAGAAACCATTATGAGTAGATGTCCTGTCAAAATTGCAATATAATAAAGTAAGAATAACACAAAACAGAGAACTTCTACTTCCTTTTCCTGAGAAAGCCTAAAAGAATAAATTCTGTGACATGATTTTCCATGATCCAGAGCAGTTTGTAGCCACCTGAAATTAGATGAATAAAGAATTCTTGTGAGATATGTTTTAATATGGTGAAGCATATTCCTTGCATGGTGAAGGTTATAATGGGAAAATGTTTCATGGGTCGAAGAAAATATAATTTTGCTATTTTATTCAGGAAGTCTTTTTCCTACAAAGCTTTATGTCCCTTTCTTGAAAATTAAACTACCAGAAAAAAATTTAGGTTACAGAGAGGAAAACTAGCAGTGTATAATGAATACATATATTTATGTAACCATTATCTCAGCATGCTTTAGCAAGCATCAGCTGGGTATTATGCCCAACTAGAATTGCAAAATTTCCTCTTTAAAGAAAAAAAAAAATTAGATCTCACTTTGCTGGTCACACTCTCATTTAGTACATATTCACTGATACAGAGTGAAAATAGAAAAAAAAAAAATTCATATACCAGTATATGATAGGTGCTATGTTGGCAGCATTATATGTGAGACACTTTCTGCCCTATATCGTATGTGCAAAGGTTATAAATAGAAAAACAACCAAATGTATTTGGAATTTGTAAACATTTTATACACGCTATAATTAGTTATATTTTTCTTGGGTTTTGTTTCCTTACTTTTAAAAATCAAAGTAACTTTCCTCTGGGCTTGGTTCTAATGTTATCAAACATTGATAAGATTGAGACTGGCCATATTCCACTGACACTAAGATATATATAGTGTTTATGTACTTGATGCCTCATGCTAAGCCTAGAAAAAAGTTCACCAGAAAGAAGGCTATATATTTTTGGTTCATAATATAATTTATCTATACCATTGTTGTGGAAATTAAAGAAGGTAACAAATGTAAAATACTTTGCAGATTTCTGGTAATTTTCAAGTTTTAGAATTGTTTTACTTATTATATTAATATTAACCAAGTCTTGTAACTGTAGCAAGACATAAGAGTTTGCCTCTGCCAGTTTCTCTTTTGCTAATTCCCTTATCATGCAAGTTGGTTTTCCAAATCTACTGAAAAAATATATTCCAAATACCCAATCTTAATCACCACAATTTCTTCACTTCTATAAAATAGGAAAAATCATCTTGAGTGAACAATTCATTGTTCTGCCAGCACCAAGAACAATTTTCTAGAATATTGAATTCCAGTGGGAGATCTTAGATTATAAATTTATGAAGATGTTTTAAATTGATAAGGATGATAATGAAGGTCCATCCTTCTAATTTTAAAAATGAAGGATAATATTTCTTAATCAACTAAAGGAATAAGAAGAGAAATTGGCCATCTCTATTCGTCAACATGTTATCATCTCAGACATAAGAAAAACAAATATTCAGAAAAGTACCACACTAGTGCAAAGTGTTAATAATAAGGAAACTGCATGTGTGAAAGAGCATATGGGAACTCTACTTTCTGCATGATTTTTCTGTGAACTCTGATTAAAAACAACAACAACACCATGTATTTGACTTTAAGGAGTCATTTGCCACTTGAGGATGGCATCAGTTGTTTTAGCGTGGATTGTTAGAAACTCGTTCAATCTCATACCTACATGGATAAATTGTCTTCTCTTTGATTCATGTAAACAAATTGTTCAATTCTTCCTAACCACTCATCCTAAAAATGTATGCCCATTTTAGTGCCCATATTGCCAGTCTTCAAAACTTAGACAACCTTTTCTCTTCTTCATTCCCATTTTTACTCCCCTCTTCTCATCAATATTGCAGTTATATATTACCACATCTTTCAATGTTTCTCTGCTAAGAAATAGTAAAACCTAATAGATAAATAGCTCTCTACTGGTAGAATTTCAAGAATTATTGATAAGGTAAGAAAGAACTATTTATAAACAAGCTTTTAATCTATCCCTTCAAATCACACTGTAATTTCTCAATTTCATGTATATAAAACATGAACCTCTTCATATGTAAGATATTTTATATTAATTATTTATAATTTCAGCATCAAGATATTTGAAACTTATTTTCAAAATTATAAGGCCTCATTTTTCTTTTCGGTGGAGTTAAAGCATTCAAATTTATGCACATAAAGCTCTTAACATAAAGTAGGATTTTTGGAGATAAAAATCATAAATTGATCCAGAGTATGATAATTAGCATAAATTGCCACACAATGTCCTTTTGGTATCCTTCCTACTGAGTAGTGGAGGAATATCCATAAAGGTGATTAGTTATCTAATTCAATTAACATTAGCATTTTAGACTTAAAATTAGTTTAAAAAATGCTCTATTATAACTTATTCTAAAATTATATTCCTATGTGTTAGTGAAAAAAATTCTGTTGCATTTTTCATCCAGTGTTTCTTTCCTTCACCTTTAATTGATTCATGAGCTTGATCCCTTCATTTAAGATTTCTCAATTCTTTTTCCTTTGCCAATAGTCTATGAGTCTGCCTGATTGAACCCACAGAATCTCTGTGAGATACTTTTTCATGTAATAAACCAAATCATATTTGAAGAAGATGATTTAAATGCCACTACATTAAGGCTGTTTTTGCATACCAAAAGTGGAAAATAAAGGGAATAACTGGGACTTGTCTGGAAAATGAACACACATGTATTTTAACACAGGCTATTTTTAATAAACTTTTGGTAAAAAATGTTGTAATCACAAAAATGCACCAACTCCATTTATAAGGGAGATGGACTCCAGTCTATAAAAGGAGAATATTAATTTACTTTTAATTTGATACAAAACTCCATATGGTACTCTAGTTAAAAAGTGTATTCTCTGCTCCTGAATCACTTAAAATATTATTTCCATATATTCAAGTATATCTATAAAAAACCAAGTGTGTATTACCCTTATATTTCCATTAGAATCATTTAATATCTTTCCATTTACATAAATAGTTGCATTATGCCTTATCAACACCCACCTTTTCACTGGGCTATTTGAAAAATAAAGTAAAAATTATCTCCTTCATCTGGCTATACTACTTACTATGTAGATGATTTTAATTCCTCACTTTCTTACTTCAATTTAACCATAAGCAGACTGAGGTAGTTAAATCAGATGATCTTTAAGGGCCACTTCCAGGCCTGCCCCTGTAAGTGATTTTGAGGTAAGTTCTACGAATGCAGTTACTGCCTCAGGTAATTTTCTTTCTCTTATCTCTTTTAACATCCTCAATAGGAAAGATGTCCAATCATATAATCACTGAAACTATGAATATCACAGAGCCTTCAGGCTCTCTCCCTTTCCGTGAGCCCACCATATCTTGGTACCGTAAATTCCCTAAACACTGCTCCTTTTATGTAATCCACATACTCAGAAATCTCCAGTAATCACTATCATGTAATCAGTACACATTTATTCTTTGTTTTGCTATAAGATTCCTTATGGCTCTCTGCTGCAGTGCAGCCAGACATTCACCATTCCCAATCGGGTCTTGCTTAATTCATCAGAGTCTGTTCAACTCTTACTATTTCTAGATAGATTCCACTGATTACTGCAGCCCACAAAGCAATGAATACTCACAGCTCCAAAGTCTTTTGACACTTAGAATTGACTACCTGGCTTTATATTTTTTATGTGTTTTTGTGCACTTGTTAAATACTTTAGCTTATCTCTCTCTCTAAGGATATCTACGTGGTGTGTGCTAGCGCCAGTGCTGCACATTCTTTCTGAACTGGACATAATGGAAACAAAACAAAACAAAACTTTATGCTCTTCAGATTTGTGTTGAATCTTAGTTCACTGAATTTCTAGATTTTCTTGTACCCTTCTCTGGAATAAAAATCACTCATCTCTTGCTTTATTTATTTCCTCTCAACACTTCAAAAATCATTAAAAAGAAATTATTGCTGTCCTCCTTTGAATTCATTTATGCAGATGACACAGTAAGTGTAAATTAGCCTATATGGATTCTATAAAAATGTAAAGCCACAAAAGATGCTCTATATTACCAAGAGAAGGAGTAATAGTTCCAACAGTTGATTGTATTTCTAATACTAAATAATGGTCAGAATTTTCCATTAAATATTAGTCAAGATGCAAAAAAGGGTGGCGGACTTGGCCCAATGGTTAGGGCATCTGTCTACCACTTGGGAGGACCTCGGTTCAAACCCCGGGCCTCCTTGACCGGTGTGGAGCTGGCCCATGCGCAGTACTGATGCGTGCAAGGAGTGCCATGCCACTCAGGGTGTCCCCCGCGTAGGGGAGCCCCACAAGCAAGGAGTGCACACCGTAAGGAGATCTATCCAGTGCAAAAGAAAATGCAGCCTGCCCAAGAATGGCACTGCACACACTGAGAGCTGACACAACAAGATGACACAACCAAAAGAGACACAGATTCCAGTACCTCTGACAACAACAGAAGCGGGCAAAGAAGATGCGGCAAATAGACACAGAGAACAGACAACTGGGGTGGGGGATGAGGGCTGGGGGGGGGAAGGGGAGAGAAATAAATAAATCTTTTAAAAAAAAGTACTATTTTAATAATAATACCAAAATTATATTTCTTTTTAATCATGGACAGTGATTAATTGAAGGCTGCTTAAATAAAACTTAATAGGTGTCCAATATACAATTCTCCAGGTGCTCTATTTAAAACTAAAACATATGCAATAAACCACAGCTTCCATAGAATCCAAATCAACTGATAAGTTCAATTTATTACTAAATCACAATCTGTAAACAGTTCAGCAGAATCATGAAGGTGGCACTTACCTACTCTCTAAGGAAAGGTTTCAGATTTTACTATAGAAAATTCAAGGGCCTTTTCCCAATTTTATTTCAATTTTCATGAAAAGAAGAAATTTATCTTCAACATTCATGTTGACATATATTCCTTATCAATCCTCACATTGTATATTTATCACAACTTCTTGGGAAAATGAATACAAAGATAATACATGTTTCCTGTTTGAGTTCCAAACAGGTTTAACTAAGAGATATTTAAATTGGCAGAAATTTTTTCCAGTACTTCTGTGAGTTTGTAAATTCCCATTAGGGTAATTTGACCAAGGTGAAAATGAACTTATTCTAAAAACCTTTGTCCAAAGTCCTAACGTTAATATCAATCAAATCATTTTTTTTTTCTCCCTCGTGTATCTGGAAACTAAGATAAGACCAGTTTCCATTTTGCGGGAGGTATAAATATGCAAAACTCTGTTGGCCCGGAAAGAAACAACATAATGCCTACACCAGGGGAAAGAAAACAGTAGAAAGAGTAATCAACTCTGAGTTGTAGATAAATAGGAAACTCTAGCGTTGCCTCAGTTTATCATTTGAGAAGGACGCTGGCTACTCCAGCATGCATGCCCCAGTCTAATAAATCTATGACTATGGTAGTTTGTGTCTTTTGTGGACCCTGGAATATTATGTTCTTGAATTGGTCTGTTCCTATGCATATGAACCTACTGTACATGTGACCCGTTGTTTAGACTACTTCAGTGAGGTGTGGCCCAGGGTGAGTCTTAAGACCTTTAGTGGAATTTTCTATAAAGGACATGAATATCCAGAGAACAAAGACTGCAGTTGCAGAGAGAAACCCCCAAAACCTGAGCGAGGAGGTCCTGAGGTCAGAGGGTGGAATTTATGCAGCACAGAGGAATAGAGAGGAACCCACAGAAGATGAAAGACAAAGCCACAGTTGGAGTAGTCAGAAGCTGAAAGCAAGGGCCTAGAGAAGGCAAAGCCTGGCAGATGCCACCATGTTCCATGACACATGACAGGAGTCCAGGATCACTGGCACCCGATCTTCAGGAGAAAGCTTCTCTTGATGCCTTAATCTGGACATTTTTCTCAGACTTGAAATTGTATGCTTATAAATCCTAATTATAAAAGCCAAACAATTTCTGGTATATTACTCGGCAGCCCATTAGCGACTAAAACAATTAACCTTCCCTTATTAATGTTAATGGCTATTAATTTTCCTATTATTATTTTTCCAAGGAATAGCCTTATCTACCATATCCCTGTGATGGAAGATATTACAAAGTCTTTAACATTAATATTTCTTTTTATTTTATACCTGCATTCTCAGTAATCTTATCTTCTCTGACAGCATTTTCTTCAAACTCCACTGAACAAATCCCTCCATTGTTTTCTACTTTATCTCAATTGTTATCAAAACATAATTTCTTCTTTTCATAAATGCAAAGCATAGTTATCATACACAAACATTCCAAAATTATAAATTATAATTATAAATTATATTTATAATTATAAATTATAATTATAAATTAAAATTAGACTAAACCCTATAACCTAGAAATGAGCATTTATATTTTTTTAAATTGTATGCCCTCTTTGCACATGTGCATTCTGATTTTCACTTAAAATTATATTGCTTAAAATATTGTAAAGTAAAAACACTAGTTAGAATTCACAAACTTTCAGGAATATATTCTTCTGTTCTCTATTTTTTAATGTTATGTTTCTGTTTTCTCTTTGTTTACATTTTAACTTTTCACAAAAATATTTTTAAATGGGTAGAATATCAGCTCATAATATACACATGCTTAGATAGGTATGCAAGTATATACAATCAAAGAATATTATTTTCCAGTTTCAGTGAAGCATTTGCAAATATAAAGATTATGGGGAAATTGTAGAGATTATTTGGATCTATACTGAAAGAATTCTTTCCTACTAGCATTTAAAGCTATGAGATTGTAACAAATTTAACCAAAAGAGGGATCTTCTTTAATAGATAAAAATTACAAATCACCTGACAGAGGAGGGAAAAAAAAGGGCAAAAGATCAGAATAGGCATTTCATCAAAGAAGCTGTCCAAATGACTAATTAACATATTGAAAGATGCTTAATCTCATTAAAAATTAGGAAAAAAAGTAAAATCTTAAATGGTTACTGCCATATATCTACCAGAATGGTAACATTTAAGAAGCTGACAATAGCAAGTGTTGGTGAGACTGTGGGGCAGCAGTAACTCTCACACATGTCTCCCATTCATTTGATTTGTAGTTTTTATGTGATGGTTGTGAATTAAATTGTCTTCCCCAAAAGATACATTCAAATCCTAATCCCTGATCCCAAGAGTGTGACCCTATTTAGAAATAGTCTTTTTGAAGACACTATTAGTTAAGATGGGGCCAAACTGGTTTAGGGTCGACTTTATCCAATGTCATTTCTTATAAAGAGGTGATATTTTGTCTTCTTACAAAGAGGAAATTGGACACAGACAGACAGAGGGGAAAATGTCATATTGTAACTGAGGCAGAGAATGTCACAAATTCCCAGCAAGCCACTATCAGAAGCCAAGAGAGAAGAAAGGAACAGATTCTCTCCAACAGGATAAAGAGGAAATAAGGGTTCACTTACAGTTTAATTCTAGATGTCTATCCTCCAGGACTGTGAGACAATAAATTTATTTTGTTTTAAGCTACTAAGTGTTTGGTGTTTTGTCATGACAGCCCAGGAACTAAGAGAGTGATACACACCTGACTAGAGATAAAATGGTGACTCTGAATTCTATGGATTCTTGGAGAGTTGCATGTAGTGAGGAAGATAAGCATAATAAGAACATTATCAAAATAGATATGAAATGACAACTATGTGAGAGTTACAATTTGTAGATTGTGTGATAGGAGAATGGGACTATTTTCCATAAACTTTGGAAGGCCTCCCTGAGATTGTGATGGTAGAACTGAGGTGGAATGACAAAAGAAGTTCACTGAATCTAGAGGTGAGGGGCAAGAAGGGAGATAATACAAATGCTGAAAGCAACAACATGTACTAAGTACCTATGAAAGTCAAATTGGGAAAACAGTGTTTTCTTATATTATTGCAGTAGCAGCCTCCAAATCTGGCGCCCAGTAGCATTCCTTCCGCTTTCAGCTTTTTCCTCAGACTGCAGCCAGAATGCATTTTCTAACACACAATATGTATTTTATTATTCCATGCATCCTTCATTGATTCTGCAGTTTTTCCTGATAAACTCCTCAGCATGGCATACATACATGGGCCTTTGAGGTTGGGCTCCTGTTTTAGTTTGCTAAGAGTTGCTGGGAGTAATATACTAGAAATGGTTCGGCATTTACAATGGAAATTTATTAGGCTAAGAGCATTCTGTTCTGAGTCTGTAAAAGTGTCCAAATCAAGGCATCATCAGAAATGTTCTATCACCAAAGTTTGGCAGCAGGCAATCCTGGACTCCTTCCATGTGGCACAGCACAAGGAAGCATCTGCTTCTCTTCTGGGTCTTCTTGCTCTAGCCTCTGGCTGCTCCATTTGTAGCTTCTCTCTCCTTGGTTCCTCTCTGAGCTCCTGCATTCCTTCCCTCCATCTCGCTGCTTTCAGTCCTCAGTTTCTAAGGACCCTAGCAAAAGGACCAAGACCCACCCTGAGTCACACCTCCTTGAGTAATCCTGTCAAAGTATCCTATACCCACAGGAAAATGGATTAATTTTAAGACCATAATCTTCTCTGGGAACCACAAAAAGCTTCAAACTGTCACCATTTCCATTTAGGTCTTTATATTTATTTTTACTGCATCATTTTTGCCCCTGCAACATGTTCTAACTGTGTTGACTAAGCTTACTAAAAACGCCATGATCCTTTAACTAGAATTTTGAACTTGATTCTCCTTTTGACTTCTTCAACCTTGTTTCTTCACTTTACCAGTTTCTCTTGCCCTAAGGAATATATTTATTTCATTGGCTCCAGAACAAGAAAATGTTCCTAATTCCTTCCTTACCCTAGCCCAACCTCTGATCTTATCAGTACTAAGTGATCTCATTAGGCCTTCATACATCATTATTGTTGAACATATCACACTGTATTGAAATCACATGCATGTTTGTTTTTCTTCCACTAAACGATAAGGTTTTGAGGGAATGGATTTTATTTAATTCACTGTGTCCCTCCTACAATGTTTGCAATGCCAAGGACATAGGAATCAGTCAAGCTATATTTGCTGAAAGCGTGAAGTCCTCCTTTCAACCTGCTTCAGAGATATTTAAATTCAAAATATAGTAAATGGAACAATTGTAACTCAGGTCAGTTTCAGTGTCTATTTGTTTTGTTGTTGTTTGATCATCAAATCTGTATATATATTTTTAAAGTTGATTATTGTGGAAGTGACTAAACACACACATTGGTCTAAGGTCAATATTAATAAAAAAGCAAGAATAAAAAAATTAATAAGTGAATTGCTTCAGGAATATAGTAATTTACCATCTTTGAGCATCTGTGGCCTTCTCTTTGAAAGAAAGAGGAATGAAATGAAGGATCATCAAAGTGCATTACAACAATGAACTTGCTTTCAATTTCTGTTTATACTTTTACTTTCTTATTTATTATTTTTTAAAGGTACATAGATCACACAAAATGTTACATTAAAAAATATGAGGTTCCCATATACCTCACTCCCCACAATCCCACTCCCCCCATATCAACAACTTCTTTCATTAGTGTGGTATATTCATTGCATTTGATGAATACATTTTGGAACACTGCTACACAGCATGGATCATAGTTTACACTGTAGCTTACACTCTCTTCCAGTGCATTCAGTGTGTTATGGCAGGATATCTAATGTCCTGCATCTGACCCTGCAATATCATTTAAGACAACTCCAAGTCCCCAAAATGCCCCCATATCACACATTTTCCCCTCTCCCTGCCTTCAGCAACTCCTGTGGCCACTGTCTCCACATCAATGATATAATTGATATAATAAAGTCACAATAATTCTACAGTAGAATACCAGTAAGTCCACTCTAACCCATATTTTATTCCTCCATCCTGAGGATCCTGGGATGGCAATGCCCACTCTACCTCTAAATCGAGAGAGGGCATAGATTCCACACAGCTGATAGATGGGATTCTTCTGTCTGTAGTTGTAGGCTCTCTGATCTTGGTGTAGTGGTTGACTATCCTCCTATCCTTGTTCGAAGACCCGGATAAATTACTCTTTAGTCATGAGGATCTTCATTTAATTCATGATAATACGCTGCCACTTAGTGGTGATTCTATTTCTACCACTTGTAAGAGAAATATTTATGTTCTCAACTATTTAAAAAATAATAATAATTCAGATTAAGGTCATATTTTATTTTTGATATTCTGCAAAATGGACACATTTTTACATGTTTCAGAGTTCACAACAATGTACTATACAATATTAGTAACACTAATAGATAATAGAGTGATAACAATATTAGATGTTTGTTATATTCCGTTTCCTCAGTAACATTGCTATTTTTTAATTATTTTAAATTATCTTTTTTAAAGTTAGTAGATTGCATGAAATGTTACATTAAAAAACATAAGAGGTTCCCCTATACCCTACTCCCCACCCCCCACCCTCTTCATTTTTTAAATTGTATTTTTTTGAAGATTCATAGAACACGAAAAATGTTACATTAAAAAACATAAGGGGTTCCCATATATACCCACCCCCCATGCCCCACTCCTCCCACACCAACAACCTCTTTCATCATTGTGGCACATTCATTGCATTTGGCGAATACATTTTGGAGCACCACAGCACCACATGGAAAAGAGTTTACAAAATACTTTACTCTTTCCCAGTACATTCAGTGGGTTATGGCAGGATATATAATGTCCAACAGCTGTCCCTGCAATATCGTTTAGGACAACTCTAAGTCCCGAAAATGCCCCCACATCACATCTCTTCTTCCCTCTCCCTGCTCTCAGCAACTACTGTGGCCACTTTCTCCATTTCAATGCTACAATTTCTTCCATCACTAGTCACAATACTCCCAGACTATAGTTTTAAGTCTTTTTCAGTTGACATGAAATTTGGCTGAGAAAAAGAAACCAAATAATTTTGAGTCAATTTGGAAATATTGGGGAAAAATAAAGTCAACATTTCTTTATCATTATGCCAAAAAAACATAAACTTAAAAAATATTTCCTGTATGTGGCCAGAAAGAATAATGGACTGGGGCTCAAAAAAATTGGGCTTCATTTGTCTACTTCTGATATCATCAAAATATTCAAGTCTGGTTTATTCATTTGTAATATTTTTAATAATATTGGAAGTTATGACAATATGCAGAAAGTTCCTGAAGTAATTGAGCATTGGAATGGGTGTCTTGTATGTAAAATTAAAGATTCATAACTGAAACTATCCAAATAAGCATGTTGGGATTGGGGAAGAGTTAAATGGTTAACCCGCTGAGCACAGTTGAAATTAACAGAAGGTCACTTTTCTTAAGATATCATTTGCTTCCAGCCATTTTTCACTATTTCCAAAGCAAACTGTTGGGATTCCAGTAAAGCGCTCATTGAGAAATAGAGGTTTGATGAATTTGTACCCAATTAATAACCTATTTTCAGTTATTTAATACCATTTCATTCTCTTTGTGATTTTTGAACAATGTTGATTTGCAATATATTGAGCAACAACAGTAAGTGCTCCCAGCCCAGCAAGTATTAAAGCAAAAGAAATACCTTAAGCGCTTGTAAATTTCTGATAGCAAATGAACACTCTCATTCTCTGGGCCAGTCAGCTCCCATTGTACCCAGGAAAATGGAGTGCATTAGACAGTTAGAATTGCCTCACAAGACAGTGGGTATTCGCAAGACCAAATTCCATAGGGCAGCTGCAAACTGGGAGCTCCAATGAAGGTTTTCAATGAATTCCCCAAGAGAAGCTGTCAGGTTGAAATACAGGTGGAAATTCATTCTTCTGACTGCTGAAATGATCACTTCTTTTAAAGTCTTCAACTGTTTGGATGAGACTTCTCTCTTGTTAAAAGCAATCTCATCAGTTGATTGTAGATGTAATCAATCACAGATGCAATCAACTTACTGATGATTTAAGTCCATGAATTATTCACTTAGTAACAATCAGACCAGTGCTTTCTTGAACAAACAACTAGGCACAATAACCTGGAAAAATGTCCACATTAACTCAACCATTGCAATCACTTATTGCTAGAAAGCAATAGGATTCAGCATCAATTTTATTTCTACTTTTAAGTTGATGAATATTCTGAGAAAACATCACCATATTGAAAATAAATGGGAGTAGAAAAGACGAAAATTATTTCATAGCAGTATCACTCAACTTGCAATTCCCTCTAAGTTATGTGCCAATTTCTCATATGATTTTTGTCAAAAACATTTTTAAGAATGCATGAAACTCAGTTTGCTTTCCAATTTTGCTATTTAGAGCTTAAAATTAGGAAATGATCTGGCTTTCATTTATTAACCAGTGCGGTAATTTGTAAACATGGCCCAATTCTCCACTACTTTCTGGATTCCTGACCTTTGCCATTGTGGCTTTGCAGCTTTTCACATCAAGTAGTGGATTTTATTTCTTTCTCCCATCCTTGAAAGTAGGTTGATTTGCAAATTGCTTTGCTTAAAAGAATGTGGCATTGTGCCACTTCCAAACATTTGGGAAGCCATATACCTTATGCACAGTCTTTTCTAATCCTGTAAACTTGCCATGTGAACAAACATTGAATGAATTGATAGAATATGAATGACTCACAACCCAATTTCCTTTACTCTATGTCATACCAGCTGACATGTAGCCAATGACCATACTGGAGAGTAAGGCTGTCTTAATTGCCAACTGATCTCATATAAGCAGGCCAAACCAAGATCAGCCAGGACTAGACTATAGATTAGCAAAATTACCCAGCTGACTCTTGCACAAGTGAGAACTAGTAACTGATTGCTGCTTTAATGAACACGTTTCAGAGTGGCTTATTTTGCAGTCATTGAAGTCACCATTTTCTCAAGTTTTCGAAAGGTTAGCAAGAGTTTTCCAAGATTTGTCCTATGACAATTAAGGATGTCTGTTATTTTTCCAATTTGAGGCAATTTGCTTAAATAATGAAATAAAAATCAAACATCAAATATTGTTGATTTCATTGAATCTTGAAAATAAACTATTTCATTAAAATTGTATTACTTTATTGCTTAAATTACATTTTCATCAAAAGCACAGGTTTTCACATTTAGATTATTTAATTTATATATGATGATCATGAAATCAATTCCATTCAAATTTCCTTTTAATTTGAACCAATCTTTAAAAATACCTCAAAGTTTCCTAAAACTAAAAAGAAAAGACAGGCCAACTTTGGTATGAGTGGGTTTACTAGATGATGAAAGCCATCATTGTAAACACTGATTTTCAGAGATGTTCTTACAGATTTACTCTCATGGAACTCTTTTTCAGGAGTAATACACCCTATGACAATTTTTGGGGGGTACACTAAGGAAAAAGAAAGAATGTTAAATATTATCACTTTTTTATATATCTGATTTCAAAACATTACCATGTAAGCTATAATATATGCCTCAGGCCATTAATTTTCAAGGAAAGTGTCTTAATTTTTTGGTTGCTAAAACAAAGACCATGCAATGGGTTGACTTAAATAACAGGACTTTATTGGTTCATTGCTTTGAAGCAAGGAGAAGTCAAAAATCGAGGCATAAGTAGGACAATGTCCTCCCACTAAGATTGGCAATCTGGGGCTGACTGCAATCAATGATTGGTTCTTGTATTTTCTGTTGGTTTTTTCTTCTGTGTCCAATTTTCTTTGCTTATAAGAATTTTCATCATATTGGGTTATGGGTCACCCTCATTCAGTTTGGCCACTCTTTAACTAATAACATCTTCCATGATCCTATTTACCAATGGGTTCAGACCCACAGAGGCAGGGTTGGGACCTAAACATGCCTCTTTTGGGGACATGATTCAATCCCTAATAGAAAGAAAAACGACAAAGCCAAGAAGAAAAGAAGGTATATCATGTGTTTAAGTAGCTATGATTACAGAAAACATCTTACAATAATATTCAAATCATCTTTTTTCTTGAGTTGGGAAGTTTATTTTCATTTTGTTTGTGTTTCATAGGGCAATTCATCATAGTAGTTTGTAAATTGATAGGAGGAATACCATCATTATTTGAAATGAAAAAAGAGGAATTGTAAAAGGTTCTTGATGGGAAAGGAGAACCAAAGCATGCCCCTTAATCTCAGTGCATTGTTAGATTAATTTTGGGAAAACACATATAATGTTAAAAATTTGAACATAGATTCACCTATAATGAATTATACTCATAAAATTATTAAACTGTTTGGAATATCCATATCATTGGAATCAGTCTTTGATTCCTATATGCATGTATTCTTGAGTTCCTCTAAATCAGCTGTAGAATGAGGGAAATATTTTGTTGTATATAGATTCTCTTTCACTCATACTGGTTCTTACATGGCCATGTGTGTACACACTAGGGTCAGTAGTATTTGCTGTGTTCAAGGAAAGCATCATTTTCTGATTAAGAAAATGCTACTGCTCTTGCCCACTCCACCCCATAAATACTTATGGTTTGTGAAAATTCAGGAAAGATTTCATATTCCTCTTTTAAAAAATAGATGTAAAATATTTGCCTTCCAAAGTTATTATGAGAATCAAATAGCAATACAACCTAAGTATGCAATTATATTGTTCTGTCTGTGCAAACTGACTCAATATTTTTTAACTTGCAATGTCATTGTCATTTTTCTGGTCACTAAAAATTCTTCAAAATTATCTTTTTAATAGCTGTTTAGTTTTCCAGCATATATATGTGCCATAATTTAGACAATTTCCCTCTTATTTAATTTTCTAAGTTTTAAGATCATAAATAATGTTTCAATGCATCAGTAGGATTTTTGGGAATAATTCTTATTTACAACTTTAATCAGTTCTTGCAATAGATTGAAAGTAGTGAAATTAATTTTTCAAAAATGTCTTTTTCAGGCTTCAAGGTCATAGTTACAAGAAGGATCATTGTTACAGGAAGATATTTAAGAGTATTCATTTCCCTAAACCCTGGCAGACACTGAAGAGCAGAATGGACACAAATGCTATGCTTATGTTTTATTTTTAAAATTCCTTTTAAGAGTATCAGAATCATTTTCTACATCTACAAATATCAACCCAAAATGAATAATTCTGGATTAATAGTCATAAAGAAGTATTTATCCCACTACTTCAATGGAGAATTCAGAGGGTATTATATATCGTGCACCTTATTTTCTAGGATTCCAGGTGTGGATAATTGAGTGAAGGAAGCAAGTGGTGAAAATAGATCTGAAACCACAGAGCAATAAAGCTAATTAAATAATAATTTAACTTCTTTTGAATGATTTAATGTAAATTCTTAAAGAGTAGAATATGGGTTTAAAGAATCATATAAGATTCTGTAGAACTGAAAATGGGAGGATTGCATCCAGCATCCAGGTGGAATCTGAGCCTCCTCTTGACATAAAGGTGCAATGGACACAACCAATCCAGTGTCCACATAGAAGAGGTGGCATTGGATTGGGAAAAGTGGACATAATGGACAAAGGGTATGGGGAAAGGCAGGAAGAGATGAGAGGTGGAGGCGTCTTCGGGACATGGAGCTGCCCTGGATGGTGCTTCAGAGGTAATCACCAGACATTGTAAATCCTCACAGGGCCTACATGATGGAATAGAGGAGAGTATGGGCCATGATGTGAACCAATGTATATGAGGTGCAGAGGTGCCCAAAGATGTACTTACCAAATCCAATGGATGTGTCATGATGATGGGAACGAGTGTTGTTGGGGGGGGGGAGAGGGGGGGTGGGGGGGTGGGGGTGAATGGGACCTCACATATATATTTTTAATGTAATATTATTACAAAGTCAATAAAAAATAAAAAAATTAAAAAAAAAAAAGATTCTGTAGATGCCAATAATTTTAATGCTTTTTTAAAATCTGTGAACTAAACTGCAAAACTTATTCACATGTAATCTATAATTTCTGAATTCCTTATAAAATAAAGCAGTACCCTATATCTTGTTGCCAAAATTAACTTTCCTAATAAATCCCATATCTGTGGTTTATTTGCAGGAGACAGCAAATACTCTAATTTGGATCATCTAATGGATAAGGACTTTAGAATAGTTTATTTTTTATTTTATTTTTTATCCAACCCCCAAAAGAGGAGACATGAAGAAAGAAATCTATAGCACTGAGTCAGAGTTCATTCTACTGAGATTATCAGACCTCCCTGAGCTGAGCATCTTCCTCTTCCTGGTCTTCCTTTGCACCTGGAGATGCCCATCACGTGGAGTCACAGTGATGGGCAAACTGGGCGTGATCACGGTGTTCCAGGCCAGCTCTCAGGTGCACACTCCCATGCACTTTTTCTGAGCCACTAGTCCTTTGTCAATTTCTGCTACTCAACCACAATTTTGCCAAAAATGCTGGCCAATATCTTAGACAAGGTAAAGATCATTTCCTTCGTAGGATAAGTTGTATAATTCTACTTGTTTTGCACACTTATGACCACAGAGGACATCTTGCTGGCTGGGATGACCTATGATTACTTTTTGGCCATCTGTAACCCACTGCTGTACTTGGTGGTCATGTCCCAGAGGCTCTCTTTGGGACTGTTGTCTGCCTGTTATCTCTGTTGAACAGTGTCTTCTCTAATTTATGTTTAGCTCTTGAGATTCCATTCAATAGTTCAAATATGATTAACTAATTCTTCTTTGATTTACCCCTTATCTTATGCCTTCTCTGATATGTCTTTGAATAGTTGCTGGTATTTATTGTGGTCAGATTCTATGAAATCATCAGAATTCTGATTATCCTCATCTCTTAATTGTTTATTCTCATCACCATCCTAAAGATGTGCTCTGCAGAAAGAAGGCGCAAAGCATTTTCCACCTCCTCTTCTCACCTGATAGCCATCGTTGTCTTCCATGTAACACTCCTTTTCATTTATTGCAGTTGTGACTACAGTCTGAAAACGGATAAATTTGCCATGGTGTTCTATGCTGTGGTGATTCCCTTGCAGAACCCTCTGATCTATAGCCTGAGGAACATGTTTGTAAAAGCAGCTCTCAGGAAAATTTTGGATTCCAAAATATCTTATAAGAAACCACTTGTTTGTTTAGTTGGTTGGTTAATTTTTTTTTTTTAAGAAAAACAGGATTAAGGTTTCCAAACTAGAGGGATGTAGAAGGGTGAGAGATGGGTGTTGCAGTGCTATAGTGAAAGGACTAGTAATTAGCTAGGTAGTTACAAATGTGTATTTTTGATTCACATATGTTTGTGATTTTTCAATTTCCAAGAGCAGGGTTGAGCAAAATTTAAAATGGGCATCCACATTTTGCTTTTCTTCAATTTGATTTGTATTTACTGTATATGGGAAATGACACTTCTAAGACTCGGACATTTAGATTTCTATAAAACCTTCATTAATTTAGCAAGTAATTCATTGGACTTACAATTTGTTTCCATAATCATAAGAAACTTATGATTCTTCTGAAAATTGTATTTCTGATTTTTACAAGTTATATGTTTATAATCATTTGTATAACCACTAAAAGTTGTAGCAGCATTTGTGATTCTCTTCCTACATCCACTTTTTCTTAGTTAGCCTACATTCTAACCAGAGGTATAAAATTCTTAATGTGGCTAACAAGTGGATTTTCATGAATTTACTCACATGTTTTAAATATGTCTTTGCTTTTGCTGAACTGTCCTTACTTCACCCTTTCCCTTCATGGCTAGACCACAACTTTCCTCTCATTCAAAATTATTATAAACTAAATGATACTTTGTTTCCTTTTTTTCCATGTCACTCTCTACATTACAACTACTTTTTAAAAGAAGATTCTCTTCTACCACCTATTCCACCTATTTGCCAAGACTCTATGATTCATTTCTTTTAAAAAAGTCAGTGTCATTCACAAAGCAGGAGAATTACTTTTCCTTCAATTCCCTGGTGCATTTAAGGGTCCAGATGCCAAGAGTCTTACAACTTGTTTAATATATACAATTAATATCAGCATCTAGATGTTTGCCTCTCTTCAGTGAAGATAGAAAACTTTGCAACAGCTAGATTTCTGGTTATAAACCAGAGAAATCCAAGTCAAACACACTAAATCAAGATAGAAAAACATGTAACCTGAATAATGGGGTGTTTCATAGGAACCACAGAAAATGCAAGAGACTGAGTTCAGTAGCTGGACAAAGGGAACAACTTGAAGTAAGGGCACACAAATAACACAGCTCAATATCTCCTATGTCATCTCTGCTACTATTTATGCATCGATTTATTTCTCCACTGTGTCCCTTAAGTCAAGACTCTACCTTTTTTCCAGCCAATATGCAAGAAGTTATGCCAAGAATTCCAAAGTTATGGAGGACAGAATGACATTCTGGTTTCTATTCAGTCATAGTCATATTGGCCCATTTTAAGTGTATCATTCACTGTTGAATCCATCTACTGTGACCAGGTATACGCAGTCACATTGTATATAATGACAATGTGCAAGGTAGGGTATGAGAGTGAAGGAAAGTTGAAAGATAATGAATGTAGTAGTTGAGTAGAAAAAGCAATCCATCTATATTGATTAGATTAAGCTAAACTGAAACATATGAAACTCCTGTGATTTTAAGATTTGGGGGTTTTAATGAATAATCTAGGACAGGGGTTCCAAGTTTAATGCTCCACTCTAAACAATCATGCAGAAACAATTGGCTTTACCATTTTCCACTGGTGACTTGCATGGTTGTTCTGGTCATCATAAGGTGAGCCAGCCAAAGAGGGAAGAAGTGGGAGCCCAGGAGGGGATGTCCTCTTAAGCAAGAAAGTTAAATCTTCACGCATTGCTTTCTTTCCCATCTCACTGCCAAGAACTGAGTCATACAGTCACTTAAGCTACAATAGGGGCTTCAGAACAGAACCACATCCTAGCTACAATTGTACTATTATCAAAATAGAGAAGAATTGAATTTAATAGAGAGTTATCATTCAATGCATGGTAGAATCAATCACAATTTTTTAAAGATATAAATAGAAGATTATATAATCTACTAATTGTCAAGGAATATAATTTCATTGAAGACACAAAGAATCAAGAGTTTCAAAATGTTTTCACTTAATCCTCACAAAATCTTCACTTTTGGCACTCCCCCAATTGAAGCCACACTGAATTATTAATATAGGATTAAGTTTCTTTATGTAAAAATATATTTATACAGAGTAATAAAAATGATAAGGCAAGATACATTAAACAGAAACCTTCTGGTTCTTTTCCTCTACATCCTTACAGAGCCACTGATTAATATCAGCAATTAAATATTTGAGTTTCTGATTTTCTATATCAAGCACTTATTCTTTGCTGTAGTAGGTATTTTATCTGAGTACCCTGAAAGACAGCTGAAGATGGTAAAAAATACAGAGAATGTAAATATGTCAATTATTTTAATGTGACTGATTTCTTCTGTGTTAAATTGAGAATTAAAAATGAAGAAAAATTGGGGACTAGTTAATATCTTCTCCAACCTATATTATTTCAATAACATCTCAATTGCTTTTTCTGATTCTACTCTTAATAAAACCTGAAGTACATTGTGTTCTTTTTTCATATTTCTTTTCTCTATTATTTTACTCAAGGATGCCTATGGAAGAAAAAGTAAAGGATCTTATAATTACATCAAAAAATTAAAAATATGGTTGTAAATTACTGGGTCCCTAAGGAAACTCAAAGTACTCTATATGCATGGCCCCATACTTGGACCTGAATGTGTATCTGTAAACAAGACAAATGTCTTGTTGTCAAGGAATTCATGATAAGAGGAGAATTTTTGGGAAAGAAATATTTCCACTTAATTTATGAAATGTAAAAATAGAAATTTTATAGGAGGGCTATAAACACTGCATTAAAAATATCTAATTCTGTGGGAATAAAAGGTCACTTTTCATAAAATACTAAATACCAGTTGATTCTAAAAGTTGAACACAAGTTTGACAGGCAACTACTGAGACAATTATATAGTGTTCAAAAATTTCTGGGCCTGTTTATCACAGTACCTCGTAGATTTAGATGCTTATTGAAGCATTAATGAATAGAGAAAAATTGAATGCATGCATTATTTTACATAAACTTAGTCAAAAGAATTGTAACTGTTTTCTCTCTCCTATTCATCTTTACTCCTTCATAATGTCATTTTCCTACCATCACCTTTTAGGCATAGAAAACTCTGAAACCAAGTATATAACATCCCTTTTTTCCAAACTCCTTAACTCCCCCCCTCTTATTTAAATAAAGGTTAATTTTTCTTGGCAAAAATAGAGATCTTTAATAAATAAATAACCTGCCAATACATACACTCTAAGTCATTTCCAAGTTACATTCTTTGTGATTAAGAAGTGTCATTTTATTCATTTCAAATTGAGTGTCTTCAGATTTCACATATAGATATGGCATGACTCTACTTCCTGTAACAATTCTATGACTGTGAATGTCTTATACAGTCTTTCCCTATTAGAAAATTACTTTATTATCCAAAGGTGGAGAGGATGGGAGAAAAAAAAAACATACAAAGAATGGCTGAGAAGTTAGTGCTTCTCAGACCCCTTTCCATAGAGAAACTCCAACACAGCACTAATCCAAACAGACAGCCTCAGTTACATTTTAAATAACAACATGATGAACAGATTATTAAATTTAAAAATGCAATGCTGCAGGGAGAGAAGACACCTCCACAATAAATAAGGAGGCTATTTCACACCTGAAGAGTACTGATTGATTTAAAAGTGAAGGAAGTGCTTCATGGAAAAATAAGAATGACCAGCTTTGCCACTGAATAATTTAAATGCAAACACTTACATAACTTAAGAACATTTCCTTTATAGGAAAAGCAACCAACTCTGATTTCTTCCCATGTTAATAGACAAGTACTTATTATTCTCTCCTGCTTATTTATTGGAGTGCATCTTTATCTAATCTTAATAACCAAAAACCATCAAAGATAATGCTTCATCCAATCAGATTTATTCATGAGATGAAACTTCTGACCTTGAAATATACAGACAGTACCACAAAGAATCACTCTTTCATTTTTATGATCGTAAATGGCATGAAATCATTTTGCTGTTGTGAAGAGTTTCATATTTCCTAAAAGCTTACCAATATTATCAGAATATTAAATTCAAATTAATGTTCCCCATGAAAATTTATATGAAATTCTCTGAGATATTGATTGAGAGTATGGATTATGATATTATACTGCTCAGTTGTAAGTCACCAAGGTCATACACTAGCTTCTTGAAAGTGGACACATTATTTGATTTTGTTATGCCTCTAGCTCCTCATGTAAAAGTGCATATTAACAGTACCTACTTAATTTATACAGCATTAAATGAGATAATACAAGTAAAGTTAATAATATCGTGTTTGACACATAATATTTAAAAACTATCAGCAATAAAGGCTTGAATTAATCAAGCCTTTCAGCTCTCTTTGTGGTCTCTGTGTTAGACTTAGAGGTTTAACAGAGGTTTAAATAGGAAAATCAGTAAAGGCGAATGCATCCTTGATGGAAATGATTCTCTTTTCATCAAAGACATAGGAGGCACTGAAGTTCTGTGTTAAAATTGCCAAGGTTTTCTGATGGCTAATGGGATAGTATAGACCAAGTTTGGAAGAGAATCACTAAAGATCACCTCTGGTAATGTTTTCATATAGTAAGATTTGAGTTGGAGTTTTAAATTTAATGTTACTTTTCATATTTCTATAACAAAGTCTACTTTCCTTTTGTGCCCTAAGTACAACTATAAGAGGCTGGATGGTAAGGGAAATAAAATAAAATCATTAATTACAGTGCTTTTTCATGAGGTACTGTTACTGGTTTACAGCCATTTTGACATAAACTAGTCTACCAATTTTCATTATAGAATTCCTGTCAAAATACTTCTTTGTATATTCTCTATTCTCCTATATTCTCCAAAGCAAGAGAAAAGATGTGCAAAATTCAAGAAGAAAGAAAAATGATATAAGTTAAAATAATGACAAATAACTATGATGATGCTAAGTCAAATATTTAACATACATTACACTACTTATTCCTCAAAAAAACTCCCTGAAGTACAGATAATTGATAGTACACAGTTTGCAAAAAGAGAATAGGCACCAATAATTTAAGTAAGGACATATCACCCTAATACTTGTAATTTCCATTTTCAGTCATTTTATGTCAAAGTCTTTGACAGTGATTACTTGAGTCCAGGTAAAATGGAACATTGTTGATGAGATTGATTAGTGGGGAAACTTTATTCATGGCCTTACTCATTCAGGAAATATTTTTAAAGTACTCACCCCATGTAAGCCCTTGATTATCTGCTGGAATAAAAAATTGAATGAGAAGGGGATGAGGACATTATTTTCTTGGAAAATAAGTATTTAGAGCCCACATCTCAAACGTAAAGAGGAGTGATTCTGTGACTCAGTCTCAGATTAAATGTTACTTCCTTGTATTCTTATTGGAGCTCCCATGCATATTGTATTTCTTAATAAATAGACTCTTCACATTCAATTTTAATAAATAACTTGCAGGTTTGACCTCACCAATGGCCCTTATCCTCTGAAAAGACAAAAATAGAGCCCATAATTTTAAGCTTTCGTGTACTCCGTATGTTATACACAGCATGGCCCTTAGTAAGCTGCAATATATACTAAAACATATGCATTGGTTTACTGTGTTATGCATTCATTCAAATATAATTGGGTCCCTGGAAATGAAATTCTCTTTTCGTTCCAGTGGATTTCATAATGTATTTATTTTAGAGGAGAAAAAATGTAGAGGGAAGATGATAAAATTTTTAATTTTTTGAGAAGATATAAAATGGGACAATAACTATTAAAATGTGAAAAGAGGAGGAACAAAAAAAATGATTCCTGAAAGAGAAAGAGATAGATGGCAACAGGGGATTTTAGGGTGTGCAGTAGGTTTCAATTTACAGAACAAATTTTCATCTAAACTTGACAGGTCTTTAATCCTTCCTCTAGAAATTCCTGAAATGTAAACAGAGAAGGGGAGGAATGGAACTTTTTACCTTTAGGGTGTGCTATGAAAAAACAAAAGTCAGAATGGAGGGTTCTCTGAAATAATAAGGAAGGAGCTAAGAATTACTGTGCAGTAAGAAAATAAAACTAGAAAATGTAAGTTGTTTCAGTTGTATGAGATTTGAGAGTGGGAAGAGGAGTTTGGGGTCTTGAAGCAAACGAGGACATTGTTATTTGTATAAGTGAAGAAGAATTTAGAGCCTGGGAAATGTAGATGAGAGTTAACTAGCGACAGTGTGGACTTTAGAGTATGTGACAATCTGTGAAAGTAGTGAATGTTCATTAATAAAGGAAACAAAAACTGGATGGAAATTCCACAAAGTGATGTTGAGGGTACAATACACTAGAGGAGGGATAGAACATTTTGGGATAGAAATGCTTTATTTCTTGAAGGAGCTGATTAAGGTCAGTCTACACTGCATTAAGTACTGTGCTTTCTAATGGTTAGTCAGAAACAGATATTTATTCATAGTTAGAGGTGGAAAAAAGTTACAAGAAGACAGATTAACTTCTTGACTGGTGTCAAGTGAGAACCTCATAATCAACCTCTTTTCTTGCACATTTTCTCTTTTCCTTGTCTAGTTACTCAGTAAAGTCTTAAACTTAACTGTATACTCTGTGAATACCTAAAATTTATAATATAAGTAGCATTGTTAAATTGGTGGAGGACATGATAGGGATGGGGGGACACAAATAAGAAAATTTTATTTATTTTACATTCCAAATTTCAAATGTATATGTGATTTGCTATGATTCATTACTTCTCATATAACTTTGTATGATATAGTAAGTGAGATATAGTTCTATAATAGGACAAATAAATATTCCTTATTTTCTGATAGAGTTTTTCCCAGACAATGAGTGGGCCCAAGGTACCGACGCTCAGGTTGGCCTGAATTGTATATGGTGGCAGAGTCTTACTGACCACCTTACCCTGTGGTTATCCAAATGCAATTCATAAGGAACACATCGAGCCAAAAATGACAGAAAAAAAAGAATTTGGTATTGGGCTATGTATTCTCTTCAAATAATCTAAAATTATCAATAGAAACAGTATAAATAGCCAATTAAAATGATTAAATCTTGCTTTAATGAAAAACTTTAAAATAACCTAACAAACAGAAGAAAAATGTGTATGATTAAAGTTCCACATAAATTCTGATTGCATCAGCTTTGAAATATATTTTCAAGTGCTTAGTGTCAATCTTTTTCTTTTTACACTGGAGCTCTTGCCATTTTGAGAATTGACTCTACAATTGGTACCTATTTCTAATTTCCATAGACACCCAATTGTCTTGAAAAATAACAAAACAATGTGCTGCAACATATATTTACTCAAGACAGTCTTTCAGTACTTTACAAACAGGTAATTCACTTTACAGATAGTGAAGATGAAATTTACTTCCTTTTATTTTTTAGTCTCTATCTGAGAACTTCTGATAAGAAAGAAAGCAGACCAAAAGAGGAAATACACTATCTGAGAAGAAAGGTACAAAGATTTGGAGCTGTTATTTACTGGCTTGGACAGAAGATACCAAGTCTTCTATTACATGGCATTAACATGTATGTCTGCCAGGCTTATAACTGGAACAACTATTTGATTCTTGTAAAAAAAATTCTTAAACATCAAAATATTGCTTAGCTAAGAACTGTCATAAACTTTGTTGCTTGGGTTTGCATGAGACATTTCCATGACAATGTATAAATTTTGTAGGTGAATATTTTACAGAGTGATATTCACAGAATGAAAAAATATATTCTTGAGTTGAATCTACATACTTTTTGAGAGAATGGTAGAGAGTTCAGCAAAGGAAAAGAGAAAAAATATATGTTAAATTTGCAGAAACTGAAGTATCGTGTGTGAACTTTGACCAGTTATTCATGAGGCCCACAACCCAAATTCAATATAAACATTGTTGTTAAATCAAATGCATTGTCCATTTGTCCTTTGAATTTTGTCATGTCTGTCACTCAATTTACTATGCTATGTTAAATTAAGTGGTTTCTAACCCATTTGTGTATAATCTTATTAACAATTTTATTTATACCTCAAAATTTGAGAAGGAAATATCTGAACTTAATACAAAGTTTCACTTAAATATGTTTTTAATAAATAGTCAAAAAAATTATAAATCACTGACTGAATTTATCCTGTTGGGATTGCCAGAATCCATGGAGCAATACATTATACTCTTTGTGCTATTTTTTCTGATTCACACACTTAGAGTTCTGGGGAATATTGTGATGATACTTCTAATCAGAACTGACTCCAGACTTCACACACCCATGTATTTCTTGGCTAACTTGTCCTTCGTGGATGTTTGTTATTCCCCACAATCACCCCAAAAATGCTGGTAGATTTACTATCTGAGAAGAAAAACATCTCCTTTGCCGGCTGCTTCCTGCAGTTGTACTTCTTCATTGCCTTGGCAACAACTGAATGCATCCTCTTTGGGTTAATGGACTATGACCGTTATGTGGCCATATGTAACCCACTACTTTGCACCTTAGTCATGTCCAGGACGGGTTGTCTTAAGATGGCAGCTGGGGCCTCTGCAGCAGGATTGCTGAGCTCCATGGTTAACACCAGCTATGTAAGCAGTTTGCCATTCTCTGGTTCCAATGTTATCCATTGTTGGAAACTGAGGCACGGTGGTCTAGCAAAGGGAGACATGCTGTTTCCATGGCTATGCTTTTAACATAGGAATGCAGCAATTAAGCCTTTCGAGTCAACAGGAAAGAGCTCTCCAGGGCAGAGAGAAATACGAGCAAACACACTTTTTAGTTTGAAAGGAATACTAAATCTTTGTACTTTAGGATAAGTTCTTTAATTTATGAGTCTTGTTAATGGCTAGTTACACTACTTGTTACCTTGATAGTTTGAGTATATATAATGCCACATGTAGAAAATAAAGTTGTCTGAGGAGTGACTACTCGCAGACCCCCAGATCCCAGCTCTCTCTTTCTTTCTTTCTTTGTTTCACTCTCTCTTTCTTTCATTCCGGATACCCTTCGGGTACAAATCTCCAACATCTGGTGCCCAACGTGGGGCCCAAAGAAGTTGGTGAGGCTTCCAAATCAGTATCGGGAACCACGGAAAAGACCTCATCGAGGGTTGTGTGCGACATCCAAAGCAGAGTGACTCAAGTCTTCAAGATTAAGTAAGTAACATTTCCATGAAGTCATCAGGGTAATGGGAAATCAAATGGGACGTGTGGAAGCATATTTGCAAGTGTTAAAAACTTTGTTGAAAGCTAGAGGGGCGCCTGAAAATAGTTGTGAGTTAATAGAATTGTTTGCTTTAATACAAAAGTACTGTGGTTCGTTTCAGCCTCAGGGGCATAATGTTTTAAATTTGAAACAGTGGAAATGTGTAATGAAAGCTTTACAAAGAGCATATCAAAGAGGGGAATTCATTCCATTATTAGTATGTGCCTTATGCCACCAGATAGTGGCAGCCTTAGATCCTTTACAGTCTGAAGAAGGAGAGAAAGATGAAATTACTATATTTTCTAAGCCCATAAGTAAATCTGAAATAAAAGAAAGTAAATTGGAACAAGAACAGGAGCTTGAGGTGAATGGGGAACTGTCAGGTTTTCCCCCTCATCCTGATATTAAACCTTTCATCAACAAAAGCCCAGTGAAGTGTCCTAATGAAATACCTTCTGTGTATCCAGTACAACCCTCTGCACCTACTAAATTGCCTTCTGTTACTAAGCCTAAGTTAGAAATGTTTTCAGATGTTGCCAATGCTTTGCCTTATGTTAAACAATTATTATCTGCTTTCCCCATAATATTATATGTGATACCACCAGATACAAATAATCTGCAAGGGGGTGTCCAGTTTCATCCTGAGCCAAAAACCTTTTAAACTATTGAAAGATTTAAAACAGGTGAAAGTACTAAATAAAGTCCTTATTAGTGAAATCAGGCTTGTAAGAAAACTCTCTGTTAAAGTGTTAACTAAGATAAGGAAACTATTCTGGCAGCAACTCTGCAAACCCCCTGCTGGCTACATGACAATGTAGCTGTGGGCTAGTGGGGGTTAATAGCGTTAAGCCACTGTAAAAAGAGAAAAACATGGCAACATTGGTGTTCTGTTTTGTTTCAATGCTAGTTCTGGTTGGCCCTATTTAACCAAGATAATAAAATTAGTACAAAATTTTTATCACGGTTTAAAAAGGAATTTTCAGTTTTAAGTCAATAGTTTACTCCTGAACTTCAAGTCTCAGTATAGTCTAACAGAGAAATAATCTAAAAATGTGTGTTAACCGTCTGTCTAAACTGCTAAAGTAGAGCTTAACTACATTTATGCTGCTCAAGTTATCTTAACTGATTGCTGATAACTAATAAAAATGTTTCCAAGTACAAGCTTGCATGTTACAGGCAACATGGATTCCAGAAGAAATCTTAAAAAGTGAAATGTAAGATGTGATATAACGGAGAACTTAAAAATAGCTATACCAAGAAAGTAAGAATTATGAGTTAATTGTAAACTGTATGTTTCTGTTAATGTGTTGTAATTGTTGTGTGTCTGTCTATTTGTTCAATGTCAGTGTATATTATGATACCTCCAGATGGTAATATAAATTAATAAGTAAAAATTTTTAAAAGAGCTTTATTCAAATGGCCAAAAATTAAATAAGTGCTTATATTAATACATAAGTTTAAATGTTAATAAGATGGCTACAATGACAAAAATTGTAAGTCTTGATTAACAAAATTACTATAAGTCTTTTCATAAAGTTATTCTTGCCTAGATTGAAATGAATAGTTTATTTCTCTTCACAGGATAAAATGAAGGATGTAAAACTTAAATAAATATTAAAGAAGGTTAAAAGTGTGTGGAAATGCTGACCGAAACTTACTAAGATTTTCTAAAAGGTGTGTTTTGTCCTAAAGTAGGACGGCTAATTTTCATAAACTCTTGGAACTTAAATGCATGTAGCAAGTTGTAGAAGATATTGTGGTAACTTTACGTATGGAAATGTGTTCTGTGAAGGTAAAATTTGCCTTAAAATAATATAATTATAGTCTATATGGTTATTAATAATTATAAAAACTTTAATGAAGCATTGTTTAAATTAAAGTGTTTAAATGGCTAATTCGAAAAGGTCATTATTAAACAAATCTGAATTAATAATAATAAGGATAATTAAAGGTAATTTTATAACAGGAAAACATGTCAGCAGCCAACCTCCCCTACCAACTTGCTTCTAGGAGACTGTTTCTGTTATTGCATGCTACTAAGTATTTAAAGTGAAGAAAAGTTAATTATTTTAACAAGCTTGTTTAGTGTTAATGATAATTATACATTGTAAGAAATTTGCCTGGTAACTTACATATGTGGAATGTATGGAATGTGTTTTTATTGTTAAGGAAACAGAAGATGATTTTGTCCTAAGATAAAATGATTGATTATTGGGAAAGCATAGAGTATGAGACAAAACCTGAATGAATACTGAAAGTATAAAATGTTCATGGAAAAGAAATTTTTATGATTAAAGTTGAGTAAAATTTGATGGGTCTATCTATAAGGTTTTAAAAGCTTTAGTATCAAGTAGTACGTATCAAAATTAAAAATTTTGTTCTTTCTCAAAATCTCTCAAGTCATTAGTCTGTTTTGGAAAAAGATTTTATCCTGAATAATCGGTATGCAAAGAAAATCTGTTTTACTAAATTAGCTTCTTGTTCTTTAACCTCATCATTTCCTCGGTGTTCCAGCAAGCTTAATGATTACATAGGGGCTGTTGGGGTGGATTTGGGGGGAGACAAACTTACACTTTTAGTACTTTTCAATTTAGAAAGAAAAAATCTAAAAATGCCAAAAACTTGCTTTGGAAACAAAGAGAATATTGCTATAAACAATAACAAAAAACATAAGTGCACATGAAACCATTTCAACAGGAATCTTTAGCCCTTACTCATTATTGTAATCTGGGCCCCTTACCTAGAGCTCCCTCTATGGCTTCCCTGTTACCTGTGTCCCTAAAAGTCAGCCTACCTTAGCCTCAACTAGCCCTGCTGAGCTAATGGAGACTTTCCAAGACCTTGGGTGTGCAATCCCTGCTAACTGTGACTGAAAGCAACCTAATGAGGTTTGACCTGCTAAAGTTTGTGATAAAGATGCCATTTTCAGCTTATGCCACATATATGTCAGAATAATGTCCATCTTGCACGTGCTCCATTTTTGCACCTGAACTGTAATCCTCTCCTCTCCTGATCAGATGTTTAATAAACAACCAATCAGAACATGTCAACCCATATTTCAAGACAGATCCCACCTCCCATTGTTCCCATTTTATAAAACTTCCTTAGGTTTTAAACCTGGAGAGACGGATTTGAGCCTTGCCACCTGTTTCCTTGCTGTCAACCTCACAATAAACTCTTTCTTTCCTCAATATCCTGGTATGGCACTGACTTTTGTGCACACCAGGCAGTGGACCCACTTGCTCAGTAACACACAGCTGGCTTTTTATTGTCGTTGTTGCTGTTGTTGTTGGTTTAATGGTTTTTTGGTGGGTTTTTTTTTTTTTTTGGTAAGAATAACCCTTGCATGAATGAACTGTGTTAATTGAAACAACCCCAAACCCTCTTAATTTCAACTCCACCACCAATCTGACCACCTCAAAATGTTTTAACAAAACTATGACACAAGTCTTTTTGCTGGGGATTTCAGGATATTTAAAATTAGTCAAACCGGATTTTATTACTAAGGAGTTTACAATGTTGGAAAGTGACACATAAGTTAACAAAAGAAATGTAATTTTATACTATGCATAATGGATGCCCTACATTCATAAAATCATTAATATATTGCATATGATTGTGGAAAGGCAATCACAAATGCTTAATTTAAAATGTGGAATTTCAGATAACCATCGAAGAATTATCAGATTTCTAAATGGAGAGGTGAAGGAGAGTGGTTCAGCAATGAAAGAAACAGGATGAACAATGAAAGGATATTAAAGTCATTAAGTAGAGGGTCTAACAAATTTCTTTAGACATCTCCTTGAGCTGTACAAAGAGTGTGTATATATGCAGAATAACTGAAGACCATAATATTGCAATCAATTCTGTTCCCTTGTTGGCATTGGTCAATTTGGAGAAAAGAGTAAAGCATTAAAAAGTCAGTCTTTACTTAAGTTATTGTGGCATTCACGAGGGAAAACACAGAATCAGAAATCTAATTAATCTTATGTATACATAATAAAGCAGACTAAAAGCAGAGGATTTAGGGATTTAAGTCCCAACAGCCATTTAGAATAAAATAAAATGTGATTGGTCTGTTCCTCCCCTACTAAAGGCATGGAGAAAAAGACTTGCTCATGTAAGGTAGGTTTCTGAGCTTTCACAATTAAAGAATAGAGAGAAAACCTTTGTGCATGTGTGTATGTAGAGAAATATGAAGAATCAAGTATTGAGGAATGTTTAAGTGAATCATTTTATGCCTACTTACTCTATTAAATGAATTGTGAACCCTAATTTGACAGACCAAATTTGTATAGAGAACATACAGATTTTATTTATTTATGTTTTAACCAAGATTTGTAAGTCATTATGTTTATCACTGTGCAAGTGGTATTATTTTCCTTATTAATTAATTCTAGCTTTAATGCAAATAACAAATGAGGTATCACAATACAAGAAACAATATCTGTAAATATGTATAAATTCAAGACCATGTGGACCGCATTGTATAACATTTAATTATAGAAAGAATTAAATTCAGAACAAAGACCACGTTCTCATTTTCATATAGTAACAAGAGATGCAAACACACCAGACATACACTTAAACACACACACATATACAAGAAATATAATACTCTATATCTACAAAATATTTGTTGTTACTCTCCTCATTGTCATTTTAAATGGAAAAGTCCATTAAAAATAAAAAGACATGCAAATGTATGTGTTATAATCAGTGGTCCCCACTTCTTGATAGCATATCTGTTAAGTTTCTCAGGGGACTTTGTCAGTTCAGTCATACAATGAGTTATAAATACTGTTGAAAAGAAATGAGGACCTGTGATAGAAAAAGTCAATAAAATATGTCTCATATGTCAGGAAACCCTATGGATACCATACACCAAAAACAGTAACATAATGATTTTATTTATTTACTTAAATGCAATATGAATAATTCAGTGATATGTTCTTTGTTGCTGAAACTTTAAAAGTCCATTGTGTTTTTTGCAGAATGTAATATATTTAGCCAGTTTTTTGTCCATTACAGTGTTTATTTTCAAACATATGATACGTTTTATGCTGTTACATTCTGGTTCTTCTATCTAACTTTGGAGTTTCTTTGACATCATTTTGATCTGGAATAAGCTTTCAGTTCAGTCTAATCTGCATGAGACAAGGTAAGATGTTAAGATATCATATATCTCATGAACGATACCTAAATTTAGAATACAATATTTTGAAGTCTTGTTTCAAACTTTTTTGTTTTTTCAATGAGAAAACAACACCTCTTTCAAAGTGACACAGGGTATTTTCTGAGGATAAAGAAGAAATTTTACAGAAGCAAATAACATTCTATTTTACAGAAAATAGCTTGTGAATGTCCAGGTAGTTAACTGTGTATCCACTATTTTCTTGATCATTTTTGCAACAGTTCAGAGCAAGAGAAAAAGAAGAATGAACAGGGAAAATTGCTCCTCCTTGACCGAATTCATTTTCTTGGGAATAACTACTAACTCTGAGATCAAAGTGACTTTATTCACCATACTTCTGGTTGTTTATCTCATTAATATTCTGGCAAACCTCGGAATCATCATTTTAATTAAATTGGATTTCCAGCTTCACACACCAATGTACTTTTTCCTCAGCCACCTCTCCTTTTCTGACCTCTGCTATTCCACAGCAATTGGGCCCAAGATGCTGGTGGACCTCTTTGCCAAGAACAAATCAATTCCTTTTAATGGTTGTGTTCTGCAATTCTTCACTTTCTGTATCTTTGCAGATTCTGAGTGTCTCTTGCTGGCAGTGATGGCCTTTGATAGGTACAAGGCCATTAGCAACCCCTTGCTCTATACAGTCAACATGTCCAGCAGGGTGTGCTCCATGCTCATGGCTGGGGTGTACCTGGTGGCAATGGTGGATGCTCTGACACATACAACATTAACATTCCACTTATGTTTCTGTGGATCAAATGAGATTAATCACTTCTTCTGTGATAATCCTGCTTTGCTGATGTTATCTTGCTCAGATACACAGGTCAATGAAATAGTGGTATTTACCCTTTTTGGCTTCATTGAACTTACTACCATTTCAGGAGTTATAGTGTCTTATTGTTATATCTTCCTATCAGTTTTAAAGATCCACTCAGCTGAGGGGAGATTCAAAGCTTTCTCCACCTGCACATCCCATTTAACTGCCGTTGCTATTTTTCAAGGAACCATGCTTTTCGTGTATTTCCGGCCTAGTTCCTCCTACTCCTTAGATGAAGACAAAATAGCCTCATTATTTTACACCCATGTGATTCCCATGTTAAATCCTCTCATTTATAGTCTAAGAAACAAAGATGTGAAAGAAGCCTTGCAAAGAGTGAAAAATAGAAGGTGCTTTTGAATATTATATTGATAAATATATACATATATACATACATACATGGTTGTTAAAATCATTATGGGTTTAAATCAACTGTTAATACATGAAGGAAAATGTAGTCTCAAATACTCACTTTAAAAAAGTGTTTGTGCAAATTTCAATCATAGCAGAATTTTTTCCTTTCTTAAATGGAAATGTTGCATGGATAGATCTGGAAGTAATGCATTCTACTTCCTTATTATCAAAAACTTAGCTGGCCCTTTTTGTCATGTTAAATTTTTATTTTTTCTACTTTCACTTATGTACTTTTTAAACTATTCTAAGTTGTACTGAGTGTTTATTAAATATCTTTTGCATATTTAGTTGCTTAGTATTATACTTCAGAGTGAATCTAGAAGGTTTACACTAAGGAAAATTACAATCTAGTAGAAATAAGAAAGACATTACTTAATAAGCAATCAAATAATTATTAAAACCTGCAAATCATCATAAAATAAAAAGACTGTGTGCTGTAAATCCAAAGAAAAATCTGAATTTGTTATGCAGAGAAGAAAGGCTTCCGTGAATGAAGAAATTTTGTCTCAGGTATAAAGTATGAATAAATGTGAAATTTGGGTATAAGAATGCATTATAGTCAGTGGGACTGGCAATTAGAGAGGGAACAAGAAAGATATAATTGTTCTTTTTAGATGAAATGAAGGTCAATATGCTTAGATTATAAAGAACAAAGGGAAGGATCTCAGGAAAATACATACTTGAAGGGTAATTCTTAATTGTTTCATCATTTCCTCCAGAAAATTTTCTTTCTCTTCTTCCCCATTCTTAGTTAGGGATAAATATTCCATTTGGATTCACAATAACCTTCCCCTCAGAGTATTTTAAAAATATTCTGCTTATTAAATCATTTTTACAACATGGTGTTATGAGCATTTTGTGGTCAAGGTCTGAGCTTTTCATTCTTATTATCCAAAGCCTGGCACAAAATAGGAAATAAGTAATTGATATAACCTAAACCTCAGTAATATTTTAAGTACTTATGCATGATAGTTAAAACAGAAGTAACCGAAGGCATAATTTGTGCCTTGAATACAACCTTTTAAAACTTGTAAGAAATTAGATATACTGGTGGAAACTGGAAATTATGTAAGTGTGAAGAAATGCATAATAATTATTTGGGAGAAATAAAGATCTTTCATGGAATTTCTTGATATTTGTCTACTTTATCTGGCTCTGTTCCAGCTTTCTGATGGCCACACACTGAAACACCTTGTTGAGAAAACAAGGGTATTGTCATATATTTGAAGGCCCGTACAAGATTCAAGAATACTTCTAATTACATAATTGTACAAGCTAAAAGTTATTGAATATACAGATTTAGGAGCTGTCATTGTAAAATGCCCTGAGTGAAAACATTTCAGTATGGAGTAAAGCCCAAGAAGCTACTCTGCATTTCAATTGTTGTATCTTTATATAAGACAGGGATAAATTAAGGGGAGAATGTAGAAATAGAAAAACCTATGGAGAATGCTTGTCTGGACAAAAAGCTTTAAGGATTTCCTCCTTCACCATATTTTCTCAATGAACCCATTCAAATTTTTACTTATAAGCAGCAGATTGGCAGAAAACTGTGTTCGAAATTAAAATTGAAATATTAAAGTTCCAACAACATGAAGATGTTCAATGGATTGCCACTGATTTGGAATATGGAATCATGGCATCTAACTAAATGTCTCCTTTCCATGCGAACATCATATATTCCTATCGCTAGAGACTGATTTGATCTCCATATTATTCCTTTTATTGGTAGAAGTTGAATACCTAATTTCTGGAAATATTGTTTAAGGAAATACGATTTAAATAAGATCTGAAATTTGAGCCCATCTTTTACAGAGAAGATTGCACGTAATGACACTTCTGCTTTGGAATTCTATACACATGTTGAGAATATAACATAAAAAAGACTTTGATGTGGAGGCAGTGACCACTGGAGGTTCTGAGGACAGGGAGAGGGAAAAGCAGGTGTAATACAGGGGCATTTTTAGGTCTTGGGAATTGTCCTGAATGACATTACAATGGCAAGTATAGGCCATTATAATTCTTGACATAACCTACAGAATTGTGTGGGAGAGAGTGTAAACCACAAGGTAAACTTTAATCCATTCTTACTGGCAATGCTCCAAAATGTGTTCAAAAATTACAGTGAATGTACCTCACTAATGAAGGATGTTGTTAATGTGGGAAAATGTGAAAGATGTGGGGAGTGGGGCATATGGGTACCCTATATTTTTTATATGATACATCTTATGACTATATTATGAACCAAGTGCCCAGTGTCACATAAATCACAGTACCATTTGTCTAGTTACTCTTCCTTGCTCGACTTCAGTTCCCTCTGTGTAAAATATGGGCTCAATTTCAAAATCACTAAGACTATTGCCAGCTGCTAAATTTTTTTTCTATGTGTAGTTATCATTCTAAAGTTGTTTGAACCCACCCCACTCTTCTAGCGATTTTGAAAAAACAAAACAAAACAATTTGCTTTGTCTTTTTAAAAAAGAAAGCACTGTATATCTAGGCTGATTTTACCTGGCATAACAGTGGCAATGATAACACTGAGATAGTAGAATTATCCCAAAGTCAAATACTTTTAAACATAGCTCTTTTAAGTAGTCTGTTATTCACATTTCCACTTTCATAGACACTTCATAGAATTAGTTAAACAACTAACTTTTCTAGAGCTCAAGTAAATAAATATTAAAATCTCAATGCAATACCATGAATCACCTATCTCTACAATGACTAAAATGACAATCAAAACTAACAATTATTGGTAAGTATGTGGATCAACCATAGCTTTTACACATTGGTAGTCCAAAGGACAATTATCATCTCTATTTGGGAAACTGTATGGAAATATGAATATGAATGAATATCCACCCAAAAACTTGTATAAAAATATTCACAGTAGCATTATTTCCAGTAACACACAAAAAAAGAAATAAACTCAAGTTTATCAGAAATTAACATTAAATCAGAATCAATGAAATTTTAAGGTCACATAAAAATATTTTAGTCTTTGCAGGTTATAAAGTCTCTATCACGCACTCAAAAATCTGCCATTGAATCTCAAAACCGAGAAACAATATATTGGGGTGATTGTGTTCCAATAAAATTTTATGGGCCATAGATTGCTAATCCCAGCTCTAGATCGAATAATGTCTAGTATATTGTAAATTGGCCTATACCAAAGCAATGAAAATTAAAAACTACCACAATAAACAAAAACTTGAGGAATTTCACAAACATGGCTTTAATGGAAGATGTTAGGTATTGAAGAAGTTTGATGGGTATGAATTAAAAAAATAAATATTGGATTGTGTTTGTAATCTGGTCCATACCTGGGGGTAATGAAGTTACGATTAGGCCTTTGATTGGGCCATGTCTTCCGGGCATTGAGTCCCCACCCCTGGGTGTGTGGGGACTCACAGATAAAAGGCATGGCAAAGGACATAGTTGAGGGTTTTTGATGGTGGAATTTTGATGTTGGAGTTTGATGATGAAGCCTTAAGGTAGAACCCTGGGAAGTAAGCACTCAGAGGAAACAGAAGAAAGCCCCAGGAAGAGACAAATCCCTGAGCCCAGGAAAAAGCAAACCCTGGAAAAGAAAAACCCAGGAAGACTGAACCATCGCAGACATTGGCAGCCATTTTGCTCCAACATGTGAAAATAGACTTTCATAAGGGAAGTAACTTATGCTTTATGGCCTGGTATAAAACCAACCAATTTCTGGTATTTTGGATCACCACCCCTTTGCTGACTAATACAGGTGTAATTGTATACAAACAGTATGATTCCCTTTCCACATAGTTCAAAAATATAGAAACTTATCTCTCAAATTGGATATCAGTTTGTGATTGGGTGTATTGTTGATTTCTGAGATGCTCAGTAATGTCTTGTTTTATGCTCTTGGCTTTAGATGCAGAGATAGTTACATTTCTTAAAATTGACTTGATGTATACTAATTATATGGTCATTTTCTAAAAGGTTTTCCAAAATCTAAATCCCTTCACTATCTTATTAGAAGCAACTACAAAATTTCATTATTTTGTTTCCAATCTCTAACAATTTCTTACATACAATAAGTATTCGGATATATTTGTAAATTCAGTGTAGAAAATAACTTTCATAGAATGTCAATCAATAATTATGCTTTATGTCATTCCCAATGTGCTGCCTTGCTTTTATAACAAAAATGTCCTTATCAACACATGGACACGTCTAGTCATTCTACATCAACTGGGAGACATAATATACGTTGGTACTAGTATTATGCAATGAACTCTGTTTCATAACAGTTCTTACCTCAGGGCCAGGGAATGATTATCTGAAGATAGTGGTCTTGCCTGTAGATAGTTGACTATCTAGAATTATTTAGTGGCAACAGGGTCACCCAGAAAGCCTTTCAAACTAGACGTGTTTCTCATAAGCTTACCTCTGAAGCTCAAAATTTCTCCTAAAGTTATTGATTTAAATTATAAAAGTATCATTCTGAAGTAAAATACAAATCCCTTTAGAAGGCCAATTATGTTATCCAATTTGTAATAAGAAATAGTTATCCTAGCATCGGTTTTAATGAAGAGCACTGGAGGGAAGTTAGAGTATGTGATCTGTGTGGGCAGTCATGTATTGGAAACTTATTTTGGGTCCTGCCTAAGCAGAGTTTACCCTCAAGGGATTGACACATCTGGAGAAAGAGACACATTTAAGGGGAAAATGAGTTTGGAAAGGAATCAGAAGAAGGTGAGCAAAGAGGAATATACATCCTCCAGATAGTAAAGATGTTGGGTAACCCAAATGCATTAGTTTCTTGTGGTTACCTAGGGGATAATTATTAGCAATTACTTAGGTTGTCTGAGCTTTGACTCGGTACTATTTCCCACAGGAGTACATTTTGTATTTTACTATTTAGATCACCACATAAAGAATAGCATTGAAATGTGAAAAAGAATTAAAATTGTTACCTAAATCACTTGTCTCAAAATTAAAAATAGATTTGTTTCACTCATTTTAGTCTGATAAGTCTCCTAGTTTTATGAAAAACAATGTAGACAATAAGAAGAACAAAATTATATTCTGGATTACTCCGAGGGATTTTTAAAAAACATAGGAAATTATATGTCAATGTTGGAGTGCATAAAATGGTGTAGTCCTTTTGTTTTCACACACATATTTTGCATTGACTGATTTAGTGGCTATTTTAGTTTCCTAGGCTGCTCCAGCAAATACAATGAAATGGGTTGGTTTAAACAATGGGAATGTATTGGCTTACAATTTTGAGGCTGAAGAAAATATCCAAATAGAGGCATCACCATGTCAATGCTTTCATCTCTAAGACAAGCTGTTAGTGATCCTTGGCTCTTCTGTCAATAGCCAAGGCATATGGCAGCATCTCCTGGTCTCTCACTTCTCTTCTGGGTTTCATTGATTTCAGCTTCTTTCTTCTGTGGATTTCTCTCTCTTTGAAGTCCATTCTCTTGTAAAGGATCCCAGTAACAGGATTAAGGCACATCCTGACAGAGACAGCTCATATTTTAACTGAAGTAACTTCATCAAAAGTTCCTACTTACAATGGGTTCATAGCCACAGGAATGGGTTGAAAATATAAAAATGAAGACTATGAAGATTGATATAAAAATAATGTAATTTAATTTGGGTGATGGTATGCTGCAATTTCTGAACATTGCTGTACAAATATGAGATTTTCATATAATGATTTCATAGATTTGCATTAGATGGTATACATTTAATAGTTTACTTCAAGCAATCCTTGCTATACACATACACACAGGTAAATATAGTTACTGACAATGAGAACAAAGGAAAAAGAGGTTAAAATCCTAAGACAATGTAGTGATTTCCATCCTGTAATATTGGGCGATGAGGTGTTTATTGATGACAGATTGAATTTGAAGGGATTATGAGGAAAGGAGATTTTGTATTAGTGGTATTTTGCTGCCTAACAAATTACTACAGATTTAGCCACTTACTCCGGGTTGCCTGTTACCAATAACAATTTTCTCACTTCCTTTTGAGCCCTCATGAGCATTGTGCACCCAGTTCAGTTTATTTTTAATAATGAACTGTCTAAAGTAATTTAGATTTTCTCTAACATGCTGTACAAAACCCTTCAATCCTTTGGCTACTTCTGGCTCCCAAAGCCATTTCCACGTATTTAAGTTTTTGTTCTTGCAGCAGCCCAATTCCAAAACTAATGTCTGATTTCGTTCTCTAACACTGCATAATAAGTCATCACAAGTTTAGCAGCTTAAAACTACACCCATTTTATCACAGTTGATTAGGAACTTGGGCATGGTTTAGCTGTGTCATTTTTTCAAGGCTTCTCATTAGGCTGCAATCAAGGCATATTCCAAGTCTGGGATGTTATCTAGAGGCTTGCCTGGAGGAGGACCCACTTCTAAACTCATATGGTTGTTGGGCAGAATTTAGTTCTCACAGGCTTTCAGATTGAGGGCCTGGGTTTGTAACTCACCTTCGATTTCCTCAGTCCCTTTATACATGGACCTGTCCACAATATTTAAATATTTGTATATCACAGTGTTGCATGTAATTTACCAAGTCTTTGTTAATCCTGAGTTTGGTAGAAAAGGATTTGCAATGGAGGCTTCCGTCTAAAATATTTTAAAGGCATCATAAAAGAGCAATATTAAAATTTTATTTGATTACTTTTCAAAATATAAACAAAAGGTACTCTTGTGAAGTGTAAAAGTATGATACAAAGATGTTAAAAGCAAAAGCTGGTATTTTCTTTCCCATCTTCATTCCCACCTATTAATTAGTAACTTGTTTAATGTCCTTTCAAAAATTTTTCCTTACATGTATAAGCATAAAAATATTCAACCAAATATAAAGATATTACATTTATTTAGAAAATTTTAGAGTTCAATAATACACATTATAATGTAATTTGTAAGTCAAAAGATAGAAATCTATCCTTAAAGAATAACTTTATAAGCACACAAATAAGGATAAACATGCACATGTGTATTATTTTTTAAAATAAGAGGTGTATTATTTTTTAAAAAAAGAGTATCTTTAGTATGTAATTTTATTTTATTCATTTAGTGGATCCTTTTCCCCCTCCTCTTTTCATTTCACAATCTTATGCCATATATACTGTTTCTTTCCTCTTAAGGCACCCCTAAGAAATCTCATTTTAACAGCTTGTTTTTAATCTTTTATTTTTTCCTTCAGCTTTGTTTTTCACCAGGTAGAGCTATTATTTGCTTTCCCAAAATTGGTACATTTTTATATGTTTGTATGTTAGTCTACTCAATCAAGCCTAGTCTTTTGCAAATCCTTCAACATCAGTAGAGAGAAACTAATGCATTCCACTGAATGGCTATTTAATGTTCCACATTGCGGAATTGCCTTAATCCAGTCCCCTATTTCCTTATAGATGGCCATTTTTTTTTTTTTTCCAGGTTTTTGGTCAGCTCTATGCTACAATAAGTATCTATGTAAATATAATTTCTTGAAGGTTAATTACAGAGCTGACATGGAGTTAATTCTTCCACATTTTTCATTAAAGCCATCAGGGAACAGATGAAATTTAAAGGAAGGGGGCAAAGATGCAATGTTTCCACGGGAGAAATGACAGGTTTGCAACCATCTTTTATTTGCTGTGATTAACATCAGCCAATTGTAAAGCCATGAAATTTCACATCCCCAGACTCTTCTTGTGTTAGCTCTCTCAGCTTATTCAAACAAATACCCAAGTGTGTGTGTGAGAACTTTTAGTTGTCACATGCACACACAACAATGGACCCTGACTGAAGAGGTACTTAAAAATCATGTTACCAAAGGGAAGGTGGATGGAAGTTTATATCAGTAAGGTCAGTTTGAAGGTATGGCTAGCTCAGGTTCCTGCTGAGATAGTCAAGTCAAGCCAAGGACCAACAGTGCAGACTAAGACTCAGGATGCATAGAGGATCACATCAGAGCTCTTGGGGGCAGATTGGGGAGGACTCAAATTTACAGTTTTGGTACTTTACCTTTTAGGAGAAATTGGAGTTAACAATAGCAAACAAAAATTATTTTTTGGAAACAAATAGAATCCTGCTTTTCACAAAAATGAAATATTTCATTTTCATAATGTGCACACAGCTTTTTTTATAAATCACCCTCTCATACACGATCAATATTAGTCAAAGCATCCTCCAAATCCTCTTATTTCTATTTTTTGTCCTTCACCCACCAGCTTCACAACATAAAAGTGTTTTGAAAAAATATTAAATAGCCTATTATTGTGCAAGCCCACATTTTAGTGGTTGCAAGATCTACAAAAATTAGACAAATCTATTTTTATTTCTGAGGAAGTCATTAGAATTCACTTACAAGGCACATCTGTGAACAAAATAAACAAAATTGGAGTGTTCCAAATTCAGTTCTGGTGAATTGAATTGTGTACCGTATTTAGACATGTTCTTATACTTGTTCTGCATTGTGGTGGCTGTGGACTCATTGTAGATAAGATCTCCTCATGTTACTTCAGATAAAGTATGCTAGCATGAAAATTAAACGGATTTAGAAGCCAAAATAGGTTGCTGCGTGCATTGCCAAGTGAAAGAAAAATGAACAACCAAAGATTGTCAATAACTAACCTCAGAGTACCATAAGAATAAAGCATTTCCTTGCTGCTACCCTAATTTGGGACTTTTCCCTAGCCACAGAATCATGAACCAGCTCTCATTGTTTAAGCAAATCTATTGTATATTTGTTTTAGCAGTTGGAAAAATATATCTGTTTTTGGTACTGAAATGTAGGGAGCTTTGTAAAAAAAACCTAAAAATGTGGAAATAGCTTTGGGAATAAAGTTACTTCCAATGAGGTATTAGAAGAGAATGATTAATAGGTTATTGTAAATTGGAAGAAAGGCAATACTTGTTATAAATTGGCAGGGAACTTGGCAAAATTGTGTTCTGGATGTTGGTTTGAAAATAAAAATTTTAAGAGATGAAGTTGGATATTTAACTGAGGAGATATCTGGGTTAAGTGCAGAAGTTGCACCCCATTTTGTACTTGCAGCTAGCTTACAGTAAAATGCAAGAAGAAGGGGATAAAGAGAGAACTGAATTCTTAAGCTCAAAGAAATCAGAAAGTGAGATTTGGAAAGTTCTGAGTTTACCCAGTAGTGTAATGGCAGCACCCCACTTTCAGTACCAAAAATTATTTTACTTTCCCTGCTGCTGATCAAATACCATATAATAGCTTTGCTTAAACAATGGGAAACAACTCTATCAGGGATTTCCCTGGGCTCTCAGGAAGATAGTGTCCAGAAGACATGGCTCCATGTGAGGGTTTAACTGAAATACCCTTTGCCAAATAGGTTGTGAATGGACATGGATTTGGTCAGCTATTTCAGTGAAATCCATAACTGGTATAAGTCCAGAAAGGATCTGTGGAAATCCTTTTGTCTGATGGTTTGGATTCCTGTGAACTTTACACAAAACCAAGAAGGGTTTTGCAAAATTTGTCTAAGTAGAACCACTGCCAGCCTAGACTGAAAGGAACAGAGAAGGAATGAATTGAAGAAAGAATGACTTCAAGAGCAAAGTTATGGAAGTCAAGATCTTGACAAGAGATTTCCTCAAGCCAAGACATTGGGCTCACCAGTGTGTGGAAAGGACAGGTTTGCTCCTGTGTTCAAATTGGGCAGGTCATTTCTATCACAGTGCTTGGAGGCATCGGATCTTCTGCCTCATTTGTCAGGGCAAGTGCTGCAACCTCAATGTTCAGAAATTGTAGGACCTGCACCTCAGCATTTTCAGAGAGCTCGCCTGCCAACTCAATGCTCATGGGGCCTGTACTGGCATTTATGGAGACTAGTCCCTCTCTCAATGCTTGGAGAAGGGAGGGCCTTCATCCGAGTAGTCAGGGAGAGCATTACTGCTGCCTAAGCTATTGGAGGGGTAGGGCTGCCACTCCAATGAGCCTGGAAGACAAAACATTGATGCATAGATGGCTTTGAGACCTGGAAATCTAATGGAGTTTGCACTTCTCAGTTCAAATTATTTGGGTCATGTTGAAAACATGTTGGGACCCTTGTTTTCCCTCCAATTTTTCCTCCTGGAATGGAAATGTTTATCCTATGTCTGTTCCACAATGCCCTTTTGGAAATATATAACTTATTTTCTAAGATTCACAGGTCCACAGAGGATTATTTTGCCCTAGACCAGACCGTATTCATAACTGATATTGATGAGGCTTTGCACTTACCATTGATACTGAAGTGATTCAAGTCTGTTGGGCTATTGTCATGGAATTGATATCTTTTGCTGTCAGAAGAACCTGTCCTTTTGGGTCTACATGGATATGGTCTTGATCTTGGTCCACATTCTGGTAAGATCTCTTAAAAATTTTACTTCAGTTAAGATAGGGCCCCATTGAATCATTTAGGGTTTTAACCCAAAATTCTAGAGCCCTTTATTGAAAGAGTGAGAATCAAAAAACATAGAAGCCAGGAGAGGTTTCCATATGTATTGTCATGTGACACAAAAGCTAAGGATCAAATTTCTCCTGTGACCAGCCAGCCACAGAATCCCACAGTCTTTGGAAAGAAAACATCACCTTGCTGACACTTCAGTTTTGCACTTCTCTTAGCCTCAAAACCATGAGCCAATAAATAACCATTTTTAAAGTCAAACTTTTTAATGTTATTTTATCATGTGGGAAATTAAAACAGTAGTGAATGCTCTGCCTTCATAAAATCATTGAAGTGTGAATTACACATGATTGGGAAAATGTGATCAGACACACTTAAGGAAATAAGTTGCATTTAAGGTAAACACGGAATTGTAAGATTTCTAAATGAGGATGTGAAAGAAACTGTTTCATAAATGGAATAAACAGGATGAACAATGCAAAGGAAATTAAAGTCTTTAAATAGAAAATCTAATGAATTTTATTGTATGTCTCCTTAGACTAGAGGATGAGAGTATAGATTTAATATAATGAGCATCACATTAAAATTACATCTGTTCCCTTCCTGAGTTGGATCAATTATGTGACAAGAGTGAAAAATTAAAAGTACAGTATTTGCTAAAGCTGTCACGGCATTCACTAGGGGAAAATACAGAACCAGGTATCTAATTAATCTCATGTGTGTCTAACACAGAAGTAGGCAGGCAGAGTCTTTAGAGACTTAAGTCCCAAATGTCATTAGGTAAAAGTAAAATGTGATATGTCTCTTGTTCACCTACCAGATGCATGGAGAGAAAGACTTGCTCTACTCAGGTAGAGTTCTGAGTTGCCAAATCTACAAAATACAGGAAAATATTAAAGAAAACTGTGGGGTCAATTATGGAGGAATTTTTAATAAATTGTTCTAGGCCTACTTACTCCATTAAATAAATTCTGAAATCTAATGACCAAACAACATTTTTTCTATTGGAGCTGTATGAATTTGATTGACCTCATTTGTGTGAAGCATAGATTTTACAAATTAATATTTCAACCAGAATTCCTAAATAAGCCATTATTTTTACCTCTGAGAAAGTGATATCACTATATTATTAATTTGATTTGTTCTGGTTTTTAAATTGAGGTTCCACATTTAAATAACCAATATGTGTAAATTCAAGTCCATATGGGCTACATATCACGATATGTAATTAAAATTAGACAAAAGCCCACTTTCTAAATTTCATATAGTTACAGAAAGATGCATACATACCACACAAACATATAAACAAATACACACACATACAATGAATGGAATCCCATATGTTTACAAAATATTTATTGTTTCTCTTCCTATTTTAATTTTTATTGGGAACATCAATGTAAAATCCAAAGAGATGCAAATATATGTGTTAAATCCTGTTGTTGGGAGCAGATGTGGCTCATGGTCCTGGGTTTGATCCTGGTGCCTCCTGAAAACAAAAAACAAGCAATCAAATGAAGAAAAACAATGCAGGAGAGGCTATGTGTCTCAGTGGTTGAGTGCCAGCTTCCTGAATACATGGTACTGGGCTCGATCTTTGGCCTTGGAATCCCAAAAAGTGATAGTAGGTAGCTAATTTGACTCAAGCAGTTGAGTGCCCTCCTCCCATATGGCAAGTCCCAATTTCGATTCCCAGTGCCACCTAAAAGAAAAACAAACCAAAACAGACAACAAGCAGACAATGAGGCAGACAATGAGTGAAAACAACAAGCAAACAATGAGAAGACAACAAGCAAACAGATGAGGAAGTGAATGCAGGGGAAAATAGAGAAAAATAAAGTGATAGTAAAGTTCAATGAAACATGCCTCATGTTTCAGTAAACACTAAAACACCATAAAACAAAAACTTTGACATGATAATTATATTTAATAATTTATATACAACATCACTAAGTCATATGCTCATTTTTGCTGAAGCTTTAAAATCATTCTTGTTTCTTGAAGAATGAAATAAATGTGATCACTTTTATTGTCCATTGTTTATTTTCAAATATATGAGATGTTTAGTACTGTACCATCGTGCCCTGTCTACTTAGCTTTGGTGTTTACTTCACATTAGTTTAGTTTTAGGTATGAAATGAGCTTTCAGTTCAATCAAATTTTCTGCCTATGAAAGGCAATAGAGGCAAGCACATCACATATCTCATGAATGACACCTAGATTCACAATCAAAATGTCTTAACTTCCTAGTTCAGACTTTTAAAAACAATTTTCAACCAGAAAACAATGTCTCTTTAAAAATCACACTTGTCTGGGTATTTTTTGAGAATAAATAAGAAAATTTGGAGAAGGATAATACTTTCTGCTTTATAGATAACAGCATGTGGATATCCAGATAGTTAAATATGGGTCAAATATTTCTTGATCATTTTTGCAAAATTAGGACAAGAATAAAGAATAGACACAGGAAATTTCTCTGCCTTGACTACATTTCTTTTCTTGGTAGTAACTACTAACTTTAAGATCAAAGAGACCTTATTCATCATACTTGGAGTTGCTTATTTCATTAATATCTTGGAAAATCTTTGAGTGATCATTCTAATTAGATTGTATTCCCAGCTTCATACACCAATGTACTGTTTCCTCAGCCAGCTTTCCTTCTATGACCTCTGCTATTGCACAACAATTGGGTCCAAGATGCTCATGGACCTCTTTGCCAAGAAAACATCAGTTTCTTATTTGTTTGTGTTTTTTATTATTCATATTCTGTATCTTTGCAGATTCTGAATGTTCTCCTGTTGGCAGTGATGGCCTTTGATAGGTACAAGAACATTAGCAACGCCTTGCTCTATACAGTCAACATGTACAGCAGGGTGAACTCCATGCTCATGGCTAGGTTTACTTGGTGAGAATAATGGATGATCTGACACATATGAAGTTAGCATTCTGTTTATGTTTCTATGAGTCAAATGAGATTATACATTTTTTCTGTGATTTACCTCTTCTTTACCTCCTTTCTTGTTCAGATACACAATCAGTAATTTGTTGTTATTTACCCTTTTTGGCCTCATTGAACTGACTACCATATCAGGAGTTCTGGGGTCTTATTGTTATGTTATCTTCTCAATTTTAAGGACCATTTGGCTTAGGGTAATTTCCAAGTTTTTTTCACTGCACACCCACTTCACTGTCGTTGCAATTTTCCAGGGAACTATGATCTTCATGTATTTTTGGCCCAGTCTTCCCACTCAACAGATGATGACAAAATGATCCCCTTGCTCTACACATTTATGATTACCATGTTCAACCCCCTATTTTGTAGCCTATGGATCAAGGATGGAAAGAGTCCCTGGAAAGACTAAAAAATAAACATCATTTTAAATGCATATATTTACACACATGTATATATATATGTACACACAGACACATATGCATACAGTTTTAGTCCTCAAATCATAAAATGTTATACAGTGTCTCAAAATATTTAATAAATTTTTTATTACTAACCTCTAATGATATTATTTTATAGATTCCTTTATATGTCATGCATCATTATTTGTCTTCCTTCTCTTTAAGTAGGTTACTCTCTTTTTAGAGAACTTTCCAACCTTGTTATTTTGCCAAATTTTCATTTGTTCAATCTGATTTTCACAACTTACTTGAATTTCCTAAGGGTTACTTAGTGTCTACTACATGCCTGTTGCACTTTTAGGTGCTCTCTATTTCATGGTGAATCCAATTGTTTCTATAATAACAAGTCACATAATTTACTGGAAATGAAAAACATTAACTAAAACATACAAATAATTCACACCAAATACACTACACCATAAAGTCAAACATCAGAATTCAAAGTATATGTCTAAATCTAATGTGCAAGGAAGAAAAATTTGAAGTGAAGACTTATTTTTGAATATAAATAATGAATAGAGAAACAAATTGTGAGACAAAAGAGTTCTAGTTAGAGAGTTTGCTAATTAGATATCCTAAGATGGTTTGGACTATGCTTTTGTAGAGGAAATGAAATCCAACAAGACTAGGTTAAAAATAGCAAAACTTAAGTCTTGGCAAAGTAGTCCTTTTGCTATAATTCCTAACACAGTCACTTCTTCCAGGAAGCTTTTCTTCTCTCTTTCCTCATTCTTAGTCCTAGTTAAATGCTCCCTCTTTGGGGTTCATAAAGGACCCTTCTCAAAGAATCATTGCATCTATTACTGTTAAATCATTACCTACTTTGAGTTTGTGAGCATTCTGTGCTCAATTGCTTCATCCTTGTTATCTCAAGCATCTGTATCACATCTGTGATACAGAATGTGAACCCAAACAAATAACAAAACCAATACTCTTTATACTTTACTTGTTGTTGTTGTTTTTTGAGGCCCTGGGGCAGGGCATTGAACCCTGGACATTTTAAATAGGAAGTCAGCACTCACCTATTAAGACACATTGGCTCCACTGAGTTGGCTGTTTTGTTGGTTTCCTTGTTGTTGTTTTTTGGGGGGGAGATATCGGGAATGAACCTGGGACCTGCCATGTGTGAAGCAGGGGCTCAAACACTTGAACCACATCTGATCCCCCAATACATTTATTTTTTTTTAATATATGCTTTTTTATTTTTAAATGATACTTAGATCACATAAATGCTACGTAAAAAATAAAGAGGATTCCCATATGCCCTGCTCCTTACTCCTCCCACATTTTCCCACATTGACAATATCCTTCATTAGTGTGGCACATTTGTTACAACTGATGAACACATTTTGGAGCATTGCCATGGAGTGTGGATTATAGTTTACATTGTAATTTGCACTCTCTCCTGCACAGTTTTGTAAGTTATGACAAGATAAATAATGGCTTGTATAATCATTGCAATGTTATGCAGGACAATTCTCAAGTACTGAAAATACCACCATATTATGCCTGTTTTTCCCTCTCCCTCCTCTCAGAACCTCCAGTAGCCACTGCCTCCACATCAATGATAAAAGTTCTTCCTTTGCTAGAATCACAATAAGTCTATATGGAATAATGGAAAGTCTACACTAGTCCATCATTTACTCACCAATCCTGAAGATTCTGGGAGGGTGATGCCCACTTCACCTCTAATTGAGAGGGGCTTAGATTCCGTGGGGCAGATGGATGGGATGCTCTCAGTTTCAGATGCTCTCTGTTCCTTGGTATGGTCATTGCCCATCATCATCTCCATGTTAGCTGTACTGGGTGAGTCCAATGTACTGGAGAGTAGATGTGGCATCTCTGCTGAGAATCAGTGCCCAACTGGCACATGGGAAAGCCCAAAGATTTAAGTCCCTTGGACTTACACCTCTCAACTCTAGAATTAACTATAGGTTCACACAGAAGCAGCAGAAGAACCACATCCACCAAAATATTTTCAATTGTTTATTCGATGTCAGTAAAAATATAATTAACTGAATATAGTTTGTGCCTTATTTTTTTATAGCTCATAAAAAAGAAAATAAACGTACATAATTTGAATGTTAACACTAAGGTAGTGGATCTATAAAATATTCATACAGTAGTTTCCTGGAATTTACCTACTTCATCTGTCTCTGTTCAAGTTTTCTGATATCAAAATATGGGAAGAAAAGTATTTAGAAGACACGAATATGCCCACATATTTGAAGGAACTGCCAAGACTCAAGGATGCCAAGGATTCAAGGACATTTGCTAAAAGACAAATGTCTTAGGTCATTTAGTTGTCATTGTAAAATGTCCTGGTGAAAACATTTCAGAAAGGAGATAACGCCTAAGAAGCAGCAGTGCTTTTCAACATGGCATTTCTTAGTGGAACTCTGTAACATATTAGGGGGAAGTATGATGGTGGAATATGTATGAGAATGCTTGTTTGGGTGGAAAAAGAAGTTAATGAAAGCTTTAATTTTCTCAATTAATCCAGTCTTTTGGAAATCTTACTTATGAGCATCAGCATAGTAGAAAACATCATTTGAAATATATTAAATTCCAAAGAAAGTGGGAGATCAGTGAATTATCCCTAGTTTGGAAGATACAAACGTCATATAATTAATTCATCTCCATTCCATATGACAGACTAGATTGATGTACTTATTTTTCCTTTTAATCACATATTATAGTGTGAAACTAAAGAGAAAGAAAATTTAAACCCAATAATCAAGGTTTTTAAAACTCAATAAATGGATGTTTAAAAGTAGAATGAATCAATTTAATTAAATGCAGGCTTCCTCTCCCTGAAATTGTACAATTCAAAATTGAATGATAACTTACTGAGATTTAGTTGTTGTTTTTTTTAAAGATTTATTTTTCATTTATTTCTCTTCCCTTCCCCAGCCCTCCCCCAATTGTCTGCTCTCTGTGTCCATTCACTGTGTTTTCTTCTGTGACTGCTTCTATCCTTACCAGTGGCAAGATTTAGTTTTGGGAATTCATAACTCAAATTGGAGTTTGATAAAGATGGTCCAAACTAACTCTTCTATCTGGAGATTCTACAAAATATTGGAAAATTTTAACATAAAGTTTTTTATCTATTCTAGTTTATCTATTTCAATCCTTATCTTTCCTTCCCATTTCTCTCTCTCCATATTACCCTTCTCACACATTTAACAATGACTGATAACAAGTATTGTTGTCCAAATAAATATTATCAATGACTATAGTAGTTTAAAAGTATATGTGTTTCTATACTTTGACTCATTCCTTAAGGCTTGACACTGAAATCCTAAAATATAAGAATGGCATAGTTATGATAGATTTTAGCATATGTAAAAAGAGCAAATAGGCAGGTATATACTTGTTAGATGGTTTAACTACCATTGTGATAATAGAACAGTAATAATAATGACCCAGTAAGTGGGAAGCCTTCTGTTAAAGTCAGAAGTAGCAGCTTTTATCTGCTCTGGAAACCCTCCTTTAGAAGCATACTGTAAAAAGTTACCCAATGCCACTCTAAATTATTATGGTCTTCATGAAGTCATTCTTCCTTATTGGACCTTGGTTCTCCCTTTTTAAAGGAGTAGTTCAAATTAGATTATTTCTAAGGTCCTTTCCAGTTGTCACATTCTTTCTCTATGTATCGATGATTTTATTGTTTTATAAATTTCCAACTATTGGAGATATTTTCTAAAAAATGGGTAGTTTCACACAAAGGGACTGTGTTGCATCTCTGTTTTGGTTTCACTTGAAATGACAGTAACAATGAAGTTTGTTAGATAGTACAAGTTGCAAACTGCAGAAAAGCAAGTATTTTTAAGTATGGTCCTTTGACTTCTTATTCCACATTTAGATTTTAATAGAAACTTCACAGAAGTGGTTATCCAACATATTTGTGTTCAGGTAAATAAAAATTAAAACCTCTGTAATGTACTGTGACTCTGTAAGAATATTTAAAATGAAAACAATATACAATATCAAATATTGGTACGGATGTGGTATAACTACCTGTCTCACAAATTGTAAGTAGATGTGGGAATTGGCATCCCACTAAGGTGAGGGATTTTGTTGTTTCTCTTTTTTTAGGTCATTATTACTGAAATAATGAAAATGCTCTAATGATTGAAGTGATGAATACACAACTATGTGATTATACCAAATAACTTTGATTGCACACTTTGGATGAATTGTATGTTTTACAAATATGTATCAATAAAACTGAGTTGTTAAAAAATCTTTAAAGAAGACTCTACTACAGCTGGACATGTATATACATTGTGACCCAAAATTTCCATTCCTAGTTTTATATTCAAGAGATGTGAATGAATATATCTACCCAAAACGTTTTTTAAAATGTTCAAAATGTTCATAGTAACGTTATTTGTAATAGTGTAAAATGGAAAATAACTCAAATTTCTATCAACACATTAAATTAGGGGTTGGACAACTTTTTCTTAAAGAGCTATATAGTATATTTTAGGTTTTGCAGGCACTAAAATATTTGCCACAACTGCTCAAAAACATCTTTTTATTATTAAAATAGCCATGATCATCCATAAATGAGAACATTAGTCTGTGCTCCTATAAACCATTATGGCTCATACCTTGCCTCTCCTAGCACTAGATTAGAGAAATAATTTATGTTGTATTTGTACATTGAAATATTATACCACAATGTGAATAAGTGAACTGCTAACACACAATGATGTTTAGGAATCTCTCAAACATCTTGTTGAGCAAAAGCAATCAGAAAATTATTTAACTCCTATATAGTTAAAAAACAACAAATACTAGTCTACCATACTGGATATCAATTATGATGGGGCCCTCAAACTGCCACAAAAGTGCTGGTAAAGGTTTGTCTTTTGAGCTGGGGTCTGTTGTAGGGATGTTTGAGTTTCTGAAAATTCACTTGATGTATACTTATTTTATGATCATTATATGTATATCTTTTTATTTTTATTTATTTATTTTTTTATTGACTTTGTAATAATATTACATTAAAAATATATATATATATGAGGTCCCATTCAATCCCACCCCCCCACCTCTCCCCCCCCTCCCCCAAGCAACACTCATTCCCATCATCATGACACATCCATTGCATTTGGTAAGTACATCTTTGGGCACCTCTGCACCTCATGGTCAATGGTCCACATCATGGCCCATACTCTCCCTCATTCCATCCAGTGGGCCCTGTGAGGATTTACAATGTCCGGTGATTGCCCCTGAAGCACCATCCAGGGCAGCTCCATGTCCCAAAGACGCTTCCACCTCTCATCTCTTCCTGCCTTTCCCCATACCCATTAGCCACCATGTCCACTTTTCCCAATCCAATGCCACCTTTTCTATGTGGACATTGGATTGGTTGTGTCCACTGCACCTCTATGTCAAGAGGAGGCTCAGATTCCACATGGATGCTGGATGCAATCCTCCCACTTTCAGTTGTAATCACTCTAGGCTCCATGGTGTGGTGGTTGTCCTTCTTCAACTCCATCTTAGCTGAGTGTGGTGAGTCCAATGAATCAGATTGTAGGTGTTGGAGTCTGTTGAGGCTCAGGACCTGGCTATCACATTGTCAGTCCAGAGATTCAAATCCCCTAAATATATCTTAAACCCCAACACTAAAGATTTTCGGAAGACAAAGTCTATACACTATTAGATTGTAACCAACTGCGGATCATTATTATGATTTTTAAAAAAAAATCTCTGGCAGTTTCTTGTATACAATATGTTTCCAAAATATGTTTGTAAAGCTAATAAAGCATGAAATTTTCATAGAATATTTTCATTAAATAATTATCCTTTAAGTTACTAAGAATGTGATGCATTTCTTACAGAACAGAGCTTTCATTATCAACCAATGGGCATTTTAGTCTTATTTCCAGCAGAGGCAATGAACCTCCTTCTCATGCACTCTACTTACTTCACAATGCCCATGCCTTAAAGCCAGACAACGATTTTCTGAAGGAAGGAATTTATAAATAGACAATTGTCAACATGACATTATATTAAGGACATCAGTAACAATAGGAAATTATTTATGTATGTATGCTTTATTTTTCTCCCTTTTATGTCTCAGATGTCTTAAATTATACTATATATCTGCTTTATTCTTGTGATTTTGATGGTCATTCTCAATTAAAATACACTAAAACATTAAGTTATTTGGAGATAATTTAGATTATCCAATTTTCAGCAGTATTTACTCTCCAAACTCAGATGTTAATGGGAGAGGGAGTTATATTACATGATACATGTTATGGATGGGCAATAGTTTTGGGGAAAAGTCTGGGTCCTACCTAAATTCAGTATACCCTGAGGGAATTAGAAATCCCTGGACACAGGGAAGCACTTGTGGGGAAAACTTGTTAAAAAAGGAATCTGAAAGTGATGAAGGATGACTCCATCTCTTTCAAATAGATATCAGAAAGTAGATAATAGTAGTAAAGCTGTTGAGTAGCACAAATAGATAGGTTTCTTCAGTATACTTGGTGGGAAAATGTTACAATTATTTAGGTGGTTTGAGGTTTGTCTCAACAAAATTTCCCATAGGAGTACATTTGGTATTTTAGTATTGGGATCATCATACTAAGAATGACAATGAAATATGAAAAGGCATTAAAAATTGTGGCAAAAATTGCTTTTTCCTAAAGCAGAAATATACTAAATTCCCTGATTTTAGTCTGGGTGTTCTAGATTTATAGACGGCAAGAGAAAAGTCAACCACAACAAACTAAATAAGATAAAAAACAACAATCTGTGAACCTTTTACTCCTAGATGAAGTTTCAGAAGAACGAGATTATCTGGAGCATTGGTGTGCATAAAATACTACATACTAGACACATTACTTTTCACTCCTTTTTTATTTTTCTGAGGTACCAGTGACTGGGATTGAACCCCAGACCTAATATGTGGGAAGTAGGCGCTCAATCACTGAGCCACATTTGCTCCCCTTAACTGTTATTGTAAATGCAAATCTCGTTTTTACTGGTTTAGAGGTAATTAAGTTAAGAGCGGAAGTGGATGTGTCTCAACTGATAGAGCATCTGTCTACCATATGGAGGGTTCCGGGTTGTTCCTCAGGGCCTCCTGACCCATGAGGTAAGATGGCCCATGCGCAGTGCTGCCGTGCACAAGGAGTGCTGTGTCACTCAGGGATGCTCTGGCCTATGGGCACGCCATGCACAAAGCGCAGAGTGTGCCCTATAAGGAGAGCCACCCCACATGAAAAAAAAAAGTGCAGCCCAACCAGGAGTAGTGCCGCACACATGGAGATTGATGCAGCAAGATGATGCAAGAAAAAAAGATGCGGTTTCCCAGTGCCGCCAGATAATGAAAGTGGATGCAAAAGAATACACAGCAAATGGACACAGAGAGCAGACAATGGGGGGAAGGGGAGAGAAATAAATAAAAATAAATCTTTAAAAAATAAAAAGATAAGAGGAAGGATGTCCAGCTGATGTGTATTATGATTATATATTATCTTTAAATATAAATCAACTCTAGATGCTTAATGAACATAGAGCACCTACACATATGATTGTACTGCAGTGGCTTATGAGCTATCAAATATTGCTCTTAATATGACCAATATAAATATCTTCTCACACTGTCACTGGTTGTACAAGTTCAGGGGCACTAATTTTCTTATTTTCTGTTTGCTCCCTGGAAATATACATACAATGCAGCAGTCCTCCATGTCATTTTTTCTTTATACCAAAATTAATAATGTGCATGTGCCCAGCTGACATAAATAAAACAGACCATCTCCCAATTTGGCAGTACTTGCTATTCGCTCTCCTCTGTCCTGAATCACTTTTGGAATCCTGCCTTGCTTTAAAAGTAAAATTTGGATGGCCTTTCTGATTCTATGAGTCACTAATTTCTTGAATTTTCAAACAAACCTTTAACATAAACACTCTATAACATTCTATGAGAATATCAAAGAGAGTTAAACCTTAAAAAGTGTACTTCATTACATAGTATTCATGAATATATTGTGGGAAATTGCCTTGGAGTTAGAAAAACATGTATCTTCAAAAAAATACAATAAAAAAGACTTTATAGTTTTAACTATCAGTTCTAAATGTTAATTCCTTCATCTGTAAAATGAGGTTGTTAGGTTGTCAGAAACAAATCAGGACATATGAGATAATATATGAAATATAAGATAATATGTGGTAATAGATAATTTATGAAAAACACCTGATATTTGGTAAGAATGCTAAAATTTTCTGGCTTTAAAGTCACATATCTTTGTTTCTAAGGGTCATTTCTTAGAACTTATTTATATTACATTATGTATGTATAATTTTACTAATTTCAGAATTATTTGTGGTATGAAATTATATATAAGCCAAATGGTTTTCAGTAGAGGGTATATTAAATAAATTAACGTATATAAAAAAGAAAACATCTGTTCATGATATTTATTTACATATTAAGTATGTTTATTCTGATATTTTTGTTTAAAAATACTTAAATGTGATAGTTAATACAACAAAGTCTGGTTATTCCTAGGAAGTGTGATTATGATTAATGTTGGCAACCTAAAAATCTTTATTTTATTAAGGTATTTGAGTATGTGTATGTATTTGTGTGCTCATGAGTGTGCATGAGTTTTTAATGTATATTATGTAGTTAAAATGGGGAAAAGTCTGAATTTCTGTCTCATAGGCCTACCTATATAGAATATCAGTAAATAAATCTTATGATTATATCTGCTACTTACTCCAGAGAGACCAAGTGTTGAACCCCCAGGGACCAAACCCAGTGATAGTTATATAGTCTAGATCATTCAGGAGACAAAGCTATACACTCATGCAGATAGAGCTGTATCCAAGAAATAAGGCACTGGTTCTGGAGCAGGTACTAACAATTTTTGTTGTTTTTTGGATTTATATCTTAGGTTTCTTTATTCTTTTTCCCCATTTCTAATAAAATCATGTTACAAAACCAAAAGAGGGTATGGAACTTTATATAAAAACTTTCATTTTAATTACATATATCCATATACAACACAATGCAAGCCCTGATTGGGAACATAGTCAAGATATTTATTATTATTACTAATCTCTTATGGGTACTTTTATATATTTTTTAACACACTTTTTTTCAATAAAGGAATTATTTTTAAAGGTGTGTCTATAGGAATAGATCCTTTTGGAAATAGATTTGTGCTTTGATCTCTAGATGATTATGGAGCTTTGTTGTTCTTTATCTAACCTTCAAACTCCACTGCTCTTATGTTCCTGCAGAAAGAAAGAGTACATGTGTACTATGAGGTACGATCTAATTGGTTTGGGTAAAACATAACAGCAGGGCATAAGATTCATTGACCTCCCAAGGTCTACCAACTTTTATTTTTATCCAAGAGCTGGCAGATTTCAGAGGTATCGAAGACAAACAGAGATCAAAGGGTATAATAAAAGTAACACAACAACATAAAAATTGGAATGGAGAGGACAATTCAGACATGATTCTGTGTGAAGGTATGGGAGTTGACTCCGAAGATTTTTATCCTGTGTCTGTTTGTGAAGAGAAATCACGAAAGCTCTAGTAAACTAGGGCAGATAGGGCACACAGTAAACCACACCTCCTTTCTTGCTTCTTTGAACCCACGCTACCAGCATCTCTGTGATTAGGTCCAAAATGTTCTTCAGAATTATCCATGAGTAATAGCAACTTTCTCAGAGAGAGTTGGTTACCCTGGCACACTCTCGTTACTCACTTCAGCCTATCACCCATGGATACCACCCTCTTCATTGGCAAAAACTGCTGTTCTACTTCCGTGCATCCTGAATCCTAGGCTCTGTCCATCCCTGGGACAATGGGACCCAAGGTAGTTTATTGAGGCTTAATAGGACCTGACAGGTTAATGAAGGAAAGAGGAAATGCTATATCCAAGAACATGCCGTAACACTGCTTGCTTCATAATTTTGGATGATCTGGTAGGAAAAATATTGCAATATACCTATTCTCCTAACTTAACTAAATGTCTTTTTTAGCAAATAATTTCTTGTCAAAAGATGTGGATTTTCTGGGCTAATTGTTTTAAGAACCATAATCTTCAACACTTGTAATATCAATTTTCTTAATCTATAAAACAGATTTAGTAATTATCATGGCTGCTACATAAGTGAAAATGCTGCAAACTCTGTACAGTGCTAGAGAAATAGAAGACATATCATCATTATCATTATGATTTCATAGATTTGAATTATACTGGATATATTTTCAGTTGAATTGGTTCACTTCAACCAGTCAAAATACTCCTTTTTATTAAGTACTGAAAATGAGAATGGACATGTGGTTAAAATCTTAAGACAGTAAGATAATGTTAATCCTCTGCTTCCATTTCCTTTTTTTCAGTACCAGAGATTTCATAGATCTGAATGATGGCCGATGAGAACTACACATTGTTTACTGATTTCATATTCTTGGGATTCTGTGTTAGAAAGGATGTGCAGCAGGTGATCTTTGTGCTCTTTTTTCTGGTTTATGGCACGACCGTGATTGCCAATCTAGGGATGATTCTACTGATTAAGATGGACCCCAAACTTCACACACCCATGTATTTTTTCCTGAGCAATCTGTCTTTCTGTGATGTCTGCTACTCCTCCACTGTCTCTCCTAAAATGCTGGCTGATCTCTTATCTGAGGAAAAAAAGATTCCATATAATGCATGTGCTATCCAAATGTATTTTTTTGGGGCCTTTGCAGATGTGGAATGTCTCATGTTGGCTGCCATGGCCTATGACCGTTATGTAGCCATTTGTAATCCACTTCTTTATACAGTCACCATGTCCAGGAGAGTCTGTACCCAGCTAGTGGCGGGTGCCTACATTATAGGCTTGGTGGATTCAGCAATCCACACTTGCTGCACATTCCGATTGTCTTTCTGTAATTCCAATGTCATCAATCACTTTTTCTGTGACATCCCACCTTTACTAGCCCTTTCCTGTACAGATACAACAGTCAATGAGATAGTAATGTTCACTTTCATTGGCTGCATTGTGGGATGCAGCATTGTCACTGTCCTCTTCTCCTACAGCTATATCTTGACTACAATCTTTAAAATGAATTCAGCCAAAGGGAAACAGAAAGCATTCTCCACATGTGCCTCCCACTTAACTGCTGTGGCTATATTCCATGGTACACTCCTGTTCATGTACTTCCGGCCAAGCTCAAGTTACTCAATGGACACAGACAAAATGGCCTCTGTTTTCTACACAGTTGTGATCCCTATGTTAAACCCTCTGATCTACAGCCTGAGGAATAACGATGTGAAAGGTGCCCTGAAAAAAACAATAGGCACTAAATTGTGTTCTGTGTAAAATCATCTTTCCACCCAAAGGATTTATTTAAGGATTATGAGAGCTAAAGTTCAAGAGTTTTAACATAGGGTCCTACAGCCTTACCAAAATATCCCTCTAAGTATTTCCTTCACTTATTATTGTGCCTTAACTGAGTGTAGGGAGCAGTTATTACCCATCTTAGTCTTCCCTCTAAACTAAGGAGTATGGGAGTAGACTCACCTTGTTATTTTATTGCCAAAATCCTTTTATACCTGCAATCTTTGTCCTTGAGTATGTCACACTGAAAATTCATGAGTTAAATTCTACAAAAACACCAATTCAACATACCCTACTTACAGTTCTGATTAAAAAAAGTGTTGAATGAAAAATAGTCATTTAGACAGGAGGGAGTTTTAATGTGCAAAATTTAGCTGCATTGGTGTCCCTCCCATGTACTGGTATGGTCCCTATAAATGTTCTCTCATAACACTCTGTTGTAAATAAACAGGTGTGAGGCAACGTGAAGGAATCTCCTGCACTAGACTCAAAGTTCCATAAAGACAAGACTCTTCTCTGTTTAGTTCACCATTATTTCTGCTTTGTTTTTCACAATGCTCAACTCAAAGCTATCATTCAAAACCATTTATAAATAAATGAATGAGTGAACCTCTGCAAATTCTATATAAAAAGAGCCTTTGCAAAGGTGATTGCTATCCTTAAGGCTTCTATATTAAGATGTTTCAAGGAATGCTCTATCTAGTGAATTGCTCACAATTTGGTATACAACAAACTATAGAACAGGTATAAATTGACCTGCTGTATCTTATCTATCAGAAGGAATACATATGGGTGTAACATCTGGAGTAAAGCTAACACAATTCCTCTGCCAGAAGATTTTTCCCACTGCCAACAGTGTTTGTGGTATGGGAAGAAAGGTTCAAGGAGTTTGCATGGATCTATATTTTGTGTAATCAACCATGTCAGAAGAATTGTGACACTTGTTCAAAAAGGGAGGAAAAAGGATGACTTTCTGTAGCTACAACTGTGAGTTATAATTAGAAAATATTTGATTATAGGTCTGAAGAAACTGTAAATTTTAAGGTAGTCAGGTTTTTTAAAATTTGTTTTGTTTTGTTTTTCCTTCAAAAATTGAAGCAGAAACTGAATTATGCTAATTTTGTCAAAGGCCATTATATGGATTTACTGTTTAAATCTTCTGAAGAAAATAATCCCATTTCACCCATTGTTAATTTTGCCCTTAGGGAAGCAGGGAGGTCTCGGGGCAGGGGAGTAGCGAGGACTCTCAAAACACTAAGCACTCATCAGCCACCATGTCCACTTTTCCCAATCCAATGCCACCTCTTCTATGTGGACATTGGATTGGTTGTGTCCATTGCACCTCTATGTCAAGAGGAGGCTCAGATTCCACATGGATGCTGGATGCAATCCTCCCACTTTCAGTTGTAATCACTCTAGGCTCCATGGTGTGGTGGTTGTCCTTCTTCAACTCCATCTTAGCTGAGTGTGGTGAGTCCAATGAATCAGATTGTAGGTGCTGGAGTCTGTTGAGGCTCAGGACCTGGCTATCACATTGTCAGTCCAGAGATTCAAATCCCCTAAATATATCTTAAACTCCAACACTGACTGCACCTCCAGCACATTAGCAGGAAGAGATGAGAGGTGGAGGCGTCTTTGGGACATGGAGCTGCCCTGGATGGTGCTTCAGGGAAAATCACCAGACATTGTAAATCCTCACAGGGCCCACTGGATGGAATGAGGGAGAGTATGGGCCATGATGTGGACCATTGACCATGAGGTGCAGAGGTGCCCAAAGATGTACTTACCAAATGCAATGGATGTGTCATGATGATGGGAATGAGTGTTGCTGGGGGGGGGGGAGTGGTGGGGTGGGGGTGGTGAGGTTGAATGGGACCTCATATATATATATATTTTTAATGTAATATTATTACAAAGTCAATAAAAAAAAACACTAAGCACTGAGGACTTTAACATGCTTCCATAATTTGAAGTCATGTTGAGGGGCTCCATCCCCAGTTTCTGGGTCGAGCTGAATTAGCCCCAAATTGGAGCACTGGAAATTATTTGCAAGCATTACTCTTACCATTACTTGTGCACTATTGAAGTTTTGTCTTTTGAGAAAAACAGTCTACCTACAAAAATTGCCTTGACAAAAACAGTTCTGCTTTGACTAATCATTTTGTTTAAGTAATGAGTATATGCAAGGTGGACCCTTGATGAGCCAACACTGCACTGTGGACACATGTCAATATTTACACATTACTAGCACAGAAGGTGCTGTATATAGAAATGTTGCTTTGAAGCAATATTTGAAAAACATGAAAACTTCTGTTATCTGTTTTGGAGAAATAAAACAGGTTTTTGTTGCTATGTTTCAAAGAAAAAAAGAGTCTTTATAAACTTACCAAAAAAGAATGTCCTTCCTTTATATGCTTACCTTAGATGAACTCTGTCTGTACCACATGTCTATTGGCTTAGGCAGAAGTAAGAAATTGGAGGAAGAGGTCATTTGATGCAAAGACCTTCGAGGGCCTTCTTTTCTCCATCAACCTCCCCCAGCAATACCTTTACCACTCAAAGGATGGAAATCCCCAAGATCAGTAAATTAATATTATGCATCATGCTCTAAGCTCTCACTCTGGAGATCAGATGTGATGATGTGGCGATATTGACAATTGTAAGCAACCATGAGAAAGGAGTTTGGGAATGTGCATTTTCTTTGTGTGTACGTGTATATGTGTATAGATATGAATGGCTGTATAGTGGATATATTTACAAATTCATTAAAATTGACTTTATTCAAAATAAGTTCATTCTTGTGTTTCGTTAATTCATTTCATGGGCCAGATTTTTTCACGTAAATTTGCAATTATAAAACACTTCAGAATAATGACAAGTTAATTGCTTATATTGTTCTTATTATAATCAATTTCCAATTAATCCATAATGAAAAACATAGCACATTTTCAGGTGCCCAAAAGCATTCTTTTTACTTGGTTGTTGTTGTGAAAGGAGCATGGAGGCATTCTTCACTCATCCCAGGGTAGCAGACTATGGAGTTACATGAGGTTTTTCATTCAGTTTCTCTTCACTAATTTTATATATTCTTTATGTATAAATTAAGCTGAGTTTTATGTACATAAAATATCATAATGATCAAATAATTCATTAAAAACATATAATCACAGACAGTTGACTTGTCTTACACTATGGATTGAGTAGGGTTTTAAAACGAAAATATTACCTTTTAAAAATTTGTTTTCTTCTATAATCTTTGTCTTAAGTTTTAATAAATAAACTAAAGATGTTTGTCTTAACTTTTGATAGAGTAATTTATATTTTTAAAGGACATCACAATCACTGTTTAAATTGTTTCCCAATTTAATTTACTCTATTACAAGTAATTATAAAATACATTCTTGATTATAAATACTAAACTTATGTTATCTGAATTTGACACACTGCCTATCTTTCACATGTATGTGTAGGAAGAAGATATTCTTCACATTTTCTACACCTTTAAAGGTATTCATTTAATAGCCTTGACATGGGCAGAAAGTCAGGAACATTTTTATTTGTTTGTTTTTGTTATTTTGTTTGTAAAAATTGATAAAGATGGGAAAGTGCTTAAGATAAAAACTTGGACTTCAAAGTGATACAGATCTGAGCCAAAATATGTGTGCTACCATTTACCTGATAGCTGTGTGACCTTAGTCAAAAAAATTTACCTTATTAGACCTCAGTTCCCCCATCTGTTTAAGAGATTTTAAAAGATCTGTTTAATTATGATGTCAGACATTATTTAGAGGCTCAAAAATGCTAATTATTATTACAGAAACACATATTTTCAAAGAGAGTTTCCAAGAGTATATAGAGCCCTTAATAATGATCTCCTTATCCAGGGACTCTAACCGTACTGCTGGAAGAAAAAGTATGTTTTTCATGACATCATCTCATGAAAAGAAGCCTTCCAGCTACATCTTCTATGCTTTTTAGAACTGGCTCATTTCTGCAGACTCCTATTGTAGATCCTACCTGGAGCCCAGGTTTATAACTCACTGCTCAGCTATTTTACAGCTTTTTCTTCCTGACCCATTCCCAAGAAGTGAGTTAGGTAATTATCCAAGATTACACGACGTTATGATATACCATGTGACTCCATCCTCAGATCTGTGAACAAAATGACACCTTTAGCTTAAAATGAAGCAGTAGTTATCTATTTTAACTGAACCCATGCACTTCGGAGAATATTGCCTGCTCAGTATTTAGGAATAAACAATTGGTTTTTGTCAGCCTCAGGCAGCAATTCATTACAATCGTCATTGTTGAAAGCAAAAACGGCCAGAGCTCTGCCCTTTCAATGATCTTGTGAAAAGAGATCCCATTGCAGTGAACAGAACTCTGGTACGGAATTAGAATCCAGCATAAATTTTCATTGTCAGAAGTCTTTCTTCTCTAGTTCTTCCTCTCTTCCTCACCTTCTGGTTTAGCAATTTCTTTAGAATTTCCATCCACTCCTTCTCTATGTGCATTTGAATAGACTAGCAATAAACCCCAACAAAACACCAGATTACATCCCAACTTTCATAGGTTCTAGTTTCGATCTCTGGCTCCAAGAGCACACCATTCCACAGAACAATGAGCAGTTTGCTTACCAAGGAATTTCAGACTGTGTTTTTGACAAACTAATCTTTGCAACAGTTTTTAATTTAGTCAATTGACAAATTGTTGTCCAAAAAAAGCTACCAAACTAGGAAACCTATTTTATGTCAATTATGTATTCAGTGCACTTGAAAATGTATCAAAAATACTGCAAGAGAGAGAAATAATTTCTTCCTACTTGAGGCATGAAATCCAGGTTAAAAACAATCAATAAAAAATTTACTCATGCTTATTTCATAAAGATTCAGTCAGTATCTATACTGGGTTGGATCTTGTGATAAAGAAGCAAGGGATCAAATAAAGAATAAGGAGTTAATGAATAAGTATATTAGAGGGGTATATAACAGTCACAAAGAGCTATAAGGCTCTTACAGAGAAAATACTGAGGATCTTAAAAAGTGTACTTAAGATTCCAACGAAGTTCTGAATACAAGCTATCATTTGGAAATTAAAGGAGGTTTCAGAAAAAAATCATGTGGGGTTACTATTTGAGCCGTTGTTAGTGTTAGTAGAATTTGAAAAAATAGCTACAGTGCACACATATGTACATAGAAACAAAAGTTAATTAGAAAAGAGACTTGGTGAATGTGCTTATTTTCTTTCACAAAAGGGATTATGGTATGTGAATGGTTTAGTCAATATTGTCATTGTGATGGAAAGTTAAGGTGAAAAGATATAATGAGTAAGAATATGAAATGTAAGAGATAAAATGATGTTTAAATATGCCTGTGAAATAAATATTTAGAATTTCAACTTTAAACTTATAAAAAGACATACTATAAGTGATATGAGAGTACCCTGACTTGGATATTAGTCCCTGGCCCCTTTCTGTGGTTGGGGTCTCATTACTTGCAGATTTGGGAAATATTCACATTAAACTGAATTTTCCATTAATTCTAACTACACAAGGAATGGACATTGTTAAAAGGTTGTGAGGTCCAGTTTTATCCTTTCCTAAGAGAGCTATTTCAAGCTGATCATTTTTCTAAAGGCTTTATTGACATCTTTGTTCCTTAGACTATAAATCAGAGGATTCAACATAGGTATGATCAATGTAGAGAACACAGAAGTCACTTTGTCAATGTCCAGTGAATGACCTGTGCTGGGGCACAAATAAATGAAGATTAAGGTACCATAGTAAAGAGTGACAATGATCAGTTGGGAAGCATAAGTGAAGAACCCCTTCCTTCTTCCCTCAGCAGAGCCTGTCTTGAAGATAGCTGTGATGATATAGATATGAGAAAACAGATAAAAGACAGATAGTTTCAACCAAATGAGCAAAGACCACCAGAACCATGTTATACATGTAAGTGTAAGTGCAGGACAGAGAGAATAAAGGAGAGATATCACAAAAGAAATGCTTAATTTCTTTGGAACAGAAATACAGCTAGAAAGTGATAGTAGTGTGTATAATTGTCTTCATGGTGCCCCCAAAAATGCTCCAATTGCAAGCTGGCAACAAACTCTCTTGGACATAAAAACAGTATAAAGTAATGGGTTGCATATTGCTATGTACTGGTCATAAGCCATGGCTGCCGAAAGGAAAGATTCTGTATCAACCAAAGAACAGAAAAAATATAACTGTGCAGCACATCCATTGTAAGAAATGGTCCTATCAGAAACCAAGTCTACAAGTAATTTGGGAGTAATGACAGAAGAATAACATGTATCAATGAAGGACAGTGTGCAGAGGGAAAAGTACAAAGGGGTGTGCAAGTAAGAATTGGTTATGATTAAAAAGATCATCCCGAAGTCCCCCATCAGGGTCACAGCATAGATGGGAAAAAAAAAAAAAAACACAGCAAAAAAAAGACTTTGAAGTTCTGGGTGGTCACTAAATCCCAAGAGAAGGAATTCAGTCTTCATAGTGCCATTCTCCTCCTCCATATCTCTGCAGTGCTCCTGGATTTTTGGAGCTATGGCAGAGCAATGATGATGACATTAGTAATAACCTAGACATTGACCAAAAACAAACAAAAAATGGTTAAAAGAAATAGAGCAGTAATCCTATATTCACCTGGGCATCCAGATAGCACCTAGACATGTTTATAGTTGGTATGGTACAATGCATAGGTTTTCAAATATTTTAGTGGTAGAAATATGCAATTTTTAAATAAACTGCTAAATTTAGCATCACTTATTTTTAAGCTATTTGTTTCCATGTTAAATGGCACCACCATCAAGCAAATTTCTGAACTCTAAACCCATAATTTTTTCAACATTATCTACCACATCCAATGCATCCCAATTCCACAACTAAGCTATCCCATCTCTATCCACTCTTCACAATCCCTACCATCATACCAGTCAATGTCTTCTTCACCTCAGCCCTAGACTGTTGCCATACCCTCCTTATCATCTTCCCCAAGTCCAGTCTGATCTGATCCAATCCATTTTGCTCACAAATGCCATCTTCCAGTAACACAAATTCCTAACACATTAAGATCTTGACTCCATTAGCATTGCTGGATCTAAAGGAAAGTTGCCACCCCTGGAATGATGCAACCACACCCAACTGTTGGTTTTGTGCAAAGGAAAAGTTATTCCATTACTCAGTTATCTTAGCTCTTTGAAAGAGATCAACTCAGCTGGTGAAGCACAACGGGATTTAAACTCCCATTACCTCTTCTAGAGTAGTATGTTAGTATATGCTGTGATATGAACCCTGTCCTTCAGAGCCTTTGCACATTCAATTGCTTCTGACAAAACATCTTCTTCCCACTTTTATTATTTTCATGCCACACTTTCAATACCAACTTAATTAAAGCCCCTTTAATTCAACATCTCAAACTACATCATAGCTGCCAAATTTAAAGAGTATTATTTCATAAGTAATACTCATATCATAAGTAATGCACTTGATTTCTCCATCCCATACAATAGTTTTGGACCTTTTGTCTTAGATTCATACCTCTCTTGGCTTCTAAACACCTCTCTTGAGTTCCCCCTATAGTTCAATATACCCTTACTTAGTCTCCTTCCCAGACTGTTGCACTTTCCCAGGATTTCATTATTTACCTACTTCTCTCCTCACCATGTACAATATCTTTAGTTTATTTTGTCTTTTCTTACAGTACCATATATACAATGAAAAAGTTCATATTTTCTCTTCAAAATTCAGTTCCAGCTGAATCATATTCTCTATGTCAGGGGATTTTTAAATGATAGTATCCATTTGGATGCATGCAAATTTCATATAATTAAAGTATATCTAAAATAAGATTTATATATATAGAAAGATTTCACTTCTTACAATTTATTCTATTCTGCAATCCCTATCTTGAAATATGACTCTACCACCCACACTACTGGTAAAAATAAGAAGCTTCTCCTAACTAAAACGTAGCCAAGAAACCACTGAATCATTCTTGTAAACATGGCAAATATGCAAACTTTCCTCTTTATTATCACTCCATTATTTAACTTTTGTTCTTTTTTTTTTTTTTTAAAGATTTATTTATTTTTATTTATTTAATTCCCCTCCCCTCCCCCGGTTGTCTGTTTTCTGTGTCTTTTTGCTGCGTCTTGTTTCTTTGTCCGCTTCTGTTGTCGTCAGCGGCACGGGAAGTGTGGGCGGCGCCATTCCTCGGCAGGCTGCTCCCTCTTTCGCGCTGGGCGGCTCTCCTTATGGGTGCACTCCTTGCGCGTGGGGCTCCCCTACGCGGGGGACACCCCTGTGTGGCAGGGCACTCCTTGCGCGCATCAGCACTGCGCATGGGCCAGCTCCACACGGGTCAAGGAGGCCCGGGGCTTGAACCGCGGGCCTCCCATATGGTAGACGGACGCCCTAACCACTGGGCCAAAGTCCATTTCCCAAACTTTTGTTCTTTATCCTTATTAGAACTTCTTCACTGGCCTCATTACCTCTAGGCTCTCTCCATCCTACCTCCAAAAATCCAGCAAAATCTACCCATGTACCACTGTCTAAGTAAGACCTGTGTAAAACAGATTTTTTATTATGTTACCTTCTTACTTAACTCCTTAAGTGATTCTCTGTCTCCTTCAAGCTCAGAATTTAAACACTTTATGTTCTGATATATATTCATATTTATTTCCTCTTTTTCATCTATCTATACCATCCCAAATCTTATCTCACAACATTACCAACTCTTAATCACCCCGATTTGCCACAGGTTCTTTATAAATCGAAATGCCCCTATTAAAATTGCTAATTGATGTAATATTTCTTTCATAGTATTTATACTTGTTCAAGTTCTTCTAATTTCTGTAACATATTTTCCATATGTTTAATCAGTCTACATATCACATACATTTCCTCAGTTACCATTTTTAAAACCAATCATCTATAATAAAACCAGAATCAGTAACATTCAAAAAGTTGTCTATAAATTTAGAGCAAATATATAGTGTATTTGAGGAATTATTATCTGGGACAGAGAATAAAATATAATCCAATAATGATTATGAATTCTGGAATATTATTCCAGTTTATTTTTCTACCTTCGTTTCTTTTCTGGCTAGCTAGATTAGGTGTATTCTAGGTAAATGTGGATTGGTGATTACATTTGGTTGCACAGTTCTGCTATAAAATTGCAGGGGGTAGAAACTAGAACTTCTATAGCATTGGCATAATAAATATCTCCACTAAAACTTGTCTTTCCAGAATATGGAACTGAGACAGGTATAACAGAATATAAAATGATTAAGTAGGTATCATTATTTCCTGGCAGCTCAATGTGCTACATGTGATAAGAAATTTTAGTTATAAACTAAGTTAAATTCTCACTTAGGGTATGTGGGCAAGAACAGGCAACTTTATTTCTTTCACTAGAGTACTAGTGACTTATGATGAGGTGATTAAAAGTATAGACCCTAGAGGTAGAATGCCTGGGCTTATTATTAGTAACCTATTGCTTACTTTTCTGATATATAAAGTATATATTACTGTAGCATTAGGGTTGTGATGAGGATTAAATGAACTAATAATACATATGAATTATTTTGAATAGTGCCTGAAACATACCAAATGCTCAAAAAATATTAGCTATTACTATTCAATAGTTGGGCCAAGTTAGAGCTTTACTAGACATTAGTATTTAATTTTTTTTCTCTTTATTTTTTTCAAGTTACTTTTATTTTTATTATCTTTTTTTAAAGATACATAGATCACACAAAATGTTACATTAAAATATTTAAGAGATTCCCATATACCCCACTCCCCACCCCCCACCCCACCCCCACTCTCCCACATTAACAACTTCTTTCATTAGTGTGGTACATTCATTGCATTTGATGAGTACATTTTGGAGCATTGCTACAAAGCATGGATATAGTTCATGTTGTGGTCTACAGTCTCTCCCAGTTCATTCAGTGGGTTATATTTATTTAATGTTGTAACAACTACATTATGAACTGTTTTCTGATAAAAAAAGTTTAACTGGAGAGAGAGAGCATTATTGAATTCAAAGTTAACACTTTCCTGAAATGCATGATCTCCTCTTTAGAAAATATCGACTTGGAAGCCCATGTATTCCTGTCTATAAACACATTATTTAAAGACTCAAAACTCACTAGGAGAGGAGCAATGGCCACTGCTGTGAAGGTAAGGGAGAAATAAAATTATACCCAGTGTCCAGAAAGTAAAGGGTGGAAAGAGTAGCTTCTCTCTTGTGCCATTCTCTATTTTGGTAATTGTGAAGATCAAACCTTGAAAAAGTAGGCAGTAAAGAAAGAGGCTCATCTTTAGGACCAATATTCAAATAAGCTTGGGGCCTGGGACATGGGGAACACCCATCTCTTTGTTGAAGGTATTTTCCACCAAAACCCCTTATTTCTTATCATAGAATTGAATGTTCGGAAGAAATCAGACAATTTATATAGTGTATTACCAATAATGATGTTTCAAGGAAGTTATAAACATCAAGACTGAAAGAAATTTGAAGGATGCAGAAAGAAATAAAAGAAGCCAAATAGAATAATGAAATGAAACAAAGATTGAGAAAAAAAAAAGAGATGTCAGTTAATGTTCTATGCAATTGCCGGCTTGCAAAAAAAATGTTTCTGAATGCATTCAGCAAGATGATATATTCCTGCAGCAAGTTCTCATCTTTTGTTATTTCCTTAAAGCCAGGCCCCAACCCAAACCCAGACCTTTTACATGATTGTCAATTGTTGGCATCAGTATATTACCATAGTGTAAAATAAATAATATGATATAAAAAAATGAGTCAGCCTTGATTATTATTTTAATCAGTTTAGCTTTTAATAAGAGGTAATGAGAATTGTGTTTAGATTCAGATTCCTAACCAGACTCCATTAATGCTGACAGTTGCCTAATGAAAACATGTTAAATGTGTTTGATTGCTTTTGTTGTTTTTATTAAAATTACCCTGAGGATTTACAACCTGTCTTATCCCAGTTTTCTTCCAGAACATCAGTTTTCTCTGTGTAAACTAAGCGAATAAAGGAGATGAGCCTTCAAAACACAAATCTAGTGCTATTATTCTATGATTCTGTCAGATTATTTACAAGGCTAATACCTCTCTTACATGCACTTTCTTACTATACTGTCCAAAGCCTTGGTTCATTTTCTAGTGAGAAACTCAAGTTTGAAACACAGAGACAAATGTAAAAAAAAGGTTCCTTGTAACATTATCACAGTCTATTTGTGGAAAATCTCTTCTTTCCATAGAAGAAATTTTTGTCTCCCATAGAGAGGCTGTGGTTCCTTAGGAAAATGAATATGTATTTATCCTTTGCTTCGAGAGTTAAGATCATCCTCATGATGCCACATCAGATTTCAAGGTCCTAAACTCTAATATCCAAATTCCAAAGGGAAAAGATGGGTAAAAAATTAAACAGTTTTACTTAGGAGTTGATTAAACAGCTAGCAAAATGATGTAGTGTGTTCTTGTACATCTTGAGAATTTCCCAAAGAAGTGTATGCTGGCTTTCAGAGAAAATTAGATGATAATATTTGTTACCTATTTTGATTTAACCAGATCAATATAATCAATTATAGAAGAATTGGAATATTCTATATGAAGGGCTGGTGAAATAACCTGGGTGAAAACAAAAATTTACCTACCTAACCATCAAGAGATAAAAAGATCCCATCACTCACCATGTCTAAAGAGAACAAATTGGAAAGGAAGCTAATCAATCTGATGTATTTTATGATATATTTTTAGCTGTGTTCAAAGTGATTTCTTGTAATCCAAGGCCAGCAGAGATCAGGAAGTCTTCATTCAACTTATGTGTGTGTGCCTTACATATTGGGCTTGACACTGTTCTAAATACAAATTAGAAAAGTCGGATGATTTAACCTGGGCATTAATGATTTTGTCAAGTATAGAATAGTGAATAAGAGAAGAGAGAGAAAAAAAGCAATTACAAGGAGATAGCAAACTCTGTGTCATGCTTAGGGATGTGAAAATGAAACTTAGAGATAAACTATTGCCTAATGGATACATACATGTCTGCAAAGATATATTTGTTTTAGACTAATTAGGACTTGCATTTGTTTTCATGGGGAGTGAAATTTACTCTCTGATAAAGAAGATACTTAAATGTATCAGATATCTTTTGGTGCCAAACTCTTTTTTTTTTTTCTTTCAGAAAAGCAAAGACATTTTATTCTGAAAATAAGTGAGAGGTTTACAAATATTAAGAAGTGATTATACATGAAACATGTAATAAACATTTAGACCTCACATCTATGAAAATCATGAAAGCATTTCTAAAAATTAACAGAAGCAAAGTATTTTATGAAACAGTAGGAAACATTTACTTTGTTGTCTATCCAAATGTGATAGGTACTGAAAAGCTAGAAGACTGAAAAGAAAATTCAGATGCCAAACTCTTTTTTAAATGACTTGAACAAAAATAAAATAGGAATTTATTCCTGATATAACTTTAAAATCTGGACATAGATTAGTTAACAGAGAATCCAATTGTACAAAAAATATGTTATCAAGTACATCTCTTTCGACAGTTCTCAGTCTTGTTTCTTCTTTAATGACTTAATTCTGAAGCAGATGCTCTCCTCTTCTTGGCAAAGAGAAACAAAACCAATTTTGCTTAAATCATTCCAGAGAATTAGCCTCGGCAGAAAGAAGCTCTTCTTTACCAATACTTTAAGCAAAATCCACATTTGACTCACCAGCTCAGTGGGGAGTGAGCCAGAAAGCAGTCACTGTGATTCTTATGGCAGCTGTTGATTCTTGCCAAATCCCAGAGTCCATGCAGAGGCAGATCCCTACTGGGAAAAGGTGAAGGGTGTGTTCCCCTAGGGAGATGGAGTTTCTATTCACAAGGCACCTGGGGATGCATATTGTCCCCTATAGTAAGTTTATGTATAAAGTTTTTGTTATAGTTTGTAATTAATGGAGTAATTGTGATTGATATATGATATATATATGGTAAAATTGATTAAGGAAATGGAAGAAGGAACAGATATATTCTTTCTTTGCAGCGCATTCAGTGTGGGTTCATTATTCTCAGAAAAGTGGAGGCCTTACCTGTGAAGCAACTTTGTGTCTGAGGAGAAACCTGGTATTTTTAAGCTTTTGGTGAAGCTGAATCTAACACAGACAGTTTATTTCCTAACAGCCTAAAAATGAGTCTTTATACTCATTACATGCTTATCTCTCAGAAGGATTCACACTAAAGAGATACTGAGTGTTGCTGAAGTCTTAATAACAAGAGCAATGTAGATCCTGGCTACTCCAAAGATATGATTTATTCAGGTAATGAAGAATTAAAATACAATAAAGTGCCAAAAGAAAAGTTAAAAGCATAGTAACAATGTTTGATAATTAGCCAATCAATTGCAGTATTTCATATGTACACCAATAATTTAATATACGATATTCATTTAATATTCACTATACTTTATGATACTTAAACATTATCTCTATTTTTGATAAGAGAAATTTCAAAATTTATTGTTATAAATCTTGCAGTGGAAAAGGTAGTAACTGAGAGGGTAACAACCAAAATACGACTAAAACATAATGCCTCAAAAACACATAAAACCATGAACAGGTTTTCTACAATTTTATTGTTAGGAAGTGTGAGATCTTATTTGAAATTCATGAAGATGAAGTGTCTGTACATTAGTATGACTCACAATGAGAAAAAAAAGATAGTTAAATATATACTAAAAGACAATCACTTTTGCTTATCAAATAAACAAAGTGATTTTACTAATTATATCAGTCAAAACCAACAATGATTCAGAATTTGCAATCATTTCGGTATAAATTGGGAAGCAGTTAGGCAAGGTATATTCAAAGCCTTGACCCCCAAAACAATAAAAGCTAAGTGATATTTTTTGAGGAGAGATTATGATAATCTAAGAATCATTTAAATATATTGACAAAATTATAATAAAAACATGTTCAATGTGCCATTGCACCTTTATTTATGATATCCACAGAAAGAAAACCTTAAAGGATAGAGAGAATTGTTAAGCTGTGGTTTACCATATCTTTGATGGAATATTATACTAATTAAAATTGCTTTGAGGATGGCTATTTCAAACATGATACCTAATAGCAGATATGATATATAAATGGAGATAGAGATGTTGGTGCAGATGCATTTGTATATGTCTGAATAGAGAAAGACATATACTATCATTTTTATTTGGCTACAACCCATATTGATAAATATTTTACCCACACAAAATGAAATAATGAAAGCTTTCCCAAGTTATATCAAAGAATAGGATGTGGGAATGTTGTATATTCTGTATAAATGAGGGTTGCTGTCAGAATTTTAAAGAAAAGGTACACAGAAATTGAGGAATTTTACTCTCTATCCTCCCTCTTAGATGCAGAAAGGGTACATACCTGACTTCATAGACAGATGTGTAATGGAAATCAAGTGAAGAGAATCTGGACTAGAAACACATACAACCTGAAAATTTCTGCATATCTTGAACTAAATTTAAAAAGATGAATAAATTGTCATCCTCTAGTCATAGTATTCTAAAAAAAAAAAAAAAGTGAGTTATTTTCCTGCCCCAGAGCAAAATGAAAATAAACTTGGAAATGTTCTTCCCAATTTTCTAGTCTGATATGAGAAAATTGGACTATGTTAAATCCAAAAGAAATGGTAAAAGAATACTTTTCCTTTGTTGAGCAGAGATAATTCACATGTTCATGACTGCCCATAAGTGTAATAAGCACATTAATTCAACCATCAGAATTAGAGTAACATTTTTTTCTTTTTTTTCTTTATTTTTTTAAATATTACATTAAAAAAATATGAGATCCCCATAGACCCCCTAACCCCTCACTCCACTCATCCCCCCATAACAACAATCTCCTCCATCATCATGAGACATTCATTGCATTTGATAAATACATCTCTGAGCACCGCTGCACCTCATGGTCAATGGTCCACATCATAGCCCACACTCTCTCACGTTCCACCCAGTGGGCCATGGGAGGACATACAATGTCTGGTAACTGTCCCTGGTCATCTAGATTCCATGAAGAATATTGGTGTGGAAGAAGGAAGAAAGGGACGAGAGTAAAAAAGATGCACTAATAGATTTGGCATTAGAGAAGAAATTGGTTCAATTTCTCATCCACTATCTCTTATTACTACATGACAGGAGTATTCTAAGTCATAAATGTCCAGAAATATGGGTTCTGCTGAAAGATTTTAATTAGAGGAGATCTGAATTAGGTACACTTTTTAAAAACAGGTTTTTTTTTTGCTCAGAATATATATTTATTTCCATTTTCAAGTAATCTAAGTCTAGATATAACTAACAAACCTAATAGTTCTGAAGATGCCAGGAAGCATACAGAATAGAGGTAATACTTTATGCTGTAATTTAAGCTCTTGGTAAATAGATCCCTTTTTATACCCAAACATTTATGCCTCTCTATGGGATGCTGAGAGTAAAAAATTAAAAATAAAAGTAATTATATGAATGGTATAAGAAAACAAATAATAATTAACTTTTCTGGTATATCATGAGGAATTTTTAAAAATACCGTTATTTGTGTAACAACTATTTAAAACTAAATGTCTCCTTCCAAATTTCTTGGTGCCTTATGAAATTCTACATGCTATTATTGTATATGTGAGCTACAGCTAATATCATGCTGAAATTACATGAATATTTCTTATAAACTTTCCCTTTCTCGTAGTATTACAAATTTCCTACCTTTCTCCCTGCCATACTTTCAAAAACCACATGAGAAAGGTAAAAAGCCTCCTACTCAAAAAATTATATTACACTTATTGGGCACTTTTTTATTGCTTGAAACTGTCCTAAATAGTAGACAAAGCTTCACTCATTTTATCTTCTTAAAATCTCACCAACAGATCCAATATATTATACACGTTTTAACTGATTTAATTATCGTAATAACTGAACAAGAGATCAGTTATTTTTTTATGCCAATCTATCAAAAGAGTTGCCAGAGGCATAGAGAGGTATAAATTGGCTAAAGTCAAAATCATAGCATCATGTTGCTCTATGATTCATGCTGAAAAGACCTGGAGACAGTGCTGGAGCTGCATTTTCCCTAATGAATATCCATTTTTGGCATTAATTAAATGGATCCACCTCAAGAATATGTTCTAGATGTTTTCTTCTTTATAATGGCAATCTAGGCCATTGTGTTCTGTGTTCAAACTTTGTGTATCCCTGTATACAAAGTCTTTTCAAGGTGTTCATGAACAAAAAGTAGTTTCAAGTAAAACAGTTATTATATTCTCAACTATCATATAATATGTTCCAAAAACAGATATGCCAGAGAATGTACCTGACGTTCAGGAGACGTTCTGGCTCTCCTTTCCACTCTCCCTCTCACAATTTACAAAAGAAATATTTTCACCAACCTATATGTCGTGATAACCCCCATGAGTAAAAACCTGTGGTCCAAAACAAAGGAATAACTTGAAATATTGTGCCTGAGGCCTTCCATAGTTTTTAATTCTTCTATCAAGTTGCCTTATCTCATGGATAGAACTTTACCCATTGTATGGTCTCATAAACAGTGCTTTTATGTCAAAGTATTTCACTATATTTGGAGTATCTTGGCTCATTTGATATTAGTATTGATGTTTTTTCCATTTAATGATCCTGTTTCTTCCATTACTTAGCTTTTGTTACACGTTCTACTTCCATTGAAGGAAATTCCCTTGATAGTCAAGCAGAAAGACTGTCTCAAAATTTACTGATTTATTATATCTTATAAAATAGAGATTCATGGCAGGCAGGAGGATCTATACAATTTATTTGGTCAAAATTAGAAGTGAGATGATAATATTTACTTAAAAGATTATTTGAATTGAGAAATTGAGTCAGACTTTTGAAGGTAGAGGGTAAGTCAGATTCCTATGCATGTATTATAGTTTATTTATCCACTCCCAGTCAAGAGAGTATCTCTTTGTTCTCAATTTAGGTGGTGATGAATGCAGTGCCTATATAATTGGGCATAAAGATTTTTGCATGCATAAACCATATACATTTCACTTGGGTAATACCTAGAATGTGGAGTTTGGGTCTTATGGTAAATGTTTATATAATTTTAAAGTAAATTGCCAAACTGTAATCTAAAGAGACTCTATCATGTAGCATTCACACCAAAATGATTAAAATTTTCGGTTGCACTACACTTTTTATTGCCATGCTATTGTTTATGACTTTTTAAAAACTTGGCCACTCCATTAGGTGTTTAGTTGTATGTTATTTTTCAATAATGAATTATATTTTAGAGCAGTTTTAGGTTTACAGAACAATTGCCCATTAAGTATGGATAGTTTCCATATACCCAGACATATGCATAACTTGCCTTATTATTTACCTCTTGCAATATGTGGTGCAGTTGTTTCCATAATTGAACCAATATTGGCACACATTATTAGTAACTAAAATCTATAATTTACATAACTATTGACTCTTGTTTTATAATTCTATGAGTTTTGTTAAATGCATAATGTCATATATATATACCTTGAGAATATCACACAGAATAATTTCACTGCCCTAAAAATGCCCTGTGCTGCATCTATTCATCCCCCTTCTACCACCCACCCTGAAATCATGGCAACACTAATCTTTTTAATGTTCTATTACTGTGCCTTTTCCAGAATACCATATATTTGAAATCATACAATGCATACTTTTTTCATACTGGGTTGTTTCTCTTGGCAAAAGGTATTTAAGATTCTCCCATTTTTCGTACAGCATTATAGCTCATTTCTTTTAATTGATAACTAATATTCTATTGTGGACATTGCCACAGTTTATTTTCTCTTTCACCTATTAAAGGCATCTTAATTTCTTCCAATTTGGGTCAATTATGAGTAAAGTTTTTATAAACATTTGTGTGCAGGTTTTGTGGTATTTTTTGGATTTAAGTTTATAATTTCTTTGGGCAAATGATTGCTGGATTATGTGGTAGATTATCTTTAGCCTCATAAGAAACTGCCACACTGTATTCCAAAGTGACTGTACCATATTCCATTCACACTAATGATGAATAAGAGTTCCTGTTGCTCCCACATCCTTGTCAGCATTTGGTGGTGTTGGTATTTGGAATTTTTGCCATTCTGTTTGGCATGTAGTGGCATCTCATTGTTGTTTTAATTTGCAATTTCCTAATGATATTTGATGTTGAGCTTCTTTTTATATGTTGATTTTGCCCTCTGTGTGTCTTCTTTAATGAAGTCCCTGGTTCAAATCTTTTTCCATTTTTTAAATTGGGGTGTTTATTTTTTTATTATTTAGTTTATAGAGTTCTTTGTATATGTTTTATTCAAATTCTTTGTCCAATAAGCATTTTATATATGTTTTATCCCAGTCGGTGAGCTTTCTTTTCGTTCTCCTAACATTGTCCTATGCAGAAAAATATCTCTCCATTTATTTAAATCTTCCTTGATTTCTTTCATCAGAATTTTATAATTTGTCGATATAGCTCTTGTACATATTTTGCTAACTTTCTAAGTATTATTTTTAACTAATGCAATGGAGTTATGTTTTAATTTTAAATACCAATTTTTTGTTGCTTGTGTATAGAAAAGTAATGACTATTGCATTTTGACTTTGTATCCTATATCCTTTCTGTAATCACTTATTAGTGCAAGAAACATTTTGTTTATTCTGTGGACTTTTCTACATAAGCAATTCTATCAACTAGGGAAAAAATAGACAATTTTATTTATTCCTTCCTTATCTGTACAACATTATATTTCCTTTTTTTTTTTGACTTTTTGTATTAACCAGGAATTCCAGTATGATTTTGTTTAGGAGTGGTGAAAAGCGACATCCTTGTCTTTTTCTGAATCTTAGTGGAAATCACCCAGTATCTCATTATTAAGCATGGAGTTTGCTGTTATTTTTTGTATATGTTTTTTATCAAGTTGAGGAAGCCCTCCCTCTTCCAAATCTGCCAAGAGTTTTTTTTTTCATGAAAAAGTGTTAGATTTTGTCAATTTTTTGATCTATTGATATAAGTATATTATTTTTCTTTTCTTCAAGCCCGTTGATATGATAGGGAACATTAGTTGATTTTTTGAAAAGTTAAAGCAGCCTTGCATACCTAGAGTAAATCGTACTTGATCATTATGCATAATTCTTTACATACACTGTTAGATTCAACAACAACAACAAAAAAATTGGGTCCACCAGAGTCTTTAAATCTCAAGCTAGTCAAAACTGATCTTCCAACAATTTATTAATTAAAGTTCAAGCATTCCTACCAGAACTGGTCCAAATGGTGAGGTTTTTGTTTGTTTTTCTGTAAGTTTTTTATATAGTTAATCTTTGGTTCTCTGTACCCATCTCTTTTCTCTTTTCAAGACAGTAGTTTTTCCTATGACCTAAATTTGCTGCTGTATCAAGGAAGAGTTTGGTGTTTTTCTTTTTTCACTTCATTCAGCCTATTTTGTTATTGTTGTTATTGTTGTTATTAAAACGGGATGAAAACTTCTAAGTACCTTACATGCCAGGCACTCTTATTATTGGTGTTTTTGTTTGGTTTTTTGTTTTGTTTTGGTTTTTTTTTGGTGAGTAGGGGAAAAGACTTTCTTGATTTTTGCCTCCAAGAACTTAGACAGGTTCTCACTGTGAAGACCAGAGAAAATCACCTTCTGCTACAAAGAGGGAAGAAAAAAGTAACAATTTTTAAATACAGTCAGAGCAGTCTGTTTTCTTTATCAAAGAAATGTCCTCTCAATAAACAATTTTATAAGACCCCAATAAAATTAAGTTTTAACAGATCCTCCCAAATTTAGGAAAGGGCAATACAGATGTCCAGCCCACTCCTAACTGATAAGGAATGAGAAGAGAAATATCCAATTACAATTCCTTTTAACTTTCTGTCTCATCTATAACACTAAAAAAAAGCTGTACAATATCTGTGAAGGTCACTTTCCAAGGACACAGGCTCACGGAAAGACTGAGACAAAATCCACAGGAATATAAATGATTTCCCTCCCTCCACCTACACCTTACCACAACAGGAATAACAACAGAGGATTGCAATGGAGAGAAATGCAAAGCTCAGATCTTATTTAAGGAATCTCCAAGAAAGAAAATTGAAATACACAAGGGAGACAAGAACCACACCAGAGGAAATTTCAGGCTGTAACACCTACAGCTATTAAAAAAACAGTAGAAACAGCCTAACTCCTGAGCAGAATAACATAAAAGTGCACACTAAAGGCCTATGTATCGCAATCATTCCATTTTACCTGGTATACTTCTGGTATATATATTCTAAAGGTATTCTAATGGAAATTATAGTGCATTCTACAAAGCAAAAAACAATTGGAAGAGGCAGAAAAAGCATCAGAACCAAATCAAGAAATGGCAGAGATTTTTAAATTATCACATCAAGAATGTAAAATAATTATGGTTATTGTCTTAAGAGTTTTAATGGAAGAAGTGGACAATATGCAAGAACATATAGGTAATATAATCAGGGAGACAAAAACTCAAAGAAAGAATTAAAATGAAATACCATAAATCAGAGCTACTATAGGAGGATTGTGAGAAGACAGTGACTAACAGTCACAGCTGAATGCTCTTACAAAAACACTGGAAAAATAGCCAAAAGCTCTCTGAGGGACCTGCTTTGGTGGTCAGAAGAGCAGGACAGTGCTACACAACCCCCAGGTGGGTGAGGGACAGAGAGACAAAGAAGCTGAAAGGACAAATGTGAGTTATCAAGTCCCTGTGACAACCAGGAAGCGCTCCCCTACCCCTACCAAAGGTGTTAAGCTGGGGTAAAACACCTGGCTCACTGCAGCCACCTGAGAGGGTAGCAAGCATTTTCTTCCTTATCAGCTGTTTCAAGGGAAAAGCAAGCGGAGATATGGGCATTTTTCTTCAGTGAATTCAGACAGCAGAGTCAGCTTTGAATCTCTATCTGGAGATTCAACACAGGAGCACAGGAAAGCTGAGACTGAAACACCTCTGTGGAAAGGTGCACTGACTGTTATCTGCTGGCCATTCTGGAAGATGTATGGACAAAAACTGCACTCTTTGTATGCAACCCCAGGGAGAAAATTTGTGCCTCACTAGTGAGTCCCTAGCCCAATTTTGAAAACTTAAGCTGGGCAATTTTAAACACTGAACCAAATATCAAAGAAGAGGTCGGGGGGGCGGGGGGGGGGGGTGGGGAAGCAAGAGTAATATCAGCCATTAGAGTAAATTTACCATCTTATTCAGATGCCTAAACATCAGCAAAAAATTATGCGACATACTATGAAATAGGAAGAGAAGGCCCAGCCAAAAGAACAAACCAAAAATCCTGATGAGATACTGGATTTAATGCAATTAATCAGTGATAACCACACAACTCTCCTAAATCACTTCAAAGAATTTAAAGAAAATATGACTAAAGAAATAAAGACACCGAGAGAACATAAAGAACAATTTTATAGCCTGCAAAGAAATGTAACAGACCTTATGGGGTGAAAGACACAATGGAAGAGATTAAAAATACATTAGAGGCACATTGCAGATTTGAATTGCTTGAAGACAGAATTAGTAATTTCCATTACAGTACATCTGAACTGGAAAAGGCAGAACAGGAAGAGAAGAGAATGGAAAAATACAACAGAGTCTCAGGGAATTGAGTGGCAATATGAAACACACAAACATTCACATTATTGGTGTCCCAGAAGGAAAAGAGAATGGAAAAGGGGTAGAAAACATATCTGAGGAAATATTGAGTGAAAACTTCCCAGCCCTTATGAAGGACATAAATATCAATATCCAAGAAGGACAAAGCACCCCAAACAGAATAAACATAAATAGACCTATTCCAAGACACCTACTATTCAGAATGACAAGAAAAGAAAAGTATCACATGCAAGGGAACCTCGATAAAATTAAGTGCTGACCTTTTCAGGAACTTTGGAAGGTCCGAAAAAAGTGATATAATGTATTTAAGGTACTGGAAAAGAAAAGTTGCCAGCGAAAATTTCTTTAGCTGGCAAAGTTGTCCTTCAAAAATGAGGATGTGTTCAAGGTTTTTGCAGACAAACAAATACTGATACAATATTTTACAAAAAGACCAGATTTTCAGGAGATACAAAAGCAGATTCTGCAGGCTGAAAGGAAAAAACAAGGGTGTGAGAATTGGAGAAGATTTTAGAAATGAAGATTATTAGGAATATAAACTAAAGGATAAGAAGCCTGCCAATAAAATGATATGATAACAGGGAGCCAAAGAACAAAATGAATAAAGTAAATCTTACCTTTACAATAATGACACTGAGTGTTAATGGATTGACCTCCCCAATCAAAAGACATAGACTGATGAAATGAATAAAAAAATATGAGTCATCTATATGTGGCCTGCAAGAGGCTACCTCAGACATAAAGACACAACCAGGTTAAAAATTAAAGGTTGGAAAAAACTATTCCATGCAAATAGTAACCAATAAAGAGCTGTAGTAGACCAGATAAATGTAAAATAACAATATTATAGTATATGAGCAATAATTAGTGCAACTGGCAAATTTCGTTCCTGTGGTCATTATTCCGTAATTATTTTCATAAAAAAAAAAAAACACTTGCTTTTAACTGAGGAGGGCTGGAGAAGAGATAAATTTTTGTATACTTCCTTTTTTTTAACCCTTTCTTATTCATAGCCTGTAATTAATAATCTATCTGGATCAATAATGATTAAGCATGACCACTGTTGAATAAGGTTTTGAAATTTTTTGCTTCATAAAATTAGGAGTTTGCAAATTGTTATCATCTTTAATTCATTCCAGTACGATGTGAAGAATTCTGAAATAGGAATTTGATTTTCTAGAAAGAAATTATGGCCAGAATGGAAATTAAATAACTCAACTAATAATTTATTTCATTATTAGAGATTCTATGTCAAATAGTTAAAGCTGTAATACAAAAATTAGAATTATGTTATAATTAATTTCTATTTTAATTATTATTTACACTTATAAATGTTTGTTGCTATGCTTCTAGATTTTATAATTGATTATGTTAAATGTAACTTAGCCTTGCACTCTCTTTTAAAACTTGTCATTTCTTTCTATCTATATTTCTGTTTATTTTACTATTTTACAGTAAAGGACTTTTTAACAGCTAAAAAAGACCATTGATTATATACTTTGGATAGATCATATGGTACATGAATATATATCAATAAACTGCTTAATAAGCAAAATAATAACTGGAAATAGCAAGTATCTAAAGATCTAAAGCAGAGTAAATAGAGAAATTGAAGTAACTTGATATTTCAAGCTTTCTGTGACCACCTCTAGATGCCTACTCGATTCAAGGACAACACACCATTTCTCTGCTCGATCTGGCCAAGCTGAACCAGGTGGCAAGACAACAGTCTCACTTTGCCATGATGCACAGCGGGACCGGATTCGCTGGAATTGACTCCAGCTCTCCAGAGGTGAAAGGCTATTGGGCAAGTTTGGAAGCATCTACTTAACCCACCCATGAACTCACCATTCCAAATAACTTAATTGGCTGCATAATCGGGCGCCAAGGCGCCAACATTAATGAGATCCACCAGATGTCCGGGGCCCAGATAAAAATTGCCAATCCGGTGGAAGGCTCCTCTGGTAGGCAGGTTACTATCACTGGCTCTGCTGCCAGTATTAATCTGGCCCAGTATCTAATCAATGCCAGGCTTTCTTCTGAGAAGGGCATGGGGTGCAGCTAGAACAGTGTAGGTTCTTGCAAAACCCTTTCTGCTGTTTTCTCATGATCCAACTGTGTAATTTCTGGTCAGTGATTCCAGGTTTTAAAATAATTTGTAAGTGTTCAGTTTCTACCACATCTTTATCATCCGCTAAGAATTTAAAAATCACATTCTCTGTTCACCTGTTAATGCTGGGATCCATGTTTAGTTTTATAAGCTTGTCCCTGTTTTTTAGTTTGTTTTGGGTTTTTTGGCTCATGAATTTTATTTATGTTTGTCGATAAGAAATGTAAGAGTGGAATGTTAATAAATTTCAGTTTAGTTCTGTAATGTCAAGAATTTAAAATTAAAAAATGGATTGGTTAAAAACAAAAAACAAAAAAACGATTGTCTTCTTGCTAAGAGCATAATAATGTCTTCAGACTTTTCGCAACCATATCTTAGTAAGATAGAGAGGTAGATACTTATCCTCCATAACAGGACATTAACTGTATGTCCCTGAGATTTTAAAATGCCAAAGTAAGGGGCCATTGTAAGTTCTGGAGAAAAGACTAAATTAATAACATGGCAAAATGCTGGACCTTGGATAGCTGAAAAGACTTCTTACATGCAGGGAAGTTCAATATTGAAAGGTTCTCTGAGGAGAGCAGAGCTTTGTATACCAACACTCTCCAGCTCAGTGGTTCCCAACATGGATGATTTTGTTCCTGAGGGGACATTTGTCAATGTCTGGAAATATTTTTGCTTGCTGTAATTGTGGGGGCAGGGGAGGGGTGGTACTGGCACTGAGTCGATAGAGGCTGTGGGTGCTGCTAAACATCCTACATACACAGTTCAGAACCCTACAGCAGTAAGTGTCTTGTCCAAAATGCAAGCAATGCCAATGCTGAGAAACCCTTCTATAGTTGGAGAAGCAAACGTGAAATATTTTTCCTACCTTCATCTTAAATGCAATTACTTAGATGATATGAAATACCACCTCATTTGAAATATTTGGAGATAAAGGCAGTGTCATATTTTCATTTTAAGAACATCATAGCTACTTTCTTTCAACTAGTATGTATTCATTTATTTTATTTTGATAATGGATAGTTATTTGTACCAGGGATCCTGAAATATTTCTAAATGGTTAATATATGACCCATGACCTCAAAGATTTCTTTATAAGAAAAGTTAATAATAGCACATTCTCCAGAACAAGTCCTTGCAGATTTGTTCTTATATTTAAGCCTTCCAATAACTCACCCACTGTGGCAATTAATTCCCAGTTTATATTTGAGAAAATTGAAGTTAAAGAATTTAAGTATCTGGCTCAAAATCACCAATAAGAGTCAAATCTTGGACTCTGTTGTTTGATTTCAAGACAAGTGCTCTTCCCAATTCATTATGGCAACAAGGATCAGTGTTGCATTTAAATAAATGACTTGCTTAAAATGCAGACACTAACAAACACCAAATGATATTTGGGGGTGAGTAAACAAATGCAGTATTAAGAGTGTAGGAATGTAGGAAATGCAAATTATGATTTGGTTTTTACAAGATGGGATGGGCATGTTAAGCTTGAAAATGCCCCGCCATAAATGTCATATATGTGTTAAGCACTGGAACCTGTAATTTCTACCTTATTTAGAAGAAGTTCTTTGCAAATATGCTTAAGTTAAGTCTTTTTAGTTGGGGATATTATTTTAGATTATGTGGCAAAAATGCCATAACAAGTGTTCTAATAAGTGAAAGGAATAAAGGAATAAGATAATTTCATTCACAAACCATACATACACACAGAAGACAGTTTTGAAAGATGGACAGAGAAATATTTGAAGTTTCCTTGAATATTGCAGTGATAAGGCCACAAATCCAGGAATGCCGGAAACCATCAGAAGAATGAAGAAGAAATGCATGGAGTCTCCCTTAGAGACCCAGGACTAAATGCAATTCTGCAGACAGCTTGATGTTGTCCCAGTACATTCACTTCAGATTTCTGGACACCAGGAATTTGAGAAATAATTATCTATTGTTTTAAGTCACCAGGTTTGTGGTAATTTGTTCAGGAGCCATAGTAATCAAATATTATGAGTAAGAATTAACAATGTAAAAAATGGTTAAAATAAAATCACAGAACACAAAAACATTAGCAAGTTCATGAGAATTTGTAAAAGGTAAGAAATGAATTATCTGATGTACATTTTTAACCAAGAATTAAGGTGAAATACAGAGCAAAAAGTAAAAGTAAAAATAATATTAATAATAACAGCTAGTAATGAATCAATTATACTCTACTATATCCATTAATAAGAATGTATTTTTGTAGATTTATTTCACTTCTCTGCACTCCCTCATTGTTTGCATTTTCTATGTCTTTTGATTGTAGGGTCGTCTTCCTTTGTTTTAGGAGATGCCAGGAAGTGCACTAGGGACCTCTCATATGGAAGGAAGGCATCTAATTGCTTGAGCCAACTCCACTCCCTGCTTTGTTGTGTTTCTCATTATGTTTCCCTCTTTGCATCTCTTTTTGTGTCATCTTGTTGCATCAGCTTGCTGCGCCAGTGCATAACACCAGATCTTCTTCATTAGGAAGCACTGGGAACTGAACATGGGCCCTCTAATGTGGTAGGCAGGACTCAATTGCTAGAACCACATCCACTTCCCCATCTCTAAGATTATATAACATAATTTATATAATTTTCATTACAATTAAATGGGATAGGTAGAGTATTATCATTAGTATTCTATTTTAAAGATGAGAACTTTTTTGTAGTTTTCAAAAATTTAAGCCTTACAATAAAAAAATAATAAAGAAGGAAATTAAGTAAAAAATAACTAAAATAATATCTGAAAGTTCACTTAAGCACATGGGAAATTCCTTCTAAATTTTCAAAAAATTGTATAATATGGCACAATGTATATGGATTCCCTAAAGAAAAATGATGTCAATTCAATACAACCAGTTAAATGCATTAAGAGCCATAGAAAGAAATGATTCTTTATGTGAATTTGCTAAACATATATTGTGTGACCTCAAACCAAAACATGAAACTTAACATTACTGTCCACGAAGTCCCTCAAAACACTTAGAGATTAGAAAAGAGAAACAAAGGTGGCAGATACATTTTGATTATGTTCTGTCCAATAAAAGGGATTTTCAAACAAAGCTCAAAGACAAGTAGACATCAAAGAAGCATACATAGGCCCCTAGATTTTAATGTCTTTCCCTCTTTGCCATTTTATCTACATCTACTGAAACACAAGCTCCTTCCTGAAATTTCCTTTCAAAACCCTGAGATCACCCAAGAAATTGGCCTTGTAGAAAGTAATTTTAGTGTCACAACTTCCCCAAAAGCTTCCTTGATGTCTTTGTTTTGTTCCTCAGGCTGTAGATCAGGGGGATTCAGCGTGGGTATCACTACAGTATAAAACAACTTGGCCAATTTTATCAGTTTCATGACTGTAGTCAGAACTGGGCCTGCATTAAAATGAAAAAGAATTGTTCCAGGGAAGACAAATGATGGCTGTGAGGTGAGAGGTATAGGTGGAAGAGGCTTTGCAGCTTCATTCAACAGAGCACATCCTGAGAATGGTGATAAGAATAAACAAATAGGAAGTTAGGATGATCAGAATGGTGATGATCTCATTGAAAATGACCACAATAAACACAGCATTTCATTCATAGACACATCAGAGCAGGCAAGAGATAAGATAAGGGGTAAATCACATAAATGGTTAATTGCATTTGATCTGTATAGGATGGGATATCAAAAGCTAAACATATGTATATCAGAGAGCACTCTGCTCACAGATGTAGCAGGAGATAACAGCTCCACACATAGTTTCTAGATGTGATCACCATATACAGCAGTGAACAACAGATGGCCACAATTTACAAAAAAGTAAAGTTGTAACCAATATATTTGCGGTGATAATCCTTACGAGTAAAAATCTTTGGACCACAAGAAAGGAATAAAATTGTTTAAAGATTTCTTCCTGAAGATAAGGAGATAAATGTATTAGCATGCAACAAAAAAGGAAAAAGTGTATAAAGTCATATTTAAATAATTGTTAAAATATTCATTGATGGTGAAGAAACAAGAATACTTTAACATATTACATGAATGATGTCAAAAAAGTTGAGTGATACTGGTATTTCAAAAGGCAAGACAATTCTATTCTCATTTTGTTTCAAATGATCAAATTTAAGGATGCTGAATCCTGTATTATTGTAGTAAAAAGAAATTTGTCCATGGATGACTTGACTACTTGAAATGAAGAAAAAGTCAGCCTCATGAAAATCATTAAGAGATTCATTTCCAATGACATTTTTTAGTTTCTTTGAAAATTTTACCAAAATTTGTAATATATTTCAATTTTTGAAGAGTAGTTTAGTAATATAGTTGAAATGACAATTAATTGTAAATAAAATCACAGAGAGCTTTATTATGACAAGAGACAAAAGGTAGTAGATTTAACATTTTTGTTCTTGCAAAGGAATACACTAGTGATTAATAAGGGATATAGTTCTGAATATAAGTGGAATTTAAATATGAATTTATGGACATAAGTGATGATAGATATATTTCCATGAATCACTGTAGATATCAGATGGTTATGGTATATATGAGAGACTATAGCTTTTTCTTTTTCAATGTAAACTTATGATGAAAATTACTCATATAAACCAGAGCAGTTTTGAGAATTACCACTGGTAGTTTGAAAATTAAACTGAGAGAACAGAAGAATATTGAAAATGTATTTTTGCGTGTGTGGTTGAAGGACCCAAATTATTATCTTTATTATGACATCTGTTAACTTGAAAACTCTGGTCAGAGCATTTAAACTGATGGACCTCAATATCTTCAGAATACTAATTAAAAGGATTGTATATCTTTCTTCACAAAAATGTAATTATCTTTTGCCATGTTAGAGGAGAATTATAAGTATTTATTTATATTTCAAAACAGATTATTCAGTATTGATTCCAATCAAGATTAACATAATTCTGCTGCCACTCTTTCACCATTGGTCCAAATACGTTAAATATCTTTGTTCCTTAATGCCATTTCAAATTAAGTAAAAAATATGTTGAATAAATGACTAATTTTGTGGGGGTAAAATGAAAAAAGAGCAACAATTTCATATTGCTTCAATGAAATACCTTAGGAAAATTATATGAAAAGATAAATGTGATCTTAGAGGAAAGCTGTTAGGATTTCACCATTGTAAATGATGTTAGCTGTGGGTTTTTCATATACACCCTTTATCATGTTGAGGAATTTTCCTTCTGTTCCTATCCTATGCAGTGTTTTTATCAGAAAATGATGCTGTATTTTGCCAAATACTTTGTCTGTGTCTATAGAGAACTAGCAGTGCTCCTTTTTATCATTGTGTTAGAAGAATTTGCTCAAGAACTTAAGCAAGAAAAAGATATAAAATGCCTCCATAATGGAAAGGGAGAAGTCAAATTTCACAATTTGCATATGACATGATCTATACATTGAAAGCCCTGAGAAATCTACAACAAATTTCAAGAGCTTATAAATGAGTTCAGTAAAGTTACAGGTTGTATGATCAATGCAAAATACTACAAAAATCAGTAGCATTTCTGTATACCAATAATAAGCAATCTGAGGAGGAAATTAAGAAAAAAAATACCATTTACAATAGAAACTAAAAGAATGAAATACCTAGGAATAAATTTAACTAAAGATGTAAATGACTTATACACAGAAAATTATACAACACTGTTAAAGGAATTCAAAGAAGACTTAAATAAATGGTAAAATAGTCCCTGTTCATGGATGGGAAGACTAAACATCATTAATATGTCTATCCTACCCACACTGATCTACAGATTTAATGCAATCGCAATAAAAATTTAAAACCAAATTGGAAAAACTAACAGTGAAATTTATTTGGAAGGGCAAGAGGCCCTGAATAGGCAAAGACATCGAAAAAGAAAAATGAAATCAGAGGAATCACACCACATGATTTTAAAACATGCTACAAAGCTGCAGTGTTCAAAACTGCATGGTACTGACACAAGGATAGACATATCAACCATTGGAACTGAATTGAGAGGTCTGAAATAGATCCTCACATATACAGTCATCTGATATTCAACAAGGCCACCCAGCCCACTCAACTGGAAGAGAATGTCCTCTTCATCAAATGGTGTTTGGGGAACTGTATATCCATATCCAAAAGAATGAGAGAGGAATACCATCTCACACCTTATACAAAAGTTAACTCTAGGGGAGATGGGCAAGATGGCGGCTGAGTGAACATCCCTGTTAGAGTCTTCTGCAGGGAATCGGCTGGGCGGCGTTGGAGACTCTTTGGGACTGGATTGTTTCGGGATTTTTGCTGGTCCGGAGGTGTCTGGACATCGATTTGGAGGGAAGTATACAATAGGTGCTACAGGGAACACCTCACATTTGCTGGGTTTTCCCATCCTCCACTGCCTCATTTCTGTGTGAACTGATTTAGGCTACCTACACTATCCCCCTTCCCCTGCATCTTGATATCCACTATCATCTACTGTCTCTCCTATATTCCACCCCCCACCTCCCGTTCTTTGATCCACAAAGTGTCTAACTCTTAATTTCTAATACCTTTGTTCTGTTTTCTGTCTATTATCCACTCTTGAAACTATTACCTTTCTTTTCTTTTTCCCTCTCTCATGAAAACAATAGCTGTGTAGTTCATACCATATTCCTCCCAAATTCAGTCATCAACTTCATAAAAGGTACTCTACCTACAGCTATAACTCTATACAATCTACATGAATCTAACCTCCATCCTTCCAGATCTCATATTCCTGCTTTATTAACATACATCACCAATACAACTTTACACTTTTCCCTTGCTTACACAATTGCCTTTCCCCAACACTAATACTTTCCTCTAAAGTGAACTTAACCAACAACAAGTAACTAGAATAAGAAGAAAAAAGTGACAAAGAGAAGATATAACACCTGTGCAAAAATAACAACTAATTAACCTCCAAGAGCAGACAAAGAAGCTAAGGAACTGATTAAATTCGTCAAAATAAAGAGATGACCAGAAAGCAACAAAAATCTACGAACCAAACCAATAATCAGGAAAACATGGCTGAATCCAATCAACAAACCAATAATCACGAAGGGGAGCAAAACTTGGCACAAGCAATGAAAGAACTCAGAACATTTATCACCGACAAATTTGATGCAGTAATGAAAGAGGTTAACAACATGAAGACATCACTTGGAGGGGAAATTGCAGACATACGCAAAAACATAACAGATATGATGGGAATGAACACCACAGTTCAAGAAATCAAAAATACACTTGCAGCAAATATTAGCAGACTAGAAGAGACAGAGCAGAGAATTAGTGATGTGGAAGACAGTACATCAGAAATCAAACAGATAGTAGAAGGGGTCAATAAGAAGATAGAAAAAATCCAATTAGGATTTAGGGACCTGAATGACAATGCAAAACGCTCAAACATACGTATTATAGGCAATCCAGAAGGTGAAGAGAAGGGAAAGGGGTCAGAAAGAGTGTTGCAGGAAATAATGGCTGAAAACTTCCCAAATCTACTGAAAGAGACAGATGTACATATCCAAGAAGCACAGCGCACTCCACAAGTCATAAACCCCAACAGGCCCACCCCAAGACATATACTTGTCAAATTATCCAATGCTCAAGACAAAGAGAAAATCCTAAAAGCAGCAAGAGAAAAGAAAACCATCACATACAAGGGAAGCTCAATTAGATTAAGTGCTGATTTCTCTTCTGAAACCATGGAGGCAAGAAGACAGTGGTATGATATAGTCAAGGTACTAAAGGAAAAAAATTTCCAACCAAGAATACTCTATCCAGCTAAACTAGCATTCAAACATGATGGAGAGTTCAAAATATTCGCAGACAAACAGAAACTGAAAGAGTATACCAACAAGAAACCTCCCCTTCAAGAAATTCTAAAGGGAGTTCTGCAGGAAGAAAGGAAAAAACAGGAAAGGCAAAGTTGGAGGAGAGTATAAGACCAACAACAACAACAAAAAAGACAAAAAAAAATATACAAACAAAATATGACAAACACAAATCCAATCAAAATATGGCTAACACAAATAAATCCTTGATAGTAATAACACTGAATGTCAATGGATTAAACTCACCTATCAAAAGATTCAGACTGGGACACTGGATAAGGAAATATGACCCATCCATATGCTGTCTACAAGAGACACATCTTAGACCCAGAGACGCATGGAGATTGAAAGTGAAAGGCTGGAAAACAATCATACAAGCTAACAATAACCAAAAAAAGGCAGGAGTAGCTATATTAATATCAGACAAAATAGACTTTAAATGTGAAACAATTGTGAGAGACAAAGAAGGATACTACATTTTAGTCAAAGGGAAAATCTGTCAAGAAGATCGAACAATCATAAATATCTATGCCCCTAACAAGGGTGCCTCTAAATACGTCAGGCAAACGCTGGAAAAACTAAGTGAAAGAATAGATACATCTACAATTATAGTGGGGGATTTTAATACACCACTATCAACTCTGGACAGAACATCTCAAAAGAGAATCACCAAAGAAACAAAACATCTGAATAGTATAATAGAGGAGCTCGATCTAATAGACATATATAGATCGCTACACCCAAACACAGCAGGATATACATTTTTCTCAAGCGCACATGGATCATTCTCCAAGATAGATCATATGCTAGGCCACAAAGAAAGGCTGAACGAATTCAGAAAGATTGAAATCATACAAAACATTATCTCTGACCACAGTGGAGTCAAGCTGGAGATTTGCAAGGGAAAGAAGCCCAGATTTCACACCACGATTTGGAAATTAAACAACACACTCTTAGAAAAACAGTGGGTCAAAGAGGAAATCTCAAAAGAAATCAATGACTACCTTGAAACAAATGATAATGATAACACAACATACCAAAATTTATGGGATGCAGCAAAAGCAGTACTGAGAGGGAAGTTTATAGCCATAAATTCATATATCAAAAAAGAAGAAAGAGCAAAAATTGAAGAACTAACTGCACATTTGAAGGAATTAGAAAAACAACAACAACGTAACCCAACAGGAAGAAGAAGGAAGGAAATAACAAAGATAAGAGCAGAACTAAATGAAATAGAAAATAAGAAAGCACTTGAACAGATAAACAAGACCAAGAGCTGGTTTTTTGAGAAGATTAACAAAATTGACAAACCTTTAGCAACACTAACAAAGAAAAAAAGAGAGAAGATGCAAATACACAAAATAAGAAATGAGAAAGGCGATATCACCACTGACCCCACAGAAATAAAGACTATCATAAGAGGATATTTTGAAAAACTATATTCCAACAAAAATGACAATCTAGAGGAAATGGACAAATTCCTAAAAACACATAAACAGCCCATATTGACAAAAGAAGAAATTGATGATCTTAACAAACCAATCACAAGCAGAGAGATAGAATCAGTTATTAAAAATCTCCCAACTAAGAAGAGCCCAGGGCCAGATGGCTTCACAGGTGAATTCTATAAAACATTCCGGAAAGAACTGACACCAATCCTGCTGAAACTATTCCAAACCATCGAAACAGAAAGAACATTACCCAACTCCTTCTATGATGCCAACATTACCCTAGTACCAAAGCCAAACAAAGACATCACAAGAAAGGAAAATTACAGACCAATTTCTCTAATGAACCTAGACGCAAAAATACTTAACAAAATACTTGCTAATCGTATTCAACAACACATTAAACGAATTATACACCACGACCAAGTGGGATTCATCCCAGGTATGCAAGGATGGTTCAACATAAGAAAATCAATCAACGTAATACACCATATAAACAGATTGAAGGAAAAAAATCACATGATTATATCTATTGATGCAGAAAAAGCATTTGACAAAATACAGCACCCTTTCTTGATAAAAACACTCCAAATGATTGGAATACAAGGAAATTTTTTGAACATGATAAAGAGTATATATGAAAAACCTAAAGCCAATATTGTTTACAATGGAGAAATCCTAGACTCCTTCCCTCTAAACTCAGGAACAAGACAAGGATGCCCACTGTCGCCGCTCCTATTTAACATTGTCTTAGAAGTACCTGCTCGAGCACTGAGGCAAGAACCAGAAATAAAAGGCATTCAAATTGGAAAGGAAGAAGTCAAAATTTCATTATGTGCAGATGACATGATCCTATACATAGAAAACCCTGAGAGATCTACAACGAAGATTCTAGAACTCATAAATGAGTTTAGTAAAGTCACAGGTTATAAGATCAATGCGCAAAAATCAGTAGCATTTCTGTACACCAATAATGAGCAAGATCAGGAGGAAATCAAGAAACAAATACCATTCACAATAGTAAATAAAAAAATCAAATACTTAGGAATAAATTTAACTAAAGAGGTAAAGAACTTATACACTGAGAACTATACAAGATTGTTCAAGGAAATCAAAGAAGACCTAAATAAATGGAAGACTATTCCTTGTTCATGGATAGGAAGACTGAACATTATTAAGATGTCTATCCTACCAAAATTGATCTACACATTCAATGCAATCCCAATAAAAATCAATGCAGCCTTCTTTAAGGAACTAGAAAAACTAACTATGAAATTTATTTGGAAAGGAAAGAGACCCTGAATAGCCAAAGACATACTGAAAAAGAAAAACGAAATTGGAGGAATCACACTACCTGACTTCAAAACATACTATAAAGCTACGGTGGTGAAAACAGCATGGTATTGGCATAAGGAGAGACATATAGACCAATGGAATCGAATTGAAAGCTCTGATATAGAACCTCACATATACAACCACATAATATTCGATAAAGCCACCAAACCCTCTCAACTGGGAGAGAGTGGCCTATTCAACAAATGGTGTCTGGAGAACTGGATAGCCATATGTAGAAGAATGAAAGAGGATTACCATCTCACACCTTATACAAAGATCAACTCAAGATGGATCAAAGACCTAAATATAAGAGCCAAGACCATAAAAACCTTAGAAAGCAGTGTAGGGAAACATCTACAGGACCTTGTAATAGGTAATGGATTTATGAATATCTCACCAAAAGCACGAGCAGCAAAAGAACTAATAGATAAATGGGACTTCCTCAAAATTAAAGCCTTCTGCACCTCAAAGGAGTTTGTCAAGAAAGTAAAAAGGGAGCCCACACAGTGGGAGAAAATATTTGGCAATCATATATCTGATAAGAAACTTATAACTTGCATATATAAAGAACTCCTACATCTTGAAAATAAAAAGATAAACAATCCATTTAAAAAATGGGAAAAAGACTTAAACAGACACTTCTCCGAAGAAGAAATACAAATGGCAAGAAAGCACATGAAAAAATGTTCCAAATCTCTAGCTATCAGGGAAATGCAAATCAAAACCACAATGAGATACCATCTTACACCCATAAGATTGGCAGCTATGAAAAAAACAGAAGAATACAAGTGCTGGAGAGGATGTGAAGGAAGGGGAACACTCATCCACTGCTGGTGGGAATGCAGAAGGATCCAACCATTCTGGAGAACAGTATGGCGGTTTCTCAAAAAACTAGCCATAGATTTGCCATATGACCCAGCAATACCACTGCTGGGAATATACCCAGCAGAACTGAAAACAAGAACACAAACCAATATATGTACACCAATGTTCATAGCAGCATTGTTCACTATTGCCAAAAGTTGGAATCAACCCAAATGCCCATCAACAGACGAGTGGATCAATAAAATGTGGTACATACACACAATGGAATACTACTCGGCTGTAAGAACAAACACACTACAAACACATGTGATAACATGGATGAATCTTGAGAACCTTATGTTGAGTGAAGCAACCCAGACATTGAAGGACAAATACTACATGACCTCAATGATATGAAATAAACAAGCTGCCCTAGATAGCAAGAGACTGAACGATAGGCTTGCAGGAAATCGGAGGGTGGAGGAAGGATATGAGCCGATGTCTGCAGGGGTGGAATTTAAGACGAGATGGTGGTAAGTATGAACACAAAGAAGAGATAAAAGGGGGGCAAGGGGTTGCCTTTGCTTGGGGCTTTGCGGGTTTGAGGGTGGCTGGGGAGGGACGGGTGGGTAACGTTGCCCAAAAGTGGGGGGAGGGAGGGGTAGCATACGAACCAGGAGAGGGACAGGTGTTGGTGGAGAGTAAAATGCCGAGAAAATCATATCAAAATATAATAAAGAGGGTTACCTGTTTAGAATGCTCGGAGGGGAGGGTCTGATGCAGGACGGGCTCCTGGGGAATGTCTAAATGCTCATTCTGCCAGAGTGGGTGACACCATGGGGTAGAAACCCAAGTAGTGAGAGTGGGGGTGGACCCACATCCTGGGGAGGACTAATGCCATCCAATAGAGGGAACTGTATCCCTCGAGAGAAAGGGTGGCTCCCAGGGCATTGGGGCAGTTGAGCAAGTTAGGCCCTGAACACTATTCCATCTATCTCTGGAAGTGGCTCCTCAGGAAACGGAGGTTGGCTATCACTGAGGGCACCAAGGTGGAAGGGAAAATGGACGTTAAATGTGTGGAACCAAAGTAAATGGGGGGTAAGAGAGGAGTTTCTTGAGAGTACACAAGGATGGATATAAAACATGTAATATTACACCATAACATATAGGAGATGACAGACTGATAATGTAAACCATAATGTAAAACATAGGATAACTAAAAATGTAAAGAACTGTGTATCCTAAAGTATGCACCATAATGTAAACACAGATGTCACCTTGTTAGAAAGCTAATGTCTCAGACTCTGTACATCACTTTAAGTAAATATGATATGAATAGGGTGTAAGAGTATCACTGTGGAAGGGAAAAGGTTTTCTGGTGGATGTGTGGGAGTGCTGTATATTATATATATACATTGCTGTGGTCTAGGACTCCTGTGAAGAAAAGCTGAATAATTAGGGGGGGGGGGGAAAAGAAAAAAAAAGAAAAAAATAGGATGTGGAATTTTTTCAAGTCAACATTCTTTATCTAAGTTCTTTATCTAACTTTATCCAAGTTCTTTATCTATCCTTTAAACTCATTGCTATATGCCATTCCCTAGTAAGGGACCATGACATTATATTGGGCTTCAAATTTCGGGGAGTTCTGGATCACAGAGTGTTTCAACAATGGCAATGGAGGGATACTGGTATGGGATACCAATGACAGGTGATATATGACTGACAGGGAGCGGTACAGAACATATGTCCAGGGTGCATGGCAATGTTTGGATATACTCATAGTGGCAACAATTAAAAACCACAGTAGGGGGGGTACTGGGTTCCTGGCCAGTGGTGCTCTGTCGTGGTCCCTAGGGGAGCAGCGACAGTCTCCCAGGTACAGTGGTGGGGACCGGGAGGGAGTGAGGGTTCAACAGTGAGCCCCTGATACTAATGACTATGCTTGTGAGCTGATAAACCCAAAATAATAACAAGGCCTAGAGCAACTTTGTGCCTGGGAATTTCCTTCTGTCAGCCTTCATGTTACTCAAATGTGGCCAGTCTCGAAGCCAAACTCAGCATGTAAATGCAATGCCTTCCCCCCAGCGTGGGACATGACACCCGGGGATGAGCCTCCCTGGCAACGAGGGACCACTATCAACTACCAACTGATGATGCAACTGGAAAATGACCTTATACGGAAGGTTCAATGCGGATCAGCAGAATATCCATGTCTACATAAAATACCATGACTTTAAAATGCTGTTTGATCTAAAGTAAGGGGGAAATGGAAAGGAGAAATGAGTTTATATGGCTACGAGTTTCTAAAAAAGAGTCTGGAGGCTGGCAGAAGGTTTGCCCTCATGCACAACTGAGCAGAGTCAGAGAGACAGATAAAGCAGATACAACCCCCAGATATTGGTTCCTTTGAGGGCTAAAGAGACCCATGGGAGTTATGGTCATGGCCGATGGGGTTAACTACCAGGGCAGATGGCCCCTCTTTGGAAATGGTGTTTATGTGTGATGAATCTGGACTCAGATGGGATCTCCCTTCATAAGACTTTCATGCTAATGTGCTGGAGGTGCAGTTAATGTTGGGGTTTAAGATATATTTAGGGGATTTGAATCTCTGGACTGACAATGTGATAGCCAGATCCTGAGCCTCAACAGACTCCAGCACCTACAATCTGATTTATTGGACTTACCACACTCAGCTAAGATGGAGGTGAAGAAGGACAACCACCACACCATGGAGCCTAGAGTGATTACAACTGAAAATGGGAGGATTGCATCCAGCATCCAGGTGGAATCTGAGCCTCCTCTTGACATAAAGGTGCAATGGACACAACCAATCCAGTGTCCACATAGAAGAGGTGGCATTGGATTGGGAAAAGTGGACATAATGGACAAAGGGTATGGGGAAAGGCAGGAAGAGATGAGAGGTGGAGGCGTCATCGGGACATGGAGCTGCCCTGGATGGTGCTTCAGAGGTAATCACCAGACATTGTAAATCCTCACAGGGCCTACATGATGGAATAGAGGAGAGTATGGGCCATGATGTGAACCAATGTATATGAGGTGCAGAGGTGCCCAAAGATGTACTTACCAAATCCAATGGATGTGTCATGATGATGGGAACGAGTGTTGTTGGGGGGGGGAGAGGGGGGGGTGGGGGGGTGGGGTTGAATGGGACCTCACATATATATTTTTAATGTAATATTATTACAAAGTCAATAAAAAATTAAAAAATTAAAAAAAAAAAAAAGTTAACTCTAGGTGGATCAAAGATATAAATTTAAAAGCTAATATCAGAAAGCTCCTAGAAGATAATGTATGGAAGATTTGCAGGACCTTGTAATAGGTCCCTTGAAAAAGGTACATTGAACTTCACCCTCAAAGCACAAGCAGTGAAAGAAAAAATAGATAAATGGAACCTCCTTAAAATTAAAAACATTTGCACCCAAAGGAGTTTGTCAAGAAAGTTAAAAGACAGACTACCCAATGGGAGAAAATATTTGGTAACCATATATGATATGAGCCTAGTATCTGGCATTTATAAAGAAATCCTATATCTCAAAATTAAAAAGACAACCCATTTAAAAACTGGGTAAGTGATCTGAACAGACACTTCTCCAAAGAAGAAATACAAATGTATATAAAACACATGAAAAGATGCTCAATATCACTAGCTATTAGGGAAATGCAAATCAAAACTACAATGAAATATCATCTCATACTCATTAGACTGACAGTCATTAAAGAAACAGAGGGCTGCAAATTTTGGAGAGGTTGTGGAGGAATGGAAACCCTCATCCATTCCTGGTGGGAATGTAGAATGTCCAGCCATTGTGGAGGACAGTTTGGCGGTTCCTCAAAAAACTAAATATAGAACTGCCATGTGATCCAGCAGTTCCACCCCTGGGTATATACCCAGAAGAATTGAAAGCAAGGACATGAACAGATATAGGCACACCAATGTTCACTGTGGCATTATTCTCTATTGCAAAAGAGTGGAATCAACTCAAATACCCATCGACAGGTGAATGGATATACAAAATGTGGTATATACATACAATGGAATATTACTCAGCTGTAAGAAGAAATACAGTACTAACTCAAGGGATAAAATGGATGAATCTTCAGGACCTTATGTTCAGTGAAACAAGCCGGGCAATGAAGGACAAATATTATATGACTTCACTGACATGAATTAAGCAAATTGAGCAGACTCAGAGAGCTAGAGTCTGAAAGATAGGCTTATAAGAAATAGAAAGGAAGAAGATGATTGTGAACCAATTCCTGTAGAGGCAAAATCTGTGATAAGGTGGAAGTGAGTAGTTGTGCAGTGAAGGGATATCACAGAGGCATAGTGATACTATTGGGTTGGGTGGTGCAAGTTTGACAAGGGAATAGGTTGGGAAGGATGGGTTGGATAGCTGATGGAACTAGCATAGGGATGGGGGAGTGAGCAGGTGAACACTGAAGATTGACAGGTATGTTGTTGAAACTACAATGTTGGGAAAGTTCTTTTGGCAATATGACAAGGAAGTGTTACTGGTTTAAGATGTTGCATGGGGGTGAATTTGTGTCAGAATGCACCTGAGGCCTTCTTCTAGAGAATGTGAGTGATCATTTGTCATAGTGAGCTGTATCAGTGGGTGGAGACCCATATAATGAGCGGGAAGGAGTTGGACTCCCATCCTTGGGAGAACAGATACGTTCTCAAACAGAGGGGTGGTTGTCACCAGAGAGTATGGGCAATTCCTAATAGGAGAGGACAGACCAGTGTGTAAAATCCTCATAGGTATTGCTCGTAACAATGAATCTCGTCTTTCAAGGAGTAAAGCCAGTGGTTGCTCTGGGCACTGAGGGGAGGAGGAGAGAGGAATAGAGTAGATAGAAGAGCAAGTATTTAGGAGGCAATGGAAGTGTTCTGCATGATTTTGTAATCATGAAAAAAGGCCATGGTGAATTTCATCAAAAATTTATATCCTACCATAACCCACTGAATGTACTGGGGGAGAGGGTAAGCTACAATGTAAACTATTATCCATGAGGTATAGCAGAGCACTACAATATATTCACCAAATGCATTGAATGTGCCACAATGATGAAAGAGGTTGTTGATGTGGGAAGAGTGGGAGGGTATTTGAGGAACCTTTTATATTTTTTAATGTAACATTTTTTATGATCTATGTATCTTTAAAAAACAATTAAAAATTAATTAATTAGTTAATTAATTTTTAAAAAAGTGTATGGGGAAGCAGCTTTGGCTCAATTAGTTGGGCTCTTTTCTACCTTATGGGAGACCCTGGGTTCATGTCCTGGGGCCTCCTTGTGAAAGCAGGCTTGCTCACAATCTGCGGAGAGCAACCAGCATGAGTGCCACAGAGTGTTGCTGACTCACCAGCACCATGGAGAGTCGACTCAGCAAGGTGACACAACAAAAAGGGAGACAAGAAAAAACATGGAAAGGCACACAGCGAATGAACACAGAGCGCACACAACAAGCAAACCTCAAGGGAGGGGTTTAAATAAATGAAAAATATGGACTCAGAAGAACGCACAGCAAAAGGACAGAGAAAGCAGATAGCAAGCAAAAAGCCACAAGGGGGGCGGGGAATTAAAAAATGTGTATGGTCTAGAACATAGACCATAGTATAAACCATTGACTATGGTTTGTGGCTATATTCCAATATTCGTATGCCAGTTGTAACAAAAGTACCATCCATAGGTAAAAAGGTTATTGAACTTGGAAGGGGGAAAAGGGTGCAGATGTTGAGTATATGGGAATCCCCTGTGTTCTGTGTGTGACTTTATGGTGACCTAAAACTTCTTTGAAAACAAATTGAAAAGAAGACAGAACCTGGAAGAAATGGAGAAAATGTCCTGTACATACAGGATAACAGATATCACAGTGATGAAAGGCAACATGTCAAAAATTATTTTAGAGCTTTCATTAATTTTTTTGTTTTTTCTCTTTATTTTTTTAAATGTTGCATTAAAAAAATATAAGAGGCCCCCATATTCCCTCCAGCCCACTCACCCCACTCTTCCCACATCAACTACCTCTTTCATCATTGTGGGACATTCATTGCATTTGGTGAATACATTTTGGAGCACTGCTGCACCACATGGATAATGGTTTATATTGTAGTTCACACTCTCCCCCAGTCCACCCAGTGGGCCATGGCAGGACATAAAATGTCCAACATCTGTCCCTGCAGTACCACCAGGACAACTCGAAGTCCTGAGAATGCCCCCACATCATATTCTTCCCTCTCCCTACCCTCCACAGCTACTGTGGCCACTTTCTCCACATCACTGCTACAACTTCTTCCATTACTAATCACATTAGTTCCATAGTAGAATATCAGTAAATCCACTCTAATCCATACTCTATTCCTCCATCCTGTGGACCCTGGGATGGTTATGTCCACTCCCTCTCTATATCAAGAGGGGCTTAGATTCCACATGGATGATGGATGCAATTCTCCTGCTTGCATTTGCAGGCACCCTTGGCTCCCTGGTGTGGTGGTTGACCTTCTTCACCTCCCTGTTAGCTGGCCACGGTAAATCCAATAAACCAGTTGGTAGGAGTTGCAAGTCTGCTGAGACTCAGGGCCTGGCTGTCGCATGGACAGTCTGGAGATTCAGGTCTCCTGAGTATACACATTTTAAAGGATACTTATTTGGGGTGAAGTTTACAGTTACCGAGCCATAAAGCATAAGTTATTTCCTCACCAAAGTCTATTGTCATGTGTTGGGCAAGATGGATGCCAAATTCTGCCAAGAGATGAAGCTTCTTGAATTTCTCTCTTCACAGGCCTCCATTTCTCTCCCGGCTCCATTACTGTGTTTTCTCCACAAGGTCATCTGTAGACTATGAGGCTCTCTAGGTTTCACCTCTGTCCATGAGACCAGCTGTAGAATATTAGGGGAATGGCTTGTTTCTCTTTCTGGGGTCCTATCTCTTTCCTCACGACCAAGCTCCTCTGTGTGCTTACTTCTCAGGGTTCCTGCTCAAGACTCCAACATCAAATCTCTAACATCAAAACTCCAACTCTGTTCTTTGGCATGTCTTTTATCTGTGAATCCCCACCCACCAAGGGGCAGGGACTTACCACCCTACTGATGGTGGCCCAATCAAAGTCCTAATCATAATTTAATCTTGCCCAGGTACAGATCAGTTTAAAAACATATTCCAATATCTATTTTAAAAATTCATGAAGGATTTCAAACTGCTATGAATGTTCATTAAAAAATCAGAGACAGATGTTATGCAATAACTGAAGGAAAAATTTGCTGAGGTATACATTGAATATAAAAAATAAGTTCTCTTCACTATTCTTCTCACTGTGCCATTGATATTCTTATTTTTCATACTGTAGATTAGAGGACAAATCAAAGGGACCACCACTATGCAAAACACAAAGGCCACTTTTAGTTGGAGATTTTGGATTTGGACACTGTAGAGGAAAAGGATGGTACTATAAAAGAATATGATGGTAGTTAGGCTTTGTGGAGCCCATTGGATGAACACATCTTCAGGATGGTGACAATAATGAACATGTAAGAGGTAAAATGATGAAGGTTTTACTCACATCATAAAGGGTGGCAAAGATGAAAAGCAGCAATGGGTTGAGATAGATATCAGAACAGGAGAGAGTGAGTATTGAGGAGAACTCATGGAAGGGTTTAATTGTGTCAAAACCACAAAAAAAAAAGCATGTGATTCTCAAAGAACGTATTACTCCCATTTCATATGATTCAACCACCAGCATATCACAGGTATTCTCAGGCATGGCGCCTATGTGAAGTGGAAGGTTGCAAATAGATACAATCATAGCACATCACAACTTGTAAAAAGGATTCCGTCACCACAGATGCACAAAAGAATTGTACTACACATCCTAAAAATGAATTGGCTCTGTCATCTACAAGTAGATTCACCAGCACCTTGGTGAATTTCAGAAATAGAATCACTGCTTAATATTACTTTTCAAGAATCACAAAACCTAATTCTGTTCATTTTTTTGGAATGTAATTTTAAATACTTAAATACTTAAAAGTGTAGTAATTCTTAAATAAAGCACTTTGGATAGTAACATGCATTCATATCCAAATATAAAACATTCTAATTTCAGAGAACTCATGAGTTCCTGAAGAAAATGGAAGAACTATTTACGTCTTTTCTACAAAAACCCATGAAACGTGGAAGCATCTGATGTGTCTTCTGTAATTAAAACTAATTTCTACATAATGTTTTTATGTATATATAGTGATATGAAGAAAGAATATCCCTTTTATATAATTTAAATCCAGACTTTAAACATCATTTTAGCACTTTCTCATTCTTCCTCTATTTGACTAAATCAGACATTATTGTCAATACTGACTTATGTTTTCAAAAAAGAATATAGATCAAATTGCCTTCTTCAAGTGAGTAAATGGAAACCCAAGGAAGCCATGACATTCTCAGTGGGATAAAGATATTATATAATCAACCTACAACTACAACTCAGGTTCTCCTACTCTCAGAAATGTACCCATCTCTCTATGCAAGGCTCGATGTAGAGTGAGATATTAACATTTCATTTTGAAAATTTCACATTTTCAAATGCTTTCTTTTGCTAATTCTTTTCCACAATTATAGGATAAGTTTTAGAAAGTAAATTTATGGAATTATGGATGAATTTAATATCAAAGAGAAGCTCTAAAAAATTGTGTCAAAATGAAACCAAGGGGAATGGAATTTAGAGAAGTGTCCATATCAGAATTAAGTATGGAAAAGAGTATTAAACTTTAAAAAAATTACGTAGATTTTATAGGTCCCTCAATCTTCTCTCCCTTCAAGGAATATAGAATATCCACATGAATATGTATTACTTTTTAAGAAAATGGATGAGAAAATTAGGGTGCCAGTACTTCAGAATATATCCATGATAAAGGAGTACTTAATACAGAAATCATGGTGAGGTTTCTCAATGTGGTGCCTAGCTAAGTTTTGTCAGAAAAAATATAGACAGATAATTTTTTTTTGGTATGAGTATATCCCACATATTACCGACAGCATATTCATATTTAAAATGCTTCCATTATTTGTTTGAAATTCACATTAATTTGGGCATCTTGTATTTTTATTTTCTAAATCTGGCTACCCTATGTCCAGAACAACTGAGACTCTCAGTATTACTGACTCAAAGGACAGGACTTTCCTCTTTTTAGTGCTGTAACTGTCACATACCAATAATCCCCTTAGTCAGAACCTAAAATGAAGATCTCTTACTATACTATTACTTTTGGTAGGTCATCTCTTATTATTTTGTAGCCTAAGAGAGAGGCTCCAGATATTCCAACCTTGAAGGCCTGAGGTCTCATGCAGAAATGAGGGCTCTCAACAGTGCTATCTGCTCCTTATTCAAGGATTTAAAGGCAATCAGAAGACAGTCTTTTCCAGACAATCTTCTCTATGATAAAATTCCTTCTTAGTGCATGTTTTCTGGGTTTCTAAACCTAAGCAATATTGATATTTTGTGCTGGAAAACTCTTTATTGTGGAAAGCTGTCCTTACATTGTGCCATGTGTATCAAAGTCCTTGAACTGTGCACACTAAGCCCCAGTAGTTGCCAGTCACTCCATTGTGACAATCAAAAACGCCTCCTGATATTGTGAATTAACCCCTTGAGTTGGGGGTGATCTTAATAACTCCTAGTTGAGAAAGACTTCCTTATTTTCTTGATCTTGTAGAATTAAGATTTCTGCTATCTGAAGTCAATTTACAACTACTGTGCATATTTAATAGCATAGTATCTTTTTTTTTCAAAAACGATGTCATTATACTGATTTTTAAATTATATTATCTTTCAATCCAGGAAATGTGATATTTAAACCTTCCTTATAGTTTCTTAATTTTTTTCTTTTTTTGCCCTAATGAGTCAGAACTTTTTCCATGTGCTAAAATTTAATTTAGAGACAGTTCTGTTTATTTTGTTTCTCCAAAAGGTTCATTTCATTCCTTTCAAGTGAATTTTATTTAAATACCTGTGTCTTTGCCATTTTAAAATCTTGCAAAAATTCACACGAGCAGGAGACTTATAAGGTAAATAAAAATCACTGGTCTGTGCCATTCTATTTCTCCCACTTCTGGAAAACATTTGTCCAGGACACTGCATTTCAAGAGCTAAGCAAAGTCCATTCTTCCATAAAAAGCTCAATAGAATCTGCTTCCCCTACTCTAATTATCTAGATATTTAATGTCTGCAGTGGCTGGAAATTTCCCCAAAATGAGTTTTCCTATGAAGAACTGCTTGAACCAAAGGCATCTTCTACATACCTTACATTTAAAAGAATATACCTATTTTCTCATACCGACTAACAAAAGGAAACCCACTATCTGGTTCTGGAAAACCTGCTCATGTGACATGCTAAGACTCCTATATCTACTTCCACTTACTGTGGCACCAGGACCCTGGAGAAATCCATTGTTTCATTTTCCAGATATGTCAAAACAAGCAATTAATATTAATTTCTATTTACTGCTGTAATTTGGGTTATTTGGAAACCTTGAAAGAAAATAACAACCTATTTAGAAACATTTTAGGTGAAACTTAGCTAAATGTTTAAAAATCTCCCTGTGCTCTGTAACCTCCCTGTAATCTCCAAAATTTGATGTATAAAAATACTTTAACTTTTTAATTTACTGAAAAACATATTTCTTAAGTGTTTCCATGTTCCACGCCTCTGTAAGGCATAAAAAGGGTGTTCGATGCAAGGTATCTCTTCATATATATTGAGGATAGAACAACAGATTTGGGGAGTTGTTTTCTCAGTGTTCCCAGAAGAAGCGATTTCTTCAGCTAGAACCAGAATTATCAGTGTTTCTCATTTTTTGTCCAAATCCCTTATAAACATATATCAAATCTTCTGTTCACAGCATTACATCATCCTTGCTTTGGATTATCATATAGTTATCACTAAGTCATCCAGAATTCAGCATTAACATAACACTCATATTTCCTTCAAGGTCTTGTTTCTGTTTTCTCTTACCATTGATATTTCCTTAGATCATATTTTAATTATTTCATACTCACACTTTTAATTACTCTCTAAATTGGTCTTCCTACCTATAGCCATGTGATTTTATTTTTTCCAATCACACAACCACTAAAATAACTATTTACAAAAGAAATTATATTTAAATATTTGTCCAACGTGCATAAACACATCTGGAAAAATAAACTGGGAATTTTGTATATGACTGAGAGAAAGGAAGAGAAAGTAGACTACATGAAAGCATTACTTATTCCAAAAATAATTAAATTATATAAGTGTAAATTAAATGAATATAACTAAGTTAAATCTATCACAAGCCAATCACTCCCAGTGTGTAAATGCAAGCAATTCCCAGTCACATAGGTGCATTTTCAAGTTCCTAATAATGGTATGCGAGTGTTTCTTACTAGCTTACTTCCTCTCTACCTTTCTGTAAAAATTTAAGGTTCATAAATATCTATCTATCATCTTAGTTTGTTGGGTGTTTTAGACAAATACTACATAATAGTATGACTAATCTGCAAGCATTTTTTGTCTCATAGTGTGGTGGCTTGGACTGTATGCCCAGTTTGGACATGTCCTTTGTCTTGGTCCATATTCTGATATGTGTGGACCCATGTAGAATAAATGCCTTCAATATGATCCTTCAGGTAAGGTTGGCTCATCTCACTTCTAGCTGGGTTTTAATCCAGATTTCAGGAGTCCTGTGTAAGCATAATGAAATTCTGCTGCAGAGAGTGATCACCAAGGGAAGCAGTCAGAATCTGATGGTCAACAGAACCCTAAAGAGAAGATATAGATACCCCCATGATAATTGCCACATGATGAAAAAGCGAAGGACCCATACTCCATGGCAGTCAGTTGCTCCAGTCTGGTGGGGGCGAGTCCAGGGACCTGTGGGAAGAAGCAGTGTGGGGCAGGAGTTGAGAGAAGAATGGAGGCAAGACAGGATTCTGATCAAGTCTCGTTTATTGGGGGTAAAACACGGGGATATATAGAGAGGGAAGGGAATGTGTACATAGGTGATAGGCTGGTCTTGTGGGTGGCAGATGTCCAAGGAGGGGATTGGCCGACAGTTCACACCGGGTCTGCAGAGTTTCGTGCCTTGCGCATGTGTATTGCTGTGGTCACCTGAGTAGTGGCAGGAGGGGGAGAACAAAGAAGCAGGGAGGAGAAGAATAAGGAAATGACAGGGCAGATTTGTGAACTCCGCCATATTGTGAGATCCGCCATGTTGTGGAAGGCTGTAGATAGGTCTCACAGCGGGTGGCTGCCTACAGGTCCCCCTTTTCTGTTTAATGAGTTATGAATTGAAGAAAGGAACAGCCGGCGATGGCTCATAATAGAGCAGGACTTATTTTCAGTAGTGGCATGCGGCTGCAAGGTGCTCCCGTGCTGAAAGGGGGGCTGTGCCTGTTTTAGGTCGGGGCTGCACCCGGTAAGCAATTCATCTTACACAGCATGCGATCAATCTTACCCATCATTGGGAATCATGGCAGCAAAAAGCCACATCCCTGTCTTAGGTTGACTGATGGGTCAGCCTAGTTGCCCGTCATTGGCTAACCAGTCCAGTGCCTCAGTGACAGATGGCTTGCAATTACAGCAAGCTATAACAGGGAGCCCTCATAGACTGCGTATGATAAGCATGATGTACTGAGATTGGTGGGTGTGGTCACACCCACCCCGGTCTTGTCAGGCCAGGGTGCCCATTGTTCGTTCGAGCCACTGAATCTTTGCTGAAGCCGTTCAGTGATATAGATTAAACAGAGAAGGTTAAGCCGTGATAAGGGAGGTGGTGACTGTAAGGGGAAAACAGGCAAAGAAATGCTATTAGGGTACAGGATAGCAAATGAAACAACATAAGAAATTTGCATTTTCAAAGGTTGGTTATTCGTTCTTCGGTCTGGATAGGTTGGTACTGACGAACAACAGCAAGATACATTACGTGGGCCGAGATTTGCTTCATTCTTTCTTGGAGAAATTTAAGGAGGCAAGGTGCAAATGCACAGATTAAAAGAAGAGCGATTAGGGGGCTGAGGAGGGGACCCAGCCACGTTATGAGGGGGGAGGTGAGCCAGGCAGATGAGGAGGAGGTTGATTGGGAGGGCAATATTCCTTCCCACAATTCTCACAATTTTTAAATATTTTGCTCAAGAATACCAGATTCATTTATATAGTAGCAGCATTCCTCTTGGAAAAAGAGGCAGATTCCCCCATTTTAGCTGTAAGTTTAAGGCCCTATCGTTTTGTTAGGCTACTTGGGTGAGGGATGTTAGTTGCCGCTGCAGAGAGTCAAGAGACTGTGCACTGGATTCTAGGTTAATTTGTCATTTAAAGTATTGCAAGCTGATGAGGCCATGACCAAGAGCACCACGTGCTGTGGCAGTGGCAGCGACTGAATCTGTGAGGCTAATTTTTTTTTTTACCAATATAGGGAGGAAGGCGGCTCGCTTTGACACAGATGGGAATAGTAAAATTTTTAGCTTGCCTTCTCCATAGTATGTTAGTTGCAGGGTAATGGCTACTAGGATGCAAGGCCTCATTTTTATAGAATAGAGCATTTTTGGGTTATAGTTAATTTTCCAACCACAAACACATAAGGATCTCTTACACATGCCTGAAGATGATGAATTTGATTTAAATGCAGATATTGACCATTCTTACTATTATTCCCAATCTATTCTATAGTAGGAGCTATTCCTAGAAAAACTTTCCACAAATTCTTTTGTTTATGTATAGATGTAATAGTACACCATGGAGAAGGGATCCATTTCCCTTTCTGTTTCCAAATATAATTTTTAGTAAAAATTATTTTTTGTTGTCCTTTACTATTTAGACCCTGCCAAATAAATCTGTCATTATAGTCAATGGGATTCCCCATAGGGGCACTTTCCCACACTATTCCATAGGAATCATTAAAAAATGACAGATCCTCTTCCTATATGGCACTCTTGTCATCCTTCTTTATCCCTACTGTCTTTTTGCGGACAATCATAAGTAGGATTTTTGGTCATGAATAAATTGGAAGAGGGAAATAAAGTCACAATAAACTGAGTAATATTATTTTTAAAGATATTTATGGCCCGATTTTTAACCTACATACAGGAAGGATGGTTACTAATGCATAAGGGTTGATAATCAAAGGGTAATATGAGATTATCGATTCTTTATCTTTCTTTATAGGGTTTAATTGGCAATTGATTATCAGTTGGTATAGGGAATATATGGGTTTTATTCAGATATATATGAAAGAATGGATTTTTCCAGGTTAACACTCTAAGTAATGTGGGGTTAGGTATATAGGCCTAATAAGTGTAATTACTGGCAGCTTCCTTATTACTTATGATCACCATCATCAGAAGTTGTAGAAGACTCCATCTCTTCATTCTGGGGTTTAATCCTTTTCGCAGATAACTAAATTTGTTCTCCATTTTCTGAAATGATAAGAGCATAGCCTCACCCCCTTACTTTAATCCTGCCTTTTTTTCCCCATTCATTGCTTAAAATATCTTTCTAGAATATTGGTTGATCTTCATTTCCTGTGTCTACTGTAGATGTTTGACATTTTCTAAGTGACATTCCACAGGTGTTAATGAATTATAAACATTAAGAAAATGTAAAGTAAATAAAGCTTTTGCTAATTAATCTTTTGGTGTAATAATATCATCACCTCCCCATTTTCGTTTTAAAAGCATAGTTTTTAGGGTATGATGGCTGCATTCAACTATGGCTTGACCTGTAGGATTATAAGGAATGCTGGTAACATGTTAAATACCATATTTTAAACAAAGATTCAAAGGATTTACTAATATAAGAAGGTCCATTATCAGTTTTAATTTTCAGAGGGCATCTCCTTACAGCAAAAGCATACCAGAGGTGTGAGCTAAAATGATGAAACCATTCCCCACCTTGAGCAGTAGCCCACAAAAAATGGGAATAAGTGTCAATATAAACATGAGCATATTGTAATTTACCAAAGAATGGTATGTGAGTAACATCCATTTGTCATAATTGATTAGGAGTTAGGCCTCTGGGATTAGTTCCAGCCTGAAAAGGCACTGCTGTTAGTGGTCCACAAGTAGGACAAATGCGAATAATTTCTTGTGCCTGTAGTCTTGTTAACTTTTGATATTTGTTTTGCAGGCCTTTAGCATTAATATGAGTTAAAGCATGGTAATCATGAGCACTTTGTAAACACCCTACCAATAAATCAGCTTGAGCATTATTTGCTGTCATAGGAGACTAGGCAAAGAGGTATGAGAGCATAAATGAGTAATGTAAATAGGTCTTAACCTAATGAAATGTTGCAAGTCAGCAAAAAGTTGAGATAACTCATTAGTAGCAAAGATATGAGCTGTTTCAATATGCTTAACAGTAAGGCATACATATTCAGAATCAGAGACAATATTCAAAGGTTCCTTAAATATTGTTAACACCTTAATGATGGCAGCAAGTTCAGTACTCTAGGCAGACGTGAATGGAGTCTGTCAAGCCTGTTCTTTTCAAGAAGTAATGTATGCTGCTTTTTTATTACTATTACTATCAGTAAATACTGTACAAGATGGTTGGGCTATGCACATAGTCCTGAAAAGCACTGCAAAAGTTCATTGTTGGTTTTTTTACAGATAGAGGAATGCAGCTGGCTTGATTTGTCTAAGAAGACACTAAAGAAAGTCCTAGCAAGTTTTAAAACAAAGTGATAGCAATACAGTTGGACTTTAACTTTTTGCAACAAACTAGCAGTGTTTGGGTTTGCTGTATATTAGTGTTGTTACTTTAATTTATGATAAGAGGTTGTTTCTGTGACATATACTCTTTTATTATAATTAAAACCATAAATAACCACATTGTACTTCTCTTTAATATTATGCTGAAATATTGGTAACTTTATACACTTATAAGCATTCATAGAAACCTTTTATTCATACGACTTTAATTAATAGAGGGTTTAAGGGAAGAAAAACTTGTTAATTTTATAACACTGTAAAACACCTTTATTTAACTTATAACATATTAAATTAACTTAATTATTTTATTTAATTTTTCCTTTAAGGTAAAAGAACAAATCTCTTATAATTAGTTTGGAATAAAAGACCACTGTTCAGGATTTGGTTTTGAGAAAGCAGTTTTGAACATTATGTTCCTTTAAAAGAGATAAAACTTTCCTTCTTGGAACACTGAGGAAACGATAAGCACAAGAAGCTATTTTGATAAGACAGACTTTCTTGGTAAACTGATTATTGAGGATAAGAACTTTTACCAAAACAAATTAATGATGAGAGGCCTTGAGAAAGAATAAAAATTTTTAACTTTGCATCAGCATACTACTTGATACTAAAGTCTTTAAAATTTTATAGATAGACCCATCAAATCTTATTCAACTTTAATTATAAAAATTCCTTTTTCACGAACCTTCTGCACTTTTAGTATTCACTCAGGTTTTGTCCCACACTCTACTCTTTCCAAAAATCAATCATTTTATCTTAGGACAAAATTATCCCTTGTTTCCTTAATAATAAAAACACCTTCCATATAGCCTACATACAAAATTAAAAGCAAACTTCTTATGACATAATACTGTGAACACTAAACAAGCTTGTTAAAATAATGAACTTTTCTTTAAATACTTAGTAGCATGCAATATCAGAAACAGTTTCCCAGAAGCAAGTTGGCAGGGGAGGCTGTTGCTGCCAATCTTTCCTGTTATAAAATTACCTTTTATTATTGTCATCATCAACTCAGTTTTATATATATTTAATAATGACTTTTTGGAATTAACCATTTAAACACCTTAATTTAAACAATGCTTCATTAAACTTCTTATAATTACTTATAACCATATAGGCTATAATTATATCATTTTAAGACAAATTTTATCTTTACAGAACACATTCCCTTACTTAAAGTTATCACAATACCTTCTACAACTTGCCACATACAAATTAAGTTTCAAGAGTTTATGAAAAATTAGCCATCCTACTTTAGGACAAAATATGCCTTTTTGCAAAACTTATTAAATTTCAGTTAGCATTGTCACAAACTTTTAACCTTTTTAATATTCAGTTAGGTTTTGCATCCTTCATATTGTCCTGTGAAGAGAGATAAGTTATTCATTTCAATCTAGGCAAGAACAACTTTTTATAAAAAGGCTATAGTAATTTTGTCAATCAAGACTTATGATTTTTATCATTGTAGAGATTTTATTTACATTTAAACTTAAGTATTAATATAAGTGCTTATTTAATTTTTGGCCATTTGAATAGAGCTCATTTATAAATTTTTATTAATTTATATTACCATCTAGAGGTATCAAAATATATACTGACATTGAATGAACAGACAAACACAGAACAATCACAACACAGTAACAGAAACATACAGTTTACAATTAACTCATAATTCTTACTTTCTTGGTATAGCTGCTTTTAAGCTTTCCATTATATGACATTTTAAATATTACTTCTTAAGATTTCTTCTGAAATCCATGTTGCCTGTAATATGAAAGCTGGTACTTGGAAACATTGTTATTAGTTTAGTTATGGTTAAACATTGTTCAAAGTGGGGGGAGGGGACAGCTAACCTGAACTTTTGGAAGGGTTTATTGCTCCTCATGTTTGAAAACGCTTGGGGGAATGACTGTTATTCCTTTAGTAATGTGTGGGTACTTACACATTTGGCTTTATTATAATAGAGAGCTTTCTAGGTAATAAAATGTTCGGGGGTTAAAATAGGAAGAGCTAGATTTTTCTAATCAGTAGGTGTATTGTGAGCATGAGAAATGCTGTTTAATAACACATGAGCACAGGGGCTATTGGAAAGGCAGGAAGAGATGAGAGGTGGAGGCGTCTTCGGGACATGGAGCTGCCCTGGATGGTGCTTCAGAGGTAATCACCGGACATTGTAAATCTTCACAGGGCCTACATGATGGAATAGAGGAGAGTATGGGCCATGATGTGAACCAATGTATATGAGGTGCAGAGGTGCCCAAAGATGTACTTACCAAATCCAATGGATGTGTCATGATGATGGGAACGAGTGTTGTTGGGGAGGGGGGGAGAGGGGGGGTGGGGGGGTGGGGTTGAATGGGACCTCACATATATATTTTTAATGTAATATTATTACAAAGTCAATAAAAAATAAAAAAATTAAAAAAAAAAAAAAGACTATATTTTTGAACGGCTTTAGGAAGGTGAGCAATGGTTTTATGATGCCAAGGAGCCTAAAAGGGAGGGAATCTCATTGTTGTAATTTACTGGAAAGAAGTGAAGAGGAGTGAATGGGTGGTGATTAAGGACAATTGCAGTAAGTGGAGCTGAAAGAGGAGGTGTAGAAGGCGTGGCAGTGAAAGAGTTAATAAGTGGAGCTGAAAAGGGAGGTGTAGTAGGCGTGGCAGTGAGAGAGTTAGGCTCCGGTGGTTTTAGCCAGTGTCTAGCAGGAGATAATGAGTTATTTGATTGCCTAAAGGAGCCGGAGCTTGGGAAGCAGGGGGAGTACTTTTTGAAGGTGTAGTCTTAGGTTTTGGACGTAAGTTTGAGCTATTTTCTTCATTGTCGGAAGTGGAACTTTCACCATCACTATGTATAGTGATGGAGACTGAACTGGAGCGGCTAGAAGGTCTTGTAGCCTGAGGAAAAGGAGGTGAGGGCTGAGGGCAGAGGGCTTCATTGTCTTGTATAGGAGGGGAAAGAGAAAGCGGCGGACTAAGAGCCTTTTCGCCCTGTTTTACTACTTCAGCCACTTGGGGACAGGAATGGCGCATGGCTAGGAGCTCATTAATTATAGACCAACAATTGAAAGCAGTAACGGGGACCCTTTTAGGGCCAAAGGTTTTGTAAAAGTCTTGTAAGGTGTTACCTACACGGCACCACCATTCTTCATCAATAGTACCTTCTTGGGGAAACCAGGGACAAATTTCTTCAAGGAAAGGAAAAAACTTAGAAATTTCTTTAACATGAACCTTTACTCCTCTCGTCTTAAGTGCAGCCTGTAGGCCGGATGGGAAAAGGGAACGATCACTAGAGGAGCCCAGCCCTGTTGTAGCCTGTCACTTACCGAGACGTGTTCCAGGGAATAGGCAGTCCCCTGACGGTCTCCTCCGCCCAAGCTGAAAGCTCAGGTCTTCCGCCCAGGCCGATGGCCCAGGTCTTTCGCCCAAGCTGAAGGCTTCCGCCTAAGAATTCTCAGGTCTTCCTCATTCACTAAAACCACCTGCACAGGTTTTCCTTTGTGTCGGCTTGCTTCTTCCCCGGGTCCCATCCACAATGTTGGGTGCCACTTGCCCGAAACCGGTGGGGGCGAGTCCAGGGGCCTGTGGGAAGAAGCAGGGGTAGGGGCAGGAGTCAAGAGAAGAATGGAGTCAAGACAGGGTTCTGATCAAGCCTCATTTATTGGGGGTAGAACATGGGAATTTATACTGAGGGAAGGGAGCATGTCCATAGGTGGTAGGCTGGTTTTGCGGGTGGCAGATGTCCAAGGAGGGGATTGGCTGAAAGTTCATGCTGGGTCTGCGGAGTTTCATGCCTTGTGCTTGCGTATTGCTGTGGTCACCTGAGTAGTGGCGGGAGGGGGAGAACAAAGAAGCAGGGAAGAGAATAATAAGGAAATGACAGGGCAGATTTGTGAACTCCGCCATGTTGTGAGATCCACCATGTTGTGGGAGGCTGTAAACAGACCTCACAGTGGGTGGCTCCCCACAGGAACGATTGGTTAAACAAATGGATAATAACAATCTATCCAGGGTAGAGGACTCTCCCTGAGATGAATACTGTTTTCTTGCAGGAGAGTAACCAACCCTAAAACCAATGCAGCTGTGCAGCCCCCCTGGAATCCTTCTATACAGCTTTGTCACCATCATTGGAGCCCTTCTGTTATACACTAGCACTCCGAGTGACTGGACCACACTGGACAGATCTCTTCTACTTATTTTCTTCGAACAGTGCTGCTTTTATGCCAACAAGTCTGGCATTGTTCGAGATAAAGTTAAGAAGCTTCAAGAAGACCTGGAGAAAAGAAGAAAGGAGTTGGTCGCCAACCCCTTGTGGAATGGACTTCATGGATTGTTACCATATATACTCCCCTTCTTGGGACCTCTGCTTGGCTTACTAATACTTCTATCACTAGGACATATTCTCTTTAACAAGATTATGGCCTTTTTATTTTTTTTATTTATTTATTTTTTTAGGTGTATATGTTTTATTTTCTTGAATTCTGAATTTTATTTTTAAAATCTGCGAAGTGTTCTCTTAAGTTTTTTTACAGATTTCCATAAAATGGTTAAAATATAGACATAAGAATGCATAAAATACAAGATTTAGTTATTTGGACAGTCCAAACATCACTTCTGGTGATGCAGGATAAATATATTGAACATATTTCTTAAACTGAAACATCTTAAAATGCATTTTCTAATTATAAAACCAACATATGCTCATTGTGGAGAATCTGAAAAGTGTAGAACACTATGAAGGAAGAAATAAAGTTTCATATCCTCCCATCACCAGAGATAGCACTTATTTACATATTGAGGCATTCATTTTTATCTTACTCATTGTTTCACATTACTAAGACCAGATTTCAATTTTTTTTTTAATTTTTTTATTTTTTATTGACTTTGTAATAATATTACATTAAAAATATATATGTGAGGTCACATTCAACCCCACCCCCCCACCCCCCCTCTCCCCCCCCCCAACAACACTCGTTCCCATCATCATGACACATCCATTGGATTTGGTAAGTACATCTTTGGGCACCTCTGCACCTCATATACATTGGTTCACATCATGGCCCATACTCTCCTCTATTCCATCATGTAGGCCCTGTGAGGATTTACAATGTCCGGTGATTACCTCTGAAGCACCATCCAGGGCAGCTCCATGTCCCGAAGACGCCTCCACCTCTCATCTCTTCCTGCCTTTCCCCATACCCTTTGTCCATTATGTCCACTTTTCCCAATCCAATGCCACCTCTTCTATGTGGACACTGGATTGGTTGTGTCCATTGCACCTTTATGTCAAGAGGAGGCTCAGATTCCACCTGGATGCTGGATGCAATCCTCCCATTTTCAGTTGTAATCACTCTAGGCTCCATGGTGTGGTGGTTGTCCTTCTTCACCTCCATCTTAGCTGAGTGTGGTAAGTCCAATAAATCAGATTGTAGGTGCTGGAGTCTGTTGAGGCTCAGGATCTGGCTATCACATTGTCAGTCCAGAGATTCAAATCCCCTAAATATATCTTAAACCCCAACATTAACTGCACCTCCAGCACATTAGCATGAAAGTCTTATGAAGGGAGATCCCATCTGAGTCCAGATTCATCACACATAAACACCATTTCCAAAGAGGGGCCATCTGCCCTGGTAGTTAACCCCATCGGCCATGAGATTATGGCCTTTTTAAAACAACAACTGGATGCCATAAAAATGCAGCCCATCCAGATCCATTATCATAGATTGGACATGGCCGACTATGAAGAGGGGTCTGAGCACTACTTGCAAATGGATCCAGCCGATAAGCCTGATCCCAGACCATGAATATCTCGTCAGTATCTTCTGAGGCGCTGGACTGGTTAGTCAATGATGGGCAACTGGGCAAGGCATTCTCACAATAACAACCACCTAAGACAAAGACATGGCCTTTCGCTGCCACGATTCTCAATGACGGGTAAGGTCTAATGTGATCGTCTGTTTGCCAGCCCTGACCTAAGACAGGTACAGTCCCCCCAGAATGGGCCGTCTTGTCAGTCTTCCTTTTCTGCTAAAAATATTAAAGAAAAAAGGGACCTGTGGGAAGCTGCCTCTGGCATGGGTATGGTATTGGCCATCTTGTTACAAAACACTATTTTTAGGTACTAACCTGGTTAAGTTTCTGTTTCCCCATCCTCACTGAAGTAATTAAGTTTCCATTCTTACACCACTCCCCCAGGCTCCGATTGGGCACTCCCTAAAAGAGCGTGAAAGTCTTTCCATGGACGTTGACAAACAACCATCTGCGCATGCGTGTGGCACGAAATTCAAAATCTAGTTACCCAATCATTTACCGACATATGTGCTGTCGTCAGTATGTACCACCTCCTTCATCCCTGGCTATAAAAACCCCTGATCGATCCTCAATAAACAAGACTTGATTAGAATCCTGTCTTGTCTCCATTCTTTGTGTCTCTTGTCCTTGTCATTCCCACTCCCTCCCTCAGGTCTTGGTTCGACTGATCCGTGGGTCAGGTCACTTAGGAATTAATGTTTTTAAATATATCTTGCAAATCACTATGAAAACATTAGTATCAAGTAGAAATAGGACAAAATGCTTGAAGAGAATTCTCATAGAAAATAATATAAATAAATAAAATTTTTCTCTTTTGTTTTTCTTTTGTCCCTGATTTCTTCTGATTCATCACCTACCTGATCTAGGTCATCTAGTCTCTTCAATAGAATCAGCATTAGAATGTTTTCTGAAACCCTACTGCAGCCCAAATATATTATTATAGGAAAAAAATATTTCTTTATATATGTTTTTAACTTATTTTTAGGTTACACAAATGTTACATAAAGAATAGAGGGAATTTCTGTATCCACTACTCCCTCCCCCCCACACACACTTTCCCACATTAACAACATCCATCATTTATGTGGTATATTTGTTACAACTCAGAAACCGCTACTGGAGCATTACTACTATCTGTGGAGCATAGTTTATATTATATTTTACACTCTCTCTCAGACAACTTGGTAGGTTATGTCAAAATATATAATGGCCTGTGTCTGTCATTGCATGTCAAGCAGAACAAGTCCAGTGTCCCCGAAAATGCCCCTATATTGCATTTATTTTTCCCTTTCCCTCCCCTCAGAACTTCTGGTGGACATTGCCTTTATGTCAGTGATAAACGTTCTTCCATTGCTAGAATAATTAGTCTATAATAGAATAATAAAGGGAGAAGTATTAAATACAAATGAGTTCTTATGACTAAGAAATTTCAAAGTGAGTTAGGATGTCACTCCAGAGGTTACACTGAAGAATGTCTCAACAAAGTGGGAGGATTGCATCCAGCATCCATGTGGAATCTGAGCCTCCTCTTGACATAGAGGTGCAATGGACATAACCAATCCAATGTCCACATAGAAAAGGTGGCATTCGATTGGGAATAGTGGACATGGTGGCTGATGGGTATGGGGAAAGGCAGGAAGAGATGAGAGGTGGAGGCGTCTCTGGGACATGGAGCTGCCCTGGATGGTGCTTCAGGGGCAATCACCGGATACTGTAAATCCTCACAGGGCCCACTGGATGGAATGGGGGAGAGTATGGGCTATGATGTGGACCATTGACCATGAGGTGCAGAGGTGCCCAAAGATGTACTTACCAAATGCAATGGATGTGTCATGATGATGGGAGTGAAGGTTGCTGGGGGGGGGCGGGGAGAGGTGGGGTGGGGGTGATGGGGTTGAATGGGACCTCATATATATATATTTTTAATGTAATATTATTACAAAGTCAATAAAAAAAAAAAGAAAAAAAAAAGAATATATGTTAACCTAGCTCACCAAAGTAATGGAGTTACACTCATTTATAATTTCCCTACACATGGCTATTATGCGACTTTTACTTGAACCTACAATTAGCATTATGCCAATTAAATACATGAACCAGAGACTTAAATCTTCAGTCTAGTTCATTTGCCGGTTGAGCCCTAAATTTCAGCAGATTTGCAGGCAAAACCTACTTTCCAGTTCATCAGACTCTCCCAGAAAAATTAACAAAATGATGATGTAGACAACACCCATTTCAGAAACAGAGAGAATCTACAGCTGCAAGCAAGACAGTTCCATCTATCTACCCCATGGGATCTAAATCCTCTCTAAATGAGAATTAAAGTGGGAATCACCATTCCAAAATCCTCAAGATTGAGGAATGAACAAATATAAGGGAGGAATGCAACGATGGACTAAAGTAGACATATTATTATTTTAGTAATAGAAGAACTTGTAACATTGATATAAAGACAGTGATCACCAGAGTTTCTGAAGGGAAGGAGAGGGAAGTATAGATGTAACACGGTGCAATTCTGGGACATTGGAATTTTTCTGAATGACATTGCAATGATGTATATAGACCACAATACATTTTTTCAAGACCTGTAAAATTGTGCAGAGCAAAGTGTATACCCTAATGTAAACTATAAACCATGGTTAGTAGCAATGCTTCAATATGCGTTCATCAATTGTAACAAATGTACCATACTAGTGAATAATGTTGTTAATGGGGAAAACTCAGGGAGGTGTAAGGAGTGGGGTATATGGGAATATCCTATATTTTCAATGTAACATTTGTTTAATCTGAAGCTTCTTTAATATTAAAAAGTAAAGCAATAAAAAAAAAACATCGGTGAATGGTAGGGCACAGATAGAAACTTAGATAAAATTATTGCTCGATTTTCTAGAACTCAAGTCCTGCTTACAGTATCTTTTTCATGCTGTGTGTTATGGATCAACATTTGCTCTCTTAACAAAGTTAAAATTTTAAAGTAGATTTTAACCTTGTAACATGGTCAATATCTTTATTAAACAGCATTTATTGAACACTTTTTATTTGAAATTTTTATAAACCTAGTAAAAATTTCAAAGATGTATGATACTTTCATTTTACTTTGAATAACTTTAATGCTTCAGTTTTAAAAATTTTAACCCCTTGAATTGGGGGTGCATATAATCTTACTATAGTTTATAAAGACTCCCAATATTTCCTTGATTCTGGTATATGTTAATGTTTCCGCTATTTGAATTCAACTTACAACAAATGTGTAGCTAAACTATCATGATGTCTTTTCTACAAATGTTGTCATTATATGGATTTTTAAAAATTTGTTATTTTTGAATTAGGAAATGTGATATCTAAAATCTTCCTAATAGTTCCTTCCCAAGTTTTTCTTTTGGCAACATTTTTTTCTATGCTCCCAAGTCTTATTTAGAGATGGTTCTGTTTATTTTCTTTCTTTAGAAACCTCATTAATAATTTCATGAGAATTTTATATAAATATCTAGCTATTCTCTCTTGTAAAATTCTTTAAAACATTCATAGAAGCCAGGAGACATATAGTGCAGAAACTCTCAGGTCAGGACCTTGCATTTGAGAAGGTAAGCTAAGCCAGGTCCTCTATACAAGCTCAGTAGAAAGAGTCTGCTTCCTTTCCTGAAATACCCAGATATATAATGTCTGGAGTGGCTGTAAATTTTCCCAAAATGATTTTTCCTATGAGAAATGATTGATTCAAAGACATCGTCTAGATGTCTCATATGTAAAATATCCAAATTCACTCAGAATCTAAAAATTAATTCAGCTATTCTGCTATATCTGGGAACTTTGTTTGGGGAAGATGTTAATATTCCTATGTCTACTTCCACTTACTGTGGCAGCTGGTCCATAGAGAATACATGGTGTCTTAACTCTCCAGAGGGCTCAAAGCAAGCAATTAATATAAGTACTCTTCTCTGCTGTAATTCAGGTTTCTTGGGAACCATGAAGGAAAACCGCTGAGATTCAGGAAATATTTTAGATAAAACTTAGATAAGGATTTAAAGGTCTTCTCACTGTTATCCATGTCTTCTCAGAGCCTCCATAACTTGTTGTATAATAAAGAGTCATAGCAGAAGTCATCTTTTGAATTTACTCAAATATACTTCTTAAGCGTCTTCCATGTTCCTTGCTTCTGCAAGGCGTAATCACACTCATGGTAGACTAAGCTAACTGGGAACTTGGAAATCCTGCTTTCAGGTCCCTCTGCTACTTAGTTATCTTCTGCCAAGGGTGTTAGGCACAAAGTATCTTTTCATGTACATTGAGGATAGGATGATAGATATTGGAAATTTGATTTCTGAACGTCCCTAGAAGAAGTTACATCTGGGACTAGAATCATTATCATTAGGTTTTTAATGTTTATTGCCAACTTCCTAGATCACTGATTAATATTTATATTTTCTACTACTCACAGAATGATATCATCTTTTCTTTGGGTTATCACATAGTTTTCAACAAGTCATCCAGAATTCTACATTCAGTTAATTATCCATATTTCCAAAAAATTCTTGATTCTGTTTTCTCTCATTCCTGATATATCCTTACATCATATTTTAATTACTTCACTTTCATGCTATTCACTAACCTCCAATTTGGTCTTCCTACCTATAAAGTTGCCCTCATATCTGTCCAGTATGCTGCCACTGAAATAACTAGTTACAAAAGAAGTCAATATACATTTATATATTTGTCTGAATATGTGTAAATACCCCTGGAAGGATATTTTGGGAGTTTTGCATATGACTGAAAGGGAAAATTAACCCAATAAATGCATTACTTACTCTAAAAAATAAAGAAGTGTGAACTAAATTAAAATAAATAAGTGAAAGCTATCATGAATAAATCATTCTCCAGTATGTGACTGAGTGAATTGCAGTTAAAAAGGTGGATATCTCAGTTCCTAAAAATGGCATCCAAATATTTTTCTGCCATCCTCATTTGTCTCCTCTTTCTTTAAAATATTAGTTTCAAAATATCATGAAATATTCTACATAATTATATAATATAATATAACACTAGGGCTATACCACACTGGTTAGCCTAAACAACAAGCATTTATTGTCTTACAATGTAGTGGGTTGAAGAGTGTACCTTAGGTCTGGGGCCACATTCTAATGAATGTGGATTCATTGCAAATAAGATCCCTTCAAGATGAAATTCCGTAAAGTGTGGCTCAACTGAACCAGGTTGGGTTTTAATCCAGATTACTGGAGTCCTTTATAAGCATAAATGAAATTCAGACACAAATTGAGAAAGCCACAGGGAACAGACAGAGGCTGGATATCAACAGAACATGGTAGGGAAAGGAGAAGACATGCCATGAAAGTAGTCATATGACAGAAAAGTTAAGGACCAATATTCCATTGCAGTCTATCACAGAAGACCACCGTCTTCTTGGAGAAAGCATCACCTTGCTGATGCCTCAGTTTTTGTCTTTGCCTAACCTCAAAATTTTGAGCCAATAAGTGCCCTTTGTCTAAGCCAACCCCTTGTGTGGTATTCATTTTAGCAGCTAGGAAATTAAAGTGCATGGTTTTGAAGGCTGTAAATCCAACATGAAGTCATCAACAGGTCACATATTTTCCTGGAATTTTTGTGATCATCCTTCATCACTTGATGATCTCTCTCTCTGGCTTTTCCTGGATTCTTCTCATTTCTCTTGTCTGAATTAATCCTATTTATAAGGCTTCTACTCACAAAGATTAAGGCCCACCCTTATAAAGTTTGGCCATGCCTAAAATAGATCATTGAAAATATTACAAATAAGTAAGTTTACACCCTGACATAGCTCAGTGGTTTAAGTGCCTGCCTCCCATGTATGAGGTCCAGGGTTCAATTCCTGGTACTGCCAAAAAAAAAAAAAAAAAAAGATCATTAACATATCTTAAAATATTCACACATACCCTATTTATATAACCTGAGGAATGCAGAAGAAGACTTGAACATGCTTTTAGTTGGGTACATAATTCAACTCTCAAGTCAGTGCGTTTGTGCAATGTCTCATCAACTTTGGTGATTTCATCCACCAAAACCTGCTGAGATGTGAACCACTGCAGGAAGCCTTTTGTAATTACTCTGAACCAAATTCAAGTTTTTGATAGCCATGATTTCTGTTCATCATCCATTCTTTACTTATTTATCACACCACAGAGTGTTGTATTTATCTGGTATGTTGTACCATGTAAGTACAATATGTAAGTGTTGTACTTAAATGTATGTGGCCTCTCTCCAGCTCAAGTGTGGGTTTCTGGAGCTCACAAACCATATCTCTTTCACATTTGCATTCTCCTCACACATTTCTTTCTACCCAAAAGTGCATGTTATTAAGTGTTATCGAAACAGAACTCCTAGCCATATTTTCTTCAGCTGAAACATTTGAGAAACCTATAATGCTCTTCACACGAGGGATAACAACATGTCCTTTGTTCAAGTCCATGTATTAATTGCTGATTCCAAGCCAGGATCTCCAGTCTTATCTTTTCATGTTTAGACCTTTTTTCCTGCTATACTGGCCTTCATTCTTTAGTGCAACAATCAAATAATCATGAATTGAAAAGCTTTCATACCTCAAGTGAACTATGAAAATTAATTTAAAATGTGTAATAAAATCTGGATTCAATAATTCTTTTTTCCTGAAAAATCTGGAAATACCTTACTTCATTGATTTTAAGGTATATTTTCATCATTATGTTATAGTTTAATTAACAAAAGAGATTTATTATGTATATATGTAATAATGGTAAATCTTATAGGAGTATAATAACTAAATCATACAAGACACAGAAAAGAAAGTTACATAGTGAGAAACACCTGAAAGATTGTGGTCTTGCTGGACATTTGGCTCCTATCAAATTTATGGTTACCAAATATTTTCTCCCATTGGCTAGGTTATCTTCTCACTTTCTTGACAAATTCCTTTAAGGTGCAAAAGGTTTTAGTTTTGAGGCGGTCTCATTTATTTATTTTTTCTTTAACTGCTTGTGCTTTGGATGTGAAATTCATGAAGCCATTTCCTATTAAAATTTCCTGTAGAAGCTTCCTTACATTATCTTCCAAGGTCTTTATGGTCCTGGCTCTTACATTTAGATCTTAGATCTATCTTGAGTTGATTTTTGTATAAGGTATGAAATGGTGTTCCTCTCTCATTCTTTTGCAAATGGATATCGATTTTTTCAAGCACCATTTGTTGAGGAGGCCATTCTCTCCCATTTGAGTGGGCTTGGTGACTTTCTCATATATCAGATGACTGTATATTTGAGGATCTCTATCAGAACTCTCAGTTCAGTTCCATTGGCCTGTGTGTCTATCCTTGTGCCAATACCATGCAGTTTTGACCACTGCAGCTTTGTAGTATGTTTTAAAGTGTGATTCTTCCAATTTCATTTTTCTTTTTCAATATGCCTTTAGCTATTCAGTGTCCCTTTCCCTCCCAAATAAATTTCATAGTTAGTTTTTCCAATTCAGTAAAAAAAGTACTGTGTTGATTTTCATTGGGATTGCATTAAATCTGTAGATGAGTTTGGGTAGGATAAACATCGTAATGATATTCAGCAATGACCAGTGAAGAAGGATGGTCCAATAATGGGCCATTGATACTGATGACTATGCTTATGGGCCTTTTGTACTTGAAATTTCAACCTGGCCTAGTGCTGCAGGGTGCCTAAGAGTTACCTCCTGAGAGCCTCTATGTTGCTCAAATGTGGACACTCTCTAAGTCAAACTCAGCATATAAAGGCATTACCTTTTCTCCAGCATGGGACATGACTCCTGGGGATGAGCCTCCCTAGCACAGAGGGATTACAACCAAACACTTGCTGGTGATGCAACTGGAAAAAGACCTCAAATAAAAGGGGGAAATGGTAAGGACAAATGAATTTATATGGCTTAGAGACTTCAAAATGAGTTAGGAGGTCATCAAAGGGGTCACACTTATGCATGTCTCAGCAGGATCTCATAGACAGCCAAAGTAGATACTTCCTCAGGTAGTGGTGCTCCTGAGGGCTATCGCAACACCCAGGTCCTACAGTCATGGCAGATGGTTCCAGAGTTTGGTGACTTACCAGTGGTCCCTACTTTGGAATTTGTGCTTCTGAGTATGATGTAGTTGGACTCAGATTGACTTCTCTACACATGCTTCTTCTGTCCCATTTATTGAACCTGTGATTGGAGCTGGGGTTGGAGTATGTCCAGGAGACTTGAATCTCTGGGCTGTCCTTGTGCCAGTTGGGCCCTGAGTCTCAGCAGAGTTGCAACACCTACTCTCCAATTCCCTGGACTTAACAAGATCAGCTAACAAGGAAGTGAGGATGGACAAACACCATCACCAAGGAGCCAGGAGAGTCTACAACTGCAAGCAAGGGAGTCCCATTCATTATCCATGTGGGATCAAAGCCCCCTCTAAATTAAGAGGTGGAGTAGGCATCAACTTCCCAGAGTTCTCAGGGTTGGGGAATAAAATATAGACTAGAGTGGTCTTACTGGTGGTATTCTACTATCTAATTTTTATGACTCTAGCAGTGGAAGAAATTATATCACTGATACGGAGCCAGTGTCTACTGAAGTTGCTGAAGATAGGGAAAGGGAAAAAGACATGTAATATGGGGGAATTTGGGGATTTGGAGTTGTCCTGAATGATATTGTAGGGACAGGTGCAGGACATTATATAACCTGCCACTGCCCACTGAATGGACTGGAAGAGTGTAAACAACAATGTAAACTATAATCCATGCTATGTAGCAGTGCTCCAAAATGTATTCATTAAATGCAATGAATGTACCACACTCATGAAAGAAGTTGTTGATGTGGGAAAAGTGGGAGATGGGGTGAGTGGAGCACATGATAATCTCCTGTAATATTTTCAATGTAACACTTTGTGTAATCTATGTAGCTTTTAAAAATAAATTTAAAATATATATATTTTAAAAAGATAGTCATCTTGTCACTTGGACAGAATGTCTCCATCATTCTAATCAGGATACACATGGGTTTGCTAAGGACTAATTGGATAATGAATTGAGAGTTATTCTTTCCAATGCCATGCCTTTCAAAATACATGTTACTGATGAAATTGTGACCACTGAATTTAGATGAATTTATCTAAAAATTACTGCTAGTAGTTTGGGTAAGTCTTGCAAGTGAACTTGTAGTTTTGTAACTGTTCCTTCCTTGTTTTATATATTTATCAGCTAAATGTTATACATTAGTGAACAAAAAGTCAAATTAATAAAAAAGGAAGACCCTCAAAGTTGATACTGGTGCTATAGGCATACTTCAGAAATATTGCAGGTGTGAGAACAGACCACTGTCATAAAGCAAGCAGAATGAAATTAGTCATATGAAATTTTTAGATTCCCAATGGCTATAAAACAATGTTCACATTAAACTGTAGCTTATAAAGTATTCAATAGCATTATGTCTAAAATAACAATGTACTAACATTAATTAAAATGTGACACAGAGACATGAGGCAAGCACATGCTTTTAGATAAAGCACACAGATAGAGTTGCTCAAAGCAAGGATGACACCAACCTTCAATTTGTAAAGTCATAAAATATTTGCAAAGCACAAAAAGCAAAGGGCAATAAAATGAGGGATGTTTATATTGACTTTAGGAGTTTAAAGTGTGGTTTGCTCTGGATTAAAATAACATGAATACTTCTAATTCCAAACCTTTAAATTTTGATTCAGATTATAATATAGATAACATTAAAATGATACCAAAAAAAATTAAACAACTGTGTGTATTGGAACAAACCTTCAGAATATGAATCATTACAAACATTTAGTCTGTTTCCTCAGGTCTTTAACAGATCGTGTATTGAAATATGTAAATCAGATTTGAATTATGGAACATCACTTTTTGCTAGTTATTGAATTTTCTTTTCAAAAGTGAATTTTAGTCTAAGATGAACAGATGCTGATATGGATGAGTTAATTGACTTCTTGGACTGTTAATACCAAGTGATATGAACTTCTACAGTAAAACATCTACATGGAACTATGCAATGTGTTCCAATTCAAAGTATTGTTTTAACTTTTTCTAAATTATAGATGTCCTCTTCCCACTGATGATTTTGTACCCAGCTAGAGGCACAATATAGTTCTATCCACTTAACAATGACAATGACTGTAAGAAGAGAAAAGGCATATTTTATTGCCTTATATATTATCAATATATTTCATGGTTCCAATTGGAGAAAATTTTGTACTTTGAGTGTAAATGGCATGAAAAAGTATATATCTTTTCCAAGTTTGGCTTAGAAAGAGGCTAAATTTGAGTAACAAGAAGGTTTTCACAGGGAAACTTTTAGGCAACTGTTATTATTTGTGTGAATTTAAATTTTATAAGAATAAGGTCAATAAGTACATGCATTAATATTGAGGACTTGGCATATTTGTCTGTTTTCTTTCATTTGCACAGCCTATTCAAGAGATTCTTGTCCCTCTTTTTGAGAATGCAAGACTCTCTAGGATGAAAGTTTAATATTTTCTTGTTTATTGTATGGGTCTCCATCCCCTGAGATGACACTCTATTACAAGATGAACACATTCATATTCCATAGAAGCATGCCTCAGGTACACTGTTCACTATACATCTCCCTACCACCAAGATCCTGCACCAGTGACCCTTCCCTGCCATATTTTCTGAAAGAACATTCCTACAATTGTATTCTCACCCACAGACCTCCACCTTGCCAAAGTTCACCTCTTCCTTCTTCCATCCCTTTCCCCAGTTCCATGGATAGGCTAACCTAGTCCCCTGCCCCCCAACCCCAGTCAATCTCTCACTTCAGCACTGTTGACCCTACTTATAGTCTTGTACCACCAACACCCTCATCCACTGCCACATCAGCTCCATCCATCTTATCAGAGATTTTCTCCAGATTGAGCCTTGGGTCGCCACAATCTATACCCTTTCTATCTCCCAGTAACTTATCATTCAGACTCTATCTTTGTGAGTGTTCAATATCTTTAGTTCATACCAGTGAGATCATACTATATTTGTCCTTTAGTGACTGTTTTACTCTTTGCTAAAGAAAATGAGGTGGGGGCTATGTGATATTATCAAGGCCCTGAGGGAAAGAATCAATACTAAGAACATAGTTTATTTAAGAATATCATATATTTTAAGGATATATTACAAACAAATAGAGAAGGAAAGGATTCTCGATAAATAATATTGTGAAAATAGGCATACAATTTGTTAAAAGGAGTTAGACCACTACTTTTTAACCAATTAACCTGAACAAACATACAAAATTGTGTGAAAACAAATAAGTTGAAGACATTACACTTTATGTTGAAAAAACTTATTGAAGATAAAATGTAGAATAGGACATAATTTATTTTCTCTATTTTTATTCTTTGAATTTAAAACATAAAATAAGTAAACTCTACATTAAGAAGCATGCCAAATACATAACACTAAATGAAATACAACAAACTTTGATATATTTTCAATATATTCTTCAGGAGTTAGTGTTCTTAAAATGTAAAATATCTTGTGAATTATTACGAACACCTTATTACCAAATGGAAGTATGGCAAAGTGCTTGACAGAAGTCTCACAGGAAATAATTTTAAAAATCATTATAAATTAAATGTTTCCATAATAATTTTTAAAATATTATTCACTTAGCTCCTTCCTAATTCTGAATGATCTTTCAATTCTATCATGTCACTAAGATCACCAACTGCTAAGATAATATTTTATTAATAAGTAAAACTCATTTTGAACCAAGCTGTCCAGAACAGCTTCACCTCATTGAATAGGACTATAAGCAGCCAAGGTAACACTCAAGAATAACTATTTTATAAAAATTGTGAGTGAGTATTGAACTTGATCCATAAAACTTCAGTTACCTAGATTCTAAAGTGTAGTAATCAGCACCACCACTGGCATCACATTTGGTTGGTAAATGTTACAAAGTTTCTATTCCATCTATTCTTAATATAATGAAATAAAGTCTGAAGAGTCTTGAGACATATTTAAGTGTTCAGTTTTAGAGAGATTTATCAGTGTTAAGGGAGATAATAAAAGGTTAAAAGAATCTCTCCCTTGCATTGTAGATTGCAATCCCTCAGAAGTTGTGTTTGTTGCCTTTGTCTCATCTCCATGTCTTCCTTTCCACTCGTTAAGCCATGATGATGCTTCTGGGACTATACATAATGCACACTCAGATATCTTTGTTAGTTGCCTTCCCTTTAGTTTCTGCTCAGTGGAGAGACTGGAAGCTAAGGGGGGAGGAAAAAAAGGAAGGCTTAGAAACATGTGGGCAGGAAAGGAGTAGGGAATTCCTTCTTGATTTCCAAATACTTTTTATGTGAATCCAGCAGAAATAGACACTTGGCTGTGGCTAACAGCTTCTCATCATTTCACCTCTCTCTTCACAGATAGAAGCAGCAGACTTTGGTGTTGAGTAATTGTTGGGACATGCACCAGAGGTGTGAACACCGCTGAGGCCTGAGCCATCCTCAGAGGCACAGACACTCTGAGAGCCAAGAACCTTCCTCAGGGATTTAACAGCAGCTGAGTGGAGTGCATCCTCCAAGCTCATAATGATACTTCTTTTTTATTACCTCCCAATATCAAACATAATAGCTGTCCTCTGCATTTAATAATCAGTACTTTAATACATAGTATCCCTTTTGTGTTCTTTCAGCCTTCTAACATGTAAAATTCAATGTATTAAATTGCTCTAGGGATTTGTTTTAATGAGTGAAACCTAAATTATATAATACACATTATAATGTGGGACAATTTTAGACAATTTGCAATTCTTGAAATTCAACACAACACTCTAATTATGTATTAAGTCTGATATGTATACCATTTATTAACCAGTATTTACTCGTTCATTAATTTAATAAAAAATATAAAGAAATTATAATATACAAGTAAGAGTCAAAGAGAAAAAGATATATAACTCCAGGTCTCAAAGATTTCATTTAAACAGACATTAGCTGAGAACATTCTATGTTCCAGTGAGCTGTCAAATGTAACATGTTGTCATAATTCAATTTCAATATAATGCTGTGAAGTTGCCTTTATTATCCAGTGTTTAAACTTGAGGAATCAGAGAATTGGATAGAATAATTATTTACCAAATGAAAAAATCATGGTCAAAACACCAACCCATTATTTCATGTTCTCAAGCTTGAGATGTGCTTCTCTCACATCACTCTTAGTAGAAGCTGACAATATTCTTTTAAAGTAAATAATGTAGACTGTTATGAAACAAAATGGAAACACTATTATAGTATCAAATGTTCCATAGTAATTGTTACAGAGTGTAGAGTTTTGACCTAGGCCTGTAGAGAAAGGCTAAGAAAGGGCAGTTCAGCACAAGCAGAGACACATGCAAAGAACATGTGCAGAGCCTGGGGAATCCACTTATAAGCTATAGGACAAATTCCATCCTTAATTGTTAGGCATAAGGTAAATATGAATACAAGCAGTAAAGAAAAAGGAGAGCAACAAATGCTGCTACTGATGATGATTATAGCAACAATTACTAGTATATACCTTGTGAAAAACATGATTGAAATTTCAGAAAGATTCACAGTTTACCTAATAATTACAGAGAAAAAAAGTGTAATTCTCATGAACTATTCACTAGATACATGAAAGTTTTACAGCAACCTAAATTCCCGAGTCTTAGCGGTGCCATTTTCCATATACAGTTTAAAGAAAACAGATTGAAGAAAAGCAAAATATGTAGGCATATTTTGAAATATTCTCAAGCCAACTCTTAGAAATTGAAAAGGCACAGATATATGTGACTCAAAAAGACTCATTTGTAACCACTTTGCTCCTTACTCTTCTCTACACTGTAGCACTACAACCTACCTACTCACACCTCCACAAGAATCCTATTTGGAAATCTGAGTCCTGTTTAAAAAAAAAAGTCTTTAAGAAGATATTTTGGAAGCCACCAATTTACTGAGAGCTGTTTTTACATCCTTGTTCCTCAGGCTGTAGATCAGAGGGTTCAGCATGGGAATCACCACAGTATAGAACACTGTGGCCACTTTATCAGTTTCCAGACTGTAACCAGAACTGGGCCTGCAATAAATGAAAAGGATTGTTCCATGGAAGACAAAGATGGCTGTGAGGTGGGAGGTGCATGTGGAAAAGGCTTTGCGCCTTCCTACTGCAGAGCTCATCCTCAGGATGGTGATGAGAATAAACAAATAGGAAGTGAGGATGACAATGATAGTGACGATCTCATAGAAAGTAGCCACAATAAATACCAGCAGTTCATTCAAAGACACATCGGAGCAGGCAAGGGATAAGAGAGGGGGTAAATCACAGAAAAAGTGATTAATCACATTTGATCTATAAGATGGAATCTCAAGAACTAAACACATATGAATCAGAGAGGATACTGTTCCACAGAAATAACAGACAGACACCAATCCCAAACAGAGCTTCTGGGACATGATCACCATGTACAGCAGTGGGTAAGAGATGGCCACAAAGCGATCATAGGCCATCACAGCCAGCAGGATGACCTCAGTGATCACACAGGTGCAAAACAAGTAGAATTGTACAATGCATCCCGGGAAGGAAATGGCTTTTTCTTTGTCTAAGATATTGGCCAGCATCTTTGGCACAATGGTATTGGAATAGCAGAAATCCACAAAGGACAAGTGGCTCAGGAAAAAGTACATGGGGGTGTGCAGCTGAGAGCTGGCCTGGATCATGGTGATCATGCCCAGGTTGCCCATCACTGTGACTCCATAGATGAGAAGGAAGACCAGGAAGAGGAAGACGCTCAGCTCAGGGAGGTCTGACAATCCCACGAGAATGAACTCTGACACAGAGCTGCAGTTTTCCTTGTTCATGTCACCACTTCATTTGGGGTTGGGGAAAAAAATAAGCTAAAAGTCATTTTCCATTATAAATCAAAAATTGAGTTTTTTCTCTCTCCTGAAAACAGACATGGGAAGAATATTGTAAGTTAATTTAGGAAACAAGATATAGGACATTTCTTTTGGCAAGTTCAGAAGGAGTTCATAAATAGTAGAAAACCAATGCATAAGACTCACAGTTTATTTCAGATTACACAGAAACATTAAAGTTATTGACATCTACAGAATCATATATGATTCTTCGCATTCATCTTCCACATTTTAGGGACATCGAATTATTAGAAATAATTTAAATTATTTTTTAATTAGTTTTATTGTTCTATAGTTTCAAATCCATTTTTCTCCATGTAAGTGATGGAATATTTATTTAAGATTGCTAACCGCCAAGGTTTTGTCTTGTATTGCTATCTGTAGATGCAGAAAATAGCTTTGATACTATGTAATAGCATGTTCTAAAAAACATTAGCATAGTTACGGTGTTCATTCTTCACTTCAGTGTTGGCCAGAGTTTAGTGAATTGGATATCTTATATATCTACCTGTAACTATATAATTTCTTGTAACTATGACCCCAAAGCCCTAAAAATATATTTTGATAAATTAATTTAACAGCTTCCAATCTATTGCAAGAACTAATTAAATATATGAATAGCAATTACTAACAAAAATGCCTATTGATGTAATGCAGCATTATTTATGATATTAAGACTTAGAAGTAAGTTAAGTGTTAAGTAAGAGGGAAATAGTCAAAACAGTTTCACATGTATATATGATTAAAAAAACTATGCAGCTATTGCACGATAATTTTGATAAATTTTTGTTGATCTGAAAAATTACTTGATAATATGGCCAGTTAAAAATAATAAGCATTGTTATAAAGGCAGAATCCTATGCATGCCTACATAAGTTGCATTGTATACTAAATTCTCATAACATCTTTGAAATAGAATCATATTATCTCCATTTTTTAAAGAGGACTATGAAAACTTGTCTGAATTTTCACAAAATATAAATATTTATGAGGTAAGTTAGGAAAGACAGCAGCATTTTTTTTTAATTGGAAGAAGATACCTTTAAGTTCTAGAAAATAGCAAATGGAAATAGAGAATAAGGATTCTCTCTTCCTGACCCTGATTGTACATCTGCAACTATAGATGAATCAGCTGGTTTATTATGGGCAGAAAAGAAAAGGACTAGAAACCAACGCAATGAAGTAGTTCCTCCATTCTTTAACTGATTTAAAATAGGTCAAGAATACAGGCATATAGAAATACCTGCTTGAAAACAAGGAATATTTCTGATGATATGGTTTTCTCTATTCACTCACTTAGAAAATTGAATCAATTACTTTCCTTGAGTTCAAAGAATACAATAATAATGAAAACCTTTTCCAGTTTTTAAGACTAAAGGTTAAAAATCAGAATGTTGCAAACCCATGGAACAGTGGTTCACACTGAGGAATGATTGTTCTCCTCAAGTGTTCATTGGCAACATCTGGAGACATTTTTGGTAATGACAATTGGGTGAAGTGCTACTGGCATCTAGTAGATGGAGGCCTAGGGTGCTGCTAAACATCCTACATAGTATGTACAAGAGGGCCCCTCTACAACAAAGAATTATCTAGCATAAAATGTCTATATGGTAATATGTTTGAGAAGACTTGCTATCAAAAGGCATTTCAAAATTTGTTTCACAAGGTCAAATTGATTCCTCTCCTTTCTACTTCAGAGGTTGTTCACATGCCTGGGGCTATCCATGAACTCTCCTGAATATCTCTTACTGCCACCTTCACCTTCAGCATCTAGGTGACTGTTAGGTGAATCTCAATGCTTCTTTCCTATGTTCCATGGGTGGAGTTAGGTAAATGACCAAAAATAAAAGAGAAATAATACATGCTCCCTATTTTCTTCATACTGTTTTCCTTCTCATACTGAGAGCAATTAGAGGATATTTGTTCTAAAGACTAAATTGTTTCCATTACCACTCTAGCATATTATATAATATGCAAAAAGAAAAATATTTCCATGAAGGAATTCTCAAAAAAAATGATATTTTCTTAAAGCATTCTTTAATTAAAAGAAAACTAAAACATAGATTTGTAAGAAAAGACTCTAATTCAACTCCTTTACAATTTTTTCTTCTTTTACATATGACTATAATTAACCCAATGAGGAGAAAAATGAAAATAACAGTTCAGCACATATCATACACATCATTCTCAAATAACAAAATTTAATTCAAACAACAAACCTGTGGGACACATTGTTTCCTCTGCTTCTGAAGATGCAGTGATGGAAAATGTTACAGGCTTTATATATTTTGTATGTCCCTCAGGTCCACGTTCCTTAAACATTCTGAAATCATCATTTATCTCTGCGGGATAACATGATATCAAGAAAAGTACTCTACCTTGCGACAAACAATTATTGATGGCTATGCAACATAAACAAAGGGAGGGAATTATTCCAATTTATGTAGTATTGTAATACAATACAATTTCTTCCAGAATTCACAGTGAATTGCAGAGCATTTTATGATGCATATGAGCATTGCCTCTATCAGCCAGTGATCACATTGTTGCTATGAACTATATAACATATCTTCCAATGTTGCCCATCTATATTCAAAAGTTCCTAATTTCCTGCCAGACATAGTGTCAGAAATCACACCAGAGTTCTAACAAACACAAGAAAACATTTGTGAGTAATAAGCTTTCTTTATGTAGTATAATAGCAATTAGAATAATATTTGCTTATGTTAATAAGCATTTTCTATGTGCTAATTTCTGACCTAAATACAAGAATCAACTCATTTCATATTTATATGAATAAGTAAAAGAGGTACAGGCAGATGTGACTTGCCCAGAACCACATTAGAAATCACCGGTAGAAAGAGGCCATATGATGTTTTCTGGTTTGTACCACCCATATATCTGCATGAATAGAAGAGAGTCAGAAGGGTTCTGGGATGGGATACTTCCTAGAGGGCATTTTCAATACCAGAGGATATTAAATGGGAATGCCTCAAAGATCTCTCCCAGGCTTAGTTCTAGGCTAGCTACATAAATTCTATCTAATCCAATAGTGTTCACACCAGAGTTTTGTTTATCCTGGATATTCCAAACATTTCAAGAATTTCACAGGTATATCTATCTATAGGTGAATCTATGCCCAAATTCTTAGCAAAACTACATGTGAAGAAGTGGACATGGCTCAATAGAGCATCCACCTACCATACAGGAGATCCAGAGTTCAGTACCCAGGGCCTCCTGGCTCATGTGGCAAGCTGGCCCATGCTCAGTGCTGCTGTGTGCAAGGAGTGTCGTGCCACACAGGGTTGCCCCCTGTGTAGGGGTGCCCCACATGCAAGGAGTGCACCCCGCAAGGAGAGCCGCCCCACAGAAAAATTGCAGCACACCCAGGAGTGGTGCCACACACACAGAGAGCTGATACAGCAAGATGACACAACAAAAAGATACACAGATTCCCAGTGCTGCCTGATAAGAATGCAAGTGGACACAGAACACACAGCAAATAGACACAGAAAGAGGACAATGGGGTGGGGGGAGAAGTGGAGAGAAATAAATAAAACTTTTTTTAAAAAGTATGAACCTAGACACTCTATTGCCATTATTCAACTAAAGGCAATTTTTATAGAATTTAAAACAAACAAACAAACAAACAAAAAGCTATATGTGTTTTCTCCTGTCCCACTTAACACATTTTATAATTCCTCTTCTCTCACTTTACAAAATCAAAATGTTCTTCTTATCCACTCACATACTACCATGATGAGTTGCCCCATAAGAAAACCAAACAAAATAAAAATAATCATCTAAATTAAAAATAAAATGATAACTTGAAATGTTGTTATCCTGAAATTTATTTTTAAATCACAGCACCCTAAATCACAATATGGTTCTCATTTCTTGAAAGATTTATCATATTTTTTTCTGTTGGGGATTGAATCATGTCCCCCCAAAAAGGCATGTCCCAACCCCTGGACCAGTGGTAATGAATCCATCTGTAAGCATGAACTTGGATATTGTTTTTAGTTAAGGTAATAACATACTTAAAGTAATACAGTATGGTCGAAGTCCTTTTAAGCAAAGAAATTAGGCACAGAAGAAAAAGTCAAGTACCAAGGTTTGCCATTTGCCAGACCCAGAATATCACAATCTTCAGGTAGACGGTCATTGTCTTGCTGATGTCTTGATTTTGGACTTCATTTAGCCTCAAAACCATGAGCCAATAAATCCCTATTGTTTAAACCAAATGATTTTTTTAGCGTTTGTTTTAACATCAAGGAAACTAAGTCACTTTCCATTGAAAGGAAAGGCATTAGACAGATATAAGCCTACATAGTGATGTGTTGAAATCAGATATAAAATAGAGTGTTGACAATATTTAACACCTTTTTTTTCTTTTCTTAGTTCATACCCCAAACTTTGCCACAGAGAGCATCCTTACTGAAGGATAAAATCCCATTAGAGCAAAGCCATAAGAAAATCTCTAAAAATCATTGTCTTGATGGATTACCCTCACAATAAGCTGCCTTGCCTATCTATTTATTTTAGGTTTAAGGAGCTTTGATGTGTTTTCAAAAGTTCATTCAAATTAAAATCAAATCTGAGTGGAATTGATTTCATGTTTATTATACATAAATTGAATATTCTAAAAGTGTAACCTTATGCTTTTGATGAAAATGTACTAAAAACACATAATACAATATTAATAATATGTTATATTTGCAAGGTTCAATGAAATAATGGTATTTTGATATTTCCAATTTTGTGGGTTTTTGCATTTTTAAAATAAATTGCCTCTATGTTGAAAAATAACAGATGTTCTTAATTGTCATATGATAAATCTTGGAAAAGTCTTTATGGTATCCTTTCCAAAACTTGAGAAAGTGAATGACTCTGATGACTACATAACAAACCAGTCTAAAACATTCACTCTAAAGCATGTTCACTTAAAACAAAAAGCGCAAAAAATAAAAAATAAAAAATAAATAAATAAAGTAAAAAACAACAACAACAAGCGCTTACTATTTCAGGAGTTACCTGTGCTGTTGTGCTAATATGGTCCAAGTTTGGTAGTCTTGGCTTGACTTGCACATATTTATGATATCAGTTGGTAGTTAAGGGAACTTAATTCTTAAGTGTAGGGGTTAGCTAGTTGTTAACTATAGTCCATTCCAAACTTGAGGTATTTGGAATGATGTCTGCTTCAGGCTGAGAAGGATTGTAGATATTAAAGGGCATAGAAATGGAGTTCTTTTGCTTGCAGTTGAAGATACTCCTTGTTTTTGGGGTAAAGCTGGCCCATCCTCATCATTTTGTTAGTTGTGCATGGCAGACCCAAAGAACTGAAGAATAGGGGGTGACTGAATATCTGCTAGGTTTCAGGAATCAGCCAGCATAGGACAATCTAAAGACTTTAAGTCTCTGAGAAATACACTTAACATGTAAGTTGAAAATTATAGGTTCAGATGAAAGAGTAGAAGAATCATGATTTGGGAATTTGTAAATGAATATAGCTATGATCTATTGAGGATCTAGATTTATCTATATTCACACTGATGGGGTGGTGATTTCATGAGGCTGTGTAGCTTGCCTATGATGTGTGAATGTCTGTAGGTCCCTCAGGAGTACTTTCGTGTGAGACTTTGTTTACTGTGTCAGTTGGTGAAGTCTGGCTGAAATATGCATAAGCATAACATCTGGCATGACCTCCCAACTCATTTTGAAATCTTTTAGTCATAAAAACTATATTTTGTTTCATATTTTCCCCTCTTGGTCAAGGTCTTTCACCAAATGCATTGGTGATTAAAGCATGATAATAATCTCCCGATGTCCGGGGAGCTTATTCCCCGGAGTCATGTCCCACGTTGTAGGGAAGAGTAGTGAGTTTATTTGTAGAGTTTCGCTTAAAGAGAGGCCACATTTGAATTACAAGAAGGTTTCCAGAGGGCAATTCTTAGCTATTAATTTTATGTAGGCTTACTGTCATTATTATAGAAATAAGGTCCATACTTGCAACACTTAAGACTGAGGGCTTAGCATATTGGCCTGTTTTCTATTATTAGACAAGTGTCATATAATACAGAACACTATGTTATCATATTTGTGAAGTAGCATGGCTTTCCCAGGATGAAATTTTAATATTTTGTTAGCTACTGTGTAGGCCTCTATCTATGCAGGAAGCAAACTAATGGCAACCGGAATATCTTTTTATATCCCATGTAAGAATCTAACTATACTTTCTATAAATATATAAGTATATATTATATACTTATATAAATATATAAGCATCTAGCTATAGATTTCAAGATGTTCAAAAGACCCTATCTGTCAGGACACTTGACCATATCCCATCTTTACCTTCTGACCAGTGTTATGTTAAATAACAGGTAGAACTTGAATTATATACTTGCCTTGTCTCTCATATAAAATTCTTTGCATGTACTTTCAGAGAAGCCTCAGAGTACAACAATATACCTCAAAAGGAAATTTGGTTGTTTCTCTGGTATATAGAATTTTCTAAGGATAAAATATGCAGTGTTTCCATAACCCACCATTATCTTAAAGAAGTTTGAGAATTTAAAAAGCAATCATGCATAGCATACAGGATTACCTTACATCCTCCCACTACCAACACTGCATTATTGTATAACATTTGTTACAAATGTTTAAAGAACACCCACAAAATATTACTGTTACCTATAGACCATAATTTACATTTAATGTACTTTTCTACTAACAATTCTATTATTAAGACCATATATTAGTGTTGTATTTTGTTTATAGGTCATGAGAGAATATTCCATGTTTCTTATACTTTTTATTTTTTAACTTTTAAAAAGATAATTAAATTGTATAAATGTTATGTAAAAAATGTAGGGGATTCCAGTATGCCTCACTCCCTACCCATTCCCATACTTTCCCACATTAACAACATCCTTCATTAGTGTGGTACATTTGTTGCAATTGATGGAAACATATTGGAGCATAGCTACAAAGTGTGGATTATAGTTTACATTATAGTTTAAACTCTCTCCCATACATTTTTGTAAATTATGACAAGATATATAATGGCCTGTATCCTTCACTGCAACATCATTCAGGACAATTCCAATGTCCTGAAAATGCTATCGATATTACATGCACACACACACACACAAACACACACACACACACACATATATATATATATTTAGGTTACCCAAATATTACATTAAAAATATAGGGGATTCCCATTCTCATATTTTTGCAGTAAACCACAATCCATCATCCACAGGGTTTCACTGTGTTATACATTCCTATGCCTTAAACGGTCTATCCAAAGTGTTCACACATTTACTCTTGATTTCAACATAGAGTTTTGCTGTTACCACCCCCATCAAATTTAGAAAGTTTTCATAGCTCCAAGAGGAAAAATTCCATACGCCATCATACCCACCTATTGTGTAACCTTCACATTGATATAGTACCATCTTTGCCATTGCTATAAAAAATTTCAATATTATTGATAACTATGGGCCATAAGTTACATTAGTTATATTTTCCTCATCTATCATATTCTAAATCACTTATATTATTGAGATGCATAGTTCACAGAAAATAATTCTTTTATTTTTACTATTAATCACAATCTTCATCTACCACCAAGTTTTCTATGTTAAACAGTCCTTAGATAATTCTCTATTATTCTTTCAATTTAAATTTATGTCCTCAGACTACCCCTTTCAGCCACTGTCACCTTTATACATCAGCAATGTTAGTTAAACTTATTATAACATGTTGCCATTGACTCTATCCATTTCCACACATTTACAATCAACCTTATTAAAAATTCTTCATACATTAAACATCAGCTACGCCATCTCAGCCCTCGTTCTACCTCTTAGTAATTTATACTCTGCAGACTAAAACCATTTAGTTTAATATGGTGAAATTTTCTCATTTTCATCAATTTAAAAGTAAATACAAAATTGGTACTAAACACTTTTGCCTTCTAACAATAAGTGATTGAAATGATTCAGTTCAAAGAAGGGCTGTGCAATAACTGAAAGACAAATTTGCAGAAGAACGCATTCCATGTGGAAAATAATCTCTACACATTATTATTCTGTGTTTTTGACATCCCTGTTTCTCAGACTGTGGATTAGAGGATGCAACATTAGGACCACAAGTGTGAAAACAGAGGCCAGTTTTAGCTGGATACTTTGGAGTTAGGCACACATCAGAGAAAGAGGAATGTGTGATGGAATTTGGTGATGGCAGTCAGGTGTGAGGGACAGGTGGAGCAGACTTTGTGGCACCCACTGGCTGAATGCTTCTACAGGATGGTGACAATGATGAACAAATAACAGGAATGATTGATGAATCTCTCATTAAAGGTGGCAAAAATGAAAGCAGCAACTGGTTAAGATAAGTATCAAAACAGGAGAGCGAGAGAAGTGAGGAGAACTCAAAGAAGTGATTTATTGTGTCAAAAACATGAGAGGATCAATTGAAAGGAGGACATGTGAGTTTCAAGGAACATACTAAACATGCTACTCCCTGTGCCTATGATCCAGTATGGAACAGAGTTTCCCTGTGATGTGACATACTTGTAGCTCACAGGGTTGCAAATAGCCACAAAGTGATCATAAGCCATCACAGCTAATACAAAGGGTTCAGTTACCACATAGATATAAAAGAAAGAGAATTGTACTACATGTCCTAGAAGTGCATATGTCTTCTACAAGTTGTCTCATCAGCATCTTGGGAGCAGTGATGAAAGAATAGTGGAAACCAATAAATTAGATATGACTGAGGAAAAGTACATGAGGAAGTGTAAAAAAGGTTTCAATTTTTATGATCACAATCATTCCAATATTTCCAACAATAGTAACACTAAAAGTCAGAAATTCCAAGAAGAGAGGGACCTACAGTTATGGGAAATCCGAGAAGCCCAGGAGGGCATTTGTGGCCTGAGCAGTAATATTTTCCTCTGCCAGAAACATCTATCCTGTTGATGGAATCTGAAAACCAATCTTGAAAAAGCAGATCAAGAAGAATGATGGATATGTGAAGCATGGTTAACTGTATTAGTCAGTCAAAAGGGGAGCTGAAGCAAAGTACGAGAAATCTGTTGGTTTTTATAAAGGGTTATTTATTTGGGGTAGATGCTTACAGTTATGAGGCACTAGAATCCAACTCAATGTACATTAAGAGATACTTTCTTATCCAAAGTCTGTTGCCATGTATTAAAGCAAGATGGCTGCCAATACCTGTGAGGGTGCAGCCTTCCTCTTTTTTCTTTCCTCTTCATGCGTCCAGATTCTTCTGATCTCAGCTATAGGCTGGCACAGGGCTCATCTCTCTCTTCCCAGGGCTCAGTTTTTTCTGGGATCAGCTGCTCTGTTTTTTTCACAAGGTCAGCTGTAAACTATCAGGCTCATCTCTCTTCCCAGGGGTTCCAGCATCAAAACTAAGTTATCTTCTCTGCTTTGTCTTTTTCTGGGTATCTACTTCTCTGTCTGTCTAATTTCATGTGGGAGTCTGCTTCATCAGCCCACCAAGAGGGCTGGAACTCAACACTGGGTCTCACTCTAATGACATGGTTGAATCAAAGTGCTAATCTTTTTTTTTCTTTTTTTAATTTATTTTTAATTCATTTTTTAAAAATATTACATTCAAAAAATATGAGGTCCCCATGTATCCCCACCCGCTCACCCCACTACTCTACCCATAGCAACATTCTCCTCCATCATAATGACATATGCATTGCATTTGGTGAATACATCTCTGAGCATCACTGCACCTCATGGTCAATGGTCCACATCATAACCCACACTCTTCCACGTTCCATCTAGTGGGCCATGGGAGGATCTACAATGTCCAGTAATTGTCCCTGCAGCACCACCCAGGACAACTCCAAGTCCCAAAAATGCTTCCACATCTCATCTCTTCTTCCCATTCCCCACACCCAGTAGCCACCATGGCCACTTTTTCCACACCAATGCCACATTTTCTTTGATTACTAACCACAATAGTTCATGAATAGAATATCAGTAAATCCACTCTAATCCTTACTCTATTCCTCCATCCTATGGACCTTGGATTGGTTGTGTCCATTCCACATCTATGTCAAGAGGGGGCTTAGATTCCACATGGATGCTGGATGCAATCCTCCTGCTTTCAGTTGTAGGCACTCTAGGCTCCATGGTGTGGTGGTTGACATTCTTCAACTCCATGTTAGCTGAGTGGGGTAAGTCCAATAAACCAGAGTGTAGGAGCTGAAGTCTGTTGAGGCTCAGGGCCTGGCTATCATATGGTCAGTCCAGAGATTCAGATCCCCTACATATATCTTAAACCCCAGCACCACCTACAATTCTGGTAAAGTAACAGGAAAGGCTTGTGAAAAGAGATCACATCTGAGTCGAGCTCCATCACACAGAAACACCAACTCCAAAGAAGGGCCAATTGACATGGCAGTGAACTCCATCTGCCATGACCATAAAACCTGTGGGTCTCTGTAGCCCTCAGAAGAACCAATACCTGGGTTGTATCTACTTTATCAGTCTCTGAGACTCTGCTCAGGTGTGCATAAGGGCAACCTCTCTGATAACCTCCAGGCTCTTTTTTAGAGACTCATAGCCTTATAAACTCATTTGTCCTTTCAATTTCCCCCTTGATTTAGGTCAAAAGTATTTCTAACTCCTGTTATTATACGTAGACAGGGATATTCTGCTGGTCCGAGTTGAACCTTTAATTCAAGGTCATTTTCTAGTTACGTCATCAGCTGGTACTTGGTAGTGATCCCTCAGCGCCAGGGAGGCTCATCCCTGGGAGTCATGTCCCACTCTGGGGGGAAGGCATTGCATTTACATGCTGAGTTTGGCTTCGAGACTGGCCACATTTGAGCAACATGGAGGCCCTCAGGAGGGAACTCTTAGGCACACTGCTGCTCTAGGTCTTGTTCTTATTTCAGGTGCACAGGCTCACAAGCATAGTCATTAGTATCAGGGGCTCACTGTTGGACCCTCATTCCTTCCTGGTCCTTGCTGTTGCACCCGGGGGACTGCCACTGCTACCCTAGGGACCGCAACAGAGCCTCCCTGGCCAGGAGCCCAGCATCCCCCCAGCTGTTGTTTTTAATTATTTCCACTATGAAAATATCCAAACATTTCCATGCACCCCGGACACAAGCCCTGTAGAACTCCCTGTCAACCATATGTCCCCTCTCAATAACATCCCACACCAGTATTCCTCTGCTGCCATTGTTGAACCACTCTGTGATCCAAAATAAAAGTGAAGCCCAATATAATGCCAGGTTCTCTTAATAGTAAAATGGAATATAGCTATGAGTTTAAAGGTTAGATAAAGAATACATATTAATTTGGAAAAATTCTACATCCTATCTTTTTCTTTTCTTTTTTTCTAATTATTAAGCTTATCTTCACAAGAGTTTTAGATCACTGTAATTCATATATACAATATACAGTACTCCCACTTATCCAACATAAAACCTTTTCCCTTCCACAGCAATAATCTTTTAACATATTCATACCATATTTACTGAAACTGATGTACAGATATTGAGATAATAGCAGACATCTCTGATGAGTCTAATGCAATCAAAGGGTTCCAGAGGAACAGATGATTTTACAAACATAATGAATACCTCTTTTTGGAATTCATAAATAATATCAAAATGCCACAATGTCCCATGTGAAGAGGGCAAGATGAGTGTATTAGTCAGCCAAAGTATGCTAATACAAAATACCAGAAATTGGTTGGTTTTTATAAAGGATATTTATTTGGGGTAGGAGTTTACAGAAACCAGATGATAAAGCAACTATTTTCATGTGTTGGAGCAAGATGGCTGCCAACGTCTGTGAGGGTTCAGGCTTCCTGGGTTCCTCCCTTCCAGAGTCTTGCTTATATCTGGGTTCAGTGTTCCTCTCTTCCCAGGGTTTGCTTCTCCTTGGGCTCAGGGTCCCTCTTTTCCTGGGACTTTCTTCTGTTTCCTCTGTGAGCTTATTTCCCAAGGTTCCAGCTTAAGGCTTCCGCTTCAAGCTCCAACATCAAAACTCCAACATCAAAAGCCCTCAACATTGTCCTTTCCCAAGCCTTTTATCTGTGAGCCCCCACCTACCAAAGGATGGGGACTCAGCATGCTAATGATGTGGCCAATTCAAAACCCCAATCATAACTCAATCATGCCCAGGTACAAACCAGATTATAAACATAATCCAATACCTATTTTTGGAATTCATAACCATATCAAACTGCTACACTCCACCCTCTGAATTCCAAAAAGACAGTACAATATTTGAAAAAAACTTAAATCAGTAACAATGCAAGTACTACATCATATCACAATCAATTTAAAGAAATACAGTTCATCTTGGGGCAAAGTCCTGTCTGCTACAGACATCTAAAACTTACAAAAGAGTTTATCCATTTCCAATACACAAATGGGCAGGCAAAGGATAAGCATTTTCATTACAATAAAGAGAAATTGGGAGAGAAACATGAAGCAAGTGTCCTCTACAGTTCAGTAAACCTGCAGGACGTACGCCATTCGATTTCAGCCTGAGAGTTATTCTTAAAATGATGATTTCTACTCCTTGGTGCCTTATGGGAAACCACCCTTTCCATATGCTTGTCCAATGCAATTTTCTTGCTTCCACTCTCATTAAACATCTGGGTGTCAACCAACCTCCAGAACTCACCCTCCAAGAGTGTTGGGGTGATTGCCACACCTTACCCAATCTCTGGGTTAGTCATAACCCCCCTAGCACAGTGACATGAAGACAACATTCCCTGTAACATTTGGCAAAATAGTTCAACCCAATTTGAGCAACGGGTTGACCACCTGGGCTTCCCTAACATTTGGCATGCAGGCTCAACTCTCTCAGAGTGATGAGTTGACCACCTGGCCTTTCCTAATCCATGGGGGACAGGTGAAACCCTCTCAGACCTAAGGGTGCTGACCTTAACAACCCAAAATCTTGAGGAATGTGCTCTATCTTCTCTGTACCCTGGAGTGGCAAAACTCTACCTGAACATTGTATAGGAACATCCACCCTCTTCAATTGCTGGGGCAAACTAACACTTTCTGTACACAAGCATGTGGTTCCTCTCTTGGCCCAAGGCGATATCTTAATTTCAGATCTCAGCCTCCATTATTTTCTTCTTGAAGTTGTTTCCCCTTCAATCTCTCCTTTCTGTGTCCCTTTTATTCCAGGCTGACAGTGGTTTTGTTCATACAGTTCTCTCAAAAACCTTGTTGGTTTAGCATGTAAGAAGCAGGGGTCTGAGCCATCAGACAGTAAGACTTTCCATGAGTCTTTCCAAGATAACTGTATCTTCCATCCTGATTTACAAGTTCCAAGTTTAGTTAAGTCCTCCAAAAGGGCACTTTCATCTGGGAGCTTGATCTCCAGAGGTTTGGAATTTCCACAATCAGTTTATGTTTTCTTTGTATCTGACAGTTCAGTCCTCAGCATATCTCTCTCATCTAGCATTTTGCTATAAGCTGCAAGCAGAAGCCAAGCTACATTCTCTGGGTATACTTTTGAAATTTTTTCTGCTAAAAACCCAGGCTCACCATTTTCAAATCCTGTCTTCCATAAAAACTAGGAGTTAATCTTACTCCTCCTCTGCAACATTAAAACATGGTTCATCTTTCCCCCAGTTTCCAATACTAGTTTCATCATTTATTTCTAAGGCATCATAAATGGTCTCTTTAGCATCCATATTGCTATTAACAGTCTCTTCATAGCTATCTAGACCTTTCCTATCAATCATCTCACAATTCCTCCAAAAAATACCCCTTAACCATTTATAAAACCATTCCAGCATTTCAGTAATTGCAAAAGTACTTTCCCACTCCTCGGTATCAAATTCTGTATTAGTCAGCCAAAAGGATGCTGATGCAAAATACCAGAAATTGGTTGGTTTTTATAAGGGTATGCATTTGTGGTAGGAGCTTACAGAAACCAGGCCACAAAGCATAAGTTACTTCCCCCACCAAAGTCTATTTTCACGTGTTGGAGCAAGTTGGCTGCCAACACCTACAAGGGCTCTTCCAGGGTCTTACTTCTCTCTGGGTTCAGGGTTCCTCTCCATCTCAGGCTTTCTTCTGTTTCTGCTGTGAGCTTACTTGCCAGGGCTCCACCTTAAGTCTTCAGCATCAATTCCAACATCAAAACTCCAAGATCAAAACTCCTCAACTCTGTCCTTTGTGAAGACTTTAATCTGTGATTAAACACCCTAATGACATGGCGCAATCAAAACCCCAATCATAACTCAATCATGCCCAGGTAACGACCAGATTACAAACATAATCCAACATCTATTTTTGGAATTCATAACCATATCAAATTGCTTCAGTAATAGAAAATAGACCTTTTTCATAATTCTTATAGCTGTTAAGCGTCTAAGACAGGAATATCTACAATTTCAGAAATAGAATTACTAATTCATATTACTTTCTCAAGAATTACAAAACAATTCTGTTCATGCTCTGAAATGTAATTTAAAGACTTAGAAGTATAGTAAATATTAAATCAAACAAGTTGAGTGGTAACAGGTAAGCAAATCCTCATGTAAAACATGCCCATCTCATTGAACTTCATGAGTTCTGGAGTGTACATGAAAGAACTATTTATGTCTTTCTTACATAAAGTAATGAAAATATCACAAATATTACCAGAAACATACTCATATTATAAAATATTTTCATTACTTATCTGAAGTTCAACTTAAATTCGGCATCTTGTATTTTTATTTGGTAAATCTGGTGACCCTGTGCACAGAACAACTGATAATCTCAGATTCACCAACTCAAAAGACAGGGACTTTCCTGGTTTTACTGCTGTAAATTCCATAACAACAATCCCCTTAGTCAGTTTCCTAGAATGAAGATTCTTTATTAGACTATCACTTCTGGCAGTCATCTCTGGCTCTGCAACCCAAGAAATATGTTCCAGATGTTTTAACACTGAAGGCCTGCAGTCCCAAGCAAAAATAAAAGTTTCCAATGGTCCTGTCTGTTCAGTATCCAAGGATTTAAGGAAATATCAGAAGACAATCTTTTTGAGACAATCTTTATGATTATAAAATTCCTTCTTAGTGCCCTATTTCTGGCTTCCTTAACGTCAGCACTATAAATATTCTGGGCTTGAAAACACTTTGTTGTGGATAGGTTTTCTTGTTTTGTACCATACTTAGCAACATCCCTGACCTGTTGCACCCCACTCAGTCAGGAAAAATAAAAATGTCACCAGACATGGTAAAATAGTTGTAAGTGTCTATAATCACCCTTAGTTGAGAATCATTCCCATATTTCCTTGTCTTTGTTAGATTTTAATATTTCTAGTGTCTGAAGTTGACTTACAATCAATGTGCATCTTCACTATCATGGTTTCTTTTCACCCAAATAATGACCACTATGTAGATTTTTTTTTAAGTGTTATCTTCAGTCCAGGACATAAGTATCTAACATCCTCTTCATTATAATCTCCTTCCAGTTTTATTTTATCTTTTTTCCCTAATATATTTTCCATGCTCTAAAATCTTATTTCATGAGAGTTCTGTGTATTTTCTTTCTCCAGAAGGCTCATCTAATTCATTTCATGCAAATTTTATTTTAACTACCTGCCTACTCTCCCTTGTAAAACTCTTCTAGAAGTTCACAGAAGCAAGAAGAAATATAATGCTGAAAACTCTCAGATCAGGGCCTTTCTATTCCTCCTACTCCCAGGAAATGTTTGTTCAGGACACTGCACTTATTTGTTTGTTTCTTTCTTTCTTTCTTTCTTTCTTTCTTTCTTTCTTTCTTTCTTTCTTTCTTTCTTTCTTTATTTAGGTTATTGTCTTTATTTTTTTTCCCAAATTCTACTCAATTTATTCTTTTTTTTTTAAAATATTACATTAAAAAAATATGAGGTCCCCATTCACCCCCACCACCCCCACCCCACCACTCCCCACACAGTAACACTCTCCCTCATCATCATTACACATCCATTGCATCTGGTGAGTACATCTCTGGGCATCGCTGCACCCCATGGTCTGTGGTCCACACCATAGCCCACACTCTCCCACGTTCCATCCAGTGGGCCATGGGAGGACATACAAAGGACACTGCATTTAAAGAGCTATGCTAAGCCAGGTCCTCTACACAAATCTCAGTGGAAAAAAATCTGCTTCCTCTTCCCAAAATATACAGATATATAATATTTACAATAGCTGGAAATTTCACAAAATGATTTTTCCCATGAAGAAATACTTACCAAAAGCATATACTACATGCCTTAAGTATAAAAGAAAATCCATATTTTCTCAGACTTTGCAGACAAGAGACAGTCTACTTTCTGGCTCTGGAGAGCTTCTTTTGGTGAGATGTTAACATTCCTATATTTACTTCCAATTCCTGTGGCACCAGGACCCTAAATAAATCTGTTACCTTATTATCCAGAACTCTCAAAGAAAGCAATTAATTTTAACTACTGTTTTCTGCTGTAATTTGAGTTCCTTGGAATTCCTGAAGGAAAACAGCAATTTTAGAAATATTTTATATGATCTTAGCCAAAGACTTAAAATGTTTTTTCACTGTGCTCCATGATCTTGCTATAAACAACTCCCAAAATTGCTGTATAATAAGGAATCACAAAAGAAGTTATCTTTTTAATTTACTCAAAAATATTTCTTATGTGTCTTCCATGTTCCTTTGCAATTCATAATTACTCCCTCAGTGATACTAACCACACTGCGAAAGTGGGAAAATCCTGCCTTGAGGTCCCTCTGCTACTTAGTTGTCTTCTGCCAAGGGTGTTGTGTAAAGTGTCTCTTCATGTACAATAAGGACAGGAGAACATAATATATTGGAAATTAATTTTCTCAGTGTCCACAGACAAAGTTACATCTGGGGCTGGAACAAGTATTATTCAGTGTGTAAATATGAATGACTCCAGTTATAGGTGCATGTCCAAGTACCTAAAAAGGCATTCAAGTGCTTCTCTCCTAACATTATTCATCTCCAATATTCTGTAAAAATTTTAGGTTCATAAATATCAAATATATATATATCTATATATATAATCTTAGTTTGTTAATGACAAACACTACACCACACTGGTTGGCCTATACATATACTAGAGTTTTATCATCTCACAGCATGATGGATTGAATATTGTGCCCTTGTCTGGTCATATCCTTGATATATGTGCCCATTCTGATGGATGTGGACTCACTATAAATAAGATATGTCCAAAGTGAAACAGAAAAGCTGTGGCTCAACTGAACCTGAATTGGGCTATAATCCAGATTACTGGAGTCATTTATAAGCAGAATGAAATTCAGACACAAAGAGAGATAGTCACAGAAAACTGTAAGATCCAATGGTCAATGGAATGTTGGAAGAGAAAACATTGTCAAGTGCTACCATGAGCATTGTCATGTGGTAGAAAATATAAGACTCACATCTGCAGCCAGTCAGGCCCAAAAGTTATGGTCTTTAGGAAGAAAGCATATCCTTGCTGATGCCTCGATTTTGGACTTTCTCTAGCCTCAAAACAGTGAGCCATTAGTCTGCATTATTTAAGCCAACCCACTGTATATAATTTGTTTTTGCAACGAAGAAATTAAAAGACATCATTTTGAAGGATGTAAGTCCAACATCAAGGCATCAACAAGCCACTCTTTCCCCTGGAGTTCCAATGACAGCAATCATATATCATAGAGATATCTCTCTTTCTCTCTCTGGCTTCCCTTTGTTCCTTATGACTTCTCTAATCTTAACTTCTTCTATTTAAAACACTTTCAGTCATAAGGATTAAACTTATGGTAGTCCTTTATAATGTTTGGCTACCCTAAATAGTATCTTTCGAAATCCTATTCATAAAGAAGTCCACACCCTGATTTACCTAAACATATTTTTTTAAAAAAACTATTTAATAGTGGGTACATAGTCACAAAATGCATATTAAGAACATGTCCTTTGTAGGGTACATAATTCAATGTCCTATTCTACATATCTGCACATTTGTGTAATGGCTCATTAAGCTCACTGATTTCAACCATCAAAAACTACTGAGATATGAACCCTTGTAGGGAGACTTATCTAACTCCTCCCACCAAATTCATATTCTTTGATAGTCATGATTTTTGTTCATCATCCATTTTTTACTTATTTCTGAGATCATAATGTGTTGTACTTATCTGTTTATAGATTTATGTGGCCTTTTCTCCAAATTGAGTGTGGGTTCTTAGAGATCACAAACTATTTCTCTTTCACCTGTGCAGTCTCCTTACCCATTTCTATGTCTTCCCAAGTGTTGCTGGAACTAATTTCCAGGTTCGTCGTGAATTAAACAAGCAAGCAGAGATTTACTGTAAAGTGAAAAAATGAAAGAACACACTCAGGACGTGAGTGAGGGAACTCTCACTAGTGAAGAGGTGCCCCCAGTGATCTGGGGTGGGGTTTAAGGAGGTATGAAATGGGAGGGTCTTTTTGCCTTGTGACTTTAGTTGGTAACAAAAGGGTTAGGACTATTGAGTTCTGTTCTCTTCCATTGGGCAGAAACAGATGCTATCACTTATTTTATGAGTTTTACACATCCCAGCTCAGGTCTGACTGCTCACAATAACTCAGACCTGGCTCCCCACAGGGCTTTTTGTTGCCCTTGAGATGTTGTGCTCACTGCTCCACTTCCCTTTCCCAGTTCCCTATCGTTATTGCAACAGAACTCAGCCTCATTTTTTCTCATTTGAAAAAGTAGAGAAAGCTATAATGCTCTTCACATTAGGAGTAAAAACTTAAATTGTTCAAGTCCATGTATTAATTGTTGCAGCCAACCTGGGTCCCCAGTCTTATCTTCTAGTTTTCTCATCTTGTTTTCCTATATTGGCCTTCCATTATTAGAGTAAAAGTCAAATAATCATAACTTGAAAAGCATTCATACATTGAAAAGCTATTAAAATTCAAATTTAAATTATAATAAAATATGAACTCATTATTTTTTTCCTGACAGATCGGAATACTTACCATATTCATTGATTTTAAGATATATTTTCATCCATGACTTCTCTGAGATTGTATCTGTTTTACAATTGAGAGTTAAAAAAATATATCATAGATTCACATGGTTTATTTTTTGGACTTGTTTAACAATGGTGAATCTTATATAAGTTTAATCATGAGATAAGAATGGATATAAAGAAGAATAGTGCACAGTGAGAAACATCTCAGAGACAGTGTTCCTGACACTTGGACACAGTGTCCCCATCTATCTAATTAGGATAGTAATGAGTTTGCTAAGTAGTAATTTGAGAATGAATTGAGATTTATTCTTTCCAATGTTGTATCTTTTAAAATAAATGTGATTGATGAAAATTGTGACCACAGAGTTTAGGTGGATTTGTCTAAAATCACAGTGACACAGGCAAAACTTGCAATAGAATCTGTAGTTTTGTCAGTGTTTTACTTTGTTTGTATATTCTTCAGCTAAATATTATCCCTTATTGAACAAAATATGAAAATAAACAAATAAAAGCTTTATTGTTGTTACAGTCATACCTTGGGGATATTGTGGTTTCAATTATAGACTACCACCATAAAGCAATCACAAACACGTAAATCATATGACATTTTTGGTTTCCCAGTGCATATAAATGTTATGTTCACACTACATTGTCGTCTATTTAATACTCAATAACACTATGTCTCCAATAAGTATGTATGTAACAATTAAAATGTGAAACAGAGACACCATATGAGTGCATGCTTTTGGAGAAATGTACAGATAGACTTGTTCAATACACGGTTGCCACGAACCTTCAATATGTAAAACCATGCAATATATGCAAAGCACAATAAAGCAATGAGGGATGTATATATTGACTCTAAGAGTTTAAAATGCAGCTTGAATGAGGAATAAAACATTCTGATCTACCTCTAATTCCTACCTTTGTAAAGATTGTTCTGATTATAGTGCAAATATCATTAAAGGATACCAAAATAATTAAAAATTGGTTGTATGAGAACAAAATTTCAGAATGTGGATTATTTTAACCCTCAGTCTCTTTCTTTAGTTCTTAAATAAGTGTTGTATTAATACATTTGAGTCAGTTTCTGATTGCCTAAATATCATTTTTTTTTGCTGGTATTGATTTTCCTTTTCTTTTTTTAATTAATTTTTTTCTTAAAAATAGGTTTAGATTACATAAATGTTATATAATCACATGTGCCCCTTTCCCATCCTCTCCCATACTTTCCCGCATCAACAACATTCCTTATTGGTGTGGTATATTTGTTAAAATTGATCTACACGTATTGAAGCATTGCCTACTAAATAAGATGAACTTTTACAGAAAAACATTTGCAAGTAACCCTCCAGTGTGTTCCAGTTCATGGTGATGTTTAATCTGTGTCTAGTTTGTGATTGTCCTTCTCTCACTGAGAGTATTGTCCCCAGCTAGAGTCTTAATACAGTTCTGTCCATGTAACAATATGGCAATGATTAATAGAAGAGAGAAGGTATATTTAATTGCCTTGTATAAAACCAATATATTTCTTGTCGCTATAAGATAAACTTTTGTACATTGAGTATTAAATGGCATTTTAAAATTATATATCTACTCTTTTTAGTAAGTAAAATAAGGTGGGGACTACATGATTTTTCCAAGGTCCTGAGGGAAAGAACAATACTAAAAACATAGTTTATTTGAGGATGTTACTAATTTTAAGGAATATATCATAATCAATGGAGAAAAAAAGAATTCTCAATAAATAGTGTTGTGAAAGTAACTATACCTTTTGGGAAGAGGTGTTAGACAAATACTTGTAAGCAATCATTCACTCAGAAAACATACAAACTGATGTAAAAAACAATAAATTTAAGGTATTAGGTTTAAAAATCATACAAATTCAAGATAAACTGTAGAATAGGGCACACTTCATTTTATCCGATTTATTATTTAAATTATAAAAGAAATGAATATAAATACAAAAAATATTAAATATCCATAAAGAAGCATATGTTATGTCAAAGATATAACACTAAATGATATATGTTAAAATGCGACAATTTTTCTAAGATAATTCTTAGGAATCAGTGTTATTAAAACATAAAATATCTTACTAATCATTATGAAAATATTCATACTGAGTAGAATTTTGGCAAAGTGCTTGAACAAAAATTTCACAAAATACTTGTGGAATTTCTCTTTTTCCTCTGTGCCTAATTTTCAGGTTGACAATTAAATGCTTTATTCTCTTGGATAATATCAGCATTAGAATGTTTTCTGAACCCCTATTATCTCCTAAATACATTTTTTTTTCAGTTAGGCTTGTAATTTATGCAGGTGGGGAGGGAAGATAAATGGGAAAAAATAACATATCAGGCGTCCCAGATAGAGAGGAAGTGGGTGAAAAGGGATAAAGAGGGCTGATTTACAAGCTACAATTCCCATTATTATAGTGAAAATGTTTATATATTTTTTATGGTGATTCATGCAATTTGAATATAACACTTTATTTGACAGCAGAAAAGAAATGAAAAGTAAAGTTAAAAGAGAGAGCTATATCTGTATGGTACAGTCATGTCTGTCTTTCACTCACCCTTTCCTAATTCTGAATCTCCTTTCTAGTCTATCATATTCCCAAGGTCACCAATTTCCAAGAGAACATTTTATTGATGAGAAAACTTCCTGTTGAACCAAGCTGCCTAGCGAAGCTCCGTCTTATTGACTATGACTGTAAACAGCCAAGGAAACACACAAGGCTATGGAGAAATTATTAGATTTATTATTAAAAGTGGAACCATGGAACTTAAGTTACTGAGATCTTAGTGGGTCAACACCACCACCACCATCACTTTTGGTTTACAAATGTTACAAAGTATCAATTGCATCTGTGACCGATACATTGCAGTAAAGACTGACAAATCTTGATGCTTACTTTTCAGTTCTACAGACTAATAAACACCTAATGAAGCAAGGCTACTAACCATGGACTACAGTTTATATTATAGTTTATACGCTGTCCCACACAATTTTGTAGGTTATGACAAAATGTACAATATAGACATAAGTCTTATATCTTACAGATATAAGTCCCTGGGACATATAATTAATGGGTATAGTGCTAATTATAGGTTCAAATAAAAGGGGCAGAAGAGTCATGTGTAGAGAACCTATAAATGAGTATAAATGAGTTACACTGGGGAGCATAAATTCCAAAGCAAGGTCCACTTTCAGGGTGCCAAATTCCTGAGTTAAATGAGAAAAGAAGAGGTTAAAAGAATCTCTTCTATATTTCCCCTAGTGTCTTTTTTTTTTTTTTTTTCATTTTATCGTTAAAGAAAATGTAGGGTACAGAAAAGTCACATAGAGAATATAGGGGATTTCCATATACCCAATGCCCTCCCCACTTTCCTAGCTCCTTTATTAATACCATTTTACATGGGGATGGTACATTTGTTACAACTGATGTACAAAAATTTAAGCATTGATACTAACCATAGTCAATGGTTTACATTATGGTTTACATTTTGAATTGTACACTTTTATAGGTGTTGATGAAATTTGAAGTGGCCTGTATCAGTATTGTAGACAACTTGTATTCAGCAATATCATGCTGAATAATTTTAAAATACCTTACTTTGCATTTCTTCTATTCTTCTCCTTCCTCTTGGAGCCTATGGTAACCACTAAGTTTCAATTTTTGAAGAATAAGATTCATAGTTACTTGCAATAATATTGAAGGCTTGATATATTGGTCTGTTTTCTTATATTGGGTACTGCCCATTTTTCTCAAGGGATTCTTGTTCCTCTAATTTGGAACATAACAGGACTCCCTAAATTGGGAGTTTGATATTTTCTTTATTGTGTGGGTCTCCCCCTACTTTAAAATACACTACACCATGATGAACACTTACATATTCCATAGAAGTCTTCCACAGGTATGCTGTGTCCCATATACCCCTGATGTCCAACAAGCTATACCAGTAACCCTCCCCTGCCATATTTGCTAAAAGAACATTCCTAAGACTTTACTTTTAACCACAGACCTGCAAATCCCCAGAGTGCACCTGCTCCTTCCCCCCAGACTCCCCCCAGTTCCATGGATAGTCCAACCCAACCCCTCCATCCTACTCCCCATTACAGACCAGCATCAGCGTACCCAATCCCATCACTGCACCACAGTCATGCTCATCCACTGCACAACTACATCCTTTTACCTTATTGTAGATTTTGCCCACATAGCCATGGGCTTCACCATCCTCTACTCCCTTCCAGTCTTCTCTAAACCTGTCTTCCAGACTCTATCTCTGTGACTCTGCTCAATTTGCTTAACTCATATGTGTGAAGTCATGTAATATTATAGGGATATAAGATACAATACCTAAAAATTATTTTTTTATTTCAATTTAAAAAAATATTTCATAGGTTATTTTTCAAATAATTTCATTTTCTTATTAATTTTATCTGGTTATTTTGTTGACTTCATTTATAGAGAGGTTTTGGGTCACAGAAGGTCACAGTAGTGGAAGGAGGGGATCACTGCTTCAGGGTGTAGGTGATGGGGGGATGCATGGGAAGGGGTTGACCTGGGGTTGACCTCTAAGGCATATGAATATTCTCAAGTGCTCGTGGGGCACTGTCTCTGTGGGTGGAGATACACACAATAACCAAAAGAATATTGAATTCCTATACAGGGGAGTTCTGCTACATTCACTAATATGACAGCAAGAATCCCCTGAAGGCAAGCGCAGTGCCTACTGAAGGAAAACAGACCATTACGCCAAGCCCTTAATATTGATGATAGTACTTATGAACCTTTTCTTGTGAAATTGAAACTAAACTTAGTGCTATATACTGCATAGGACTTACCTCCTGAAAGTCTTCTTGTTGCTCAAATGTGGCCTCTCTAAGCCAAACTCCACATATAAGTGCACTACTTTTCCCTGGCATCAGATAGGAATCCCAGAGATAAGCATTTCTGGTATCAAGGGATTATTACTAAGCACCATTGAACAAAGCATCTGGAAAAAAAACCTCCACCAAAAAGGGGAAAAGACAAATACAAATGAGTTTTTATGGTTAAGAGGTTTCAAAGTGAGTCCACAGATCATTCCAGAGCTTACACTTATGCAAGTCTCAGCAGGATCTCATTGACTGTCACAGTAAACAGTGCCTCAAATAGCAGAACTCTTGAAGATTCTAGACACTTCTAGAAATTATAAGAAGCTCAGAAACTTGGCACCCTGAAAGTGGGCCTTTGGAATTTATGCTCCCCAATGTAACACATTTATACTCATTTACAGGTCCTCTACACATGGCTCTTCTCCTTTTATTTGAACCTATAATTAGCACTATACACATTAATTATATGTACCAGGGACTTATATCTATATTGTACATTTTGTCATAACCTACAAAATTGTGTGGGACAGCGTATAAACTATAATGTAAGCTTTAGTCCATGGTTAGTAGCCTTGCTTCATTAGGTGTTCATCAATTGTAACAAATGTACTACATTAATGAAGGGTGTTGTTAATGTGGAAAAGTGTGAGATGAGGAGACAGTGGGACATATGGGGATCCCTTATATTTTTCATGTAACATTTATGTAATCTAAATTTCCTTAATTTTTTTTTTAAAGAATCTCTTCCTTGCATTGCAGATTGCAAGTCCCTCAAAAGTTGTGTTTGTTGCCTTTGTCTCATCTCCATGTCTCCCTTTCTATTCTTTAGGCTGTGATGATGTTTCCGGAAGTATATACAATGCACACCCCAGACATTTTTGCTAGTGGAGGCCAAGGGGAAAGAACAAAATGGAGCATTTAGAAAGAAGAGGGCAGGAGAGGAAAAGATTTCTCCTTGTTTTTGAAAGACTGTTTATGTGAATACAGAAGAAATAGACATTTGGTTGTGGCTAACATCTTCTCATTATTCCACCACTCTCTTCAGAGTTTGGAGCAGCAGACTTAGTATTGACTCTGATGGGACATGCCACCAGAGGCCTGAACTCTGCAGAGGCCTGAGCCATCCTGAGGCTCAGACACACTGAGAGTCAAGACCCTTCCTCGAGGACTTAACAGCACCTGAGTGCTTCCCAATATAAAATACAGCAGCTGTTTCTTGCAATTATAATCAGTAAATTAATACACAAGATCCCCTTTGTGCTCTTTCAGCCTTCAAATAACTAGAATTTCCTGTATTAAATCCCTTTAGGTATTTGTTTTGGTGAATGGCTCCTGAATGACATAATACTTTTAATAATATGGGATAATTTTGAACCAGGTCACAGTTTTTGAAATTAAGTCTGATATATATATCATTTATTCACCAGAATTTATTCATTCATTCATTTAATTGAAAAATGAAGAGAAACTATAATATGGTAAATAGAGTCAAAGAGAAAAAGAGAAATAACTCCAGGCCTCAAAGACTTCAATTATAGAAATATTCACTAAGAACCCCTTATGTTCCAATGAGCTGTCATATGTTAAGTATGTTGTCATAATTTATTCCCAACTTACGCTGTGAAGTTGCCAATATTATCTAATATTTAAACATCAGGGACCTGAGAACTGGAGAGCTTAAATTATTTACCGAATATAAAAAATCGTGGTCAAAACACCAACCCAATATTTAATGTACCCAAGCTTATTACTTTTCTCACATCATTATTGGTAGGAGAGAATCTTTTAAAAAGTAATTGTAAGAGAGTGACATGAAAAAAAATGGAAATACCATTAAAATATTATTTAGTCTACAGAAATTTTGAAAGAGAAGAATGTTGTGGTCTAGTGATGGAGGGAAAGGAGGAAATAATGGCAGTTCAGCAAGAGCAAAGACACATTCAAAACACATGAGCAAATGCATGGAAGTCCACTTACAAGCTACAGGAAGAAAATTTTTATAAAAAGGTTTATTTATTTATTTTCATTTATTTCTCTCCCTTTCTCTCCCTCCTCCCCAGTTGTCTGCTCTCTGTGTTTGTTAGCTGTGCATTCTTCTGTGTCCGCCTGCATTCTCGTCAGAAGCACTAGGAATCTGTGTCTCTCTTTGTTGCGTCATCTTGCTGTGTTAGCTCTCCATGTGCATGGTGCCACTCCTAGGCAGGCTGTGCTTTTCTCACATGGGGTCGCTCTTCTTGCAAGGTGCACTCCTTGCACGTGGGGCTTCCCTACTCAGGGGACACCCTGCGTGGCATGACACCCTTGCACACATCAGCACTGTGCATGGACCAGCTCACCACAAAGGTCAGGAAGCCCTGGGTTTGAACCGTGGACCTCCCATATGGTAGGTGGATGCTCTATCAGTTGAGCCAAATCTGCTTCTCAAGCTACAGGAAGAATTTTATCCCTATGGTTAGAACATTGGCTAACTAAGAAAAAAAAGGAAGGAGAGTCACAAATGCTGCTACTAATATTAGTGGTTATGCAAATGATTACAAACATATAAGTTGTGAAAAATAGAAATATAATTTTCAAAATAATCATAGGTTCCGTGATGACTATGAAAGCAAACTGTAATTCTAATGAATTATTTGCTAAATTAATGGTTTTATAGAAAACTAAATGTCTGAGTCTTAGAAGTGTCATTTCCCATATACAGTAAATACAATACAGATTGAAGAAAAGAAAAATGTGGGTGAACATTTTAAATTTTGCTAAACCCTACTCTTGAAAATTGAAAAATCACAAAAATAAGTGAGTCAAAAGACTCATTCATAGCTACCGATCTACTTACTAGTCTTTCCACTGTAGCACTGACATCCCCACTTCTCACCCCTCTACCACACTCCACTTTGGAAAACTTAATCCTGTTTTTCCTTAAAAAACAAACAAACAAGTGGTTTCTTAGAAGACATTTTGGAGCCCACCATTTTCCTGAGAGCTGGTTTCACATTCTTGTTCCTCAGGCTATACATCAGAGGGCTCTGCACGGGAATCACCACAATATAGAATACCGCGGCCACTCGAACAGTTTCCAGACTGTAGTCAGAACTGCAATAAATGAAAAGGAGTGCTACGTGAAAGACAACAATGGTTATCAGGTGGGATGTGCTGGAGGAAAAGGCTTTGCACCTTCCTTTTACAGAGAGCATCCCTAGGATGATGATGAGAATAAACAAATAGGAAGTAAGGATAATTAGGATCATGATGATCACGTAGAAACTTACCACAATAAATACCAGCAGTTAATTCAAAGACACATCAGATCAGTCAAGAGATAAGATAGGGAGTAAATCACAGAAGACATAGTTAATCATATTTTATCTATTGGATGGAATCTCAAAAGTTATACATTTGACTCAGAGAAGACACTGTTTGACAGAGATAGCAGGCAGACACGAGTCCCAAACAGAGCCTCTGGGACATGACCACCATGTACAGCAGTGGATTACAGATGGCCAAAATGTAGTCATAGATCATCACCACCAGAAGGATGACTTCTGTGTTCATACATGTGCAAAGCAAATAGAATTCTATGGTGCATCCTAGGAATGAAATGACCTTTACCTTGTCTAAGATATTGACCAGCATTTTTGGCACAATGGTGGTGAAGTAGCAGAAATCTACGAAGGACAGGTGGCTCAGGAAAAAGTACATGGGGTGGGAGGTACAGATGAGAGTTGGCCTGGATCACTGTGATCATGCCCAGGTTGCCATCACTGTAACTCCATAGATAAGAAGGAGGACAAGGAAGAGGAAAACACTAGCTCAGGGAGGTCTGACAATCCCCGGAGAATGAATGCTGACATAGTGCTGCAGTTTTCCTTCTTCATGTCACCCCTTTTGGGTGCACCTCAGTGCATTCTCAGATTAATTTTAGGAAAACACATAATTGTTAAGAATTTTAACATAGATATACCTATAATGAATTATACCCATAAAATTCTTAAATTTTTTGGAATATCCATATCATTGGAATCAGTCTTTGTTTTCAAGCAAGAATATATATATGCATGTATCCTTGACCTCCTCTAAATCAACTGTAGAACGGGAAAATACTTTGTTGTATACAGATTCTCTTTCACCCACACTAGTTCTTACATAGTCATGTATGTACAAACTAGGGTCAGGAGTATTTGCTGTGTTCAAGGACAGGAAGGCATTATTTTCTGAAGAAGAGAGTCCCATGAGAGTAAAACTCTAAGACCATCTCTGAAAATCAGTGTTTGCACTGATGGCTTTCATCATCTAGTAAACCCACTCACACAAAACTTGATTTGCCTTTTAATTTTAAGAAACTTTGAGGTATTTTTAAATATTGGTTCAAATTAAGAGGAAATTTAAGTGGAATTGATTTCGTGATCATTATATATAAATTAAATATTCTAATTGTGAAAACCAGTGCTATTTATGAAAATGCAATTTAAGCAATAAAATAACACAATTTTAATAAAATGTTATATTTACAAGGTTCAATGAAATAAAAAATATTTGATGTTTGATTAATATTTTATTACTTAAGCAAATTGCCTCAAATTGGAAAAATAACAGATATCCTTAATTGTCATAGAATAAATCTTAGAAAACTCTTCTGCAAACCTTTCCAAAACTTGAGAAAATGAGTGACTTTAATGACTGCAAAGCAAGCCACTCTGAAACATGTTTGTTCACATGTCAAGTTTTCAGCATTAGAAAAGACTGAGTATCTGTGTATAAAGTATAAAGCTTCTCAAATGTTTGGAATTGGCACAATACCACATTCTATTAAGCAAAGCAATTTTCATATCCACCTACCTTCAAGGAGGGGAGAAATAAAATCCATTGATGTCAAAAGCTGCAAAGTCACAATGGCAAAGGTCAGGAACACAAAGTAGTGGAGAATCAGGACACGTTTATAAATTATCACACTGGTTAATAAATGAAAGACAGGTCATTTCCTAATTTTAAGCTTTCATCAAAATTGGAAAGCAAACTGGGTTTCAGGCATTCTTAAAAATGTTTTTGACAAAAATCACGTGAGAAATTGGCACGTAACTTAGATGGAATTGAAATTTGAGTGACATTGCTTTGAAACATAATTTTCACCCATTTCTGCTCCCATTTATTTTCAATTTGATCAAGTTTTCTTGGCATATTCATCAATTTAAAAGTAGAAACAAAATTGATGCTGAACCTATCGCCTTCTAGCAATAAGTATTTGCAATGGTTGAGTTCATGTGGAAATTTGTCCAGGTTATGGTGCCCAGTTGTTTGGTCAAGCTAGCACTGGTCTGATTGTTACTGCGTGAGTAATTCATGGACTTAAATCATAGTAAGTTGATTGCATCTGTGACTGATTACATCTCCAATCAACTGATGAGATTGCTTTTAACAAAGAGAGAAGTCTCATCTAAACAGTTGAAGACTTTAAAAGAAGTGATCATTTCAGCAGTCAGAAGAATGAATTTCCATCTGTACTTCAATCAGCCAGCTCCTCTTAGGGAATTCATTGAAAACCTTCATTGGAGTTCCCAGCTTGCAGGTGCCCTGTGGAATTTGGTCTTGCTTATCCCCACAGTCTCGTGAGGCAATTCTAATAAAATCTCATAATATTTATATTAGATGTAATGTTTCCTTTGTTATCCTAGAGAATTCTGACTAATATACTGATCATCTACCATGGATATATTAATTAATTTTTAAAAATCCAAATATCCTTCTAATAAAAATAAACATTTCCTATATTTTCTAATTTTGATATTCATATTTTAATTTAAATTGCAATAAAATTGCATTTCTTAATTAGCAATGCATTTTTTGTGTCATTACAACAAAAGTTTAACAAACCAGAAAAATATATTTGATAACACTGAAAGAAAACATTTGATTATAAGAAATATAGAATGTGATTCATAAACTCATAATGTTATTTGGAGAAGTGGAATTGAAATGTGAGTTAAAGTAGAAAAAGGAAAAATATAAATATAAATACAAAAATTATCTTGTTCATGATTTTTAAATGAATTATCACATATGATGGAAATTACACTTTGTGGTGCTATTTAATCCTACAATGAAATATTGCATATGCCAGAACAAGTTTTTGGAGTGTAAGTCCTTTCAAACATCAATTAGCAGCCCATGGCCAAATATTTGAAGACTATTATCTTAGTTAGCCAGGGATGTTATGACAAACACTATTCACACTGGTTGACTTCAACAACAGGAATTTATTGGCTCATAATTTGGGATACCAGAAGTCCAAAATGAAGGAGTTGGCGAGGCTCTGCTTTCTGCACATTATGTAGTGTTCTGATGATGGTAGCCCTTTGTCACATGGTGATCACTCTCTCTGGCTTCTTCCATTTCTGGTTTCTACTTCCCTGTCCAACCTCCTTTCCTTTCCTTCAACTATATTAAATTAAGGCCCATCTTTATTCAGTTTGGTCACACCATAACTAAATTAAGTGTGTTGTGTTATTTCCATCATACAAAGTGATCTTTTTTGTCAAAGCAGGAGAGAAGCAAGTGAAATTACTCTGTAATTTTCACTACATAAATTACATACTTCAGATATAAATAATAATATTATTACCATCATTAATGCAAATCAAGTTTAATAAAACTAATATTCTAATATCAAATAAAATTGGAAACTATAGTGATCAAGTGTGTAATGAAAGTTAAATTATTTACAAAAAACCAAGTGAATCATATTAAATCAAGAGAAAACAGCATTTTTTAATTAGACAACCAGTATTTAAAACAATCTTTCTTATTTTTTTCTTTTTTATCTTTCCATATACAATGATTATTATAATCAGTCCTTATCAAGTAATTTATATGAACTGAAAATAAAGGCTTTAATTAATTATCATAAATTCAAGATAACATGGTCATCCCACTTATTTTTATTAGACTCATATAAAATTATTCCCTAGGGTATATTTTTCTTCTTCAATTAAACAGTTGGAAAATTATTTTCCTCAATATAGTACTGATTTCCTTGGAATTGTATCTAGACATACTGAGTGGAGAAAAAAAAAAGGTGAGTTATTATGAAAAATTGAGTTAGTAGGATATCTGATTATTAGAATTTGTCAATTTAAATATATATTAATGCTAATGACTGCATAGTTTTTCACTTAATTTTGGATAATTATATGCAGGATATTAGCTTTCAATACCATAGAAACTCCAATCACTTTTTTTTTATGTTGGATAAGAATTTTATTGCAAAGGATTCAAAAACTATGCAGATGTTTAGGAAAAAAAATCCTTAAGGATTGATATTTTTTAAGATATGGGGAAATTGCAAAATGGTAGCACAAACACAAATTGGACCCTCAACATCCTTGCTGTTTAAATTTTCTACCTGCCAAATAAAATACCATGCAATGGGTTGGCTTAAAAAATAGGAATTCACTGGCTCATGGTTTGAGATTAGGAAAAGTCTGAAATCAAGGTATACATGAAAGCCTATCCTAGCTTCTATCTTCTCTTATGGGTCCCACTGACCTCTAGCTACTGTCTGGTCTCTATGGCTTTTTTTTTTTCTTTCACTCTGTTTATAAAGACTCCTGTAATCTATGTTAAAGCACAGCATGATTCATCTGGGCCACACCTTAAGTGAAGTAATATCTTGAAGAAATTTTATTTACATTGGGTCCATACCCAGAGGAATTTATTATGTTTAAGAATATGACTTTCTGGGGATACATATCTCCAAGCCATAGTCTGTGTCTGGAACCCAAAAGACATGGAATCACAAGTGAAATACTTTCATTCCATTACATATCTCAAAAGCCTTAACTCATTTCAGTAATAATGCTAAGTACAAGATTTCATCATAATTAGTTATGGGTGTGTTCTGCCCTGGGACACAGTTCTGCTCTTTATGTGAACCTAGAAAATCTAGAAAACAAGTTATCTGCTTCCAATATACAATGAAAAGGGAGACATAGGATAAACAATCACATTACAGAAGGAAGAAATTGGAAGGAGTAATGGGTCCCAAACAATTCTGAATCCCAGCAGGGCAAACTTCATTAGATTTCAAGGTTTAATGATCTTCTAAGGATTGTTGTTTATTCTCTGGGCCTGATGGAGAGGCAGCTCACACCTTGCAAGTGCTTGTTCAGTGGCCATCTTCTTTAAGAAAATAGAGTGAAGTCTCCATTCTTTCCAAGCACTGGGATGGCAGCAGGTCTCTCAACAGATCCCACCCTCTCTGAGCATTTGGGTGGAAATATGGGGGACAAGGCCCACTCACTCCTAAGTACCAAGGAAGATGGTCTGCTCCTCTAGAGGGGTGAACCTGCTCTTTCCACACCCACGGTTTGGTCCACTCTCTCGACATGAAGAGATGTCTTTTGTTCAGATCTCAGCTTCCATGGTTTTGTCCTTGAAATCATTCTTTCTATAATTTATTACTTTTCTATCCCTTTTAGTTCAGTGTGGAGTGATTCTGTTCAAACCAATTTTGCAAACATTTGTTGGCTTTGCATGCAGTTCACAGAGGTCCAATGCATCAGAATATGAACCTTGCACTGATCTTTCCTGCAAAACTGCATTTCCAACCCTGACTTCCAATGAAATGGCTGACTGAATCCATATTCAGGTAAACCCTCATAACTGCTTTATACATACAATATTTTTTGAGATCCAGTCTATCATTTCTAAGATTCGGGTCAGTCTGTTGCAGTTTATCATACTGCTACACTGGAGATCTGTTGTAAAACACATTCAGGATATAGACAATACCACCTGAAATGCAAAAACTGCATTCATGCCAAAGTAACATGTATACTCAACTCATATATACACACTAACACACACACACACATGCACGCACACTGCATATTTACTTAACAAATTTTTTTTGGATCATTGACTCAATATTACCTTCTAGCCCCTTTGATTTTGTTCATGCTAGTCTCATCTAATCAAACTCCTTCCTACCTGAAATGTGTCTCATAAAACTTTGCCCATTCTCCAAGGCCAAATTCAAATAACACTTATCTTATGAAGACAAAATTCTAATGTCCGCAAATGGATTTGAACTTCTCCTTCTCCAATATCCGCTCTTGATACATACTATTTTGGCCTTAAACAATAACCATTTTCTATGATGACCTACAATTATGACTGGATTTTGTGTTCTATCAAGGTGAGACATTCCTGTCTTAATTTAACTGCAATTTGTACTTTTTTTAAAAAAAGAAATTCATGTGTTTAAGAACCTACAATATTAAAAGTACCTTATAGGAAGCAGGAAGAAATTATTATTTGTTTAGATGATACAAAGTACTCAATATACTATTTATATTCTTTTTAATCATCACAATCAGATTATTCACAAAATCATGCTATTGCAATTTTGTAGATGAAAAATTATAAGATAAGGGAAATCAAGTTAATTGATCTTCTCCAGCAAGTAAGAGATATAGCCAAATGTGTTTCTCTTTAAAACAATATTAAAGTCCCTCCCATTGTAAAATATTAACTGTTCATTGAAATCTAAAGGTATTTTTAAAAGCAACCTTTTGGGAAACAATTTACTTACAAATCAGTAACAAACTTCATTATAATAATTTATTTATAGAGAAAAGACTTTAGTGCCCATTATCTTAATGACAGCTTCCTTGACATCTTTATTCCTGAAACTGTAGATCAAGGGATTCAACATGGGGATCACCACTGTGTAAAACACAGAGGCCACTTTTATTGTATGCCTGGAATTTTTGGAATTGGGCACACAGTAGAGGAAGAGGATGGTGCCATGGAATATGGTGATGGCAGTCAGGTGTGAGGCACAGGTGGAGAAGGCCTTGCGGCGCCCACTGGCTGAACTCATCTTGAGGATGGTGACAACAATGAATATATAAGAGGTGAGAATGATGAGTAGTGTGCTCACCTCATTGAAGGTGGCAAAGATGAAAAGCAGCAACTGGTTTAGGTAGGTATCAGAACAAGAGAGAGAAAGCAGTGAGGGAAGCTCACAGAAGAAGTGATTGATTATGTTGAAACCATGAAAACATAATTTGAAAGCAGAGCATGAGAGTACCAAGGAACAGGCAACTCCCCATGCATACGATCCAACAACCAGCATGGCACAGAGTTTCTTAGACATGACAACTGTGTAAAGCAGAGGGTTGCAAATAGCCACAAAGCGGTCATAAGCCATCACAGCTAATACAAAAGATTCTGTCACCACGAATGTACAAAAGAAAAAGAATTGAAGTACACATCCCAAAAATGAAATGGATCTGTCTTTTACAACTAGGTTCACCAGCATCTTGGGAGCAGTGACAGAGGAATAACAGAAATCCACAAATGAGAGGTGACTGAGGAAAAAGTACATGGGCGTGTGTAATTTGGGGTTAATTTTGATCATCACAATCATTCCAAGATTTCCTACAACAGTAACACTGTAGATAGCCAGAAATACTAAGAAGATAGGGATCTGCAGTTCTGGGTAATCTGAGAAGCCCAGGAGGGTGAATGTGGCCATGCTTTTATTTTTCTCTGACAATAGCATGTTTTTTATCTATTGAAATCTGAAAATCAATCCTGGAAACAAAAGAAAATATTAAGGAGAGTGAGCATACAGGAAGTGTGATTAATTCTCCCTTGTTCACACAAGAAGGTAAAACAAAACATACATCTTTTAAAATCTCTCTGTACTTATTATCTAAAATATGCCGAATGTCCACAATTTTAAAACTATGATTTTAAAATTTTCTTAAGGAGAATCAAATGCAATTTTTGAACTATCTTCAGTTTAAATTCTTACCTAAATTTTTAATATATAAAACTATAGGAAAATGAGTGCAAGAGATTTGATGTTAATTTTTAATAATATCATCATGTAACATTTTCAAATCTCCTTATGCATTATGTGTTCATGAAAGAAAAGTGTAGCATAAAACAGTAACTGTTCCATATCTAAAATGAGTAACAAAAATTGGAAGTTTTTAAAACTAATTTTTCCCATGAACACATGGAGCATAAAGAATAAACAGCCTTACCCTTTTTTGTATCTTTGTTGTTAAGTGCTCTAACTCTTAAAATTTTTTCTATCTGATTCAACAATTTTGATATCGAAATAAATTTTACTTATATTTTTTCAGAGAAAATTCTTCTCAAATCAGGGAGTACTAACTTGCAATACTTCTTGATTGTTTGAGGGATAATAAAATTAAAACAAATGATAATCTAGACTAATTTGTTTATTATGCGGGCAACAGAACAGAAGCTAGAAATCTTGACTTTCCCAATGACTTGCAGGTAAAAACCAGTCTCTGAATTGGTGACTAGCACCCTGATCCCCAGACTCCTCGCCACATATCATTTTTCTATAACAGACTCCAATCCATGTGAAATGCTTATATGTGAAAAATTTTCCTTTGTTAATATCCACACTTTTAATTTTTGAACAAACTAGAAACTATAAAAAGGTGCTAAATCTTCCAGGGGCAGTGTGACATGTGACAGAGATTTTATAGAGAGCAGCATCAGGATGAAAAATATGAGAATGGGGTTTAGAGAAATGCTCACATCCAGAAATACTATCATAAAGATGCTTTGGCTTAGAAACTTTTCTTTCCCAGATCTCTCTCTCTTCTCTCCATTCAAAATACCTAAGATCCTCATTCTGTGCCTGTGTTACATATGAAGAAGTAGGGGGGAAATCTTAATACTGCATTATAAAGTCATGCCATGGAAAAACAGTAATAAAAAGGAATTGTAAAACTTTTAAAATTAAAGCCCAGCACCAATCAGATCCCATCATTGTACCAAGACAATCTTCTATATCATTTTTGGTAAGATTATCTCTGATCCTAATTTTCAAATGCCCCAGCAATAAAGATGTCAAGTCATATGCAAGACAGAGACATTCAAATGGCCTCATGTGTTTCTATATCAAAATGTGAAAATTAAAGACAATGTCAAAAGGCAATCTATTAAACAGCTGGACATTTTAATTATTACATTTTTTTTCCTAACACCATATTTCATTTATCTAAGTGATTTGAGGATTAATTTTTAATGAATATATATGTTTTATATTCTGGCTCTTTTCTGTCTCAACTGCTGTTATTAAGTTGATGGTAATATTCATTATATCTTTGTGCCCAGGAAATACGATAACTAAAATTTTCTTCCTTATAATTTTTTCCTATTTTATTGCTTACTTTGCTTCCAAGAGCACGCATTTGTTCCATGCTTTTAATCTTAATTACAGCTGGCGCCCTTAAAATTTTTTTTCCGTGTGAGAGTTCATTTGATCCCGGATTATTCAACTCTACTCAAATACATTTCACCTTGACAACTCCTCCAAAAATCTACAGAAGGAAGAAAATACACTTCTATAAAATTCTCGGGCATCTTCTATTCCTCCACCCTAGATAATCTGTTGTTCATGTCACTGTTATTTAGGAGCACACTGAACCGGGACGTCCATGCAAAAATCTTTTTAAAGAGTCCACTTCCCCTTCCTTTCATGTTCAAATACACAACTGTTAAGATGACTGAAAATTTCTCAAAAACTGTCTTGTTCTAAAGAGTAAGTTCCTCCCCCATCCAAGTTATGTTCTAGATACCCTACGTTGGAAATAATAAGAGTACATCTTTAGAACCCTAAAGCAAACCTGCTGATGGTAGAAGCAGGCTCTCTCTTGTCTCCAGAAATGTTGGGAGAGAGCGACGTATGCAGTCTTATATCTGGAGTCACAACTTTTGGATGTGAACCCTAGAGACTTTTTCTTGCCCTATTCTCTAGAGATTACAAAGCAAACAATTACAATTAATCACCTTTCCCTGGATATATTTTTTATGTACTACAAAATTTGAAGGAAATTGTAGCAGTATTAGGGACATTTAATATGAAACCATTTATATTTAACGCCATTTCCTGTAGCCCCATGATCATTCCCACACCTTCCCATAATTATGAAAATACATACAATTGCAGGATTCATCACAACAAATGCTAAAGAGTGACTACCTGTGTCAGACATCTATAGCCCTCTTCCTCCATAGGACCCACTAAAGCCATATTGGAGAAGTATGAAGATCTGACTTGTGGGTGTTTATGAATTATTGAGAGTTAAAGGATAAATATTTAGATGGCAAATGTTCAGTTGGCTAGATGGTCTAGTCTTTATTAAATCTCTTTTATTACTCTTCCTCCCTATCTTTTCCAGCTAGTCTGACTTTTTTTGCAGTTTCTTGGAAAAATAGGACTCTCTTTTTTCCTTTCTACTGGTGTATTCTCTGACTAAGAAGCTCTCCTTTTAAATTTTCGCTCAAATGCCCCTTGTCAATCACACACACTTCAATGAATACACTACTATACTGCAGGTGTTACCCTACTATCCAGTTTTAGTGTTTAACATACATAATAAGCTTCAAACATTTTTACTGTATTTATTGTACATTGTGTTTCCTCCTGCCTAGAATAAAAGCTCCAGGAAAACAGGGAATTTCTGTTGTTTTGGTTACTGCTCTATGCCAAGTCCCTAGAAAGTGATAAGCACAAAGGCAATGTATCAAGAATACTTGCTGAATGATAAATAACAACTTCCTTGGAACTGGGAATAGAGCTATAACTACCAAACTCTAGGGATTCAGTTGTAGAGAGAGAGATGGTTCAAAGAACAAAGAATAATCGAGGTGGTTTTAGAAAAAGAGACCATTGAAACTAGGCAGTCAAAACAAAACAAAATAAAACAAAATGTACATTTGGTTTGATTTCCTGTATCTAGTCAGGTTTATTAAAATAGATATATTGACATTTAAAAGTTAAATTCAGTCTGATGAAATTACTTACAAATGGAGACCAAAATCCCAAATATTTTTCTTTAGCTAAAGTTTGGCAAAAAGCAACTTTATCCAAGTTTTATTGTGGTGTTCATTTCAGCAGTATATATACGAAAATTTCAGCAATACAGAGAATGATTATCATGACTCCTGCAGAAGAATGACATGTAAATTTATGAAGCATTCCATGTTTTTAATCTAGGCTGTAAATATGATACTAGAATAATTTTTTAAATCCATTTGTGTAAAAAAGAAAAATATAGTGTGTTCACTTATCAGCAATTATTTTTGCATTCCCATTACATGCAAAGATATGCTATAAATATGAGAAAAATATAAAAATGAATCACATTCAGACTTTTCTCTCAAAGAAATACAGTCTCTTTGTAGTAATGATCAACATCATTGAACATAGACTGTTGGAAGAGTATGAATTAATTAATCAGTTTTAAAACAATTACTATTTCATGAAAAATGATTTCTGCTGTGGGAAACAGAGAAAGGAGATTGAGTACGTAATGAAGTTACAAGTAGTCATTTATTAATTCATTCATTCAATATCCTAATATTTATAATAGGTGTAACATGAGCTAGGCACTATCTTAGGTTTTGGGGGAAAAGAGAAACAAAGTTCCTTCCTTCATCAAATTTACGTTTAATAGAAAAAGGAAATAAACAAAACAAATACATAATTATTTTCCAGTAATGAGGAGTACTAGAGAGATTAACTAGAGCTGTCATTTTAAGTAGGGTGGTCAGGCAAGAACACAGCAAGGGAGCAAATTGTGCAACTACATTGAGTTCCATTGACTTCCAGCTTCTTTCTTCTCCAGTGCCTTCTCTCGTTTTGTCCTTCTTGGTAAGGACTCCAGTAAGAGGATTAAAACCCATCCTGATTCAGTTAGATCACACACCTTTACTGAAGTAACCCTATCAATTGGGTTCATACCCAGAGGACTGCATTAAGATTGAGAATATGGTTTCCTGGGGTACATAACTATAAGCCACCGCATTTACCTTCCCTGATATTACAGATGTAACTCACCTCTGATGCTGACAATTTTGGTTTCAATGTCATTTATATTATTATGTACTTTATAATAAAATAGTCATTATGTAAGAGTGACATATAGGCATAATATTGGAAAGTCCCTTAAAATATTTTATACTACATGGTCATGTTTACAACATTATAGACAGGTTACTTTAATTTGTTTTCAAATGATAGAGATTGTTTTGTTTACTTTTTTATGTGTACTTTTTTTTTCATTTTTTAATTATCTTTTTTTTAAGATACATAGATCACCCAAAAAGTTACAGTAAAAAATATGAGTTCCCGTATACCTCAATCCCCCTACCCTTCACTCCCCCCAAACTGACAACTTCTTTCATTAGTGTGGTATATGCATTTCATTTGATAAGTACGTTTTGGAGCACTGCTACACAGCATGATCCATTCAGTGGGTAATGGCAGGCAGAGAATGTTTTTGCTTACTTCTATTTTTTTTGGTGAACACATTTTTTTTTTCTTTCTTTTTTTTTTCCTTTTTTTTTCCTTTTTTTTTGTCTTTATTTACTTTTTTAATATTACATTCAAAAAATATGAGGTCTACATATACTCCTTACCACCCTCACCCCACTCCTGCCCCCATAACAAAAATTTCCTCCATCATCATGAGTCATTCATTACATTTGGTGAATACATCTCTGAGCACTGCTGTACCTCATGGCCAATGGTACACATCATAGCCCACACTCTCCCACAGTCCACCCAGTGGGCCATGGGAGGACATACAATGTCTGGAAACTGTCCTTGCAGCACCACCCAGGACAACTCCAAGTCCCAAATATGCCCCCATAACTCATCACTTCCTCCCATTCCCTACCCCCAGCAGCCACCATGGCCACTTTCTCCATACCAATTCCACATTTTCTTCAATTACTAATCACAATAGTTCATGAACAGAATATCAGTAAGTCCACTCTAATCCATACTCTATTCCTCCATCCTGTGACCTTGGAATGGTTGTGTCTACTCCACTTCTATATCAAGAGGGGCCTTAGATTCCACATGAATGCTGGATGCAATCTGCCTGCTTTCAGCTGTAGGCATTCTTGGCTCCCTGGTGTAGTGGTTGACCTTCTTCAACTCCATGTTAGCTGAGTGGGGTAAGTCCAATAAACCAGAGTGTAGGAGCTGAAGTCTGTTGAGGCTCAGGGCCTGGTTATCACATGGTCAGTCCAGAGATTCAGGTCCTCTGGATATATATTAAACCCCAGCACTAACTACAGTTCCAGTAAAAGTAACAGGAGAGGCTTGTGAACAAAGATCACATCTGAGTCCAGCTCCATCACACAGAAACACAAACTCCAAAGTAGGGTCAACTGACATGGCACTGAACTCCATCCACCATGACCATAGAACCTGTGGGTCTCTGTAGCCCTCAGAAGAACCAATACCCAGGGTTGTATCTACTTTATTTGTCTCTGGGACTCTGCTGAGGTGTGGATAAGGGCAACCCCTCTGATAACCTCCTCGCTCTTTCTGGAGACTCATAGACATATAAACTTATTTGTCCTTTCCATTTCCCCTTTGATTCAGGTCAGAAAGCATTTTTAACTCCTGGTATTATATGTAGATTGAGATATTCTGCTGGTATGAGTTGACTCTTTTATTCAAGGTCATTTTCTAGTTACATCATCAGCTGGTACTTGTTAGCAATCCCTCTGTGCCAGGGAGGCTCATTCCCAGGAGTCATGTCCCATGCTGGGGGGAAGGCAATGCATTTACATGCTGGGTTTGGCTTCAAGACTGGCCATATTTGGGCGACACGGAGGCTCTCAGGAGGCAAATCTTAGGCACCCTGCAGCTCTAGGCTGTGTTCTTATTTCAGGTGCACAGGCTCACAAGCATAGTCATTAGTATCAAGGGCTCACTGTTGGACCTTCATTCTTTTTTGGTCTTTGTCATTGCACTTGGGGGATTGTTGCAGTTCCTTTAGGGACTGTGATAGAGCTCCGCTGGCTAGGAACTCAGCACTCCCTTGGTTGTTGTTTTTAATTTTATCCATTATGAAAATATTCAAACATTTTAATGTACCCTGTAAATATGCCCTGGAGAACTCCCTGCCAAACATGTGTCCCCTGTCAATAACATCCCACACCAGTATTCCTCCCCTGCCATTGTTGAACATTTCTGCGATCCAAGACTTCCTGAAAAGTGAAGCCCAATATATCGCCAGGTTCCATTAACAGTAAAATGGAATGTAGTGATGAGTTTAAAGGTTAGGTATAGAATACATATTTATTTAGAACAATTAAGGTAAAAATAAATTGGGGTATCAAAAAATTAAAAAATGCAAAAGCTTTGTTTATGATGTTTTGCCTTCCATCACTGCAATAAGCATTGCCCTGTATGCAAATTGTCAGATTAACTACTTCCGTCTTTTCCTCAGTGTCTATATCCTATCTTTTTCTTTTCTTTTTCTAATTATTGAGCTTATCTTCACAAGAGTTTTAGATCACAGGAATTCATATATACAATATAAAGTACTCTCACATATCCAATGTAAAACTTTTTCCTTTCCACAGCACTAATCTTTTTACCTATTCATACTATATTTACTGAAACTGATGTACAGAAATTGAGGCAATAGCTTTCAAATGAGGTAACATTTGCATTTACATTGTGATTTATATTTTAGACTATACAATTTTCTAAATTTTCAGTTATCTTATGTTTTACATTATGATTTACATTTTAGCCTATCAGCCCCTATATACTTTTGGTGTAATTTAACATGTCTTATATCCATCCTTGTGTACTCTTGTGGAACACTTCTACTGTCCACACAGTTACATTGCTTCCATCTATTCAATACCTCTTTCCCTCTCCCCTTAGGGCACACAGTGACAGTCAATCTTCATTGCTTGAAGGGCTATGTTCAGAGATACTTGCAACAGTGTTGAGGGCTTGACATGCTCAGCTGCCCTAATGCACTGGGAGCCACCATTTCTATTGAGAGATACAGTTCCCTCTATTTGAGGGCATCAGTCCTCCCCAGAATGTGGGTATACCTTCACTCTCATTATATGGATCTCCATCCAATTATATAACCCACTATGGCAAAATGAACATTCACATATTCCCTAGGAGCCTGTCCTGTGTCAGATTATCCCCTTTAAGCATCTTAAACAGGTAATCTTCCTTATTATATTTTTAAAAAAGTTTTCTCAGCATTACACTCTCAACCAAATACTTGACAATCTCCTATGTTCATATGATGCTCCACCCTCCCCCCAATTTCTTGGGCAATATTAACCATCCTCCCATCCCTAGCCCCCCTCAAACCCACAAAGCCCCACCCAAAGATAACTCTATACCCCCATTTTATACCTTCCTTGTGTGAATACTTACCTCCAGCTTATCATAGATTTCACTCATGTAGGTGTCAGTTCACATCCTTCCTCTATCCCCCAATTTCCTTTAAGCCTATCGTCCAGTCTCTAGCTCTCTGAGGAAGCTTGGTTTACTTATTTCATATCATTGAGGTCATGAAGTATTTGTCCTCCAATGCCTGGGTTGCTTCACTCAACATAAGGTTCTCAAGATTCATCCATGTTATCATGTGTGTTTGTAGTGTATTTGTTCTTAAAGCTGAATAGTATTCCATTGTATGTATATACCACATCTTATTTATCCATTCATCTGTTGATGGACATTTGGGTGGTTCCAACTTTTGCCAATAGTAAACAATGCTGCTATGAACATTGGTGTGCATATATCAGTTTGTGTCCTTGATTTCAGTTCTACTGGGTATATGCCCAGCAGTGGAATTACTGGGTCAAATGGCATCTCTATAGCTAGTTTTCTGAGAAACTGCCAAACTGTCCCCCAGAATGGTTGGATCCTTCTGCATCCCACCAGGAGTGGATGAGTGTTCCCATTCCTCCACATCCGCTCCAGCACTTATAGTCTTCTGTTTTTCTTCATAGCTGCCAATCTTATGGGAGTAAGATGGTATCTCATTGCAGTTTTGATTTGCATTTCCCTGATAGCTAGAGATTTGGAGCATTTTTTCATGTGCTTTTTAGCCATTTGTATTTCTTCTTTGGAGAAGTGTCTGTTTAAAGCTTTTTCCCGTTTTTTTTTAAATGGATTGTTTGTCTTTATTTTCAAGATATAGGAGTTCTTTATATATGGAGGTTATTAGTCTCCTATCAGATATATGGTTACCAAATATTTTCTCCCATTATGTAGGGTCTCTTTTCACTTTCTTGACAAACTCCTTTGAAGTGCAGAAGGCTTTAATTTTGAGGAAGTCCCATTTATCTATTTGTTCCTTTGCTTTTCGTGCTTTTGGTGTGAAGTTCATGAAGCCATTTCCTATTACAAGGTCTTGTAGATGCTTCCCTACCCTGCTTTCCAAAGTCTTTATGGTCTTAACTCTTATAATTAGGTCTTGGATCCATCTTGAGTTGATTTTTGTATAAGGTGTGATATGGTAAACCTCTTTCATTCTTTTACATATGGATGTCCAGTTCTCTAGGCACCAATTGTTGAATAAGCCATTCTCTCTCAGTTGAGAGGGTTTGGTGGATTTATCAAATATTATATGACTATATATATAAGGATCTATATCAGAACTCTCAATTAGGTTCCATTGGTCTGTATGTCTCTCCTTGTGCCAATACCATGCTGTTTTCATTACTGTAACTTTGTAGTATGTTTTGAAGTCAGGTAGTGTGATTCCTCCAATTCCATTTTTCTTTTTCAATATGTATTTGGCTATTCGGGGCCTCTTTCCTTTTCAAATAAATTTCATAACTAGTTTTTCTAGTTCCTTGAAGAATGATGTGTTGATTTTTATTGGGATTGCATTGAACTTGTAGATCAATTTTGGTAGGACAGACATCTTAATAGTATTTAGTCTTCCTATCCATGAACAGGGAATATTCTTCCATTTATTTAGGTCTTCTTTGATTTCCTTGAACAGTGTTATGTAGTTCTCTGAGTAAAAGTTTTTTACATCTGTAGTTAAATTTATTCCTAGGTATTTGATTTTTTTAAATTTACCATTGTAAATGGTATTTGTTTCTTGATTTCCTCCTCAGCTCACTCAATATTGGTGTACAGAAATGCTACTGATTTTTGCACATTGATCTTACAACCTGTGACTTTATTAAACTCATTTTTGAGTTCTAGAAGCTTAGTTGTAGACCTCTCAAGGTTTTCTATGTATAGGATCATGTCTTCTGCAAATAATGAAATCTTGACTTGTTCCTTTCCAATTTGAATGCTTTTTATATCTGATTCTTGCCTCAGTGCTCGAGGAAGTACTTCTAAGACAATGTTAAATAGAAGAGGTGATAGTGGGTGTCCTGGTCTTGTTCCTGATCTTAGAGGGAAGGATTTTAGGATTTCACCATTGTAAACAATGTTAGCTGTGGGTTTTTCATATATACTCTATCATGTTCAGAAAATTTCCTTGTATTCCAATCTTTTGCAGTGTTTTTATCAAGAAAGCATGCTGTATTTTGTCAAATGCTTTTTCTGCACCTACAGATACAATCATGTGATTTTTTTCCTTCAATCTGTTTATATGTTGTATTACATTGATTGACTTTTCTTCTGTTGAACCATCTTTGCATACCTGGAATGAATCCCACTTGGTCATGGTGTATAATTCATTTAATGTGTTGTTGGATACGGTTAGCTGTATTTTGTTTAGGATTTTTGTATCTAGGTTCATTACAGAAATTCGTCTATAATTTTCCTTTCTTGTGGTGTCTTTGTTTGGCTTTGGTACTAGGGTAATGTTGGCATCATAGAATGAGCTAAGTAATGTTCCCTCTGTTTCAATTTTTTGGAAGCGTTTCAGCAGGATTGGTGTTAGTTCTTTCTGGAATGTTTTGTAGAATTCACCTGTGAAGCCTCCTGGCCCTTGCTTCCTCTTAGTTGGGAGGTTTTTAATGACTGATTCTATCTCTTTACTTGTGATTTTTGTTGAGATCATCAATTTCTTCTTTCCTCAATATAGGCTGCTTATGTGTTTCTAGGAATTTGTTGATTTCCTCTGAATTGTCATTTTTGTTGGAATATAGTTTTTCAAAGTATCCTCTTATGATAGTCTTTATTTCTCATTTCTTATTCTGTATATTTGCCTCTTCTTTCTTTTTTTCTTTGTTAATCTAGCTAAGGGTTTGTCAATTTTATTGATATTCTCAGAGAACCAGCTCTTGGTTTCATTTATCTTTTCAAGTGCTTTCTTATTTTCTATTTCATTTAGTTCTGATCTTATCTTTGTTATTTATTTCTTTCTTCTTCCTGTGGGGTTACTTTGTTGTTGTTTTTTTTTACTAATTCCTCCAAATGTGCAGTTAGTTCTTCAATTTTTGCTCTTTCTTCTTTTTGAGGTATGAATTTATGGCTATAAATTTCCCTCTCAGTACTGCTTTTGCTGCATCCCATAAGTTTTAGTATGTTGAATTATTTTCATTGGTTTCAAGGTAGTTATTAATTTCATTTGAGATTTTCTCTTTAACCCACTGTTTTTCTAAGAGTGTGCTGTTTAATTTACTTAATATCTTGGTATGAAATCTGGGCCACTGGCCCTTGCATATTTCCAGTTTCACTCCACTGTGGTCAGAGATATTATTTTGTATGATTTCAATCTTTCTGAATTCATTGAGCCTTTCTTTGTGGCCTAGCATATGTTCTATCTTGGAGAACAATCCCTGTGCACTTGAGAAAAATATATATCCTGCTGTATTCAGGTATAATGATCTGTATATGTCCCTTAGGCCCAGCTCCTCTAATATACTGTTCAAAGTTTTTGTTTATTTATTGATTCCCTTTTGTGATGTTCTGTCCAAAGTTGATAGTGTTGTATTAAGTCCCCCATTATAATTGTAGAGGAATCTATTCTTTCACTTAGTTTTTCCAGTGTTTGCCTCACATATTTGGAGGCGCCCTTGTCAGGAGCATAAATATTTATGATTGTTCTTTCTTCTTGAAAGATTTTCCCTTTCACTAATATGTAGTATCCTTCTTTGTCTCTCACAATTGTTTCACATTTAAAGTTTATTTTGTCTGATATTAATATAGCTACTCCTGCCTATCTTTGGTTATTGTTTGCTTGTAAGATTGTTTTCCAGCCATTCACTTTCAACCTCCATGAATTCCTGGGACTAAGATGTGTTTCTTGTAGACAGCATATAGATGGGTCATATTTCCTTATCCAATGTCCCAGTCTGAATCTTTTGACAGGTGAGTTTAATCCATTGACATTCAGTGTTATCACTTTCAAGGAATTATTTAAGTTAGCCATATTTTGTTTGCACTTGTGTTTGTCATATTTTGTTTGTTTTTATTCTTCTCTTTTTGTCTGTTTTTGCTCTCACCCTCTCCTCCAACTCTGCCTCTCCTGTTTTTTTCTTTCTTCCTGCAGAACTCCCTTTACTATTTCTTGAAGGACAGGGTTCTTGTTGGCATACTCTTTTAATTTCTGTTTATCTGTGAATATTTTGAACTCTCCATCATTTTTGAATGCTAGTTTAGCTTGGAAGAGTATTCTTGGTTGGAAATTTTTTTCTTTTAGTACCTTGAGTACTGCCTTCTTGCCTCCATGGTTTCAGATGAGAAATCAGCACATAATCTTATGGAGTCTCCCTTGTTTGTGGTGGTTCTCTTTTCTCTTGCTGCTTTTAGAATTTTCTCTTTGTCTTGAGCATTGGATAATTTGACAAGTGTATGTCGTGGGGTCAGCCTGTTAGGATTTATGGTGTTTGGGGTGTGTTGTGCTTCCTGGACATGTACATCCATCTCTCTCAATAGATTTGGGAAGTTTTCAGCCATTATTTCCTCCAACACCCCTTCTCTTCACTTTCCCTTCTCTTCTACTTCTGGGATGCCTATAATACGTATGTTTGTGTGTTTTGCATTGTCATTCAGGTCTCTAATGTCCTAGCTGGATTTTTTCTATCTTTTTATGGATCAGTTCTACTATCTGTTTGATTTCAGATGTACTGTCTTCCACGTTGCTAATTCTCTCCTCTGCCTCTTCTAATCTGCTGCTATTTGCTGAGAGTGTATTTTTGATTTCTTGAACTATGGTGTTCATCACCATAATATCTGTTATCCTTTTGCATATGTCTGCAATTTCCTTTCCAATTGTTTTCTTCATATTGTTAATCTCTTCCTTTACTTCATTCAATTGGCCTCTAATACATGTTTTGAGATTTTTAATTACTTGTCCAATGTTCTGCTCTCCTTCCTGGTTTTTAGTTTGTTCATTGGATTCAGCCATGTTTTCCTGATTATTGGTTTGGTTTGTAGTTTGTTGTTGCTGTCTGGTCATCATTTTATCTTGATGGGTTTAATCAGTTCCTTAGCTTCTTTGTCTAGTCTAGGGGATTAATTAGTTGCTGTTCATGCATAAGTGTTATGTCTTCTCTTTGTCACTTTGTTCTTCTTACTCTATTTTCTTGTTCCTGGCTAAGTTCACTTTGAAGGAATATATTAGGGCCACAGAAAGCAAAATGAGTAAGAAAAGAAAATGTATAAAGTAGTATTGGTAATAAATGTTAACAAAGCAACAATGCGAGATCTGGGAGAATGGATATCAGACTCATGTAAGTTGTGTAGGTTTATAGTAGTAAGTAGAGTACCTATAATGAGACAGTCAACTGAATATGGGGAGGAACATGTATGAATTAAAAAGCCAGTGTTTTCATGAGAGAGAGAAAGAGAAAATAAAGACGATAATGTCAAGAGTGGATAAAAGACAGAAAAAAAGAACAAAGGTATTAGAAATAAAAAGTGAGTCAATTTGGGGGCCAAAGAAAAGGAGGTGGAATGTAAGAGAAACAGTAGATGATGGAGGATAGAAAGATGTGGGGGAAAGGGGATAGTGTAAGTGGCCAAAATCAGTACACACAGAAAAGAGGAAATGGAGGATGAGGAAACAGCAAATGTGAAGCATTCCCTGCAGCACCTATTATATAAACAAAATAAACTAAAATAAGAAGAAAAAGAGATAAAAGAAAAAAAGAGAGAAAAGAAAAAAAGAAAGAAGAGAAAAATGGGGTGGGCAAAGAAAAGGGGGGAAAACAAGCAAGAAAAAGATAAAGAGGAAAAAAAACTAAATAAATGAAAAAGGACCTTGACCGATAAAATGGGAGAAAAGACCAGGACACAATGCAATATTAGCAACCAAGAAAAAACAAAAAACAAACAATCAAACAAACACAAACACCAAGGGCTAGGGTAATCAAGGACCTCAGACCTCAGGGTGCGGTGGATTCAGGGATGGGACGTCTGTGATATTACAGACTTAAAGTGACTTAAGGTATGTGAGTCTCTGGAGCATGAGCCACCAGGGTTTAGGGGACACACACCTGAGAACCACACATCCGGTTAACAGGGGGCCTGGGAGCACCGCAGAACAACACAGCCTTCAGGGATCCCTGCAGCTGGGCGCCAGCCCTAGGGGGAGGGGTCCCACCCGCAACCTCTGATCTCCATGTCAGACACCCAAATTTCACCTCTCACAAGAAACTCTTCTGTCACTGTCTCACCAAATCGACATCCAGACACTTTCAACCCTGCAAGCCTACGAAATAGCTCGCTCAGTGTTTGGGAACACCCCACACAACCTTGTTTACTTTTAATACAAATCTCTTTTGTAAACTATGTGAAATGTTACCTTTTTCTAAAAGCAAAACTATATTATACAGTATTTCTCAGAAGTTTTCTTTCTTAATTTCCCATATTGTGTAGGTCTTGCTTTATCTTTTGAGGAAATTTCATACAATTTGCTATACCATAAACCCTTTTCTCCATTTCATCTGTTTTCACCTAAAACATGGTGGAGATCACACCATAGCAATATTTAGAAATTGTCTTCTTTCTTTTAGTACAGTTATATGGTACTTTATTGTGAAACATTGATTATTCAACAATTTTCATATGAATTTTATTTCTTCAGTTGTTATTATAAGTAAGGCTTGTTAGTATGTCATTTTGTATTTTTGCTACTCTACCTTTAGGGTGGATTCTTAGATCTGTGATTGATTTTAAAAATAATAAATGCATGTGTAATTTTACTTAGTGTTTAAAGTCACCTTCCATAAGGGTTATATCTTGTTATAATCCTGTCCTCAATGTACAATAATGTCTTTTTCCCCACAGTTTCGTTTACAGGATATGTCATTAAACTTTTATATTCCGCCAATTGGATATAGGGAGAAATTATATATCAGGGCAATTTTAATTTGCTTTTCTAACTACAAATCAGTTTAAAAATTTTTCATATACATAAGCCTATATGTATTCCTAATTAATGAAATGTCTGCTTTTCTATAGGATTGTTTGTTGTTTACTTTTTCACTACAAGTAAAGCATGGCGATTTTTTCTCAATTATTCATTTGTCATTTTAATTTCTTTTCTGGTGTTTTTGTCATAGAGATTTGCTACATTTTGTTCATTTAAATTTTAAACTTCATTTTCTAGAATACTTATTTGGTATGTGGAATAAAGAACAGATCCAATTTTACCTTTTTTTCCCCAGAGGGTTTCCTGTTTGTCCTCATATGACATTGTTAATATTAAGAACTTTATAATTTATTTAAAATTTCATAAAGATTTTCCTTCCTGCTCTAATTTGCTTTAACATATAAGGATTTTCTGGATTTTGTGCTTGTTTATTCCTTCATATGAAATTTAGTACAAACATTTTGAAATTTGATTGCTTAGTATCCCCACCTAATAAATACAATAATTCTGTTCCTAATAGCTGTGAATTAGAGCAGGGAAAACTTGGGGACATTTTTTAGTCCAGTAACACTGGGAATGCATGCTTTTGAGTAAATACTATCTGAGCATAATCTAGATATATTGAAATGGACCCATCAGTTGTCCTTTCTGAAGGACAAAATTAATTTCTATACTTTTCATCAAACAGCTTCAAAAATATAGTGAAAAGTCACTTGATTTAGGCTCAAAGAGTTAAGTTCCTGCCTTCAATCAGTTATTTCTAGTTATATGACTTTGTGGAAATCATAAGTTCCATAAACCTTTATGTCATTATCTACACAATAGGTATAATTGTTTTTGTCTTATACAACTTCTCAACATAAGTATTTGACTGTCTCAAGGGATAGAACACCCATTTGTGTAGAAGTCACAGAGCCTCAGGATGGTAAAGAATGAAGGTATCAAAAAATTATTTCTCCTTTTAGCATACAGCATATCCACCTGGGTCTCTCCCAAAAGATTCAGTGTTTTTTCCACATGTTTGAAAATCACCAGGGACAAGTGAAACAAGTAACTTTAAAGGCCAGTCACCCATTGTCATAGGCTTTAACAAATCAGAAGGCCTTCTCCTATGATGAGACCAAATCTTCCTCTAAGTAACTCTTTCCACGTGTTCAATTAAGAGAGAAAACAGCATACGCAGTAATATGATTTATTGACTCTGGGTGACAGTTTAAACAGGTCCATTTTAAAGAATCCTCAGTTGAAACAATATTAAGTGTATTTGGTAAGACACTAAGAACAAGGGGACAAGGCATTGTGTTACATAGAATATTCTAGACTCCGTGATACAGGACTATTAGAAACCTGATGCTCAGCTTTTGGAATTTAATGCATTATTTCATTTTCAAAATAATTGTAGCTAATTACAAAGTGCTACACTCATTGTTTAGCCAAATAATGATGTCAAAATAGAATTAAAATAAATAAATTAATTAAACACATTCACATGCAAAAGTAAACAAAATTCCCTGTTATGGACATAAAATGGATGTTACTTAATGCATATACTTCTCCAAACATTGTTGAAGGAGACTTTTTAGCGACACACTGACATTGATGTAATATTACAAATATTCACTAGTAACCTATTATGTTTTAGAAATTGTTAACTACCTCAGAAAGTAAACTATACCTGTTAGCATTATCATAAGAATTTTTATGTGATTATGCCATTCCATATTTACACAAAGCCCAAGAGTCATTACTATCCCCACCCTGAGGTAAAGAAATCTAAGTTCCATGACTCAGCCATGTCTACAGATCATTGTTATTAGGAGTACAGACATTGGTGTCAGAAGGATATGGGTTTGATTTTAAATTCAGGTGGTGTAAATATGAAACCTGGGGCAATCTTTTATACTTCAGGGTTCTTATTTGTAAATACAAATACAGACTTTGTGAGGATTAAATAATGGGAAAATGCTTATAAACCATTTAGTGTAGTGACTAACATATAGAAATTCCTAAAATAATAATAATAATAATAATATTGATAATATCAGTGAAGAATAAAGGTGCACACAAGAGCTTCATGTGCAACAGACAGAGAGAACAGCCCTACCTATTACTCTAGCCCAGATTCTGTTTTCTTTTCTACTACCCAAACTGCCCGTCCCTGCTTCCACCAACATTACCTGCACAGAAGTACATGAAATCATGGTGATATTTTACTATGTGGTAATTTGCATTTGCTGGTGTCCCCAGTCAACTGAACTAAATTTTTTTCTGTTTTCTAATCTTGGAGAAAGCACTTCTTCTGGAAAGTGAACCTCTTCTACTCCTTCATTCTGCATTAGCAGTCATTCTAGTTCTTTTAAACACTCTTCATGCTTGTGCAGGCACTGAGTATATGTATTTATGCACCAGACTTGAAGTTAAATTGCATTAAGAAATGGACTTTTTGAATAAATTCGTCTCTAAGACTTTGTTTTGTAACTCACTCTATGTAAAACACTAGGCAAGGTATTTAACCTTTCCAAGGTTTTGTTTCCTAGTATGCAAAATAAAATATTAATATTATCTGACCTCATGTATCACTTTGGGTCTTAAATATGTCAAAATTTCTGCCTGCCATGCAGAAAACATTGAAGAAAAATTAAGTTATTTATAACAATATTTACCTTTACCAGCTGTTATCTATAGTATTTTTGTTTGTTTTTATAACATTTGAAGGAATAGATGCTTTATGGATCCATATACTGTGGAATGTATCCAAGAATTAAACTCCTTTAGCGTTGTCAAAGGATTTGAACTTGTCAGTTCAAAATCTATTAAAATTACAATTATGTATAAAAATAGTGTGCTATATATTTTAGAAGTAGGTTAGGCTATGCCTAACCTATGGGTCACTGGGATGGAAAACAACTTTTAAGGTTGGTTCAGTGAAATAGGACTTTCATATAGTATCTGTTAATTTTCAGAAGGCATCCTTCACATCTTTATTCCTCAGGCTGTAGATCAAGGAGTTCAGCATGGGATTGACCACTGTGTAAAATACAGAAGCCACTTTTACTGTTTGCCGAGAGTTTTTGGAGTTGGACACACAGTGGAGGGAAAGTGGTCTCTTGAAAGATGGTGATGGCAGTCAAGTGGGAGCCACAGGTGGAGAAGGTTTTGCGACATCCACTGGCAGAACAGATTTTCAGTATAGTCACAAAAACAAAAACATATGAAGTGGGATGATCACTAGAGTGCTCACCTCAATGAAGGTGGCAAAGTCAAAAAGCAGCAGGTGGGTAATGTGTATTTTGGAGTTTGAGACAGCAATAAGAACAATATATTCACAAAAAAAGTGGTTGATTACATTATGACCATTGTAGTTTAGATGGAAAGCATAACAAAGGAGCACCAAAGGGCCAAACATAGCCCAGAGATATGAACCAGCCACCAGCAAGGAACAGAGTCTCTGTGACATGGCCATCATATAAAGCAGAGGATTATAGATGGCCACAAAGTGGTCATAGGCCATCACAGCCAGCAGAAAGAACTCACTTACCATAGCAGTGCAGGACAGGAAGTACTGCAGCATGCAGCTAAAATAGAAGTTTTTATCTGCCATAACCAAGTCCTCATGCAGCTTGGGAGTGACAATGGAAGAGTAACAAAAATCAACAAAAGAAAGGTGGGTAAGCAAACAGTACATGGGGGTGTAAAATTTGGGGTTAATCTTGATAATTGCTATCATCCCAAGATTTCCTACCACAGTGATAATATACATGAACAGAAACAACAGAGGAAACAAAAGAGGAATCTGAAGCTCTGGATAATCTGAAACCTAAGAGGGCAAAGTTGGTTTCCACACTGAGATTTCTTTTAGCCGTTACGATAATTCCTTCAATGGAAGAGCATGGGACAGAGGTGTTCTTGCCAAAGATAAGATGTATGGGGGTGAGTGGCAAATAGGTTATGACTGTCTACAAAGGGAAAAAAAAGAAAGAAGAAAAAAAATATTTGAATTAGTTTTCTCTATGCAGCTCATACTTCATTCAAATAACTTAAATGTATATCTCAAACCAAGCTGATTCTCTAAAACGTCTTGGATTTCTATTGCATTTAGATTTCATTTTAAAAATACTTAATTGTTATGTATAAGAGTAATATTTATACACATTATCTTTCCCCTTGTTTCCATGTATCATTAGCATATGTTCATAAATTAAACAAATTGAGCAAGTGTTTGTACAGAATTATACAAACTTGCAAAGGTTCTGTTAAAAAAATGGGGATAATTTACTCAAAAAGCAAAATATACTGCTCTTGTGTTTGCCTATATACTTGGATCAATCAAAATAATTAATAGAATATTTTTTTATTCTAAGAATAAAATAAGATGTTAAAACATCATAGTAATAGAAATCATAGTAATCCCATTAGCACACTTTATTACATGAAATCTACTTTCCTCATTGAATAGCTTAGTTGCTATGGCGTTTATGCTAAGAAAGGCAATGTCCCCTTTTGACCACTCAGTGGAGATATATACTTTATTATGATTTATGACCTAAAGCTTAGTTTCTATTATAGACCAAGCATCTTACATATATGGAATTCCAAGAGTTATCAAATAAGAATTCTAGGAATATTAACCAGAAAGTTATCATTTTATATAAATAATAGCACACCATACCAATTCTTATGAAAGTTTATGTACACTCATTTAAGATTTATATAAATAGGATATGGATAAATATCCATTTCCAGTTGGAAAATTTATTCTATTCTTTATGAAATAGTTGTTAATGGATAATAAAGTCAATTATTTTCAAAGTATCAACTTCTTTTTTACCATGTTTGTGTCCAGGATTGGTGAGCAGTTGGAATGACTTGACACACACAAAAATGTTAAAGACCCTAGTTACTGTACGAGGAAAATATTTTCACTATTTCTAAGAAAATTTGAAACAACTCACCTGCTACAGAGAAACAGGTCTCTACTTCCTCTTTCTCTGAAAGGTGTGGAGGGCTGGGACTTCATGGATCTTATACCTAACTGTATAGCCTTTGGGTCTCAAACTTAGAAGACTCACTAGCATCTTAGTCTCACAAACCTCAAAACAAGTAATTAAGTCAAATGCCAGGTATCTTATACTTTAATGAATAGAAGATCCTTGAAATTACACAGAAAATTTGAAACTTGAAATTGACTAACACGTTTTGTTTGCATATCATTAAAATTCCCTCTGAATTAATAAAACCAAGCTGAAGCAGATTTTCTCAATGGGTAGTCTCTGCAGCACCTATACCAGAACTGACTGGAATTTGGGGTTATGACAATTCCCAGGTCCAAATAAGATTTCCTAGGTCAGAATTTCTAACAATGGGACCCTATAATATCTACATTAAAATGAATTTGGGTGATACTTTTGATTATGTGTAAGAACCACTGCTAATTGGTTTTTTTTAAAAAGAAAGTTTAGAATAATCACAATGATCTCCCTAGATGGAGAGAAGCAGTATTTGTTTCATAACTTCCATATTGTATATTAAGCAGGGTACTAAAAAATGAGAAGAATAAAATAATAGATTTTGCTAATTCTCCCATAAATTCAACACATTGCTGAATACATATTATGCATATTATTGCTTATTATTTTACATTTGCCTTTCTATGTTCACTTTCTGCTCTTGTTCCTCCCACTTTGTGTTCCCGAAGACTGGTATCAATGGGCTGCATTACCCAAGCTCCCTGGTCCTTGAGTTTCAGGTAGGATTATCTCAATCCATAATACTGTCAGGAGACCTGAAGCCACAAGTGTTTTCTGGTTACTCCAGCCCCTGAATCATTTTCTTAACGTCTTACTTTAGCTTGCTTCCTCAGAGGCTCCTATAATCTATCCTTTGTATGTTTTTTGCCCACCTAAAATATTTGTTACTCTTTCTTAATTTTTTAAAATTTTTCTTATTTTTGCATTGTTCCTCCTCAAAGAGTGATGCCCCCAAAAATGGCAAGGCAAAGAACTTCAAAAGCAAGTAATAAAACAAAAACTTTCAAAATCAACTTTATTTGGAACTCTGAAAGCTAACCAAAAGCTTTAGCAAGGAGAGGAATGCTTTGTTAAGGAATAGCTGCTGAATCAGAAAGAATAGAGTACTTTGTGCTATTTTAGCTTGCCCTTGTATCCATTGCTCAATGCTGACTTAGAAACAATAGCCCATGTTCTGGTACAGAGAAACAGTAAACTAATAAAAATTGGGGAGAAAATTTGAGGGGAATGAGATGTTTGAGAAGCTCAGATATGTTTCTAGAATATAGGAGGCCATGCATATGACTAAGTCCAGGTGTGTGCTCAGGAAAAACCTGAGAATGCCCTGATCTCTCATCTCTGGCTGACGTCAGGCTTACAGGAGCCTGGCTGAGTGTTGAAGACATGCATCAACAGGGCTGAAGGCATGAAATCAAAATTCATCTGCCACGACTGGGGCATTTTTCTTTTCCTGGTTCCAGGCATTTGAGGAAATATCTATCCAATCACCAGCTGACTACTAAAGTAATGATACAGTGACTTCTGAAATCAGTGATCAGTATTTAAAACCAAGTGGCCCTTGCATATGGATAGACATTTACATAAAAGGAATATATCTGGGAGTCCAGAAATAGCCCAGATATTCTCACTGCTTAAATGGGATTGACAAATGTTTAAAAGCATCATTTACTATGTCAATAATATATGAGCTAAAAGATTTGGGTTTTGTTGTATTTACATACATATATTTTAATCATTTTCTAGGGTACTCAAAACAAATTATCACATACTTGTTTCCTTAAAACAACAGAAATTTATTCTTTTACAGTCCTGGAAGTCAAAGTCTGAAATAAGGTACCAGCAGGACTGCACTGTCTCCAAGGGCTCCCTTTGCCTCTTCTTCCTTCTTCATGCTTCTGATGTTTCTTGGTTTGTGGCAGCGTAACTCCAGTCTCTGCCTCCATCTTTTCATGGCCTTCTCCCTGTGTGTCTCTGCGGGTCCTTTTCTGTCTGTCATAATGATCCACTGTGATCTCATCTGGATCCCTACCTTAATTACATCTGCAAAGACTATTTTATAAAAAGGTCACCATCTGATGTTCTGTTAGAGATGATATTTTGGGGGGTTCTCTATTCATTCCACTACACTTAAATTATTTCACATATGGTTCAAAGTTACTTTATTAAATATTGAACTGAATAGAAATTAAATGATCAGGTAACTTGTCTGTTACAATAGATTTAAAAATCTAGCCAGAAGATTGCTAACATCAAATAATTCTAGACATAATAAATTAGATTCCTTTGGAAATAAATAAATCATCAACAAACTTTTATTGAGTGATTTATTAATTTCCTGATAGTCTCCTTTACAACTTTGTTCCTGAGGCTGTAGATCAAAGGGTTCAGCATGGGGATCACCCCATGCTGTATAAACTACAGAACCTACTTTGACAATGAGCCCTGAATTTTTGGAATTGGGTACACAACACAGGAGCAGGATAGTCCCATGGAAAATGGTGATGGCTCTCAGGTGGGAGGCACAGGTCAAGAAAGCCTTTCAGCATCCACCAGCAGAAGGCATTCTTATGACAGTGATGAAAATGAAAATATAAGAAGTGAGGATCATTACAAGACTACTAACTTCATCAAATATGGTAATGACAAAACAAAGCATTTGACTGATGTAGGGTTCAGAGCTGGAGACAGAGATGATGACTGAAAACTCACAGACAAAATTGTTTATGATGTTAGACCCACAGAAAGATAATTCTAGGAGAAAATAGGTCAGTATTAGGGGACAGATTATGCCCCATGTGCAGAGTCCAGCTACTAAGGATGCACAGAGGTTTTAGAACATGATGACTGTGTAAAGCAGAGGATTACAGACTGCCATAAATCAGTCATACACCATCACTGCCAACATGAATGTTTCCATCACTGCAAATATGCAAGCCAAGAAGAATTGCATGATAAACCCAGTGAAGAAGATGGCTCTGTCTTCCACAATCAAGTTATCCAAGAGTTTGGGTGTAACTACAGAGGAATAACAGAAATCCACAAAGGACAAATGACTGAGAAAAAAGTACATGGGGGTGTGGAGTTTGGGGTTGATCTTGATAATCATGATCATGCCCAAGTTCCCCACTACAGTGACTGTATATATAATCAGGAATGCCAGAAAGAGGGGCACTTGAATGTTGGAATTCTCTGAGAAGCCCAAGAGGATGAATGTGGCTCCAGCACTCTGATTTCCTTCAGTTAACTTCATGATTGTTCTTGGAGAAAATCTGTTATAATAACAAAAATAATAAAATATTACTATTGCATAAATACTTAAATAAAATATTTACCATGTGTTAGACATTATGCTAAAGCACTAAAATATATTACTTAATTTAGGTCTTTGTAAGACACCATGAACTATAACACAAGTACCCCATGTTTCACCTAAGGAAACTGAAATATCTGTAAGTTAAGGAACTTGTTTGATGTTACATAGCTAGTGAGTGGTGAGGTGGATTTTGAAGCCAGGAAGGTTATCACTAGAAGAAGAACTTGAATTAAGTAGTTTCCTTAAGGGGAGTAGTTTTCTACAGTGTTGTAAAAACTGTGATTTTCACAGTTGTATTTTATTCTGAAGGTGGACGTTCTTTGAGCCTTAATATAACAATGAATGTCAATTGAGTGCTAAAAAGCATTATGGAAAGATCTAGTAAAACTTTAGAGGAAATAAAACTGATAAAGTTATGACTTCCGGAGGAAGGATCAATGGAAGGAAACTTTCCCTAGGAAGGCAGCCTTTTAGAAATCTCACAGAAATTTCTGAGTTTTGAAAAATATCTTGGATGTTGAAGGAAATAAGACCTTACATATCTTCAAGTTTTTCTTTGATTCTCTCTTCCTGATGCTTCAATAATTGCCTTACCGTTCAAAAATAATGCAGCACTATGGTAATATAATGAGGTTGCATTTTATGGCATGTGGTTTATTTTATTCATGTTTTCATTCCCACTTTAGTGCTTCCTTAGAGTCACCCAATGTTCTCAACTCACCGAGAGCCTTGAATATTATCTTTTTAATGTCTACTGTTATCTTTTAATTTGGCAAATTTACTAGCCATATTAGAGCATTAAACAACTACCCTATTACATGACTGTACGACCTCTGAACTGGAGGGTAACTGAAAATGCTTTTAGCCCCAGCAATCCATATTCTCCAGAGCAAGCTAACCAATGGTTATAGAATGGTACTTGGATGCAGCAGGTATTGTAGAGGAGTATTGATTAAAGCTACATATGTAATTATCTTGTTATGAGTCATTCAATCTTTGTTATATTTGTATTGTTATTTTGAGAAAATAAAAAGATCATATATTTACAAGCAGTTTATAACCATAGTAGTCTCCACTTAAGCAATTATGATTATAAAAAATTGAACCATTAAGATATATGTTGCTGAAAATTTCTGGTTAAGAAAAGACTTAGTGCAAAACCCAGAGACAAAGATACCATCTTGATGTTTCTCTCCAGCTCAAGGTAGATAGGAAGTAATACCTTTTTTCAAAGCTAAACATCATTTCCTACTTTCATAAAAATATATTTCCTGCACAGAAAAAGAGAATGGTCGGGACAGTAACAAATAGCACATAAAAGAACGGCATAATGAAAGGAGCATGGATTTTGGAAACATTTAATTTCAATTCCAGGTTTTGCCTTTTGCTCTGCTATATTTGGTAAGTTACTCAAATTTTCTAAGTCTCAACTTCAATATATGTAAAATGATAAAAAATAATAATATGATAATACATAGCTTATAGGTGTGCAAGTATTAAACTAGAAAATTATGCTAAAATCCATAGTTCAGAGTCTGACACTTGTAAGGTACAAGAAATGCAGGCTCGGTCTTTTAATTTTTAATGCTATAGCTAATCAGTATGATTTTAAAAACCACTATATGAATATAAATCTCTAAGAAACAGTGAAAGAACAAATTGGACATAATGGACAAGTAGTCTGGAACAAACGGGAGTCACCTTTCTTACCTGAATCTCCTTAGGACCACCTTTGTCTTCATTCAGTAACTACTGCCCTTCAATACATTTTTCAGATTCTCCCCTTTGTTTTCTAATGACTACCTGGCCTAGTCGGGTTCTCATTTTCTCATCTCAGGTTGGTGCATGTGGAAGAGACATCAAACTGTTGCCATTACTCTTTTAAACTCCCTGAAATGTTCCTGCTCTACACTGTAAGATCATTAACTGCTTAATCCCTCAATTACTGAAGTTATTATGAAAATCTATGGCTCTGAAAACTTCAATTGCTCCCTACTACCTGGTTTTTCAAATATAATTATTCCTTAGTTATTCCCCAGTGTTCAGCCTTCTTCAATATATTCAATGTTCTCAGTCCATCATGAACAACAGAAGCTAATTTATTACTTGGCTTATTTAATTTTTCATTTTGCTTACCTATAATATAGCATTTTAGTAGTCTTGCATTAGATCAAAACCAATATTACAAAATGCTTTCCCGTTTCTTTCAAGTGGTATTATTCTACATTCTTTGTATACCTACAGACAGTAATTATCAGGAAAGCAAAATTTCATACATTGTGGTCACTGTTACTTTATGCATAGTATTTTCATATTCTCTCAGCAAGATACTGAGATATTGAGGACATTCTCACACTTTATTTTATTTTTAAAATTTTAAGAATGCCTGTACTATACTGGGCAATGATTGGTAGTCTCATAGTGAAAATCAGGACCAGGGAAGGAGGGAGGGAGTAGAGCTTAACAACCCAAACCTTTAGTAAGTGGACATAATAGATATTATGATATTCGGACTACCCAATGAGATCCCGAGTTAAAAGTACCACAGAACCCCAATTGCTAGCATACAAGTGAGAGATAGCATAAGTCACCTGAAGACAACTCACCTGAGGATCCTGCTACTGTTATAAAAATCTCCAGGAAAGTTCCTACTCAAGATTCAAGCATTTTTTTGCAATATCAAAACACTCGTACATATACAAGGACTTTACATTACATTTAAATTGATGTTCCAGAAATACGAGTTTTCTTTCCTAGTACCAAGAAAAATGCAGAAAATGGAGAGGCAGAGAGAAGGAGAGAGGGAGAGAGAAGCTGGCTTCTAGGAACAAAATCTAGGGTTTATGTATGCCTCCATGACCTCTTTACTGAACAGTTACTTTTTCAATAACAAACCCAGAAATAAGATGAAATGTTCTCCTATGTGTCATTTTGGAAGAAAGTAGTTTTTTCTAAATCACTGGTGACTATGCCTCATTAAGTCTACTTTATTTCTCCAAATCTTTAACAGTAGAAAATATATAAATTGACTTACAAATTATAAGTACCGTAAAACACAAGTGAAAATAAAATTATCCAAAATGCAATTATTTAGGGATAACTGAGGTTAATATTTGCTATATTATTTTTTTCTATACATATATGTGTGTGTGTGAGTGTTTAGCTATACAGTCTATATATATATGCTGGACGTGGATTCTTGTTTATTCCATTTAAGGTAAATTAGTCATCATTGTTCGTGGAAAACATTGATTTCCTTAACTGAAATTAATTTATATTTTCTTTCATAAAGGGACACAGTGATGCTCCAGGTTTATATCAAATAATTAAAAAATCAAATCTTGGCATGCATATCTTCTTAAAGATAACAAATGAATATTGGAAACTTGCTTAACTCTGTAAATCTATTGAGTGTAGACGACTCCATTTGTTCCACTGCACCCATACACTACCCAGTTAGATCCACTTATGCTTTCCCTGGACCTCGGACAATTTGACTATGCCTTTCCAGACTTTCTGCCTATACCACACAAGGAGAAGTCTATCTAAGGGCACATTTATTCTCTGTTGCAGTGTGACCTAGCTCCAGAATCCCAGGGACCTTCAATGTTATTTTCGACTGAGATTGCCATGAGCTCCACACTTCATCTTTCTCCACCACTAAAATACATCTAAAACTTTCACCAAACTCAGATTGCTTTTCTTTACTGAGGCCCATACAAAGTCAACAGACTTCTGGGTCACCTGGTATATTAGTTTCTATATTGCATAAAAAATTACTGCAAAAATAGCAGTTTAAAGAAACACATTATTTCACAATCTCCGTAGGACAGAAGCCTGGGCACAGCTTAGCAGTGCTCAGGGTTTTCCAGGGTCTCATCAATCAGCAAACTTAGTGTTGGCCAGGACTGCAGTTCTCAAACAGGGAAAGATTCTCATAGCACGAATAATTGGTAATGGGATACCATTTACGTAAAAAAAGTACATGTGTATGTTTGTGTGTATGAGCATGTACATGCTTTATTAATTTTTGAATATTTAAGAAAACAAGTGAGAGCAGATTTTTCAGGTAAAAAATTGCTTGGTAGGCATTTTTTGCCTTTTATTTTGATCATATTAAAAATGTATTATCTAATCAAATACTTTTATATATGATTAATCATAAATGTTTTTAGTTTTTCTTTTCTTTTCTTTTCTTTTTTTTTTTTCTTCAGTACCAGGGCTGGGGATTGAACCCGGGACCTTGTATGTGGTAAGCCAGCACTCAACCACTGAACTATACCTGCTCCCCAAGTTGTTTTTTCTCATTTGTTTTGTTTGTTGTTTGTTTTGATTTTAGGAGGTACTGGGATTCAAACCCAGACCTTGTAAGTGGGAAGTAGGTGCTCAACCACTTGAGCTACATCTGCTCCCAATCATAAATGGTTTTAATGTTGAAATCAATGACTCAAAAAAAATTAGCATGGTCTCCAAATTTTATGGTCTCCAAAAAATCTGTGTCTCTCTTTCTCTCTTTGTATGTGGACTGATACTCATATATACAAATATGCAGGCATATATGTATATATTATCTTCACATTTTGTGTATTTAGATATCCATTTACCAATTCTTACTATGGTATTTTTTTTTTAAGATTTATTTTATTTATTTCTCTTCCCTTCCCTCCCCCTCAACCCCCATTGTCTGCTCTCTGTGTCCATTCACTGTATTTTGTTCTGTGTCCTCTTGCGTTTTCAGCGACACGGGGATTCTGTGTCTCTTTTTTGTTGCGTCATCTTGCTACATCAGCTCTCTGTATGTGTGGTACCATTCTGGGGGAGCTGTGGTTTTTTTTTTTCCCCACGCGGGGCAGCTCAATGTGGGGCGCACTCCTTGCATGTGGGGCTCCCCTATGCAAGGGACATCCTTGCATGTCACTGCACTTCTTGCATGCAACAGTGCTGCACGTGGGCCTGTTCATCACATAGGCCAGGAGGTCCTGGGTTTGAACCCTGGGCCTCCCATATGGTAGACGGATGCTCTCTCAATTGAGCCACATCTGCTTCCCCTATGTTATTCTTACTCAATTTTTCTGAAGTACTATATTGTGGAGACTCTTCCATTTAAGTATATAAAAATGACCTAATATTTTTAATGGTTGCATGGCATGATTTTTTTCAACATGCAATAATTTATTGGCCAAACATATATTAAATGGCATTTAGAAGTCTGCAGTCTTTTGCTATTACAAAATAATACTTCAAAATAGTCAAATGCACATTCCTTTGTATCTGTCAAAATATCTGTAAAGTTCTCAGAAGCAGAATTGCTGGGACATAAGGTATATTTTTATTTAGATGTGTACTACCAAATAACTATCTAATTCTACAATATTCAGTCTCACCAGCATTTATGAGATTTGTTGATTCTCTGCACCTAGCTGTAGTGAGAAGAGTTGCCCTATACAAATTCCCCTTCAAGGAAGGATATGCTTTCCCAATTGTTAACTCCTTTATAGGTGACCTCAGCTTTGGAGAGCCACCATGCCCTGATTGTTAAGGTAAAAATATAAGAACCTGGCCCCAGAGGCACAACTCTGAAGGACTGTATACATGGCAAAGCTTTCTATGGGGTAGTCCAGGGATTGATGGGTGCACCACTGTTTGAATTATCCCTCTATCCCCAACTGTATCCTCCTCTTTTCTCCCTTAACTATATATCCTTAAAATGTATTCTTCATCACACTCTGTTTCAGCATCTACACCCAGAGAACACAAGTGCAATACTGGTCAAATCTGCATTTTTTTCCCAAATTTATTTGGAAAATAGAAGTCTAATCAAGGAAAAAAGAGAGAGAAAGCAAAAATAACTAGTATTTTGCTCATGAACAGTATTATCATGATAGATACTATGCCAACTTTAGAGAGTATGACAAACAATGTTGTATCATTAGCTTTGAAAATGTAACTATAATAGATAAATGTAAATGAAAATATAAAATTTAATAATACTGACTGAAGAAGAAATTAAGATCATAATTTTCCTACCACTATTAAAGAAATTGAAAACTTTTCTATGCAATTCAAAATGTTCCTATTGACCAGTGAACTCTAATTTTCAGAAGACTTCTTCACTGAATTAAATAAAATTAAATAAGATAGACTTCCTAACATATTTTAAGAAACCAGCACAATTTTGTTACCCAAAACTAGCAAGGAGGTATTAAAAGAGAAAATTATAGAGTATTTTGATCTATGAGCATATATTTGAAAATTCTAAATGAAATATTGACACATTGAACTAATCAACGAATTAAAAAGACAGTATATTATATCACATGCAAGTCAGTTTTCTCAGAAAACATCTTTGGTTCAACATTAGAAAAATAAAAAATTCAAGTTGCCGTATTAAAATATTAAAGCAGCTATATCACATTGTCATCTTACAGAATAAAGAAAAAAATACCTTGAATAAATTCATCTCAACTCACCAAAAATCAAAAACCAAAACAATAGGAAAGAACTTTGCTAGTCTGGTAAAATAAGGAATCTGTAATAAATCTACAATAAACAACATTTTAAATTATGAAATATAAATGTTTTCCCTGTAATTTCAGGAAGATAAGCTCTATTTTAATATTTTTATTTAATATAATACTGAGGTCTCTCTAGGCAATCAAGACAATAAAAAGGTTTAAAATTGGAAACAACAAAATAAAAATATATAGAGACATTTTATGATATACATGTTGAAAATCCAAAATAATCTATAAATAAATTATTAAAGTAATATGAGATCTTGGCAGAGTGGGCAGAAGCAAAGTCAATATAAAATAAATTGTATTCTGACCTACAAATAACCCATGTTTTTTAAATGCCACGAAAAAAAATACCATGAAAATTATCAAGCACTTGGGGATTACTTTAACAAATGATATGCAAGACTACCTCGGAAAAGTTTTAGAAAATAGCTATGATAAAATGTGTATTACATAAATTAACCTAAATCCAAAGAAGTAGAAATATATAACAAACAAACAAAGAAGTTTAAATATATATAAATAAATAATTTGGAAACCTAAGTGACGAAAACTTGCCATTTATTTCCAAATGGTTCTATAGTTCTACCTTAAATCCAAACAAAGATGATTTTTAAATTTGTTTGGAAAGATAAAGGCCCAAGAATATCTCCATCATCCTGCAAGGAAAAGAACAAGGTTGTAGGATTGTTCTATTAGATATCAAATCTTATTAATATGGGTGGTTTAATAATAGGCAAAAAGGATATTAGAAACATATAGAGGGTCAAGATATAGACCCATGCATTAGGAGTAATTACTATATGAAAAATGCTACATTGCGGAGCAGTGTATAAATGATTATATTTTAAATAAATATTGCTAAGGTAAATATACATTCATAATCCTGTAAATCCATTCATACATTTTCATATGGTCCAATTTTCATGAAAATTCATATAAAAAGCAAAATGGTAAATTTATATAAAATCTAGAAAACAGAAAAAGGGAAATATTATTTAAAATACTGTCTATTATATGGTTATTAAGACAAGTTAACATGTAAGATACATGAATATCAGGATGTTGGAGAGAAATATTTCTTTAAGAGAAAACTAAAAGTGCTTTTCTATATAAAGGAACAAATTGCTAAATTGTACTGCATTAAAAATTAGGACATAAATATCTCAGCAGGGAAGTGAATATACAAGCCACATTCTAGGAGGAAATACTCATAATACATGTATTCAACAAAGTACTTATATTCAGAATGTATAAAGATATTCTACAAATCAGTAATAAAATGACAAACAACTCAGTAGAAAAACGGGTAAAAAATCTGAATAAGCAGTTCAAACAGAAAACAAATCCAAATGACAATGGTCATAGTAGATTTTAATGCTTGTACTCATGAACTTTATTCTTATAAAATTGAATCTTAGCCTAGTAATATACAATGCCTAAGAATTACCTCCTGAAAACCTTGTCACTCGAATGTGGCCACTCTCTAAGCCAAACTCAGCATATAAACACTTCCTCCCCACGCTATGAGACGTGACACTGGGGAATGAGCCTCTCTGGCACAGAGGAATTATTACCAAGTGCCTACTAGTAATGCATTTGGAAGAAAACATTGAACAGCAGTGGGAAATATTAAATACAAAATAGTTTTTAAGACTAAGAGATTTCAAAGTGAGTCAGGCAGTCATTCCAGAGGTTACACTTACGCCTGTCTCAGGAGGATCTCACGACTTCCACAGTAAACAATGCCTCAAGTAGGGGTGTTCCTGAGGGCACTAGAGACATCTGGACTCTTTAGGCAGGGCACACATTCCCAAGAATAGGGTCCCTGTCAGTGGCCTTACTTAGAAATATATGTTAACCTATCTCCCCAATGTAACAGAGTTAGACTCATTTATAATTTCCCTACACATTCTTCTTCTGCCCCTTTTATTTAAAGCCTACATTTAGCACTATACCCATTAAAATATGTCTGAGAGACTTAAATCTTCCATCTGTGCTTATGCTGGCTGAGCCCTGAATCTTAGCAGAGTTGTAGCCAACACATACTCTCCAGATCACCAGACGTGCCCAGGACAAACAACAAAACGATGATGATATGCAGCCCTATCCCCCCAAAACAGAGAGTATCTACAACTGCAAGCAAGATGGTTCCACCCATCTGCCCTGTGGGATCTAAGTCCCCCCTCACTTGGAAGCAGAGTAGGCATTACCATCCCCAAATCGTCAAGATTGAGGAATGAATAAACATAAGGGGGGGATACAACTAAGGAACAAAATATACCAATTATTATACTAGTAATGGAAGAACTTGTAACACTGATACAAAGTTAGTGATCACCAGAAATTCTGAGAGGAGGGAGAGGAAAGGATAGGTGTAAAATGGGGCATTTCTGAGACATTAGAATTGTTCTGCACAATATTACAATGAAGGACACAGGGCATTATATATTTTGCTAAAATCTATAAAATTGTATGGTCCAAAGGGTGAACAATAATGCAAGTTATAGGCCATGATTAATAGCAAAACTTCAATATTTGTTCATGAATGTACCACACTAATTAAAGATGTTATTAAATGGGGAAAATGTGAGAGGTGGAGAGGCTGGGATACCTGGGAATCTGCTATATTTTTTAAATAACTTTTCGGAAATCTGACACTTTTTAAAAAATCAAGTTAAAATATTCATAAAATAATAATAGGAATTTAAATTATGTCTTAATTTGCCAGAGCTGCTATCGCAAATATCGTCAGCTGGTTTTGGCTTAACAACAGGAATTTATTGACTTATAGTTCTGATGTTAGAAGTCCCAAGTCAAGGTATGGGCAGAGCTAACAGCCGGAACTCAGCCAGAGGCTGCATGGGTTTCAGGAGACTCAGAGACAGAGCAAAGACAGTGCATCACAGACAAGAAATGTCTTCAAACAGCAGTTTAATGATTTAAAGGGAATCCTTGGGAAGCTCCTGGATGACTGATTGGTGATACTTTTGCAATAAGTGGACACCATTGAGCAGGAGACCATAAAGCCATTTGATGGTTGCCAGAAGCTCATTGAGCATGGCCTTAATACTGCAGAAGACTTAATCGGAGAAGTTGAGATCACCATATTTGGGGGTATAAGAGAACAGAATGAGAAACTATGAAGCTTTACCAAAAAGTTCTCTTGTATTCAGTTGGGCAGCTTGCAGGAAGTGTCATTAGTGTTTGTTGTGCCTTGCTTAACTGTGGAGAAACAGCCGGAAGTTAAAAAGTTTCCATGATAGGCCAGAGATTAAAATGTTTCCAAGAAGCACATTTTGGAGCACTGCTGCACCACATGGATAAATAGTTTACTCTGTAGTTCACACTCTCCTCCACTACATTCAGTGGGTTATGGCAGGATATATAATGTCCAGCATCTGACCCTGCAATATCATTTAGGACAACTCCAAAGTTCCAAAAATGCCCCCTCATCATATCTCTTCTTCCCACTCCCTGCCCTCAGCAACTACTGTGGCCACTTTCTCCCCATCAGTGTAACGAATGAGGGTATGGACCTTGAACATTTGGTTCTTTCAAGATGGAACACTGTCCTGAACAACCTATGATTGTTTGCAGAAAAAGACATTTGAGCCCTGTACCCCATGGGAAAAATGTGGGCCTGATTGGTCTGGGAAAGTTTTATCTAAAGAGTAAGAACAGCAGCTATACTCCCACCCCTGAAATATTCAATAAATACAATGTGGAAGCATGGGTCTAGGCTCTTTGTCCTTGAGACTCTGGGTCCCCTGTTCCCATCTTTTACTAATTCTTGTGTCTCTTTCTTAAGTTCTGTGGTGCCTCCGGTTTGAGTCTTTCCTATGTTGATCTGATCTCAACACTTAACTGCTGAATTGAATGACTCAATTCTTAACATAGTTAAAAATCACATTTTTAACCATGAAAGGGTAGCATCTAGCCCACCAGTACAGAGAGAATAACTAGTAGAGAAAACAGGTGGAATCATAGTACGATGGCATAATGGGGATGACAACATTGCAGTCCAGGACTGAAGACTCCAGTTCTGCAAATGTACTTCAAATAATTTTGAGGATGATTATATAGGCTCTGATATTAATTCGTAGTATTGCACATCACATAGACCCCAATGTTGGTTATCAGTTCAGAGTCTACAGCCAAGGAGATTGCCAGCAGGAGTGAATTCCTTGAAGTGTCCCCAGATAGGTCACCCCACATTGGTACCTCATGAATGGACAGCTTGCTTTGAGGGATACAGTCAAGCAGTCCAAGAAATACAACACTCTGGAATGAACTGAATCACAGGTGTTCTCTACTACAGTGCTCCAACTTATTTTTGTGGGCAGACATTAACATTCAGAGTTGAAACTGTAGGACACCCAGACAGAAGAGACACTATAGGAGTGTGTGCAGAAAAACAGTATGGATATGACTCTTTGAAGTAGGATCAAGCAGTGTGCATTAGCACAAATAGTGCAGTTTTTATTAATGGAAAATAAATGACTAGTCATTTGCCTGCAGGTACTTCTGGATCCACTGTCACATTTGACATTGAATCTGTCACACTAGGAACCAACAACGAAGGCAGAAACTTCAAGCTTTGAGTATATTAATGCAAATAACAAAGAACTGGTTTGTGATTGGTTACTTACTTGACCAATTCTGTAGTTCTCTTTACTTTGGATGCTCATTTTTCCATCTTGATGGAAACTGTTAGTATGTTAGATTTTTGGATAATTGGCTTTGTTCTTCAAGGTTTTAACATAGCTGTTCTCAGTTTAGTTGTAATTGATAAAAATAGTTGGATTCATTTCCCAAGCAAATGGAAATGAAAAATGTTTACTGAATTATTTGTGGAATGTTTTAGCAATAAGATGCTTGAATTTTTTGGACAAAACTATAATTAAGCCAATTTTATTTTCAGCATAATGCTATTTGAAATACTACATCATAATTAACATCAAATTGTTTTAAAAGTGGTTACTATAAAAAAAAGGTTATATAATATTATTTTCTTAATCTCCATCTTTTAAGGATCCACAGGCATGTAAAACTAGAATGAAACAACTGGAATAGAAAGGTGGAGTTCTGTAATATTCATTCACTTATGTGCTCTCAACATGAGTATGTTAAATATTCTCTCCATGTCAGGTACTTTGTAAACAGTGTTGACTTTAACCTTATGTTCAATAATTTCTATGTCCCAAAAACATTATAATGATTGCATCTTAAAAATCCTGAGCGAATGTATAAAAGAATCAAAGTATTTTGTTTTGTTCTCTTTGCATTTTAATTCAAGATAGGCTAGAGAATGTTTTCAGGGTAAAATTATGCAAGTAGCAAACACAGCAGTGTTAGCCATTTCACAAGTATGAAATATGCACATATGCATATACAGACTCAGTGATATGCATGTACCATTTGTAGCATATGACCTGAAGTTTAACATCAGTTTGTTAAATGGCCTTTAGGGAATCAAAACAGTACAGTATAAATATTTGACCTATTTTTTGGAAACTTAAGTTGGGTAAAATATTTATTTGATGAACTCAGTATGTAAAAATGATGGTCTAAACTTGCCATACGAGCCTACAGATTTTTTTTTTTTTTTTTAAGGAGGTACTGAAGACTGGACTAAGACCTTATACATAGGGAGCAGGAGCTCAACCACCGAACCACATCTGCTTCCCAGCCCACAGATTTCTAATGTGAATTTTTAAATAATTTTTACCAGTAGAAAAGTGTTTAGAAAAGCAAGTTTGTCATTTTTTAAAAATAATTTATTTGGGGATTCAAATTCCCTGTGGATAATCATGACCTCTTTCCCTTACATTTTATGCTAAGTTAGTCTTTCATTTTGGTTAGTGGTTGCTAAAAGATGTGCTAGGATGTAGATGCCTTGTCCAGCTGTCTGAAACAAAATTTAAAAACCCAAAAAACTATAAGTCTTATATATTTTTTCCATGAGTTTTTATGAATTCAATTTTCATCTTTTTTCTATATTAACCACATACTGTTCAATAGAAGGGGAAAAGGTTTTCTTGTCATTCATCATTTTAATTTAGACTTCACTGTAAATTAGAAAGGATAGCGTATTCTTTCTTATTTTCTACATATTTGATACCAACCATAGCACCTGACACATAACATGGGCGCAATAAATTTTGGGTAGAATGAAAGATATTTAAAAGAGCCCCAAAATATAAGACACAAGATTAACATAATAGAAGGGAGAAATAGACAATTCTACAGTAATAGTAGGAAACTTCAGTACACCATTTCAACAGTTTCAATAGCTGTTAGACTATCTAGACAGATAATCAATAAGGAAATAGAGGACTTTAACAGCACTGTAAACCAACTAGACCTAACAGCTCTATCTAAAACTTAGCATCCAACATCAGAATACTCATTATTCTCAAGTGTATGTGAATTATTCTCCAGGATATGTCATGTATTAGTTTTCAAAACAAATTTCAATTGGGAAGCAGACATGGCTCTATTGAAAGAGCATCCGCCTACCATATGGAGGGTCCAGGGTTCGATGCCCAGGCCCTCCTGACTTTGTGGTAAGCTGGCCTGTGTGCAGTGCTACCATGCGCAAGGAGTGCCATGCCACATGGGGCGCCCCCATGTAGGGGAGCCCTATACACAAGGATTGTGCCCCGCAAGGAGAACCACCCATGTGAAGAAAAGTGCTGCCCACCCAGGAGTGGTACTGCACACATGAAGAGCTGATGTAGCAAGATGATGCAACAAAAAGGAAAAGCATTTTCCCGGTGCCACCTGACAATGCAAGCGGACACAGAAGAACACACAGTGAATGGACACAGAGACCAGACAATGGGGGGGAAGAGGAGAGAAATTTTAAAAATAAATATTTAAAAAACAAAAACTAAACAAATTTCAACTAAATATTGGAATTGGATCTAGTATTTGCTAAGACAAAAATGGAATGAAGCTGGGAATCAATAACAGTAAAAAAACTGGAAAATATAAACATAAGTGGAAATTAAACAGCAAAGTCTTAAACAACAGATGGGTCAAAGAAGATATCACAAAAGGAATTTTGAAAGTGAAATGAATGAAAATGGAAACAACATACCAATGTATAGGATACAAGAAATTTAGCACTCAGAAGGAAATTTAAGCTGTAAATATCTACATTAAAAAAGAAGAAAGCTCCCAAATCAATAACCTAACTTTACATCTTGAAGAAATAGAAAAAGAAGAACAAACTAAACTGAAAGTTAACAGAAGAAAGGAAATAATAAAGATTAGGGTAAAGATAACATGAAATAGAGAACAGAAAAATAATAGAATAAATGAAACCAAAAGAACGGTATTTTGACAAACCTTTAGCCAGACTAACAACATAAAAGACAGAGAAAACTGACTCAAAAAAAGAGAGAAAATCTCAACATACCAATAACAAGTAAAAATATTGAATCAGTAATCATAAACCTCCCCAAAAGAAAAATATGAAATAGCTTTTCGTACTTTTTCAAATAGTGAATTCTATCAAACACTGAAAGGATAATTAGAGTCAGTCCTTCTCAACATTTTCCAAAAAAAAATAAAGGCAGGGAATACTTCCTAACACATTCTCTGAGGTCAGCATTACTCTGATATCAGAGCCAGATAAAGTCATTTTAAGAAAAGAAAAATTCAGACCAATATCCTTTATGAATATGATGTGAAAATCCTCAAAATGCTAGAAAACTGAACCTAACAGCATATTACAAGGATTATGCACCATAACCAAGTGGGATTTATCCCAAAAATGCAAGGGTAGGTTAACCTCATTAAAAGGGTAAGTCAACATCATAAAATCAATCATATCACATTATTAAAATGGAAGGAAGAGAAAAAAAAGTGATCATTTAACTTGATGCAGAAATGGCAATTAACAAGCACCATTTCATGATAAAATAATTCAGAAAACTAGGAATAGAAGTAAACTTCTTCAATGTAATAAAGGTCATTTACAAAAATCTCTGAGTTGACACATGCTGTTGTAAAAGACAGAATGCTTTTCCTCTAAGATCAGGAACAAGACAAGGATGCCTTACTTTTACCACTGCTATTCAACATTGTACTGGAAGTACTAGCCAGAGTAATTAGCAAAATGTGGTTTGATTAAATTTTATTTGTTAATATAAATTGTATTTGTTCCCTTTTTATTAAGACAATAAAAATGAAAATTAAAAACTTCACACTTCATAAATAGCTGAATAAAATTTCAGTTTGTTATTCATGACAAAGTGGAAACTATGAATTAAAACTATCTATTGATTCTATATAAAGAGAGAAAGATACACAATCCCAAAGAATACACAAGAAAGGTATGAGAGCTAAGAAACAAATTAATCAATGGTGCAAGTTACAAAAGCAACAAGTAAAAAGCAGTTGCATTTGTATATACTAGCAATGAACTATCCAAAAAAGAATTCAAGAAAACAATTCTATTTACATCACCTTCTAAAAAGAATAAAATATCTAGTAATAAATTCAACCAAGAAGGCAAAAGACATAGATTGAAATTTTGTTTGTTTTTGTTATGAATCAATAGCTAAATTATACAAAACTTAGACTGTCATGAATAACAAATCCAAGTTGTAGACAGCTATTTCTGAAGTGTGCAGTTTTTAATTTTAATTTTAGTTGTCTTAATATATTGAGTAAATAAAATTTACATTAACCAATAGTATCTAACCAAACCATATTTGCACTTTATAATGTATTATTAAATGACTAAATACTAAAAAGCTCTTAGTTTATCATATTTCACCTTGAGAAACCTTTATTCATTTAAAGATTTTTTTAATAATAACACTATAAACCCATTCTGAATGACTTCAAAAGAATGCAGTTTCCCTGAGCAATCATATGATCATGCATACTAACTCAGAAATCTTTACATGCAAAGCCTGAGTCTAGATGCAGTTTAAATGCCCTGAGATTTAATTAAATGTTGCTTATGATTTTACAGATAATTAACAAAACTTTAAACAGATGTTGAGTAGATTAATCAAGTGGGAATTTCATTAGGTAAGTATATTACTTTGTTATTTGACATTGGAATTATTTAATTAAAACTACTAGAAGACCTGGATTTTTCTCTACATGAATCTTGAAAATGAATAAGTAAATTTTTAGAAACTTTACATTTTGTGACAGCATAATTTTTTATTGATTGACTTCTGGATGGTCTCCTTCACGTCTTTGCTCCTGAAGCCGTAGATCAGAGGATTCAACATGGGGATGACCAAAGTGTAAAAGACAGAAGTCACCTTGACCATGAGCCATGGAGCTTTTGGAGTTAGGAACACAGTAATGAAAAAGGATGTTTCCACAGAAGATGGTAATGGCAGTTAGGTGTGAGGCACACGTGGAAAAGATTTTACAGTGTTCCCTAGTTAAGGTCATCTTCAAGATAGTGATAAAAATGAAGGAATAAAATATGGACTAGAGTGGACTTACTGATATTCTACTACAAAACTACTGTGACCAGTAATAGAAGAAATTTTAGCACTGAGATGGAGAAAGTGGCCACAGTATTTGTGAGGGCAGGGAGAGGGAAGTAGGGATGTGATGTGGGGACATTTTTGGGATTTTGAGTTGTTCTAAATATCAGGGTCAGAGTGCCATAACCCACTGAAGGTACTGGGGGAGAGTGTGAACTACAGGGTAAACTACTATCTATGTAGTACAGCAGTTCCCCAAAATGTGTTCACCGAGTAAAATGAGTGTGAAACAATGATGGGGGAGGTTGTTGGTGTTGGAGGAGTGGGATGGGGGGTTGGGGAGTATATGGGAACCTCTTATATTTTTTAATGTAGCTTTTTTTTGATGTATATATCTTTAAAAAATACAATTTACAAAAATGATGAGGTGGGGGTGGGGAGTGGGTTATATGGGAACCTCATGTTTTTTGTTTTTTTGTTTTTTTAATGTAACGTTCCTTGTTTTCTATTAATTTAGTAATAAAAAATAACATAGAATAAAAAACCTAACAAACAAAAAAATGAAAACATAGGAAGTAAAAACGATCATCAGACTGCTTATTTCATTGAATGTGGCTAATACTAAAGTGATCATCTGGCTATTGAAGGGGTCAGAACGGGACACAGCAACAATTGCGGCCTGCTCACAGGCAACATTATTTACAATATTAATTCTTCCGAAAGATAATTCCAATAGAAAGTAGGTAAGTATTAAGGAACACACTATACCCCAAGAGTATGAGAAAGCAGCCAACAAGCAGCCTAACTTCTGGGACATTACAGCCATGTAGAGCAGAGGGTTACAAACCGCCACAAACCCACCACACGCCGTCACTGCCAACATGAATGCTTCCGTCACTGCACGCAGGCATTCAAAAAAAACTGCGTGATGCTCGCTGTGAAAGACATGGTTCTGTCTTCCACAATCAAGTTTTCTAAGAGTTTGGGTGTAACTACCGTCAAGTAATAGAAATCTAGAAAGGACAAGGCTAAGGATAAAGTACATGGGTGTGTGTAGTTTAAGACTGATCCTGATGACGACAATCATGCCGAGGTTCCCCACCACAGAGATTGTGTAGACCGTCAGGAAAATCAGGAAGAGGGGCACCTGGAGGTCCGGGTGTTCTGAGAAACCCAAAGGGACGAATGTGGCTCCAGCACTCTGATTTCCATAGTTATTGCGGACAAAATAGGAAAATTGATCCAGCATATCAAAACTTAAATTAGCAGGATAAAATGAGGAAATTTGAAAGGCTTAGCCAGTCTCCATAAATAATGTTGCAATAGACACTTGGTTGGCTCTGTCACAGTATTTCAAAAGTTAAAACTTATTAATAGCACAAGTTTACCGTGAATACAATCTGTATGAGTGGATTTATGAAGATAAACATTATGAATAGAATGTACTATATTTCAAATAATCAGACTCATTATCTCCAGAGGCAGGTAACTACTGGAGAACAGCCAATCTGGCTCTGAGTTTAGTAAAATAATAATAATTAATCTGAGTTTAGTAAAATAATACCTGTATTGGAGTAAATATATACCATGAATATCCCTATCTCACTACTTAAGCTAACAATTAATTAGAACTTCTAAGTAAATTTTAAAATGTTAACTACCCAACAAAATGGTCCAATTACAATTTGCTTGGTTCTATTTTCCTTTTCAGTTCTGTCCTCATGGCTAGTAACACAAGACTCTCAAAATAATCTAGAGCTAGTATAAAGAAGAAAATTGAACTGATTCACTCATGTTAAACAAATTTCAAAAAGTTTAAAAAGACATTCTCCATTTAATAATATATCATTCATAAACAGCTGCTCACTCCAAAATATGATTATGATGACAGTGATAAAAATAGTTGAAGCCATAGTTGAACTAAAAACTCTTATTTTTCCTGAAGTGGCAAATTAAGATGGATAAGTGACAAACAAGAAGAACTCAAGAGTACTGGACACAAAGTATAAATTTCAGGCTGCAACAAAAATACTTTCTGCTATTCTGAATCAAGTTTTAAGCTTTGCCAAGGACAAGTTCAAGGCTAAAGATCCATAACTAGCAGGACCACAACATTCCTGGTGCCACTAGCAGAAGAACCTCAGGCATGAGCACTGTGTTCCCATTAACATGTGCAGTTGAATGGGATCATTGTGGGCATCTGATGTTTTTCACAATCTTTCTCTTTAATGGGGTCAAATGTGTATACCCGTGGAGTTGATCCACACCGGAAATATGTGGCACTTCTGGAAGCTACAAGGAGCAGAGGTCAAATGAATGCCCGCATTCTTAGAGAAGAACCCCCTCTAGATTTGAGGAAAAAAACAAAAATGAGAATCCCCAGATTCTTTCTGAACCATCAAACACATTCTTTTTCCTGTGCTCACAGCCTTGCCCCTGTAACTTTGGGATCACAAGAATTAATCTCATCATACCCTTAATATCTATCAGGTTAGTTGTTCACTGAAGCCCAGGGATACCTGGATATCCTTTACCACCCATTCGATAATCTTAATATGAATCTGTACCTCACTTTTTCTGACATATCCTCTACCTCTTCTCATCCACTGGCATTACTTCACCAGGATAGATGCCATTTGAAAAACAGGACAAATTATACATAACACCTTGATCCCTGTCTTCTCCAAGCATAGCACATATTTTGGCAGTTTGGCCAATACATGGACTTATCTCCTTGGAAGATTATTGGAACTCAATATTTTCATTCTAAAAAGAAAACAAAACAGTAAATATATGAGCTCACCTAATAACGGAAGCACTTGAGTGACTCATTTACTGAAGATTCCTTGCCTAAGTGTAATGAACTCTAGAAATGTTCTTGCTTAATATTTAATTAACATCAATAGATCTGAATATAATAGCAGGAGTGTGCAGTGTATTTCATTGCCTGTTTCAAATAAGTGACTTTTTACTAACCTGTTTTAAAAGCCCAGGGATAGTCAAGAAAGCCAGACCTAAGAGTTGAATCCTGGCACCAAACCATTGCAGAAATATACTATTAAAGCTTTGAGGATGCATACCCTAGAGAAAATAATTGAAGTATTCCCTTTGAGACCCCAATTCAAGCAATTAAATAAAATTATGTCCCATGAAATATCTTGGCTGTATATTATTTGTTCTAAAGTAAGAACCATCATTTCTCTTTTTAAAAAAACTGAGCCACACTGAATAAAGAAAATTGAAAGGGAAATTTAATTAAAAATCAACAATCCAGAGATAGTATTATCATTTCTTGTTGTTTGTATTTTTTTCTTATAAAAGTATAGTTATGTTCTAAGTATAGCTTAAACAATAAATTATATTCTATATTTTCCTTTGTTAATTAGCATTATATAGCAAGCTTCATTTCCCATTCTTATCACTGATTTCCTTAATAGAAAAAAATTATATTTATCTTTTAAATATGGGCACTGCTTTCAGATGTGTACATTTATTACTAAATCTGAGAAAGAAATGGTCTATATGTGTCCTAAGGAAATAAAGGTCTATTGAAAAGATAATACATTTATGAAGTCTGGTAATTCTATTCATCATACCTTAACAGATTCACATAAAAAAAACCTGTGACTACATATAAGTTTATTCCTAACAGTGACAATGTCCAAAATGCATTTCAGATCATTGAGCAGCTCTACCCCATACAGTGATATAGGGACTGAGTCTCCTTCCACCTTGTTGCACCATCATCACAGGCTCCCAGGTTGAGTTTCTAGTCTGTAAGAGAAAATACAATTTAAGAACAACCACATAAATATGTATTCAGTGAAGGTAAACCCCGTTGAAGAGGACCTCGCATGCACATAAGTGAAAACATGGACAAAATATAGCCATCAGATTCAAGAATATTGCACCTAAGGAATTACAGAGAAAAAGAAATATGCAAATTACTTAAAATGAGGACCTTAAATAGGTATATGTAGATATAGATTTCATGAAGCAATACAGTATGAGCAAAGCCCTTCATTATTTGAAAAAGATATAAATGGAAGTCCTGTAAATGAATAATAGCATCATCAATGACAGCAGCATGAAAAATCAATGAGAAGGGGATCCATGGTGGCAGAATAGGGAGTGACAGGCTACACTCCTCCAGAAACTTCAAGAAGGTAGGAGGCTTTAATGGCAGAGGAGAAGCCACTGGACCATGGGGGCTAAAGGAGAGGGTGGCTGCTCAGGGTAGAGGGAAGCCAGAGAACTGATCCTCCTGGCAGACTAGTACCTAGCTGGCTCTGAGAGTAAGGAGAGCTGCCCTCCCCCGGTAAGGAGGGGTCCAGCAGGCTCCGGAGGGGAGGCAATCAGTTGTGGGGGCTGGGACCCAGCCGGCTCAGGGAGAGTGGAGCAGGGAGGCGGGCAATAAGCAGGCAGACTGGCACCAAGTCTGCCCCGGGGGGAGAAAAAGAACCACCAATCAGTTGAGTGTCATGGTGGTGGTCAGCCAACTTTCGAGGGGAGGGAAACCATGAGTAACTGGGAGTACTGGCTGGCATACAGTTGGCTCAGGGAGTAATGGGAGCAGAGGGGATATGATTGGGTAGACAGATCATCTCCCAGTCAGCTCCAGGGTAAAGTAGAACCTAGGTCCTGCACCTGACCGTTCCAAGGAGAGTGGAGGGACGAGATCAGGCGGATTGACACTCACGCAGCCAGCTCCTGAGGAGAGAGGAGCCAAGGGAGTCAAACTATGGGCTGAATGGCATGAGACAATGATCTAGTTCCCAGGGGAATGGGAAAGGAGATCAGGAAAGCTGACATACACCCAGCTGGCTCCTGGGGAGGAGGGGAGCCTTGGGGCAAGCAGGCTTGGGAAGGGCAGCATAGAAAGAATTTTTGTTTGTTTTTTGCCCCCCTCTCTCCTTTCAGGTACCTGGGGTAGGCTGGCCATAGGGGTGACTGATTGGCTGACACTGCAGCCTGAGATTGTTGCTGGAGGTGTGTTTATTTATTTATTTTTATTTTTAATTCTTTATTATTTTCTTTCTCTTTACTCTTTCCTTTCTTTATTCTATTTGTTTTCTTTCTTTCTCTTCCTTTTTTCTTCTTTTTTTTCTGTCTTCCTTTGTTTTGTATTCATTTTTTTCTTCCTTATTTGTCTGGTCTTTCATTCTATCTTTTTGGTGTTGTTTCTTTTTTTCACCTTCATACTTTTAATTTTTCTGGGGTTTTTTAAATTATTTTTCTGGCTTTTTTTTTGTTCTTTTTCCTATCTTCTTTTTCTTTTTCTCTTCTTTCTTTTTCTTTTTTTTTGTGTATCCAATAATTTTTCAATTGAACACAAGCAACTAAAAAGATATAGAATAAATGGACAAGTATTAAGAAAACCTTTAACACAAACCAAACAAAAGTAAATCCTAAACTAGAAAAAGAAACTGACCAACTGAAAAAGTCCATGAAGATAAAAAGATGCCCAGACATCAGTGGAAAATTACAAGCCATACTGAAAAATAGGAAGTTATGGTCTAGTCTAATGAAGAAACTAAAAACCAAGAGGAAATCCACAACATGTAACATAAAACACACAAACATGTGCATTTTGGGCACCCAGGAGGAGAAAAGAAGGGAAAGGGGGCAGAAGGAGTATTTGAGGAAATAATGGCCAAAAATTTCCTAACTTTTATGAGGGACATGGATGTGACATCCAGGGAGTATAGCATACTCCAAGCAAAATAAATCCTATAAGACTTACTCCAAGACACATACTTAACATATTGTTAAACACTAAAGACAAAGACTGAATCCTGAAAGCAGCAAGAGAAAAGAGACCCATTACATATAATGAAAGCTCAATAAGAGTCAGTGCTGATTTCTCATTTGAAACTATGGAAGTGAGAAGACCATGGCATGTCATAGTTAAAATGCAGAAAGAAAAAAGCTGTCACCCAAGAACTCTGTATGCAGCAAAGTTGTCTTTCAAAATGAAGTAGAGTTCAAACTAATCACAAATGAACAGACATTGTAAGTATTTGTCAACCAGAAACATGCCCTTCAAGAAATACTAAAAGGAGTTTCACAGGTTGAAAGGAAAAACAGAAGAGAGAGGATTAGAGGAGAGTGTAGAAGATTATGAGTAAGAATAACTAAAAGGAAAAAAATGGAAATAAAAATAAAATTTGACTTATAGAAAGAAAAAGTGGCTACAATAAGTACTGCCTATACAATAATTTCATTGACTGTTAATGAATTAAATTCTCCAATCAAAGACACAGAATGGCAGAATGGATAAGGTAATATGACCCATCTATATGCTGTCTAAAAGAAACTCACCTTAGATTCACAAATAGTTTGCAAGTGAAAGGTTGGAAAAAAAATTTACATGCAAACAGTAATCAGAAAAGAGCAGAAGTAGCTAAACCAATATCACACAAAACAGAGTTTCAATGCAAAGCTGTGGTAAGAGACAAAGAAGGAAACTACATATTAATAAAAGGGACATTATACCAAGAATAAAGAACAATCATAAATATTTATGCATTTAACCAGGGTGCCTCAAAATACATGAGGCATATACTGTCAAAAATAAGGGGAGAAATAGATGTCTCTATAATTATAGTGGAGGACTTCACTACACCATTATCACAGAACATCTCAACAGAGGCACAATAAAGAAAAAGAGATCTCAAGTAATGTGTTACAAGAACAAGACGTAATGGACAAGTATGTAACATTACACTCAAATATTGTTGGATATACATTCTTTTTGTGTGCCCATTGATCATCCTCCAGGATAGACCACATGCTGTGTCATAGAACAAGTCTCAATGAATCTAGAAAGATTGAAATTATACAAATCAACTTTTCTGATCACAATGAAATTACCCTGGAAATTAACAAGTGACAAATAACCAGACTAGGCACAAATACATGGAATTTAATCAACAGATTCTTAAACAATCAGTGTGTCAAGGAGGAAATTGCCAGAGAAATCAGTAACTACCTGGAAATGAATGAAAATGAGAAAACAGCAAATCAAAATTAATGGGATGCAGCTAAAGCAGTGGCAATAAGAGAATTTATAGCCATAAATGCATAAATTAAAAAAGAAGAAAGAGGTAAAATCAAATACTTAACTGCTTACCAGGAGGACTACAAAAAGAACAACAAACTCATCTCAAAGCCAGCAGTAGAAAGAAAATAACAAGGTTTAGAGCAGAATTAAATAAAATTGAATTAAAAAAAATAGAATTTACATAACCAAATGTTGGTTCTTTGGAAAAATTAATAAAATTGACAAACTCTTAACTACACTAACGAAGAAAAAAAAAGAGAAAAGATGCAAATAAATAAAATCAGAAATAGAAGAGGTGATATCACCACTGACCCCATGGAAATATAGCCTATCATCAGAGGGTACTTTGAAAAATTGGATTCTAACAGGATGGACAATTCAGATGAAATGAATGAATTCCTAGAAACACAGGAGCAACCTATATTGATGGAAGAAGAAATAGAAGAACTCAACAGACAGAACACAAGTAGTGAGATTGTCTTAGTCATCAAAAACTTCCAACCAAAAAAAGGACTAGATGGCTTTACAGTTGAATTCCAGAAAGAATTAATATCAATCCTACTCAAACTCTTCCAAAAAACTGAAGAGGAGGGAACATTATCTAACTCATTCTATGATGACATCATACTAATACCAAAGTCAAATACAGATGCCAAAAGAAAACTACAGACCAATCACTCTAATGAACTTAGATGCAAAAATCCACAACAAAATTGTTGCTAATCAAGTCAGACAACACATAAATCAAATTATACAACATGACCACGTGGATTTTATCACAGGTATCAAGGATGATTCAATATAAGAAAATAAATCTATGTAATCCACCACAAGAACAGATCAAAGGGAAAAAAGCACATGATCATCTCATCAATAAAGAAAAGTCATTTGACAAAATAGACTATCTTTTCTTGATACCAACACTTTTGAAAGGTAGGAACAGAAGGAAACTTCCTCACCACGATAAAGGGCATATATGAAAAACACAACTAACACCATTCTTCATGGGGAAATACTAAAGGCTTTCCCTCTAAGATCTGGATCAAGACAAGAATGTCCACTGTCACCACTCTTACTTGACATAGTATTAGAAGAACTTGCTTGAGCACTTAGGCAGGAAAAGGAAATAAAAGGCATCCAAATTGGAAAGGAATAAGAAAAAATTTAACTTTTTGCAGATGACATACTCCTATTTGTAGAAATTCCCAAAAAAAACTTATAATAAAGCTTCTAGAGGTGATAAACAAGTTCAGTAAAGTGGCAGGATATAAGATTAACATGCAAAAATCAGTAGTTTCTGAACAATAATAATGAGCAATCTTAGAATGAAATGGAGAAAAAAATTCTGTTTACAATAAGAACTAAAAGAATCAAATATCTAGGAATAAATTTAACTGAGGATGTAAAGTCCCTATACATAGAAAACTGCACATCCTTGCCAAAGGAAATCAAAGAAAACCTACATAAATGGAAGAATAATCCATGTTAGGAATTGGAAGCCTAAAAATCAATTAGATTGTTTATCCTACACAAATTTATTACATATTCAATGTAATCCCAAAAGAACTAGCAAAGCAAGTTATTGAAACAAAATTGTTTGGAAGTGTAAGGGACCCTGAATAGCCCAACACCTCTTGAGAAAGATAAATAGAATTGGAGGAATCATGCTGCCTCACTTTAAAGCATACTACAAAACTACATTGGTCAAAACTGCATGATTTTGGCCCAAGGATATACAAAATGACCAATGAAACCAAATTGAGAATTCAGGTATAGATCCTTGCATATGTGGTCAACTGATATTTGACAAGGTCATAAAGCCCACTCAACTGGGAAAGAATTGTCTCTTCAATAAATAGTGCTGGGAGAACTGGATACCCACATATAAAAGAATGATAGAGGATCATCATCTCATGCCCTATACCAAAAATAACTAAAGATGGATCAAAGCCCTAAATATAAGAGCCAAAACCATAAAACTCCTAGAAGATAATGTTGGGAAACATCTACAAAATCTTGTATTAGAAAATGGTTTCATTAACATTACACCCAAAGCATGGAAATGAGAGGAAAAATAGATAAATGGTAACTCTTCAAAATTAAAAAAAACTCTTGTGCTTCAAAGGAGTCAAGAAAGTGAAAAGTCAGTCTACTCAATGGGAGTAAATATTTGGGAAGCACTTATCTGACAAGGGTCTAATATCTAGCATATATAAAAAAAAACTTAAATCTCAATAACAAAAGGACAAACAACCCATTGTAAAAATGGATAAGAAGGTTGAATAGAACTTTTCCAAAGAGGAAATAAAAACAGCTAAAAAGCACAAGAAAAGATGCTCAGTATTGGCAGCTATTAGGGAAATGCAAACCAAAACTAAAATGAGATTATATCTTACACCTATTAGACTAGCTGTTATTTAAAATACAGAAAACTACAAGTGTTGGAGAGGAAGTGGAAGAATAGGGACACTCCTCCTGTGATGGCTGAAGGTAGAATGGTGCAACCACTATGGAGTATTGTTTGGAAGTTTCTTAGGAAGCTAAGCATAAAATTGCCATATGAATATACTCAAGTTTAGGAATATATCTGTAACATTTTGGCATTGTTTATGAATTCCAAAAATAGATATTGGATTATGTTTGTAAACTGCTCTATTCCTCTGGGCACATTAGATTTTATTAGATTCAGAGGTTTCACTTTTACTTGACTAAATTAAGTTTGGGAGTTCAGTGCCATGTGAGTAGGCCCTACTTTGGAATTTGTATTCCTGAGTGAGATGGAGTTGTACTCAAATGTGACCATTCTACACATGCCTCTTCTGTCACTTTTTCTGAACCTGTGTTTGGCTCTAGAGTTAGTGTATACTCAGAAGGCTTGAATCTCTGGACTGTCCATGTGCCAGCTGGGCCTCAGCAGCCTTGCAACTTCTATTCTCTGGTTCATTGGACTTACCTAGGTCAGGTAACAGAGAGGTGAAGATGGTCAACCACCACACCAGGGAACCAAGAGTGCCTAAAACTGCAAGCAAGAGAATTGCATCCATCATCCATGTGGGATCTAAGCTCCCTCTTGATATAGAGGAGGAGTGGACATTGCCATCCCAGAGTCCACAGAATGGAGGGATAAAATATGGATTAGAATTGACTTACTGATATTCTACTACAGAACTATTGTGAGTAGTAGTGGAAGAAATTGTAGCATTGATGTGGAGAAAATGGCTATGGTAGTTGCTGAGAGTAGGGAGAGGGAAGAAGAGATGTGATGTGGGGCATTTTCAGGACTTGGAGTTGTCCTAAATGATATTGCAGGGACAGATGCTGGACATTATATATCCTGCCATAACCCACTGAATGGACTGGGGGAGAGTGTAAATTACAATGTAAACTATAATCCATGTGGTGCAGCAATGCTCCAAAAATATTTACCAAATGCAGTGAATGTGCCACAATGATGAAAGAGGTTGTTGATGTGGGAGGAGAAGGGTGGGGTGTGTGGGGTATATGGGAACCTCTTATATCTTTTAATACAAAAATTTTTGTGATTTATGTATCTTCAAAAAATGCAATTTAAAAAATGATGGCATGGGTGGGTGGAGAGTGGTGTATATGGGAACCTCTTAGGTTTTTTAATGTAACATTTTGTGTGATCTATTAACTTTAGAAAAAGATAATTAAAAATAAAATAAAATTTTTAAAAAATTGTTTGAAGTTTTGATTTAGCCATATCAGTTGGATGTAGAGTCCCTGCCCCCTTGGTGGAGGGGAATTCCAGAGAAAACGACACAGCCGAAGAGAGAGTTAGAGTTTTTGATGCTGGATCCCCTGGAAGTAAATACACAGGAGAAGAGCACAGAGGAATAGAGAAATCTCCATAGACATGGCAGAGGCCCCAGGAAGAGATAGAGCCTGATAGCTGAGAGCTGTGATTGAGCCCAGAAAGAAATGAACCCCAGGAGAGAGATGAGACTTATCCCAGCCTACAGCTGAGATTGGAAAAGCTGGGACCACAGAGCCTTAAAAGGAAGAGAAAGGTTGAAACTTTTCAGAGACTGGCAGCCATCTTGCTCTAACACATGGCAACAGACTTTGTTGAGTGAAGTAACTTAAGTTTCATGGTCTTGTGATGATAAGTTTGTACCTCAAATAAATACCCTTTATAAAAGCCAACATATTTCTGGTACCTTGCATCAGCACCCCTTTGACGGACTAATACAACACCCAAAGGATTCAAAAACAAGAATGTGAACAGATGTATGCACACTAATGGGCATCATGGCATTATTCACAAATTTGCCAAAAGTTGGAAGCAACTCAACTGTCTATCATTGGATGAATGTATAAACAGAATGAGGTATATACAAAAGATGGAGTATACCTCAGCTGTAAGCAGGAATGAAGTTTTGACATATGCAACAACATGGATGAACCCTGAAGACCTTATGCTGAATAAAGTAAGCTAGTCACTAAGGATCAAATAGTGCATGATCCTTAGTACATGCACTTAGTACATATAAGATATGTACTGAGGATATTTACCAGTCTCAGGGACATAGAATCTGGAAGATAAGGTACAAGAATATAGAAAGGGACTAGAGAATGGTGAGCCAATGCTCAATCTGGGTAGAATTTATGATAACGTGAATGGTGGTGGTGGTTTGGAAAGTGAATGGAGGTGATAGGGATGGAGAGTTTTCAGTGGGGTTGATGGTGCTGCAGTATGAGTGCAATTCGGGGGATGGGATGGGCCATCCCTGGAGCTGGGGGGAAGACTGGAGGAAAGAATATGTGAACTCTGGGAAAGATGTAGACTATGATTGAGAATAAAGTTGTGGGAGTGTTCTTTAAGTATATATGGCAGGGGAGGGCCATTGGTGCAGCTTGTTGGTGATAAGGGGTATGTGGGGAAGGCTACACCTGTGATTTGCCTCTATGGAATATGAATATGTTCCTGTGGTCATAGGATATTTTATCAGTGAGTAGAGATCCACACAGTAACCAAAGAATTATTAAACTCCCATCCTAGGGAGTCCTGCTACATTCTCAAATAGAGTGGCAAGAATCTCTAGAGTACATAAGTAGTGCCCAATAAAAGGAAAGGAGACCAATATGCCAAACCTATGATGTTAATACTTGTACTTAAGAACCTTATTCTTGTAAAATTGAAACTTAGCCTAATAATAACTGCTACCTAAAAGTTACATTCTTAAAACTTCCTTGTTATTTAAATATGGCTTGCCTCTAAACCAAACTCAGCAAATAAACTCTCTACCTTCATCCTAGTGTGGGACATGACTCCTGGGTATGAGCCTCCCTGGTACCAAGGGATTAATGCCAAGTGCCAAAACACAATACATTTGGAAAAAGACCTTGACCAAAAGGAGAGAAAATTAAAATCAAAAGAATTTTGTTTATTTTTTGTTTTCTTTAAAGTGAAAAATTTTTACTGTCTTTTTAAAAGATACATAGATCAAACAAAATGTAACATTAAAAATATGAAGTTCCCATATACCCCACTCCCCACCCCCTCACACTCCACCTACATCAGTAACTTCTTTCATCAGTGTGGCACATATTTGGATTTGATGAATACATTTTTGAGCACTGCCACACGATATGGATTATAGTTTACGTTGTAGTTTATACTCTCCCCCAGTTCATTCAGTGGTTATGGCAGGATATATAATATCCTGCATCTATCCCTGCAATATCTTTCAGGACAGCTCTAAGTCCAGATATGTTTTATGACTATGAAATTTCAAAGTTTCAGATGTTACACTTATGCACATCTCAGGTAGATCTCACTAACTGCCACAGTAAACAAAACCCAAACATTTATTCTTCTGAGGGCTCTAGAGACATAATGACACCATAGGCAAGGCGCACAACCTCATGAAATCAGCACATCATCAATGAGCTTTTCCTGGGAATATATAGTAATCTGTTTCCCCAATATAACAGAGTTACACTCATTCATAATTTCCCTACCTATGATTCTTCTACCACTTTTAGATGAACCTACATTTATCACTATACCCATTAAGTATATCTCCCAGATACTTAAACCTTCAGCCTGCTCATATGACAGTTGAGCACTGAATCTCAGTAGACTTGCAGCCAAAACCTACCTTACAGTCCATCAAACTCGTTGAGGACAACTAACGAAGTGATGATGATAGCCAAATCCTATCTCACAAAACAATATCTACAACTGCAAGCAAAAGAGTTCTTTCCATCTGCTCCATAAGATCTAGGCCTACTCTAAATCTGAAGCAGATTAGACATCACCATGCCAAAATCCTCAAGATTGAAAAATGAACAAATATAAGAGGGAAAATGCAACCATGGACCAAAATAGACTTATTATAGTATCAGAAGAACTAGTAACATTGATATAAAGATAGTGGTTGCCACAGTCCTGAGAGAAGGGGAAGGGAAGAACTAGTGAAATAGGGCATTTTAAGGGCTTTGGAATTTTCTACATTAATTTGAAATGTCACCTACAGGCCTTTCTACATTTTGTCACAGTTTATATAACTGTAGAGTGAAATATGTAAACCCTAATGAAAACGATAGACCTTGGTTAATAGCAATGCTTCAATATTTGTGCATCAGTTGTATAAAATGTACCATAATAATATAAGGTGTTATAATAGAGAAAATGTGGGAGGAGGAAGGGTACATGGGAGTCCCTATACTTTCAATGTAACTTTTATGCAATCCAAAACTTCCCTATGAATAAAATTGATTATGTGTAAAAAATCAATGGACAGAAAGTGTATGATGATGAAGTTGGATGGAAAAATATGTCCTTATTTTCACTAAAGTATCACTGAAATTTAGTCTCTTCATTAATTATGAAGGTAGGCAATAAGCCACAGTATTTTCACTACATTTGATCATCAGATCTCAAATATTTTAATATCATTTATAGATGAAAAATAACATTAAAATGTTTTTATGCTTATCCCCAGTTCTAAATTACAGTAGTCTACGTACATTCATACCAAAATTGTTCTTTAATGCATGATTGATGGGTCACAACTATTACTGTAACACAAATTTTTATTTTTAATGTTTTGTTAATTTTACATCAATATATATATTGTTTGATTTGTAATTCTATGTATTTTATTTATTTGTTTATTTATTTTGAAGTATTTTTCTAGGACATCACCAGATTGCCAAAAAGAGTCCATGAAGGGAAAAAATAAAAGGTTATCATAAAATTTAGTAAATTTCATGAAAACTATGTGGAAGTGATCCAGTATGCAACCAAGAGAGATAGTGAGATGAAGGATAACTTATAATAAAAATTAGAAAAAAAACAATTCTACAAATGTCTAATAAACTTTCAGAAACAAATATATGAGAGAATGAGGAGTCTATAGGAGAAAACAATATTTGAAAAGGCAAGACTTTTGCCTATTAAAAATCACCTGATTTTAATTTTAGCAATTCCAATGAAAGTAATGTTTACCCATATATTCTGTGAAAATACATATTTTGTGAAGTGACTACACATTAGTCCATTATAATTTAGTTGGTTGTCTTTTTATTATTGATTAGTAAGTTTTCTTTATATATACCAAGTAATTGACAGTTGTTTGCTTTCTGCATATTTACTCCCAGTCCTCAGATACTTACTCCTAATTAGAGATTGACTGTTTATTTTCTTAATGCTATCTTTTGATTACAAGTAGTTTTAAAATTTGGCAAAGTCCTGTTATCAAGTATAACCAAGGTAGACTCCTTTTCTTTCTTCCAGAGCCCATAGTGTTTAAGCTGTTATCCTTAAAACTGTAATAACTTTCAAATTAAATTTATAGAGTGAGGTAAGGAATGAGGTTCCCCCCATTAAATTATCCAGTTTCCCAGACATATTTTCAAAAATCAATTGATTTTATATATTGGTTTATAACTGGATTATTCTATTCTATTTTCACTTTTTCTATCTTTTGTATTTTATAGTAAATATTCAAGCCTTCCAGCTATATTAGAATACCATTGGGTATTTCAGGTTCTTCACATTTCCATAAATATTTTAGGATTGACTTGTCAATTTAGTTACAAAAATTGCTGAGATTTTGGTAACACATCAAATCTACAGATTAATTTGGGGATAACTGACATTTTAATTATATTGTTTAGACCAGTGAATATATTCTATATTTTTACTCTCTAAGATCTTGACAAATTTGATAATTTTATTCCTACTTTTTGTATCTTGTTTATTTCTAATTATTTTATTTAACTTTTATTGAATATTTTACATTTCAAAAACTTTTTTGTGAGCATATAGAAATATGATTTTAAATGTAGTTCTAGTATTTTTGCATGTATCTTCATATATATGTACATATAAATATTAATATATATAAAGCATATCTAAAACAACTCTCAAATGACCAAAATTCAGAGATTTACACTATTTTATTTCAAAAATTTGTATAAAAAAGGACCAGTAATCATGACAGTATGATGTTGGCATAAGAGTAGATAACTAAATCAAAGAAATAAAACAGCCCAGAAATAGTCCAAAACACATATGCAATATGTAAAAATGATTTTTGTTAAATGTACAGAAGAATCAAGTGGGGAAAGAATGGTCTTTTGAAAAATTGAATATCCATGTACAATAAAAATACTTCAGTATATACTTCCCACCATAGACAAAAATTAACTCAGTAATTATCATAGACCTATATGTAAAATCTCAAATCATATAATGTCTAGAAGAAAATATAGAAAAAACATAAAAAAATCTCTGTCAACTTGGGTAAGATAAGAATTCTTATATCCTACAATAAAAGCATAATCTATAATTTTTCTTTAAATTTGATAAATTGACCTTCATCCAGGTTAAGAATTTCCTTTTTAGCAGCATAAAACAATACTCATTTATTGTATTTTATTTTACTTTTATAAATTATTTTTTTATATTTTTAAGGGAGCTTTGGATTACATAAATAGTGCATAAAACATAAGGGATTCCCATATGCCCCATGTCATCCTCCTCCCAAAATTGCCCAGATTAACCACATTCGTCATCCTGGAAGGATTATTTCCAAGCTCCAGCTAGCAATGCTTCCTGAAAAAGACCTTCACCCAAAGGAGGAAAAGGTAAATACAAATGAATTTTTTATGGCCAAGAGATTTCAAAGTGAGTCAGGAGGTCATTCTAGAGGTTAAACTTATGCAAGTCCCAGAATGATCTTACTAACTGCCACTATAAATAGTGTTTCAAATAGTGGGGCACCTGAGGGTCCTAGAGACATCCTGAAACTAAGCAGGATAGACAGCTCAGGAATTCTCACTCTATCAGTGGATCTTACTTTGGAATGTATGCTCCCTAGTGTAACAGAGTTAGACTCAAATATACATTCTCTACACATGGCTCTTCTGCCTCTTTTATTGAACCTATAATTAGCATTCTTCTTGATAAATACCATGTCCCAGAGACTTAAATCTTTGATCCATCCATGTGACAGTTGAGCCCTGAATTTCAGCAGTCATAACACCTACTTTCCAGGTCACTGGAACCATCCAGAAAAAGTTAACACATAGACGATGATGGACAATGCCCATCCCAGGGAACAGAAAGTATCTGCAACTGCAAGGATAATTCCATCCATCTGCCTCATGGGATCTAAGCTCCCTCTCAATTAGAAGCAGACTGGGCATTACCATCCTGAAATCCTCAGGATTGGGGAATGAACAATGGACTAAAGCAGACTTATTATTATTTAACTGTAGACTTATTGTTATTCTAGCAATGGAAGAACTCTTATCATTGACATAAGGCAGTGGCCACCAGAGGTTTTGAGGAATGGGAGATGGACGAATAGTTGTAATATGGGGGCATTTTCAGGACATTGGAGATGTCCTGCATGACCTTGAAGTGACAGATATAGGCCATTGTATATTTTGTCATAACCTACAAAACTGCATGGGACAGAGTGTAAACTATAATATAAACCATAGTCCATGATTAGTAGCAATGTGTTCATCAACTGTAATAAAGAATTTCTATTTTTATGAGAGACACTGTAAGAGAATGAAAGAATGCACAGGGATCTAGAAAATATTTGCAAATCACAAATTTTAAAGTAGATGTTATATCCAAAATATATTAATAATTCCCAAAATCTAATAATAAAATAAATTTCAATTTAAATGGGCAAATGATTTGTACAGTTAGTTTAGTAGAAAATATGGAGAAGGTAAATAATCTCATGAAAAGATATTCAACTTAATTAGTTATTAGGTAAATATTACATTGAAATAATCCAGATATCAATCATAAAGTGAATGGATGTATTATGAAATATCCATACAAAGGAATACACTGCAACAACAAAAAGACATGAGAAATGAATTTCAAAATAATTGTCCCAAGTAAAAGAAGCCATACAAAACTGAGTATATATTATTTTATTTCATTTAAACAAAATTCTAGGAAATACAAACTAATACAAAGTTATAGAAAAGAGTTGAGTGGTTTTCAGGGGACAGAAATTTCTTTGTCATTATCTATAATGCAGAGCTATAAATTGTCTTGTTATAGGATGTAATATGGACAGCCGATTCACCCATAACCATTCAATGAGAAGTCCCTCCATTCCTTATTGATTTTTACTTCAATATCTATTATGAAGGACTTATATATGAGTGAGTCTGTTAGGGGTTATCATTTGTGTTCCTCATTTCTAATTATCTATTCTTGCAAAAATACTATGGTGTCTTATTAATTGCAGTGTTGAGAGTAGTATGATATTTGGATAAAGTTTTCAAAACTGACTTTAAGACCAAAGATAGGACCAACTATCTACACTTGAAACTGTTACCTATGAAACTGCAACTGTAAATTGGGGTCTGTTCATGACACAGAAACCATTCTAACTATTTCAAATATTTATTTCAGGAAATGGTTTAAATAAGTCTTGGTATAATGTACAAAAATATACAAACATAAAAAAAAAGAGAGAAAAGAATAGGAACCTTGAGGTAACATAGAAGTAATGATTGCTATCCTTATGACTGCGAGATATTGGTATTAACAACCTAGAATGTGGAGGAAAAGTGCTGTGGGTCCAGCTAACAAAGTAATGATGATGGACAGCTCCATGTCTGCCTCTGTCTCTATAGTAATTGATTCAATGCTTGCCCTTCCCTTCAGTAAAATTCCACTACTGCTGTATTCCATGTTATTGATACTTCATTACTGAGGAAGAAGAGGTGAGTGAGCATTCTCTTTTACAACTCTATTCCATCTATTGTTAATTTTCTGAGTGTTTTTTTTTTATCATGAACAGTTGAATTTTAGTAAATATCTAGAGACATGATGACATGTTTTTTTCTACTTTATTTTGTTAATGTGGTGGGTTGTGTTGATGGATTACAAATGATATACCAACTTTGCACTCCTGAATGAAATTCTCTTGGATATGATATATTGTCTCTTTTTATATACAAATTAACATGATTTTCCATTTTTTAGTATTTTTCATATGTATATGAGTGATTGGCCTGTAATTTTCTTATTTGATAATGTTGGCCTCATAAATTAAAATTGCAATATGTTCCCTCTTATTCTATTCTCTGGGTGATTTATGTCAGTTTAGGATTATTTCTTATATAATAGTGCTATCTATATTGGTGATAAAGTTATAATTTTAAGGAGCTTATCCTGGAGTTTGATTGTTAGCAGAAGGGAAAGAAAACACCAAAAATAGGTAGAGAGAATGCAGATGTGGCTCAAGAAGTTGGGTGCCTGCCTCCTACATGGGAAGTCCCAGGTTCAGTTCCTGGTGGCTCCTAAAGAAGACAAGGAGAAACCACAACCAGCAGACACTACAACAGCCAGATGCTGCAATGAATAGATGCTGCAAGAAGCCAGATACTGCAACCAGCAGACTCCACAGATGCTGTGGCAGATGCCACAACCAGTAGATACTGCAGATGCCACAAAAAACAGAA